>NC_133511.1:7422083-8057500 GCF_049354715.1 Callithrix jacchus | reverse complement strand
TTCTGAGTTATCTTGTACATCCCTGCTCTTTTTTATTTATTTATTTATTTATTTATTTAAAGATAGGGTTTCACCATGTTGGTCAGGCTGGTCTTGAACTCCCAACCTCAGGTGATCCGCCCGCCTTGGCCTCCAAAGTGCTTGGATTACAGGCGTGAGCCACCATGCCCGGCCTCATCCTTGCTCTTTAGTCACCAAAACTATTCCTCTAAAACAGGAAAACAAAGAAACCCAAAAAACCGTTTTTCCTTTATATTAATTCAGTTAATCCGATAAATATTTTCTATGTATTTTCTAGAATGTGTGGTACTTAAGAACAGGAATCTTATGTTATTCATCTCTATATCCCTAACACTTGGCACATAGCAGGTGTTCAATAAATAACTCTTGACTAAATGGCCAAATGAAAAATCTTAAATAGCTACCCTTAACCATATAAACATGCACTTAAGCAACAGGTATCTATGACTATAATCTGTAAATCTCTGTCCTTACACAACTTGCTTAACGTCTCTGCATTTCAGTTTCTTTTCAGTAAAGGCAACAGGCTGAACTAGACAAATTCTAAACATCCTTACCAGACCTAATATTTTGGGATTCCAAAGTATTCCATAATTTATTTAATTATTTAAATATATGTGAATGTCATATGAGAATAAAGAAGACAGAAAAATAAAAGAAAATAACTTACTATCATCATATAAAGTAAAAATTATTGTTATTTCTTAAGGTTATATTTAACTTCTTCCTAATTCTATTAAAAGGTTCTATGTATGCTAAAATCTTTTGTTGAAGTGTACAATTCAGTGAATTCCATGAGGTACACATTTCTAATTGCTAGGCCAGTCTGCCTTCTTAACTTGCTATGACAATATGACTAGAAAAGGTAGCCCCACCCTTGGCCCCAGCAAATGAGCCATTAATAATTGATCTCATTTGTCATGGCAATCACATATCCGTTTGGTAGTAATAGGTTTAGGAGTAGACAAATGACTTAGTTCTGGCTGAGATTAAAGGATTCCATTGAAAGTTTTCTGAAAAATAAGAGACTAAAATGACACTAAATGAGAAAATGATAACATTTTACCATGGCACAAGTTCAAAATCATTCTGTGACTTCTGAAGGTGATCTTTTATTACTTCCCAGCCTAGATCTATTTTCCTCCTTTTGCAAGGCACACTGTCATCACTAGATTCTCTTTGTGTAGTAGCATAAGACTGAGAAATCTCCAAGGATCTGGTATCTTCATTAAAAACCTGTAAAATAAAAATAAATCCACTTTTTTCTTTTTCTTTTCTTTTTTTGAGGCAGAGTTTCACTCTTGTTGCCCAGGGACTGTAGTGCAATGGCACAATCTCGCTCACTGCAACATCTGGCTTTTGGGTTCAAGTGATTCTCTTGCCTCAGCCTCCAGAGTAGCTGAGATTACAGGCATGCAACCACCATGCCGAGCTAATTTTGTATTTTTAGTAGAGACGGGGTTTCTCCATGTAAGTCAGGCTGGTCTTGAACTCCCTATCTCAGATGATACACCCGCCTCAGCCTCCCAAAGTGCTGGGATTATAGGCATGAGCCACTGTGCCCAGCCAAATCCACTTTTTTCATTGCCACTGTCTTAAAATATTTCATTAGGGGAAAACAAATTCCTTCTGAAATGAAGATACAGGGAATTCCTAAAGCAAGAGTAACAAATTATAGAAACACATAAATCTGATAACATGGTAAAAAACAAACAGCTTGCATGACAGTAATGGCACTCTTAGAAAGCAGGTGTTACCGAGTAATACATTAGTTTTATTTCCTGGGAACACTTACTAAAAGCACCAAGAAATCTAAAAGCAAAGCAAAAACCTTTACTTTCAAAAGGATTCAATTTTTAAAATTTACCATTAAGAAAATATTTGACAGAGTGAAATTACTACCCAGTATATTAACCAAATATCTGGGGAAAACAGTTTTATTTAAAAAACATTAGGCCATCAGGTGATGAACGGGTAAGTAAAATGGAGTATATCAACTGAATATTATTCAGCAATAAAAATGAATGAAGTGCTGATTCACGGTAACACATGGATGAACTTTGAAAACATTATGCTAAGTGAAAGAAAGCAGACACATGTTGTATGATTCCATTTAAATGAACTGTCCCAAACAGGAAAATTCACAAAAACCAAGATTGATTGATTACTAGGATCTAGAAGATGCAAGGAATTGTGACTGAATGCTAAGTAGGTATGAGGTTTCTTTGGAGATGATAAGTAAGTTTTGGGCCGGGCGCTGTGGCTCACATCTGTAATCCCAGCACTTTGGGAGCCCAAGGCGGGTAGATCACAAGGTCAGGAGTTCGAGACCAGCCTGGCCAAAAGGGTGAAACCCCATCTCTACTAAAAATACAAAAATTAGCTGGGCGTGGTGGTGGGCACTTGTAGTACCAACTACTTGGGAGGCTGAGAGAGGAGAATCACTTGAACCTGGGAGGCAGGGGTTGCAGTGAGTCAAGATGGCACCACTGCACTCCAGCCTGGGGCACAGAGCAAGACTCCGTTTCAAAAAAAAAAAAAGTTCTAAAATTAGTGGTGATGGTTGTACACATAGTAAAAATACTAAAAACCACAGAAATGTACAGTTCAAAATCATGAATTTTAAGCTATGTGAACTCTAGCTCAATTGCAAAAAAAGAAACAAACTGGGCACGGTGGCTCATTCGTGTAATCCCAGCACTTTGACAGGCCAAGGTGGGCAAATCACTTGAGATCAGGAGTTCTAGACCAGCCTGGGAAACATGGTGAAACCCTGCCTCTACAAAAAACTTGGCCGGGCGCGGTGGCTCAAGCCTGTAATCCCAGCACTTTGGGAGGCCGAGGCGGGTGGATCACGAGGTCAACAGATCGAGACCATCTTGGTCAACATGGTGAAACCCTGTCTCTACTAAAAATACAAAAAATTAGCTGGGCACGGTGGTGCGTGCCTGTAATCCCAGCTACTCAGGAGGCTGAGGCAGGAGAATTGCCTGAACCCAGGGGGCGGAGGTTGCGGTGAGCCGAGATCGCGCCATTGCACTCCAGCCTGGGTAACAAGAGCGAAACTCCGTCTCAAAAAAAAAAAATTAGTTAGGCGTGGTGGCACATGCCTGTAGTACCAGCTACTCAGGCGGCTAAGGCAGGAGGATCACCTGAGCCTGGGAGGGGAGGCAGAGGTTGCAGTAAGCTAAGATCATGTCACTGCACTCCAGCCTGGGCGACAGAGGAAAACAGGAAAAGAAAAAGGAAAGGAAAGGAAGAAGGAAAGGAAAAAGGAAAAAACATTGGGATTATAGTCACCTTATTTAGGCAATCATTTACGAATGGAAAAGTTCATTGCTAGTTTTCACTAAGCCCATAGCTGCGAAAGCATTAACTTTTAAGTTAAAAGGGTAATTCCAAAAAAATTCTGATATTTTGAAAGAAATAGTTACATGTATAGAGTCATTTTATAAGCTTTTTGTGAGAACACAGGTTTTAAAAGCCCAGTTAAAAATAAAAAAACTAACAGGAATTTTCTAAATGTGACATGACCTTCTTACTATACCTGGTGACAAATGTCTGCCATCAATTCAATCAAATTTTCCTTGACGGCAATATTACGAAATCCTGAAGAATACTTTCCTCTACTTCCTATATGACTTATCTCATTCACTAGCAGATCATATAAGTTGTATAAAATACTTTTCCATTTTGTTGATTCATAAGCACCTGTAATCCAAAAAATTGAAATGTAATTTATTCATGTACTCTGTTTGCACTGCTAGCTCCCACAAAATTATTCAGCTGTCAAGCTGCATCAACGTTAGACATTTGGTCCAACTTTCCATCCAGTACTAACGCCTCGTCTGACAAGATCCTTGACAAACTCTATTTCCTAACTGTCCATTTTACATTTAGATAACTGTATTTCTTTTTTTTTAAGACAGGGTTTCACCATGTTGGTCAGGCTGGTCTTGAACTCCCAACCTCAGGTGATCCACCCACCTCGGCCTCCAAAGTGCTTGGATTACAGGCATGAGCCACCACACCTGGCCTAAATAACTGTATTTTGTATAAATTTCTTCCATATTCTGACCTAAAATCTGCCTTTCTCCAATTTATTCTCCCACCTGAGGCAAATACGATTAATATGTTCCCTCTTTCATGAGGACCAAGTTCTCTGTATACCGTTTTTTGGCCAAAGAGAAAAATACTACCAGTTCCTTCAACTAGTATACAGATGACATATTAACCAGACTTCTCACCATTTCAGTCATCTTTCCCAACACATATTCCAGTCAACTTGAAATGCTGACTGTACAAAATGTGGTGAACGTAATACTCCAACTGTGGTCTGACTAGTATGTGGAACAAATGTCTATTATTTCCCGTAAACAAAGTTCCATAAAATCTATTAATGTAGTCTGAAACTACATCAGCTTTTCTGGCATCCTCAGCATCCTGTCAATTTTAAATTCATCCTAAATATGCAGTTAACTAAATCCCTAGACATATCATATCACCTCCTAATAAGCCTGATCTGCATCCAGGTGAGAGGTGGGTTCAAGATGAAAAACTATAAAAAGACACTGTTCTTTCACTTATAGTGGTTTCATGGGTTACACATTACCTCAATATACATATTAGAAACACATACACAGCTACTTTTGATAAAAGTGGCTACACAGCCCGATGCAGTGGCTCACGCCTATATTCCACCACTTTGGGAGGCCGAGGTGGGTGAATCACTTGAGCTCAGGAGTTCGAGATCAGCTTGGCCAACATGGTGAAACCCCATCTGTACTAAAACACATAAATTAGCCAGGCGTGGTGGCGAGCACGTGTAATCCCAGCTACTTAGGAAGCTGAAGCAGGAGAATTGCTTGAACCCAGAAGGCAGAAGTTGCAATGAGCTGACATCATGCCACTGCACGCCAGCCAGGGCAATAGAGTGAGACTCTGTCTCAAAAAATGAAAAGTGGCTATAACACATTTCCTCCACTATAGCTGCTATTACTCAGTGTAGTACGCTGTCTTAGGAAAGTCATTACACTGGCCTTGATGAATTGGACCAAAGGCCAGCAAAAGCCCAAAGGCAGTTATAGACAGAGCATGAGGAAACTCCAGTTCCAGCCAATAAAGCTCCTCACTACTGAAAAGCACTGCACCTTCTGAGCAATACTTTCTTAGTGTAGGAAAAATATGAAGGAATCAAGGAGAACAAGTGATTCATTTTTTTCCGGGAAACGAGGCCCTAGAGTAACTATGAGGCGTGAGGCAGTAATTTCCCTTTTTCTGCCTCACATTTCTATGAAAGTAATATGTATGGATCTTCCTCAAGAGCTGAATAATCTGACTGGTTTTAGTCCAATTTATGTTTTATCTTTTAATAAAATCAATAGGTGGATAAGCAAGATCCTGCTTTCTTTAAATTCTTTTGCCCTACAGTCTGTGCCAGACCCCTTGGTATTGAAGTATCGATGCATAATCAGCTCCTAGAGGGAACAATGTCTCATATTTGTTTGTATTTCCCATAATACCTAACATCATACTGAACAAACGGTAAGGCATAACAGAATTTGCTACCACTGCTTCAAATTCCAAAAACTCAATGAAAAACATTCTCACGACTAATTAACATTATCAACTAGAGCAATCCAGAGGAAAGTCATATCCTCCCAGAACACTAATTTTATACTTCAGCCTTTATGTGTGAATGAAGCACACTGAAAACAATAAACATTTCCTTTATACCTTTTTCTTGGGTTTTGGCTCCTTTTGGATGATGGATATAAATTTGCAGTTCAAATAATTCAATAATGACTTCTTTTAGAGAATCATTAAGTCTATGTTGAGTCCAAATATAAAGCAAGGTGGGAAGAATTTCATCTCCTAATTCACACACTTGAATTCGAGAGTTGGCAGCCAGAGTCTTGAGGAAGATAATAAGAGCTGCTAAAATATGATTCAAACCTGAAGAGCTCTTTTCTTGTCTGTGAGAAAACAAACAAACTCAACTGGGTATAACAGGGGGAACAAAGTACACAAATTAAAGACAGCTATGAAATGGCATGCTGCAGGAAAAAAACGTTAATATTCAAACAAAAGCCTTAATTTCAAAACTACTCATTAAAAACAAACCACAGCATTATTTCAACCTAACAAAAAATGAGTTCTTATTTGGTGCTAAGAGGCCACTTCTGTTAGCTCTCCCTGCTGCTAAAACATTGTCTAAAAATAAACAAAACTGATCTGGAGCAACATTTATAAAATGTTCCACATTATAAATTAAATGCCAAACAAATGTACAACAGGAATACTTCCTAAATATATCCCTATTCTATCTTATTCTCAATATATTACAGCCACCCTCAAAATGGGGGAAATGTAACAATTAAGAAGCTGTTTAAGTTTCCTGGTCATCAGAACAGCAGCAGGACACATCTCCCACTGGGGACATCATGGAGTGTGAGTGCTCTGCATATTGGATATTCAGGAAGTGCTGGACTTGGTTGTCTCTTTAGGAATCCACTAGTTCTGTTATGATGGATCAATGCTTTATTTAAAGGTAGAATTTTTAGTTATTGAATCTAAAACATGGTCTTGCAAGAAGGTCAAAAGTATTTCAATACAAAACAAAAGAAAAAGAGATTAGATTACCTCGCACACTGAATGGCCTTGGAAAAGAAATCCAAAAATCTGGAATTCAATCCATCAGTCTGAGAACAGCATCCTTTAGTAACAGTATGAATTATTCTAGCCACTAAAACTCTCTGAACATCTTGTGAAGGTTTCAGATACATCCTGAAGTACACAGAGAACAATTCTTTAAAAAAAAAAAAAAAGTTATTAGTCATGTTTTTAAACATCAAAATGTATTAAATATCACAATTTATACATTCCATAATCCCATACAGAGAAAAGATTTTAAACCTGCACTAATCTATTTTTATCACACTGAAAGTACTCGGTCAATGTTTAATTTTATCTTATATAAAATGCCTTTAAGACAGGAACAACTATAAACTGCTGTGAGAGCAACAGTTTAAGAGCCAGACTGCAGAAACATTAGTTGACTTATCTAAGCCTATGTTCCTTCAACCAGGCCTAACAAGGCACTTACAGTACATACTCCATGGTTTGGTTTGGTTTTGAGACGGTGTCTTCCTCTGTCGTCCATGCTGGACACTGCAACCTCTGTCTCCTGGGTTCAAGCAATTCTCATGCCTCAGCCTCCCAAGTAGCTGAGACCACAGGCGCACACCACCATGCCTGGCTAATTTTTATATTTTTCATAGAGATGGGGTTTCACCATGTAGTGTCAAACTCTTGACCTCAAGTAATCTACCCATCTCGGCCTCCCAAAGTGCTGGGATTATAGGCGTAAGCCATTGGGCCTGGCCTCTACACTTTAAAATAATAATACTATTTGATTAAAAATGTCCATAAAATATGTTGAGACTTATAAAGAATATGAGATTTTAGTCTACTTGGTTTGTTTCTTATTTTGTTAAGGTAGGGTCTTACTCTGTCACCTAGGCTGGAGTGTGGTGCTAAAATCATGGCTCACCGTAGTCTCAATCTCCCCAGACTCAGGTGATCCTCCCATCTTAGCCTCCCAAGTAGCTGGGTCAATAGGCCCACACCACCACACCCAACTGATTTGTATTTTAGGTAGAGACAGGGTTTTGCCATGTTGCCGAGGCTGGTCTTGAACATCTAGGCTCAAGTGATCCACCTGCTCTGGCTACCCGAAGTGCTAGAATTACAGGCATAAGCCACTGTGGTTGGCTGAGATTTTACCCTGCTTGTAACCTAACAAATCAACATGACAGTTTCATGGGTGCTGGCAGGAGACATGAGATTCTTGATAAGAGAAAAAGGAGAATTTATTTCTCACTGCAATGATAGTAGCCAGACTACCTTAATTTTTGCTTCAGTTCCCCAATACCAAAGGCAAGATGAAGTGGGACACTTGACACCACGAAAACAGTGGACTGAGTTATAACAGAGAAACCGCAGGCTTTTCATAATGGATAGGCTTATAAGTAAACCTGTCCTTTGTTTCGGAGGAAGCTATCATCTGACCTCAAGTGATCCACCCGCTTCAGCCTCCCAAAGTGCTGGGATTATAGGTGTGAGCCACTGCGCCCAGCTCCCAAATAACGTTATTATACAATGTTATACTTGTGTTTACTGGGACTCTATAGACAATCATGCCATCTCCAAAAGGGAAGTTCTGTTTCTTCCTTTCCAATCTGTACGCCTGCTTGTTTTCTTGTCTAACTGCCCTTGGCTAGAACCTGTAATACAATGTTGAAAAGGAGTGGTGAAAGCGCACATCCTTATCTTGTTCTTCATTTGTCTTATGAAAGGCTTTAAATTATAGATTCAATTTCTTTAATTCAATTTAATTCAATTTCTTCTCTTCATAGTTATGGGACTAGTGAAAAAACCTATTTGCTATTGGATTATTTTATATGGGATGACTTTTGATAATGTATCAAATCAAGGTTTGAGGAACTGGCCCATTTAAATTAAGTTTAATGTCCATACAGATGTTTATAGTGTTTCCCTATTATCCTTTTAATATCTACAGGATCTGTAATTACATCTCATTTCATTTCTAATATCAGTAACTTTGGTCTTCTCTCTTTTTTGTGTGTGTTTTTTAAGAGACAGAAGTCTCACTATGCTGCCCAGGCTGGATTTGGATTTCTGGGCTCAAGAGATCCTCCCACCTCAGCCTATCAAGCCATAAAAAGACATGGAGAGTCTGAGTGGTGGCTCACACCTGTAATCCCAACACTTTGGGAGGCCAAGTTCAAGTTGCTGGCCTAAGCAACATAGAAAGACCTTCTCTCTACTAAAAATGAAAAATTAGCAGGGTGTGATGGCTTTTGTGTGTGGTCCCAGGTACTTGGAAGGGGGTGTGAGGATCACTTGAGTCCAGGAGTTCGAAGCCGCAGTGAGCCATGATCTCACCACCACACTCCAGCCTGGGTGACAGAGACCCTGACTCAAAAAACAAAACAAAACAAACATGGAAGAACTTTAACTGCACACTACTAAATGAAAGAAGCCAATGTGAAGAGGATCCATACGGTTATGATTCCAACCACAGTCACATACTATGTTAACAACATAACATTCTGGTCAATGACAGATGGAAATATGAAAAGGTGGTACCGTAAGATTATATCAGAACTGAAAAATTCCTATTTACTTAGTGATGTCATAATATAAAAAATTACTCACAAGCATTTGTGATATTTGTATAAAAAAAACCACTGCACCGCCAGTCATTTAAAAGTAGAATACATACAATCGTGTACAGTACATAAAACCTTGTCAATGATAATAAACGACTAAGTTACTGGTAAATGACCATGTTACTGGTCTATGTACATACTCTACTATGCTTTTTATTACTATTTTATACTATATTCCTCCTTCTTCCTCTTAAAAAACAAAACAGTAAAACATCTCAGTTAGGTCCCTTAGGAGGCATTTCAGAATAAAGCACCATTATCATAGGAGATGAAAGCTCCATGCACATCCCTGAAGATCTCCCAGGGGGACAAGATGCAGAGATGGAAGACAGTGATACTGACGATGCTGACCTTATGCAGGCCTAGGCTAATGTGTGTGTTTGTCTCTGTTTTCAACAAAAAAAGTCTAAAGGAAAAAATAGAGTAGTAATAATTTTATTTAAAAAGCTTATAGAACAAAAGAAAAAACACCTATAAGTATATAAAGAAAAAATGTTTGTATAGCTATACAATGCATTTGTATTTTAAGCTTAGTGTTATTACAAAATTAAAGTTTATAAAGTAAAAAAGTTATAGTAGCTAGTGTTAATTTATTATTGAAGAAGAAAAGTATCTATTTTTAAATTTAGCGCAGCTTGTTTATAAATTCTATAGTAGTATACAGTAATATCCCAGGCCTTTACATTACCACACTCCTGCAAGCTCCATTCATGGTAAGTGCCCTAGACAGGTCTACCATGTTTTATTCTTTATACCATGCTTTTACTGTACCTTCTCTATGTTTATATATGTTTAGAGATACAAATACTTACCATTGTGTTATAACTGCCTACAGTATTCAGTACAGAAACATGCTACGGGGTTTGTAGTGTAGGAGCGGTAATACGATACAACATAGGTGTGTAGTATTAGACCATTTCAGTTTGTATAAATATACCCTATGATGTTCATACAACAAATAAATTGCCTAATGATGTATTTCTCAGAATATATCTACATCATTAAGAGACGCACAACTGTATATGACATGCTGGAGAAGGCCAAACCATGGAGACAGCACAAAGATCATTGGTTCCCACAGTTTGCAAGGAGGGAGGGATGAACAGGTGAAAACACAGAGGATTTTTCTGGCAATAAACCTATTCTGTATGGTACCATAACAGTGAATAATTGTTACCATTCTCCCCCAGAGGAAAAAAAATATGACCATCTCATTAGATACAGAAAAAGATCTTTTAAAATGTCACTATACTTGAAAAAACCCATAGTATCTACACTACCAAAAGTGAACTTTAACATAATTACGGACTTTGGGTAACAATGATGTGTCCCAGCATAGGTTTGCTGATTATAACAAATGTACCATTGGTGCAAGATGTTGACTGTAGGGCATGCTGTGTGTGTCCAGTGAACCTTCTACTCAGTTTTACCATAAACTTAAAATTCCTCTAAAAGATAAAAGTCCATTAAAAAAAAAAAGGAAACGTCTAGGTTTGAGAAACTGAGTAATTAACAGTGTAGCTTGAGCACAGAAATTAGAAGAGCTTTAGTTAAGTTAGACAGGTTGGAAGAAGTAAAACTATGCAGAGCTTTCAAGGCCTGGAAGAGGAATCCTCATTTTCTATTAGTTAGGCTAGTGAGAATGTAGAGAAACTGAAACCCTCGTGTGCTTCTGGTGAGAACGTAAAATGGTGTAGCTCCTGTGTAAAACAGGATGTTGGTTCCTTAAAACATTAAAATATAGAATTACATGATCTAGCAATTCTACTTCTGGGTATACAATCAAAAGAACTGAAAGCAGGAAACTCAAGAGACATTTGTATTCATGTTCATAGTGGCATTATTCACAGTAATCAAAAGGCAGAAACAACCCATGTCCATCCACCAATGGATGACTGAATGACCAAAATGCGGCATATACACACAACAGAATAGTGTTCAGTTTTTAAAGAGTGAAATTCGGGGCCGGGAGCGGTGGCTCAAGCCTGTAATCCCAGCACTTTGGGAGGCCGAGGCGGGTGGATCACGAGGTCAAGAGATCGAGACCATCCTGGTCAACATGGTGAAACCCCGTCTCTACTAAAAATACAAAAAATTAGCTGGGCATGGTGGCATGTTCCTGTAATCCCAGCTACTCAGGAGGCTGAGGCAGGAGAATTGCCTGAACCCAGGAGGCAGAGGTTGCGGTGAGCCAAGATCGCGCCATTGCACTCCAGCCTGGGTAACGAGAGCAAAACTCTGTCTCAAAAAAAAAAAAAAATAGTTAAAATAATAAATGTTATATATAGTTTACCACAATTAAAAAAATCATATTGGAGGTCCTAGCCAATGTAATGAGGCACAAAATAAAAGACACATGGCTCAGAAAGGAAAAAAAAGTACTGCTTACAGAAGACATGTTTGTCTCCAAAGAAAATCCCAAAGAACATTCAAAAAAAGCTACTAGATTTATGGATAAGTGATTTTAGCAAGATCCCAAAATACAAGGTTGCTATATAAAAATCAACTGTACTTTTGTATAATTTTTGTACATTGAAAAATTTGAAAATCAAAATGTTAAAAACAATGCAATTTACTACTGCAGTATATATCTAACAAAACATACACAAAATCTTTATGTTTATGCAATTATAAATGTCAATTTGCAGCTGGGCATGGTGGCTCATGCCTATAATCCCAACACTTTGATCACTTGAGCCCAGGCGTTTGAGACCAGCCTAGGCAACAAAGTGAGATCCTGTTTCTAATTTTTTTTAAAATGAAATTAAAGAAAAAAAATTCTCAATTTACAATAAAAAAAATTTTTGCTGACAATTACAAAACACTAGTGAAAGAAATCAAAAAAGACCTAAGTAGCTGGTGCAGTGGCCCAAGCCTGTAATCCCAGCAGACTGGGAGGCCAAGGCAGGCGGATCACCTGAGGTCAAGAGTTTGAGACCAGCCTGGCCAACATTATGAAATCCTGTCTCTGCTAATAATACAAAAATTAGCTGTCTGTGGTGGCACATGCCTGTAATCCCAGCTACTCAGGACACTGAGGCAGTATAATCACTTGAACCTAAGAGGTGGAGGTTGCAGTGAGCCAAGATCATGCCACTGGCACTCCAGCCTGGGTGACAGAGAGAGACTCAGTCTCAAAAAACAAACAAACAACCTAAGTAAATGGAGAGAGATACAGTGTTCATGGAATGGAAAACTCTACATTGTTACGATTTCTATTCTTCCCTAATTGTTCAACCATTTCAATGCAATTAGTAT
This sequence comes from Callithrix jacchus, assembly GCF_049354715.1. Classification (NCBI taxonomy): domain Eukaryota; kingdom Metazoa; phylum Chordata; class Mammalia; order Primates; family Cebidae; genus Callithrix; species Callithrix jacchus. The sequence goes on along the minus strand of NC_133511.1, from coordinate 8,044,967 downwards.
CAAAATCCCAGCAAGATCTTCTGCAGGAATAAATAAGCTGATTCCAAAATTTATACAGAAATGCTGACTTAGGCCATTCTTCTCATCTCACCCTGAACTCTATATAGAAATCTCATCCATAGTCAGGGCTTTAATCCCCACCTCTACCAAATATATATTTTGAGCACTGACTTCACTTCTTCCACAGAGTCCTCATCTAAGCAAGTTTTAGAGAAGGAAGCTAAGTAAAAAAAATATCTGACAAAAAGGCTGATTATAAGAAGAAACATCCAGGAAGAAGTAGCAAAGGTTAGCTTAGAAAAAAAAAAGCAGTAACAGTAGTTCGTTTACAAATAAAAAGGGGGTTTCAGAGAACACACTAGATGACAGAATATAGTAAGGGGACTGGGGAGAGAGTGCCTTGGTTTCAGTGACAGCCATGGTTATAAGTGACCATCTAAAATGTCCTAAATATGACCAGCCATATTGGGGAAAGACCTGGATGAGTATCTTAGATATCACCAGGCTATTCCCCAAAGGCTGTCTCTAGGCTTGTTGAGGGCCCTAGTACAGACACGGCCTACCTTGTGGTCAGAGTAACAGAAAGGCTCCAAATGACTCCTAAGAAATTAGTACAATAGCTGAGAAGGAGTTTATTCTTGTGGGAACGATAGAATGTAATGCAGAGTGAGGGTACCAATTAGTTAGTAGTTTTGTGGTTCGCATGTACCTCATTTTGAAATAATGGCAATAAAAAATATGGACAAATGTCTTTTAGTTTAGCAAGCAAAATGTAGCTTAAACACTTTTCCATGAAAAAAAAAAAGCTTCTAAACTTTTAGAGCTGGTATATCAGAAGACTTTGACATCTGACTCAGTCATCTTGTTAATGTCAAATCCTACTTTTACTTACTCTCAAACCCAGAAATATTCCATCTTTGAAATCAATAAACTGAAATATTTCAGTCTCTGATCATAACTTCTTTCCTTTGTAGTCTCTCAGTACCTCCCAGCTATAAACAGGCAACAATCCCAGATTTCTCCCTAGCATATACTCTACACATCTAGTGAGTCACTAGGTCCTGTACATTCTCTTCTAATGCATTCTATTCTAATATAATTCATTTCAATGACCTTAGGAGTAGAGTGCCAAGTGCCTAATCCAATGGATACTTGTGTCCCCTTCTACTACACTTAAAATGTTAGCCACACCCCTTTGAACTTTAAATTCTCTTGCTTTCACTTTTATTTTTATTTTTTAGTGGAAATAGGGTCTAACTCTGTCACCCAGGTTGGAGTGCAGTGTGAAGTGAGAACAGCTCACTGCAGCCTCAACCTCCAGGACTCAGGTGATCTTCCTGCCTCAGCCTCCCAAGTAGCTGAGACTACAAGCATGAGCCACTACCTCTGCTATTTTCTGTAAAGACAGAGTTTCACCATATTGCCCAGGCTGGTCTCGAACTCCTGGGCTCAAGCAATCCACCTGCCTTGGCCTTCCAAAGTGCTGGGTTTACAGGCCCGAGCCATCACACCCAGCCTGCTTTCACTTTCACCATACTTCTCTCTCTTGGTTCTCTCCCTTTCTACTTGAATCATGGCTGAGTTTAGGTGTCATTGTTTTGTCTATCTACTGCACCCAAATATATCTGTATCATAGTGCATTATAATCTCTGGTTTACTTGAGTTTTCTTCTGCCACTGTCAACTCCTTGACAATGGAGATGACATCTTTCAACTGTAATTCCAGCTCTGATATATTATTGGTTACTTAATTCAGAAGCTACATAAATAAATAAAAATTAAGGGTCAGGTTTGATAACTATATAATATTACTAAAGTACTGTTACACTGTCAGGTCACTTGGGGGATACAGACAGATACAGACAAGAGTGCTTTCTTTGGTGAAGTTTCATTTTAGGAGGAAAATTCACAAAAAAGAACAACCTTCCAAACGTACCTAACCACTGTTGCTGAGATATTTCACACCAGTATTTTCTCACAGAAAGAATGTCTTTGAGTAGTATGTTGCTATAATCAGCTCCATAAATGGCACCATTAGATGAATCTTTCACTGTATCCATGATATAATTCAAGAGTTCTTGACATTTTAGCCTAGGTGCTCCTATTTAAAAATAAAATAAAACAAATAAAGAAAAACGTACATTTGAACAAAAATAAAAGACACCTGGAATGACAACTATTTAAATAATTCCATTTGGGAAATTACTATTAATTAACCTTCTTCTGTACAGAAGAAATTGGCAAATTATGTCCCCAAGCAAAATTCAGCCAGTTACTGGTTTCTGCAAATAATATCTTATTGGAAGATAGTCACATCCCGTCATTTGCTGTCCACGGCTGCTTTTGTGATTAAGACAGAGATGACTGCATGGCCTGTAAAGTAAACAACATTCACTATCTGGCCTCTTTACACAGCAAGTTTGCCAATGCCTCTATTCGGAATTTATAGCAAAAACAATCATTCTTTTTTTTTATGAAGCAGTCTTGCTCTGTCGCCCAGGCTGGAGCGCAGTGCTGCAATCTCAGCACACTGCAGCCTCCTCCGCCTGCCGGGTTCAAGTGATTCTCCCACTCCAGCCTTCCAAATAGCTGGGACTATAGGTTTGCACCAACATGCTACAGGTGTACACCATCACGCCCAGCTAATTTTTTATTTTTAGTAGAGATGGGATTTTACCATGTGGTCAGGCTGATCTTGAATTCTTGGCCCCAAGTGACCTGCCCAACTCGAAAAGCAATCATTCTTAAAACAATTATATCCTTAATAATTCACAATTTCTGGTTTTGTACCAAAACTGATCCCAAGTTTTTTAGGACTCTTTATAAAGAATGAATTTATTAAAATAACATAAGATTACGAGAAGAATATTTACCTTGGAAAGCCGAATTAGTTATAAGTCCTATAGTAGCATTTATGGCATACAAATATCTCAAGCTGTAATTTTTTTTTTTAAGACAGAGTATTGCTCTATCACCCAGGCTGGTGTGCAGTGCCATGATCACAGCCCTCAGCAGCCTCAACCTCTCAGGCTCAAGGGATCCTCCCACCTCAGCCCCCTGAGTAACTGGAACTATAGATGTTGTCCCGCCATGCCCAGCTAATTATTTTTATTTTTCAGAGAGACAGAATCTCTCATGATGTTCCCCAGGCTGGTCTTGAAATCCTGAACTGAAGGGATTCTCCTGTCTTGGCCTCCCAAAGAGGTCAAGATTACAGGCATGAGCCACCGTGCATGACCCCTGTTGCCATCTTTAACAGCATTTTATTTACTTATTAGAGATTCTGAAAATTTGGCATTACTAGACACATACTCTTGAAGGTAACAAAGTATGTTTAAAAATACTTTAATTCTCATTTTCAGCAAATCATATTTATGTCACAGTGGAAATGCCCTATTTCAATACTGACCATTTTAAATTGAACATATTTATTGCTGTAACTACGAGCAGAGCACAGTGCATCATGTAAACATGAATATATTATTCTGGATTAGGGTTTTCATATGATGAGACTAGCTATATTCACAAGTATCAGACTGTGGTAAATAAATATACACTGATATAACTGCAAAATCATCGTCACTCATGGCTCATTTCATAACTTTAGGCATTGTCCGGTTATGAAATGCACAGCCATGTGGTCCTCTTTGCACCTCTTACAGTCTTTACAACACTTTTCTTATCTAAAACAACCATTGTATTATTAGATCCTTAGGCAGAAGAATTAATCTCTGTATTCTGACATAAAAGCCCAGTGACCGCCCTAATAGCAAATGCTCAATAAAAATTAATTTGTGGTGAATAACTACAGAAATTAATATTATAATAAAATCATATTTTCCTATGTCCTTTATCCCAATGTATCTCCTTCCTCTACCAAATATGGGAATTGTTTCAAGAAATGTGTTGACCTTTGTTTCACTGTTTTGCTTGTTTTTCAGACAGTCTTGCTCTGTCACCCAAGCTGGAGTGCATGTGGCCCATCACGACTCACTGCAGCCTTGACCTCCTGGGTCTAAGGGACTGACACATGTCAGCTTCCCAAGTAGCTAGGACTACCGGCAAGCGCCACTATGCCCAGCTAGTTTTTTAAGTTTTTGTAGAGATGGGGTCTCCCTATGTTGCCCAAGTTGGTCTCAAACTTCTAGGATCAAATCCTTCTTAAAAGTACAACTCAGTTGCCTGCAGAGACCTCTTTTTATTTGAGACAGGATCTCACTCTGTCACTCAGGCTGGAGTTCAGTAGCACAATTTTGGCTCACTGCAACCACTGCCTCCTGGGCTCAAGCAATCTTCCTGCCTAAGCCTCCTAAGTAGCTGGGACTACAGGTGTTCACCATCACGGCTGGCTAATTTTTGTGTTTTTGTAGAGAGGAGCTCTTGCCACGTTATCCAGGCTGATCTCAAACTCCTGGGCTTGAACACTCTGCCTGCCTTGGCCTCCCAAAGTACCAGGATTAGGCATGTGCCACTGCGCCCAGCCTACCTGCAGAGACTTTTAGAAATCTTAGGGAACTTCACATTTTTCACAGCTGAGTTTTGCATCATCTAGACTCTAAGCTTTGTACGAAAGCAGACAAATGCTTACATAAAGAAACAAACAGGTGGGGCATGGTGGCTCGCACCTGTAATCCAGCACTTTAGGAGGGTGAGGCAGGTGGATCACTTGTGGTTAAGACCAGCCTGATGATCATGGTGAAACCCCATCTCTACTAAAAATACAAAATCAGCCAGGTGTGGTGGTGCATGTCTATAATCCCAGCTACATGGGAGGCTGAGGCGGAAGAATCGATTGCACCTGGGAGGCAGAGTTTGCAAGGAGCCGAGATCTCACCATTGCACTCCAGCCTGAGAAACAAGAGCGAAACTCCATCTCAAAAAAGAAAAAAAAAAATGAACAGGCTGGGCATGGTAGCTCACACCTATAATCCCAGCATTTTGGGAAGCTGAGGCAGGCAGATCACTTGAGGCCAGGAGTTTGAGACCAGCTTGGTCAACGGGGTGAAACCCCCAATCTCTACTAAAAATACAAAAACTACCTGGGCCTGGTGGCATATGCCTATAGTCCTAGCTACTCCAGAGGCTGACACACTAGAATTACTTGAACCCAGGAGGCAGAAGCTGCAGTGAACCGAGATGACAACACTGCACGCCAGCCTGAGCAACAAAGCAAGACTCTGTCTCAAAAAAAAAAAAAGGAGAGAAATGAACAATATTTGCTTACTTGTTTCTTCTCAGCTACCCTTCACTTCTTTATTTCTTTTAAGGCCTTTTTTTTTTTTTGGTAGAGACGGGGTTTCACCATGTTGATCAGGATGGTCTCCATCTCTTGACCTCGTGATCCACCCGCCTTGGCCTCCCAAAGTGATAGGATTACAGGCTTGAGCCACCAAGCCCGGCCAACTCTTTCTTATAAACCAACATGTTGATACATTTTCAAATGTAATCTCCATTGTTAATTTTGCAATTAAAAGGGCTGTTCACTGCAAGGCAAAATTACTGTAAATGCTGCAAACTTTTCTGGTGGGCTACAAAACTGATGTGTTATCTTTCTGTCATTCACTCTCATTAAGTACCTACTACATTTGCTATTTGTATAGCAAATACAGTATTTTGCACCACATAGAGCAAAATCGGGTGTAGAATATCGCAGCGTAGCTTTCCTTTGTCTCTGCTGGAGTCTCTGACAAGGGCTTCAAGCTACCTACACATACTGGCATCTAAAATGAGGTGGAAAATGTACTAAATCATTGTTCTTTAGACTCAATTCTCATAACGCCATTCGGAAATATCATTCACTAATAATCTGCATACTTCTACTAAATATTTACCAATTTCAGGGCTTTCCCGATTCTTTTTTTTTTTTTTTGAGACGGAATTTTGCTCGTCACCCAGGCTGGAGTACAATAGCATGGTCTTGGCTCACTGCAACCTCTGCCTCCCGAGTTCAAGCAATTCTCTTGCCTCAGCCTCCCGAGTAGCTGGAATTACAGGTGCCTGCCACCATGCCTGGCTATTTTTTGTACTTTTAGTAGAGACAACATTTTACCATGTTAGCCAGGCTGGTCTCCAATTCCTGACCTCAGGTGATCCACCAGCCTTGGCCCCCTCAGGGGCTGGGATTACAGGTGTGAGCCACTGTGCCCCCCCCTCCTGATTCTTAAGAGTTATCACAAAGCAACATCCTCATCTGTGAAGAGGCCAGGAGTCCCTAAACACACATTTCTACCTCTAGCTTTTCAGTATGTGTAAAGCCCATTTCCTTACAAAAGCTAACCAGGATCCTGCATTTTGGTTCAAAAATATCAACTCTTCGCAATATTAATCGTACAAGTTAAAGATGGGAGATATCTGTTTCATCAGGAGAAAAAAAACTATTTTTTGGGTAGTTTCTTCCCTTAAATCTTAGTAATGGCACTTAAGTGTTGATTCTGACAGCCAAGGAAGCTTATGTGGTCTTAGAATTAATCAGTAAAAGTACAGAAAGAAAGACATGTAAGCCTTGCTTCACTCTTTTTTTTTTTTTTTTTTCTTACTTTGAAAACTCGTTTTCTAGCTTCACTCCTTACTAAGCAGAATATACCTAAAAGATTGAGTCCCGGCCAGGTGCTCATGCCTATAATCCCAGCATTCTGGGAGGCCAAGGTGGGAAAATCACTTGAGGTCAGGAGTTTGAGACCAGCCTGGCCAACACAGTGAAACCCTGTCTTTATTAAATACAAAAATTAGCAAGACATGGTGGCCTGTGTCTGTAATGCCAGCTACTCAGGAAGCTGAGGCAGGAGTATCACCTGAGCCCAGGAGGCAGAGGTTACAGTGAGCCAAGATCACACCAATGCACACACTCCAGCCTGGGTGACAGAGTAAGATCCTGAATTTTAAAAAATGAGCCCCACACTTTTTGTTTATTTTACTGGCCCCTTCCCTGTAAGTAGAGGCCACACTTTAAGACAGATAATTAAACTGAAGAATATTCAGAAGAAATTGGCATAAAACGTAGGTCATATGAGCTGAAGAGAGTAAGTGTATGAACTTTAAAGATGATGACTCAGGAAGTACTGTGGCTCCTTTCAAACATCTCTGAGGATGTCACACTGAAAAAATAAATAGGAGTGTTTGGTATACTCAGAAGGGAGAAGCAGTAACAAAAGACTGTTTTTATTACCTTTTTTTTTTTTTGAGACAGAGCCCAGCTCTGTCACCCAGGCTGGAGCACAGTGGCATAATCTCAACTCGCTGCAACCTCTGCCTCCCGGGTTCCAGTGATTCTAGTGCCTCAGCCTCCCAATTAGATGGAATTACAGGCATGTGCCACCATGCCTGGCTAATTTTTTTATTTTTAGTAGATATGAGGTTTTGCCATGTTGACCAAGCTGGTCTCATCTCTTGACCTCAGGCGATCTGCCTGTCTCAGCCTCTCAAAGTGCTGGGATTACAGGAGTGAGCCACTGCCCCCAGTGGGTTTTTAATACTCTTAATGCTATTCAAAGATGGAAAAGAGAGCCTTGTAAGTATATTCAATCATTAAGACTATACCTCTACCAAAGGGCTGGGGACATATAGAGGGAATCCAAGACTGGGTAGTTAAAACAGTAATTTTTAATTCCTTCACTAAGCACGGTGGCTCACATCTGGAATGCCAATAACTGGGGATGCTGAGCAGGGAGAGGAGTGCTTGAGGCCAAGAGCTGAAGATCGGCCTGGGCAAAACAGTGAGATAACATCTCTTTAAAAAAAGAAAAAAATGAGCCTGGCATGGTGATGCACATCTATAGCCCTAACCACTCAGGAGGCTAAGACAGCAGGATCACTTAGGAACTGAGAAGCTTGAGGCTGCAGCGAGCTATCATCACACCACTACGCTCCAGCCTGGGTGACAGAGCAAGACCCTATCTCTAAATACATCAATCAATCCCTTCAATCCTCACGTTTCTGTCATTCTATGCTTGCATAAATTTCCTCAAATATTTGAATCTGCAGTATTAAAGATCAGGCTGGCTGGAGTGCGGTGGTGTTCAGAACTAATCGATCACAACCAGTTACAGATTTGTTTCTTCTCCACTGCCACTGCTTCCTCTGACTAGCCTTGAAAAAAAACTTTTTTAATAAAAATAAAAATCATTATATGTACTCATACTCAACTTTTATCTTACTATATTTAGAAGAAACTTATACAGCAGTTAAAGTCCTTAAAATAATCTGAAAAAAAAACTCCTGCAACAGTAATCTGCAAAGCCATTGATTTATCATTTATAACATCACTTACTTTTATTTGCACATTTGATGAAGTATTTGACCAAACTACTGATTTCCTGCATCTTTTTCTGCCTGGAGGCTTGTGTTGAGGCTGATACATTTGGTTTTGCCAGTCTCAGACATTCTGTTTCTTTCTGAATATATTTCTGTAAAAATCTTCAAGAAAACAAAATGCAATTTCAGAAACTCATTACTTAAATTATAATAATTTCGAAACCCATTCATGCCATCACAAAGAGCAACTTTTAAACTACCTTGCTCAGAATACTATACCAGATGAATAAAACAAATAAAACAATTAAACATCTCTTTCAAGGCCTAACTCCTACAAACACCACCAATTTAATGTCTGGTCTGCAAAGCCCTTAATCTTCTATGACTTTCAACTGCTTTACTGCCTCCTTCTAAAATTATCATTAAAAGCTTATAATGCTTGTGAGGACTCTCTCAACTCCTTCTGTTATTCTGCACAGGATCTACCTATTTCTTAGGCAGTTGGTAATGTTGCTAGCCATTAAATGAAGCCTGCCTAGAAGATATCCATAACGAGCCAGGAGTGCTGGGTGCATATCTGACCCACGGGATCAGCTTATACAAAACAGTATTCATCTTCAGGTTATAATTATATTTGTGGTATTTAAAATGAACTAGAAAACCAGAAGAAAAAGAGCATGAATTTTTCATGTTACATGCATTCAAATATGTAACAGTCAATCTAATACCAAACAGGAGCCAAAAATAAAACCGCGTCGGTCCTAAACACTGGACAACTAAATACATCCTTCCTCTTGACTACAAATGTTATTTCTAGTTTATTTAATACTCTCAGAATTTAAAATCCTTACAACCTGTCTCTAGTTATAAATGGATTTCATGGTTGAAAATACCTCAATGTGAAAATGCATCAACCCTGTTTGCCGCTCCTGTCCAGCCATCAATTGTGTTTTTTCATTGCTTGAGGCCTTTTTTTGTTGGTTTTAACTGAATTCATACGCAAATATTCCAATCTTCCTTTACTTGTTTTATTACCATTTAACACATGGCATTTACTTATACACAGAGTAATATTTAAAGGTATGAAAGTGAAATCCAAACATTTATTATAATTTTTTTTTTCTCTAATCTGAAGTCTTGTGAACTAATTGATAAGAAAGAAATTCTCAATTTTGAGTGAGGGTAAGTCTAAAACATCTTAGTGAAGAAATGATTTATAATTTTTAATTTCTATATGAACAACCTTTAAAAATTACGTTTTGGGGCCGGGCGCGGTGGCTCAAGCCTGTAATCCCAGCACTTTGGGAGGCCAAGACGGGTGGATCACGAGGTCAAGAGATCGAGACCATCCTGGTCAAAATGGTGAAACCCCGTCTCTACTAAAAATACAAAAATTAGCTGGGCATGGTGGCGCGTGCCTGTATAATCCCAGCTACTCAGGAGGCTGAGGCAGGAGAATTGCTTGAACCCAGGTGGCGGAGGTTGCGTTGAGCTGAGATCGCACCATTGCACTGCAGTCTGGGTAACAAGAGCGAAACTCTGTCTCAAAAAAAAAAAAATTATATTTTGGATAAATATTAAATGCCAAATTCATATGCAAAGCACAATGACATATAGGAAGCAAAGATAAATTTTAAGACTTACACACAAAAATAATATCACAACAGAAATAAATATAAAAGAGAAAAATAAAGACAGTAAAATAATTGAATAGAATACCTAAAAACAGCATCCCAATTCAAATATTTTCCTTGTTTGGAATCTGAATGTCGATCTAAATGTTTAATTGTTTCAGGATCTCGAATCAGGCGCTTAAATTTCTCAACTTCTTTCTGACAAGAAAAAGGAGATAATAATGGATTACTAGGCACGCTTATTTCAAGGAAAAATTGAATTTAAGTAATTTACTACCTTTCGTTCTGTAGCTCTATCATGTTCTAGATGACGGCAGCAAATAAGCAGATCATTAAGTGCTAGACTCATGGTTCACAATTTCAGAACACACATCACTGTCTGCAAAAAAAAAAGAACACAATATACATATATGTGTATATAGAGACAGAGGTGGAGGGATTCACATGCTTGACGTGAAAAAAATATATATATATAATTATTTTATACCACGGTATTTATAGTTAGATTTAATCATACAATTAAAGGCGCATTGTGATCAATGGCACAATAATTTTCCTGAATATTTCCGTATTTAAAAAGAGATTTTCCTAAAATCTATACAAATAATGCTCTAACACAAAAAATGTTTGCTTTGCTTGCAGTAGGAGCAGAATTAAATTAACAGTATAATTTATGCTGGGTAGGCTAGCTCATGTCTGTAATCCCAGAAATTTGAGAAGCCAAGATAGCCAGCCTGGCCAACATGGTGAAATCCCGTCTCCACTAAAAATAAAAAAATTAGCTGGGCATAGTGGCATGTGCTTGTAATCCCAGCTACTTGGGAGGCTGTGGCAGGAGAATTCCTTGAATCCAGGAGGCAGAGGCTGCCTGGGCGACAGCAAGACTGTCTCAGGAAAAAAAAAACGTATTATTTACTTTCTATCACTCTGAGACCAAAGAAACATGACATTTAAATTGAGACATGAAAGGTGAATAGAAAACAGCCAGGCAAATAAGGAAATGAGCACTTAAGGATTTAACACTGACAACGAACCATTTAAAAGCACTCTTGCTTATATGGAGTGATGTGTCATTTTGCTGAGTCAAAGGCTTAAAACATGCTTGGGAACTCATAAGTAGGAGGTTATCAGAGCTAGTAGGCTTTGCCTAGCACTTCCATATCAACTGGTATTTACGTTCTCATTTAACACATAACAACAGGAGGAAAATAATATTCCTGTTTTAAAAGGAAATGAAAGAAATGCTATGCTATTGTGTGGTATCCTTTGCAAATGTCAAAGATCAACTATATTTTACTATGCCTTGATTCCACGGTAGTGGCTCTCTTCTTTTGGGGGCTTCTGATATAATCAAACCCTCTTTTGAAGACCTTTAAAAAAATCTGATAAGAACAGCATGTCAACGTGGACACAAGATGTGAAAAACAGCACTGGGGACTGTTTGAGGGACAGAGAGGGAGGGAGATATGGCTTGAAAGGCTAACTATCAGGTACTGTGCTCACTACCTAAGTGACAGGATCATTTGTACACCAAGCCTCAGCAACGTGCAATTTGCCCATATAACAAACCTGCACACGTACCCATAGAAACTAAAGTAAAATAGAAAAGGGAAAAAAAAAGAAACAGCATTCTGTCTTATTAGTTCTGATCTAAACCTTTATATAATACAAAGAAGTTTTTTATTAGAATATAAATGTCTGTAAATGGAGAAAAATACACATATTTATGTATATTATATCTACACATACCTATATCTGAAGATGAAAAAAGGTAGCAAAAGTCCTTCTCCTGTCCATCCATTTAAATCCTACTGAATCTTTAAAGATCAAGTACATTTCTCTGCCCTGATTCGATCTCACAGAATCTCAAAATTGAGAGGAACTAAGAGACCAGGTCCAATTCCTATGAAGGCAAAAATGTCTCCTACTGTAGCAGGAGCAGCCGCAGGAAACGGGATCTCACAGGAAATGGATCTCTCGGACACCAAATACGGGAGGAAGGAGTTTATTTGGCCGGGAGCAAGGTGGCATAGTTGCCTAACAGCCAAGCTCCCCTAACAAAGGAAGGTTCCTTCTTTATATAGACTTATACTTTAGATGTTACAGTGGAAGAATCTTAGGTTTATAGCTTAACATATGAAAAGGGTCTCAGTTTACAGTCTTAGGAATTACCTATGAAAAGGGTCCCAGTTTACAGTCTCAGAAATTACATATGAAAAGGGTTTCAGTTTACAGTCTTAAGAATGAAAAGGGGAAGTTTACAGTCTTAGGAATGAAAAGGGGAAGTTGATCTGAGATGCCTGGGTCTCCCTCTTCACTACGAAATAAATGCCCTGTCTTTGAACATTCTAGAGCTGTCTATCAGGGCTGGGTGCAGTGGCTCAGGGCTGTAATCTCAGCAATTTGGGAGGCTGAAGTGGGCAGATCATGAGGTCAGAAGTTTGAGACCAACCAGCCTGGCAAACATGATGAAACCCCATCTCTACTAAAAACACAAAAATTAGCCAGGTGTGGTGGCACATGCCTGTAATCCTAGCTACTGGGGAGGCTTCATTCAATCCCAGGAGGCAGAAGTTGCAGTAAGTCGATATAGCACAACTGCACTCCAGCCTGGGTGACAGAGTGAGACTGTCTCAAAAAAAAAAACCAGCATAATTCTCTTCTCCATTTGTATTCACTGGTCATTCTTCTGACCTCCCCCAACCCCCGCAACACTATTACAACCTTCCGTTTACTCTGCTGTAGATTACAGGTTGTTATTTGAGTACTTTTCATTTGATGATATACTTCCTGTGGACAAGTATTGTCACTTTTGCTTTCACATTCCTTATGGTTTTATCTAGAGATCTTCCTACTTCTTCAGTTTCAGTTTAAAGCCCTCTTGAGTCAACAAGGAAAATGAAACTGTTAATCTAACCAATGAAAACACCTTAGCAATATCCAAAGAACCATAAGAGATGACACCTTTATTCTTAAATATACTAAAGATTTGACACTTCCCAGAAGAGGCAGCCCTAAACTTGACTTTTTTTCCCCATGCTATGACTTCTTTGAACTTGTTTTTCTTCTCTTCAGTTTCTTAATGATTACTTTGAAGAAAACAAAATAGTTTAGCATTATCTACATAAACAGAAGATGTTCATTCACTGACACATGCAAACAATATTTACTACGTATAGCTAGACAAATAATGAACTAAACAGATACAAATCCTACCCTCATCGAGGTATATCTGGGCAGCAGAGTGACAATAAACAACTGATAAATCAATGCAGAATTCCAAATTGTGATGTATGCCTCTGAGGAAACAAAAATACAGTAATAAAAAATAACAGTAGAGAGGATCATTTTAGATGAGTTGTCAGGGAACATCTTGCACAGGAGGTTATAATAAAGCCAAGATGTGAACTAACTGGTGCCAATCAAAAAAAGGGGGATCAACACTTCAGGGAAGGAGACTAGCATTGCCAAAGGGTCCTATGATGTAAAAGTACACAGTATGTTGGAAGAACTGAAAGGTAGAGGAACTATTAAGTAGTCAACTAGAGTATGCGTGTCACCATATAAAGATGAAGTTCATTTATACATTAATTCAGAATATCTAGGTTCCACTCAAGGTTCAAATGAGAAGATACAGATTTCCTACTTCCTTAGGGCTCTGAATTGATAAATTCAATGTTTCTTTTTAGATCTCAACCAATTTGATCCCTTTGCAGAACCTGACAATGATGCTTATATCCCATCTTCCTAGAAATAACTCTGCCCTTAGCATGCCATTCTTTTCTAGTGCCAAAGAGTGTGGCATCTGCAATCAGACTATATTAGTTCAAATCCTGGTTCAGCCACTTACAAACTGTATCATCTAAAACAAGTTCACTCATCTCTTCAAACCTCAGTTTCTCAATGATAAAATGAAAAACGATACTAGTACCCACCTCGAAGAGCTCTTATAAGGACCCATATACATGCTTACAGTGCCTGAAACACAGCAAGTGTTCAATAAAGGTTAGCAATGATCATACTCCCTTCCTTTATCACTGTTTCGAAAGTCTCCTTCGATTGTTCTTCCACTCACACCTCAAAGAACAGCTTTGTCTTCTTGATCTCATCCATTCCTATAACCACAACTGTTGAAAACCCGCAAAATATATTTCATTCATGCCGGGTGCGGTGGCTCACGTCTATAATCACAGCACTTTGGGAGGCCGAGGCGGGTGGATCACAAGGTCAAGAGATCAAGACCATCCTGGTCAACAAGGGGAACCCCCTCTCTACTAAAAATACAAAAATTAGCTGGGCATGGTGGTGCGCGTCTGTAGTCCCAGCTACGCAGGAGGCTGAGGCAGGAGAATTGCCTGAACCCAGGAGGCGGAGGTTGCGGTGAGCCGAGATCCTGCCATTGCACTCCAGTCTGGGTAACAAGAGCGAAACTCCATCTCAAAAAAAAAAAAAAAAAAAAAAAAAAATATATATATATATATATATATATTTCATTCAATGCCAGAACTCACTCTGGAGCTTCAGGGTCCTACACTTTGTGCCTTTACACGCATTTTTTTCCTTCCATCTGGAAGGCTTCTATCATCTGCCAAGGTAACACTGCGAAGTCTCACCACAAACTGAATTGATGGTGAGTTTGTAAAGAGCCAGTCACTCCTCTACCATCACAGTACTCCTCTATCACACACATTAAAATCCATTGTAGTTGTACCTGGCAAAAATAGCAAGTAACGCTCACGAGTGCTCACCTCGGGTCAAGATTATCTCACTTATCTTCACAAGTTAGTTAGACAGTAGAGCGAGGCCACACGGAGGACAGTCAGACTAACTCCAGCCCTACGATTCCACAGCCCAAGCGTAACCTCGAAGCTAAAGTTGAAACATCAATAAATGCTCGCTGACTAAAAGTACTAATTATGAGAGAGAGAGATCAAAAGATGACTAGTCACGTCTCGTAGTTAAATCTGAACCCTAACGTGACACGAAGAAAGGATGCGCAGAAGGGAGGGTGCAATTCAGGGCACTTAAAAGGAGGTTATTGGCAAATCCGCTAGGAACTCAGAGAAAGGCCGAGAAAGATGGAGTGAGGACGAGCCAAGGGCCACTCCGGAGGGGTGCATGGGATTGGGTGTCTGGGGTGAAGACAGACTGGTTGGCACGCGGCTGAATTTTCCAACGCAGAAGCCGTTGCGTTGCTTCCCAGTCCCTAGTCCCTAGTCCCTACCGCTGCACTCGGAAGGTCAAAGTGGCATCAAAGGCGGCGGCGGCGGCGGCTGCAGCCCAGATCCCGGCTCCTCTGGCCTCCTCCCGCTGCCACAGCTTCTTTTCTCCGTTAGCCACGCAGGTACCTACTCCTGCTTCCGGTTCAAACCTGGCATGACCGCGCAGCGCCCACTTCTGGAGGAAGAAGCAAGGCCGAGCGGCGGCGGAGCAAGTTGTGCCCATGCGCGCCAAATATCACGCGGTCTCCCCGCTCAAAACACGCCCCCAAAACATTCGGCCCGTCGGAGCAAACGCGCCTGCGCCCTATCCACCAATGACCCACGACCTAGCGTTTGCGGCTCGCTCTCCGGCTCGGGCTCGCGGGCGAGGACCCACCCTCCTCGCCGTCCTCATCCCCGCCCCTCCTCGCCGTCCTCATCCCCGCCCCTCCTCGCCGTCCTCATCCCCGCCCCTCCTCGCCGTCCTCATCCCCGCCCCTCCTCGCCGTCCTCATCCCCGCCCCTCCTCGCCGTCCTCATCCCCGCCCCTCCTCGTCGTCCTCAGCCCCGCCCCTCCTCGTCGTCCTCAGCCCCGCCCCTCCTCGTCGTCCTCAGCCCCGCCCCTCCTCGTCGTCCTCAGCCCCGCCCCTCCTCGCCGTCCTCAGCCCCGCCCCTCCTAGTGTGAGGACGGAAATGACGACAGTTCTAAAGGCGAACGGAGGTGGGTTTCATTTCGGCGCCTTTCTTTCTCTGGCGGAAGCAATTGGCTGGCATGCAGCGAAAGAGGCGGGACAAATTGCCGCGGGTTCAGTGCCGCCACTGGAACCGGGAGATGCGGCGCCGGAGCTGTCGCTGCGTTTGCTCTAACCTGACTCTCGTTCTTTATTGTGGTTCCCGCTGCGGTTTTGATCATGTTGTTACCCTCGGATGTAGCCCGGCTGGTATTGGGTAAGCGCGGACGCGGGAAGGAGGGTATTGGACCTGGCTATGCCGGACGGAAGGACCTTTAAGGCCAGAGGTCTTCCCTGGGTGGGGAAGCTTCGGGGGGTTTGCCTCCTGGCTTACGAGTTGAGACTGGCGGTGGTTCTGGGCAGTTTAAGGCTCTTTGTATGTCGATGCTCCTGTCTTCGGAGGCTGCGTGGCAAGGGGAGGGACGAGGGGAAGCTCGGGCTGGAAACACCTGGGGCCGGATTCGGAGGGAAAGTCAGGCCTCCGCGCTTAATTAGGATCCCTGAAAGAGTTGTCTGCTTGACGGACGGCCTGCGTGTGCTTCAACCTTCTGAGCACTTTCGCTGGTCAGTGCTGGGACCAAAATAGGGACTTCCCCGGGCCCCCCGCCCCCATCTTTTAGGGAGACCTTCCTGGCGCCCTTCTAATAACCCGCCCTTATAACTACGGGTTTGGGAGTAGGGGTGATCTTCCTTCTCTGCCCTCCTCGCAGTACGTCGTCCAGTGTAGAGGTGTGAAATGCCAGTGGCATATTTTAAAACAGCAATTCTTATTTCTTTGATCAGCAAAAAATTTCGGAGGATTGCCTTTTAGTTGAGCGTTTTCTAGCCTTAGTTTTACCTTCATTTGAGGAGGGTGGTTTGTGGGTCACTTGTTTGTCAGGGTGTATTGTCTGTGTGAGAGAAGGGTTGTGTTGTTGTTTGTCCCCTGATAGAATAAAGGGGATTGTACCACAGGGGACGAGAGGTAAAGCTCAAAACCCGAGCCAGTGATTTACAGACATCGTATGCGACGTCTTAAAAGGCAGACATCTGTGATGAAGCCTCCCATAGTATTCACAGCCATTTGCTTCCGTTATTTTATTGTTCGGAAAATCCATTTGTCTTGTGCCTCTTTTAAATGCCCAGCGCTGTCCACAAAAATGCTATTTGGGCAGGGCTCTTGATAAACACATTTTGCAGGAAACGTTAAACGGAAATGGTTCCACCATCCATTTTTGAAGAAACTAATGACAAGTTTAAACTAATGTTTTGTTAATGTCTGATTAATCTTTTGCTTAGGAATTCTGAGTTTTGGCAGTTTGGTAATCTAGTTGAGTTTCGGTAACTAGTCTTAAACATGGTTTCTCAGCCTCAGTACTGTTAACATTTTGGGCCTCAAAATTCTTTATTATGGGGATCTATCTTCAAAATTCTTTATTATGGGAATCTATCCTGTACTTAAACATTGTAGGATGTTTAGTAGCATTCCTGGCTTCTATTTACTAGATTACAGTAGGACACTCATTCCCTACCCTTACCCAGTTGTGATGAGGAAAAATGTCTCTAGATACTGCTTGTAAGTCCCCTGGAGGGCAGAATCACTCCTAATTACAAAATCTTAAGAAAGCAGAATCATTTTCTAATCGGAATAATTCACATCAATTTGTGAGTATTCCTTTTCCATAACCCAGCCACTCTGCTGACTTCCTACTTTTAATCAGCCATGGTTTTGTCTTAAAAATCTTGGTCATTCACATTCCATTTCACTGCCACCAGTCCCGTAGTGTGCCCGCCGTTACTTCTCACTCGGACTTCTGTCATGGCTTCCCGGATACTTGTCCTTGCAATTCATTTTGTTTGCTGTGGTTACACATCTCCCTGAAGCATTCACACTGTACCTTCTATTCTGAAAGTTGAAATGATTTTGTTCTTACTAAAACTTTAAAGAGAGCAGGAGTAAACAGTACCAAAAAAAGCCTCCTTATGCCTAATGCTGTTACTTGGTCATTTGTCATTGCACAATTTTAAAAATATATATCGTGTATGTCTTTCTCATATCAGTTTTATTATTTACTCATGATTCTTCTATCTGCCCCCTCCCCATCTTCAGCTCCCCTTGTTATTGACCCCTTCATAATGGGTTTTTTTTCCAGCAAATCTTTGGGTGCCTGATAGTTCCAAACACTATGCCAATTGCTGAACATAGAGAAGTAAGTTTTCTGCCCTTAGTGTTCAGATAATTAGGTTTTTCTACTTTCAGACACACACACCCAAAACACTCTTCTGGACCTCTCGAAACATTAGACACCCATTAGACAGAACATTTTGTCTTATGTTGTGTGTCACCCTTTCACAAGTCCAGTTTATTCAGAGAACACAGTGAGTTCCACTTAGTTGCTGTTCTGTAAGTACCCTGTATCCTTCAGGATACTGCGCTCTGACTTTGCATCTCACTACTCCGCTTAAGTAGCCCTTGTTGCCCTGTTGGGATTTCACAAGATACCGTACAGGCCAGAATACATCAAAGTGTTTTTTATTGCCTCTGGGCAGTCAGTTGCGTTTTTATCCATTTATCCTTCAAGGTGCTCTGTAGAACTGATCCTCCCTACCTCTCCTGCTTGATCTCAACTTCTTAACATCTGCCATATGCTGCAGACATCCCAAACGAATTGAAGTTTCTCTGAATATTCTTAAATGAATTCTGCTCCTCTTTGCTACTACGCTTGCATTCAAGGTTCAAGTCACACCTGATCTCTGAAACCTCATTCACAGTTAGTACTTCTTAAATGTTGCCAGGGCATTGTCTTATCATGTCTTATTGTAGCTGTTTATTTACTTTTTTTGATAAAATATACATAACAAAATTCACCATTTTGGCCATTTTAAAATATGTAGTTCTTACAGCCCAAAACAAGGAGTTGTTGGTTGTTTGTTTTCAGCGTACAGTTCAGCAGCATTAAGTACATTGACAGTGTTCTTCGACCATCACCGCTGTTGGTTTCTGGAACTTTTTCATTTTCCCAATTTGAAACTTACTTTTTTTCTGGAGCCGCAGTGGCTCCGGCCAGTTGTCCTGGTGCTTGAGGAGGCGAGGCTATGAGTTCAAGGCCAACCTGAGCAACATAACAAGCTCTCATTGATTAGCAAAAAAAAAAAAGAAGAAACTTACTTTTTTTTTTTTAGTTTTATTCTGTAGTCTTATCCTTGGATTAATGGACAAGCTTCAAGAATTCTGGGAGCCTCCAAAACTATCATCTGTAAATGTTTTCTTTAATAGGTTTGTTACCTTCTGTATGATATAGCATGCATTCAAAAAATAGAAAACATTCTGAGTATTTAACATGGAAGGATTTAATGAGATAATTGGTTACACTGGTGAGAGAAAGGCTAAGATGCCCAGCAGCTTTCAACTAAGACATCTCAGTGGTTAGCAGCAATAGGAAGCCACTATACTAATCAGAAGGATAAGGAGAGAGGAAGCGACCAAGAGGCTGGGTTGACTGTATGGAACATGCAAGACTTGTCTGATGAGGGAATGGTAGTCATAGAGGAGACTCTACTGAGGCAGAATGGGAATGGGGGAAAAATGTGGCTACTTCCTTCTGCCCTCCAACTTCCCACCTGTGCTTTCTATTTACTGAGCCCAGCCAGAAGCAGGCTGACAGAAGAGCCCGAGAAACATTGTCTGTATAGAGTCAGGCTTTATGTCATACAGTAGAGAGCAACAGAAGGACAAGAACGAATTTGAGGTCAGACAGGACCAGAACTGACACACCGATGAGAGGTCAAGAGCTGCTGGTTCTGTTCACCTTTATATCACCAAAACATAGATATTTAATAAACACTTGCCAAGTATGGCTGTGATTATGACGTTCCTCTTAGTTTATGGAATAACATGTACTCATTGCTGTCTGAAGCTTTTCGCGAACCTTACCCATTTTGTGTTTTCTGTTGTATCTCCAACTGTTCCGCTTCATAAACTTCGTGCTTCATCCAAACTGGACATGTTCCCCAAATATGCTTGCACATATGCTTTCTGTCAACCTCTTTGGGATTCCCAGCCATCCTTCAGAACTCATCTGCGCCTTCAGACCTCATTTCCTCAAGCTTAGTAATGGTTTCTCCAGCCCCTCCCTTCCCATGAAGTAAGTCCGCTCTATTTTCTTACCACTTTCGTTTTGCGTTACAGTTATTTATATATATATATATATATATATATCTTCTATCTCCAAGTAAGTCATAACTTCATAGAGAGAAACCTTTTCTCTGTTATTTGTGGATCTAGTAATATAAGGCACCATAAGGTAAGGCTTCCTAAGAATTATTTGCATGCTTAAAGGACATTAAATGATTATTGTTTCTAGGGAAATAGTGGAATGTGTGAAGGAGGTGTTTTCCTATAGGGTGCTTTACTATCTCTTGCTTGCTTTAGACTGCTTTCTTTTTATCTTTTCCTCTCTGCAAGTAAGAAGAAAGAATACCCTTCAAATAGTTAGGATCTTATCTTTCCTTCTCTTTTTCAGTGGTGTTTCCCCTTCAGTTGAGTTACCCATTACTACCTCCACTTATAATAAAAGTAAGCTGAAAATAATATGTTAAGAAGAAGGAAACTCAGGCACACTTTCTTACCTATTCAGACCCCTTCGTCAGTAAGTTTACACAAAAAATACACTTCTTTTATCTAAACAGTAATAACTAATACTAGTTGAAGAGTAACTATTTGTATCATACTGATAAGAGATGATTAGTCCCTCATTTGTATTTTCTTTTTTATTTTATTTATTAATTTATTTTGAGATGGAGTTTCATTCTTGTTGCCCAGGCTGGAGTGTGACGGTACAATCTTGGCTCACTGCAACCTCTGCCTCCCAAGTTCAAATGATCCTCCTGCCTCAGCCTCCCAAGCAGCTGGTATTACAGGCACTCGCCACCACACGCCCTGCCCCCGCTGACTAATTTTTGTATTTTGAGTAGAGACAGGGTTTCACCGTGTTGGCCAGGCTGGTCTCGAACTCCTGGCCTGAGGTGATCCACCTGCCTCAGCTTCCCAAAATGCGGGGATTACAGGCATGAGTCACCGCACCTGGCCTGTATTTTCAGTGTATTTGGATTTTCAATCATCTAACATCTGAGATTTAGAATTAATTTGTACCGAAAATTTCCCATTACGTGATGGAGAGTTGGTTATAGTCAGATTCTTCATGATGATAATGAAACATTTTGTAGGCAGATAACTGGTTAATCATATATGTAGTAAGTCCTCATTTAATAGGTTCAATAGGTTCTTGAAAACGGCAACTTTAAGTAAAATGATGTGTAACTAATTCTACCATAGGCTAACTCATATACTAGAATTTCTTCGGCATATTTTTGGTCACAAAAATATCACCACATTTGTAAATAAAGACCAAAACACTTATAATATTAAACATTGAAATAAATGTAAACTACATTTACATTTAAGAAGGATTAATAAAAACAAAGTAATTGGCTGGGCACGGTGGTGCACGCCTGTAATCGTAGCACTTTGGGAGGCTGAGGCAGGCAGATCACAAGGTCAAGAGATTGAGACCAACAAGGTGACACCCTGACTCTACTAAAAATACAAAAATTAGCTGGTTGTGGTGGCGCACACCTGTAGAACCAGCTACTCGGAAGGCTGATGTAGAGAATCCCTTGAACCTGGGAGGCAGAGGTTACAGTGAGTGGAGATCGCCACTGCACTCTAGCCTGGCAACAGAGCAAGACTCTGTCTCAAAAAAAAAAAAAGAAAGAAAAACACAAGGTAATTATTTACCCAATTCGTCCAGCTCAAGGTTGCAGGTAGCTAGAGCTTATCCCTTAGGATGCACGACAGGAACTAACCCTAGAAGGGTGCCATTCTATTGAAGGGCGCACTCACTGTCACTATAATAACTTAAGCACATGTTAGCAACATGTGCATCTTTAGAGTGTGGGGAGAAGCAGCTGTACCTGGAGAAATCCCATGCAGGCATGGGGTAAATGTGTAAACTCCACACATCCAGTGGCTTCTGCCAGAAATTGATTTTTTTCCTCCTCAGCAGCATAACAAAAACATTTAACAAAATGATGTTATTTGAGGACTTGCTATATAATATTCTATGAATGTGAGTGTAGTCAACTATTTACTACATTATTTTGGAACTTCTGGGACAAAAGTAAACTAGAATGTATCAAGTCTAATCTAAAATGAGAACTCAAGATGGTCAAAGTCAGAGGGTTTTTAGAACAGAATGTATTCTAGATATTACTATTTTAAGATGCATTATAACTTAAACACTTATTATAGCCTCTAACAGCCCCATCTCGTGTGTGCTATACAGAGGCATAGTGTCTTATGAAATGCCATGAATTGTCTGTGATGATTTCTTACCAAGTTATGCTAGCACAAATGACAGTCTTTTTCTGAAAAAGGTTGACTGTGTATCACTATATTCTGTCTAGGGCATTGTTTCTCAACCTTTATTTCATTATCACAACTTTAAGGAATCTTCTTAGGCTTTTTTTTTTTTTTTCCGAATCCTCCTCCCCACATGAAATTTTAATGTTTTAGTGTCATGAATATATTGTATATTTCATATATCATGTATATCTGTGATTTATGCATAAAAAAGGGAGATTTTCTTCATTCCTCCCTGTCCCAGAACCAATTTTCACCCTCTTAGGGCAGTATCACTCCTTTTGAGAATGCGTAGTCTAGGGGAAAGCAAATCTACTTTAAGGTAGATATAAATCTGCAAATCCACAGCAGATTTTAATACCAGCATCTGTCAGAAGTCCCCAGGTAACTGAATGCATCTGGGTGATAAGTACTTGAAACTCCACCGTGAAAAGGAAATGTGTCTGAGGTCTTCAATCTAAATCTTGAAGCATATGAAGAAGACACTCCAAGTGCCCTAATTTTAAGGTGATTCTAATAGTTCGTAGCTGTTCTAAATTTTTGCTAGTAACAGCTGACTCGCCTATTCCAAATATTGTAACTGTCAGAAAGCCAGCCATCATAAAAATTACTTTTCAGCCAGCTACAGTTTTCACAAAAAGGGAAGGAAACGTGGCAGTGGGTCTTTGATCTAACTAATTTCACATCTGTGGTTTGATGTTCAATGATAGGAAGATCGAAGTCGATAAAGCTTTCTTTAAATATCCAGGTGCTTTCTCCAAAACACGGTGCCTTTGGTTTTTGATTTGTATATTTGTTTCTTCTCATAGCATTAGTTAGAAAGAGGTTGGAAAACAGATTCATCAACTACAAATAAAGAGTAGTGAGTTGATTCCCAGGTCACAGCTGGAGCATTGCCTGTAATGAGATTACCATTTCCTTGCCCTTTCCCTTTTAAAACCTTGGTGTATAATGACTTTGCAGGCCATCTTAGTTTTTTCACTAGTTGAACCTGGTTAAAGATACAGTTCCAGGTGAAGAGAGTTGAACCCGGTAATTTTAAATTTGGAAGAGACCTTAGAAATGATTTTTTTTTTAATCTTTTAAGTTCAGGGGTATATGTGCAGGTTTGTTACATAGGTACACTTGTGTCATAGGGGTTTGTTGTACATATTATTTCATTACGCAGGTATTAAGCCTAGTACCCACTAGTTATTTTTCCTGATCTTCTCCCTCCTCCCACCCTTCACCCTTCAATAGGCCCCCCCCCGTGTGTGTTGTTCCCCTGTATGTGTCCATGTGTTGTCATCATTTAGCTCCCACTTAGAAAATAATTTTAGTAGCTAACAAATACTTACTATTATGCCAGCACGGAGATAAGTGTACCTCAAAGGAAAGTATAAGGGAATACTTATAAGGGAATACTTGATGGTGGGTATAGGGAGTGATAATTATACTAAACTGTGAAGAATGAGTTGAAGATAGCTAGGCTAAGGAAAGATCAGCTGCCTAAGCAAAGGAAATACGATATACAGTGGCCTTGAAATACAATCATTGGGGACTGAAAGACCAGTTTAGCTAGAAGTGATAGAATGGTAAGATAAAGGCTGAAGAGGAAATTAGGGTACAAAGCAAGTAGAACCTCATACAACATGTTAAAATTTTAGAATCATAGGCTGGGCATGGTGGCTCATGTCTGTAACCCCAGCACTTTGGGAGGCCAAGGCGGGCAGATCACCTGAGGTCAGGAGTTCAAGACCAGCCTAGCCAACATGATTGGCTAAAAATATAAAAATTAGCCAGGTATGGTTGCAGGAACCTGTAATCCCAGCTACTCGGGAGGCTGAGGCAGGAGAATTCCTTGAACTCGAGAGGCAGAAGTTGCAGTGAGCCAATATCGAACCATCGCACTCCAGCCTGGGTGACAAGAGCGGGACTCCATCTCAAAAGAAAAAAAATTAGAATCATATTTTTTTAATTGCGATATGATACACATACTATAAAATGTAAAATTTGTTGGTTTTCTTGGTACAAAAATCCAGGATATTTATGGATTCATAATCTGTAGCTATCTCCACTAATTTCATTATTTCCATTACTCCAAAGAGAATTCTTACACTATTAAGTCATTTCCAATTCCCCGTTCCCCCATTCTCTGCCAGCTGCAAATCTGCTTTCTGTATCTGTATTGAAATAGAATATTTGGCTTTTTGTGTCTTTCACTTAGCATAATGGTTTTAGCATTGTTCCTTGTTGTTGCAGGTATTAGTACTTCATTCTTTTTATGGCTGAATAATATTTCATTATATGAATATGCCATATTTTGTTTGTCCATTCATTAATGGCCACTATTATGAAGAATGCAGACCAGGCATAATGGCCCATGGTGTAGTCCCAACACTTTGGGAGGCCAAAGCAGGAGGATTGCTTAAAGCCAGGAGAGTGAGACCACCCTGGGCAGCATACTAAGACACCCCATGTCTACTATTGAACAAGTAATTATTTGGGCATTTATTTGGTGTTACATACCTCTACTCTTAGCTACTGGGGAGGCTGAAGCAGGAGGATCACTTCAGCCCAGGAGTTCAAGATTACAGCAAGCTATGATTGCATCACTGCACTCCAGCCTGGGTCAGAGCAAGACCCTGTTTCTGGCCGGGCATAGTGGCTCAAGGCTGTAATCCCAGCACTTTGGGAGGCCAAGGCGGGTGGATCACGAGGTCAAGAGATCAAGACCATCCTGATCAACATGGTGAAACCCCATCTCTACTAAAAATGCAAAACTTAGCTGGGCATGGTGGCACGTGGCTATAATTTCAGCTACTCAGGAGGCTGAGGCAGGAGAATTCCCTGAACCCAGGAGGCGGAGGTTGCGGTGAGCCGAGATCACGCCATTGCACTCCAGCCTGGGTAACAAGAGCGAAACTCTGTCTCAAAAAAAAAAAACAAGACCCTGTTTCTGAAAAAAATTAATAAACTGACCATAAATATCTGGATTCCATGCTTCAGAGTTGGCTAGATAAGAAAAAAAAATCTGGATTTTTTGGTTCTGATCCATTAATTTATGTGTCTTACTTCATGCCAGTACCACATTGTCTTGATGACTATAACTTTATAGTAAGTTTTGTAATTGACAAGTGTGCTTCAACTTTTTCTTCATTTTCCAGGTTATTTTGACTATTCTAGACCCCTTGTATTACCTTATGAGTTTTAGGGTCAGTTTACCAATTTCTGCACAAAAGGCAGTTGAGATCTTGCTAGAAATTGTGTTGAATGTATAGGTGAATTTTGGGAGTATTGAATTTTAAACAATACTGAACCTTCCAGTTCATGAACACAATATGTCTTTCCATGAATTTGGGTCTTTAATTTCATCCAGTGATATTTTCCAGTTTTTAATATATAAATCTTTTACTTCTTTTGTTAAACTTATTCCCAAGTATTTTGTTTCTTTTGATGCTATTGTAACTAGCATTGCATTCTTAATTTTTTATTGTTCATTGAAGTTGATTGCTTTTTGTATTTTCATTGTGTATCTTGCAACCTTTTTGAAGTTATTTATTAACTGTAACAGTTGGTTTTTTTTTTTTATGAATTCCTTAGGATTTTTTTTTTTTTTTTGAGACGGAGTTTTGCTCTTGTTACCCAGGCTGGAGTGCAATGGCGTGATCTCGGCTCACTGCAACCTCCGCCTCCTGGGTTCAGGCAATTCTCCTGCCTCAGCCTCCTGAGTAGCTGGGATTACAGGCACGCGCCACCGTGCCCAGCTAATTTTTTGTATTTTTAGTAGAGATGGGGTTTCTCCATGTTGACCAGGATGGTCTCGATCTCTTGACCTCGTGATCCACCCGCCTCGGCCTCCCAAAGTGCTGGGATTATAGGCGTGAGCCACCGCGCCCGGCCTAGGATTTTTTATATAAGACATAATGTCATCTGCAAATAGGGGTAATCTGACTTTTTTCTTTCCAATCCGGATGCTTTTTATTGCAAGTTTTTTCCTAATTGCCCTGGCTAGAGGATACCTGCAGTATTGAATAGAATGCCGGGCACTGTGGCTCACACCTATAATCCTAGCACTTTGGGAGGCCAAAGTGGGTGGGTAACCTGAGCTCAGGAGTTCGAAACCAGCCTGGGGAACACAAAGAAACCCCATCTCTACTAAAAATACAAAAAATTAGCCGGGCATGGAGGCATGTGCCTGTAATCCCAGCTACTCAGGAAGCTGAGATAGAATTGCTTGAATCTGGGAAGTGGAGGTTGCTGTGCAAGACTCCATCTCAGACAAACAACAACAAAAAAAGAATAGACATTCTTATGTTTTTCCTGATCTAATGGGGAAAACTTTGAATAAGGTTCTTACTCTGGCATCCAAGCTGGACTACAGTGGCATGATTATGACCCACTGCAGCCTCAGCCTCCCAAGCTCAAACAGTTGACCTTAGCCTCCTAAGTAACTGGAACTATAGGCACGTGCCACCACGCCCAGCTAATTTTTTATTTTTTGTAGACATGGAGTCTCACTGTATTGTCCAGATTGGTTGGATTTTGTTCAGTTGTTCTTTTTCCATGATAATGTGATTTTTGTCTTTCACACTATGAATAACTATGTAACTATACTTATTACACTGATTTATTTTTAAGAATTTTTTTTTTTTAACCTGGGGACAGGGTCTTGCTGTATCACCCAGACTGGAATGCAGTGGCACAGTCACAGCTCACTGCAGCCTTGACTTCCCAGGTTCAAATGATCCTCTTATTTCAACCTCCCGAGTAGCTGGGACCACAGGTGCACACCATACCCAGCTAACTTCTGTATTTTTTGTAGAGATGGGGTTTTGCCATGAGGCTCAGGCTGATCTGGAACTCCTGAGCTCAAACAATCCTCCTGCCTCAGCCTCCCACAGTGCTGGGATTACAGGCGTGAGCCCTTGCGCCCAACCTGTTGAGGACTTTTTATCCACTTTCATAAGAAGTGTTGGTGTGTAGTTTTCATGTGATGTCTTGTTCTGGTTTGGCTGTCACAGTAATATTGGTCTACAAGAATGAGTTGAGAAGTCCTCTCTCTACTGCTATTACAAAAAGGGTCTGTAAAGGATCCATGTCATCTCTTCATTCAGTGTTTTGTAGAATTCACCAGTGAGGGCATTTTATCCCAGCTGGGCTTTTCCTTGTGAGAAGTTTCTTTATTACAAATTCAGTTTCTTTTTTTTTTTTTTTTTTTTTTTTTGAGACAGAGTTTTGCCATTGTTGCCCAGGCTGGAGTACAAGCATGATCTTGCTCACCACATCCTCCTCCGCCTCCCGAGTTCAAGCGATTCTCCTGCCTCAGCCTCATGAGTAGCTGGGATTACAGGCATACACCACCACGCCCGGCTAATTTCTTGTATTTTTAGTAGAGACAGGGTTTCACCATGTTGGTCAAGCTGTTCTGAAATTCCTGACCCTGTGATCTGCCTGCTTCTACTTCCCAAAGTGCTGGAATTACAGGTGTAAGCCACCGAGCTCAGTCATAAATTCAGTTTATTTACTTGTTATAGGTCTATTCAGATTTTCTGTTTCTTCTTCAGTCAGTTCTGGTAGTTTGGGTCTGTATTAGGCCATTCTTGTGTTTCAATGAAGAAATACCTGAGAATGGGTAATTTATCAAGAAAAGAGCTTTAATTGGCTCACAGTTCTTTAGGTTTTACAGGAAGCATGGTGCTGGCATCTGCTTGGCTTCTGGGGAGGCCAAGCTTAATAATCATGGTGGAAAGTGAAGGGGGAAGCTGGCCTCTCATGTGGCAAGAGTAAGCAAGAGAGAAAGAGGTGTCACACACTTTTAAACAACCGGGTCTTGTGAGAACTCACTATCTCGAGGCTAGCACTGAGACATGAAGAATATGCCCCCATGACCAAAACACCTCCGACCAGGCCACACCGCCAACATTGGGGATTACAATTCAAGGTGAGATTTAGCAGGAGCAACATGTAAACTATATCAGGGTCTTTCTAAGAATTACTTATTTCACCTAGATTCTCTATATTGTTGAGATAATAACTGTTCATGGTATTCTTTTACATTGACATTTATTTCCGTAATATTGATAGTAATGCCCCCTCTTTCCTGATCTAGTATAATTTGAGTATTCTTTTTTTGGTTGGTCTAGCTAAAGATTTGTGAATATTGTTGGACTTTTCAGAGAACTAGCTTTTGTTTTTATTCATTTTTCTGAATTTTTATTTGTTTTACTTATTTATACTCTGCTTATTATTTTCTTCTGCTTTGCTATTTTCTAGTTTCTTAAGGTAGATGATGAGGTTATTGGTTTTACATTTTTAATTTTTTTTTCTTTGGCAACAAGATCTCAGTCTGTTGTCCAGACTAGAGTGTAGTGGCGTGATCATAGTTCACTACAACCTTGAACTCCTGGGTTAAAGTGATCCCCCTGCCTCAGCCTCCTGAACTACTGGGACTACAGGCATGTACCACTATACTTACGTAATTTAAAGAGATTTTTTTAGACACAGGCTCTTGAACTCCTCACCTCATGGTACCCTTCTGCCTCAGCCTGCCATATAGCTGGGATTATAGGTGTAAGCCAACATCCCAGGCTTATCTTTTCATTTACTTATTTTATTCTTTTTTCTTTTTTGAGATGGAGTCTTTCCCTGTCACCCAGGCTGGAGTGCAGTGGTGCAGTCTCAGCTCACTGCAGCCTTCACCTCCCAGGTTCACACAATTCTCCTGCCTCAGCCTCCTGAGTATCTGGGATTACAGGTGCCTACCACGATACCCAGTTAATTTTTTGTATTTTTAGTAGAGACGGAGTTTGCCATGTTGGCCAGGCTGTGTGGGGGTCCGGCACGTCTGCCAGGGGGCTTCCGACCAGCAGAGAGCCTCAGCCCCACTCAAGTGTTCTTAACCTGGAAGAGGGAGTGCGCGGAAGAAAAGATAGATAGAGAGCGGGGTCTGGAGGACTGCCAGGCAATGCCGGAGCAAGAAGTGCCAAGACAGCAAGTTTATTTGTGCAAACTACAGGTTATATACCTTTCAGTGTTTGAGGAGTGACGTACATTCCATTGTATCTTGAAATAAAATCAAGAACAAAAATCACAAGAAAAGAGGTACAGAAAGTATGACTCTTAATCAAAGGGTGTACAGCAAAGGGACAATAAAGCTTGCAAAAAGGGGATCATAAATCTAAACGTGTTTTTCTAAAATCAGTTAAGCAAGCAAGTAAGATTGTTAACAAGGTATAGCTGGACCTTTCTAAATGTCATTCTAACCTTGCCTATTCATATAGGATCATATGCAAACAATATGACTGAGTTAGCAGAGGTAAATGAAGTCATACAGTTATTGTGCACAGAAGGAACTAGGAGGCACACAATGTCTACCCATACAGTGTCTCATTAGACCACAAGGCTTGAGCTCAGCCATTCTGTTGCAAATGTCAGAGGCAAAGATTGATGTTTATAAAATCAGTGCAACTAGACTTCCTCCTTTCCCTTAGCTCAACAGCCTCCAGGAAAGGAGAAACGTGTATGGGCTCAAGCTCAAGATGGCGAGGGTCCTGTCAAGGGCCCTTCACAGGAGCGATCCCCACAAGGCTGGTTTCAAACTCTTGACATCAGGTCATCCGCCCACCTCAGCCTCCCAAAGTGCTAGGATTTCAGGCATGAGCCACTGTGCCTAGCATCTTTTTTTTTTTTTTTTTTTTAACACAGGTATTTATAGCTGTAAATTTCCCACTGTGCACTGCTTTAGTTGCACTTCATTAATTTATTGACACTTATTTCATGTCCTAATATGTGGTCTGCCCTGGAACATGTTCCATGTGCAATTGAGAAAAACGTGTATTATGCTGTTTTTGAGTGGTGTGTTCTGTTGATGTCTGATAGGTTTAGTTGCTTTAACAGTGTAAATTTTCTGTTTATTTATCTTCTGCCTAGTTGTTCTATGTATTACTCCAAGTGCGGTATAGAAGCCTCCAACTTTTGTTGTTGAATTATTTGTTTCTACCTTCACTTCATTCATACTAAGACAAGGTCTCACCTTGTTGTCCAGGCTGGAGTGCAGTGGTGTGGTCGTGGCTCACTGAAGCCTTGATCTCCTGGGCTCAAGCTATCCTCCCACCTCTCTGCCTCTGGAGTACCTGGAACTACAGGTGCATACCACCAAGCCCAGCTAATTTCTAAAAACCACAGAGGTGGGCTC
This sequence comes from Callithrix jacchus, assembly GCF_049354715.1. Taxonomy (NCBI): domain Eukaryota; kingdom Metazoa; phylum Chordata; class Mammalia; order Primates; family Cebidae; genus Callithrix; species Callithrix jacchus. The sequence continues at coordinate 8,014,576 of NC_133511.1, read as the reverse complement.
TCACTAGGTTTCCCAGGATGGTCTTGAACTTCTGGGCTCAAGCAATCCTATCACCTCAGCTATTGTTATCTTTTTGATGGATTGACCTTTTTTATCATTATCTTTGTTTCTAGTAACAATATTTGTCTTAATATCTACTTTGATACAAGTTGAATATCCCTAATTCAAAATTCAGAATGCTCTAAAGGCAAAACTGTTTGAATACCTACATCATGCGCAAAGGAAGTGTCCACTGGAGCGTCTCAGATTTTCAGATTAGTGATATTCAACCGATAAGTATAATGCAAATATTCCAAAATCTAGAGGGAGAAAAACAAACCTGAAACACTTCTGGTCCCAAGCATTTCAGATAAGATACTCAACCGGTATTAATAAAACAACCTTAAATCTTACTGATACTAGATGGCGTATCTTTCCTATCCTTTTACTTTCACCCTGTTTGTGTCTTTGAATCAGTCTGGAGCAGCTGATGTTGAGACACCAACTGCAGCATGGGAGGTGCAGACAGGGCTCTCTGTTCCACGGAGCGGTGGGAGCTGGGAACAGGTGGGTGACCTGCCCCCTTCCAAGTTGGACGGGCAGGAGCCCTGCCCTCCTAGGTGTATTTGCAGCTGTGGAGGGGGCATCTCTGCAGCTTCGGGGGCCCAGGAAGGCCCCCTTTTCCCACAGGCTCAGAATTGCCTATTTCTACTGCTAGCCTCTTCCTGCTCCCAGTGCCCACTCCCAATTTCAGAGCGAAGTTTAGGCTGACCCTGCATGCTGTCAGGACCTGCCCGGGTGTGTGCATGCTAGGGGCAGTGCCGACACACATGCCCCATGCTGCCTCGGTTTGCTCCAGACTTTCAGCGCTGACAAGCACAGGATGGAGGCCGAGGGTAGGGATAAGGCCATGTCAGCATGGGCCTGCTTGTTGGAATGAACAACCTAAGCACTGTAGGCACCTTGGATGGCAGGTTCATAGCAATAGGAGGCAGACGGGCTCCTGGGTCGAAAGAAGTGGGCACCTGATGAAACCCCATCTTCAAGCCAGGGATGGCTAAATCCTGGGGGCCAGACTAGATTTGTGGCCCAGAGTGAGAATTTATGGTGCTTTTTCTGGGCCCACCCATGGCTGCCCATGGACCAGTCAGCACACACTTCCTCCTTTCTAAAGCCTGTAAAAACTCCAGACTCAGCCAGACTCAGGAGAGACATCAGGACTACCAGCTGTGGGAAGGGGCTACCCACTCCAGGTCTTCTCTCCACAGAGAGCTGGACACCCTTGGGATGACCTGCATGCAGAAAGAAACTACCTGCTGTGGGTCTCCTCTCCATTGAGAGCTGGACACCTGTTAGGATGACCTGCCTGCAGAAAGGAGCTACCCACTGTGGGTATCCGCTCTGCTGAGAACTGAACACTCATCAGGATGACCTGTGTGCAGAAAGGAGCTTCCCACTGTAGGTATCCTCTCCACTGAGAGCTGGATACTTGGGGAGACGACCTGCCTGCAGAAAGAAGCTACCCACTGCAGGTCTCCTGAGGGCTGTTCTGTCACTCAGTGAAGCTACTCTCTGCCTTGCTCACCTTCCAGTTGACTGCAGACCTCATTCTTCCTGAACACATGCTAATAACATGGGACCCACTGAAAGATGGGACTGAAACAGGACTGAAACATGTCCCCTTGCTTACCACATTGCAGACAATGAGAAGGAGAGAAGAGCTGAGGTCTTTTGGGGCGCCCAAACTTAGGAGCTCCCCAAACCAGGGCTGCAACACCCTCTTTGGGGCTCTGGGGTTCTTGATGTCTCTAAGTTTCAGGGTGCCACCACATTCCCCAGTGCCCACAATGGAAGCCCCTATGGTGTGCCTGATCTAGCTGCAACCTCTCAGGGAACCAGCACCTGGATTTGCCTACCCCACTGCAGCCAGCATGCCTGGTGTGTGCAGCGGCCGGACCCGGTGCTCACTCATACACCCCTCACTGCTGCACACCTGGCTTACCCCTAGCAGGCATGGGATGTGGACCAGTAGCATGAGCTGAGCACAGCCTGCTGGGCCAAGTGAATACAACAAGCCCAGCAGGCCCTGGCAAAACTCAGGCAAAGGCACCACCAGCCACAGGTTTTGAGCTGGAAAAGCGACACCCTGAGGATCCTGTGACAATAGCATATAGTTGGATCATGTTTTTAAGGCCATATAAATTACACCTTCATACATTATATGCCCATATTTTATGTACCGTTATCTTTTTAAAGGGGAAGAAAGATTACATACAATAAATATTTACACTATTTAATTTTTTTTTTTTTTTTTTTTGGAGACAAGAGTCTTGCTCTCTCCCAGGGTGGAATGCATTGGCATGATCTCACCTCACTGCAGCCTCTGCCTTCCCACTTCAAGAGATCCTCATGCCTCAGCTTCCTAAGTAGCTGAGATTACAGACGAGTGACACCATGCCTGGTTAATTTTTTTGTATTTTTGATAGAGTTGGGGTTTTGCTGTGTTGGCCAGGTTGGTCTCGAACTCCTGGCCTCAAGTGATCCACCCACCTGAACCTCCAAACACTGCTGGGATTACAGGCATGAGCCACCACACCTAGCCTAGATTGCTTTATATTATGTTGGTGTCAAGTAACTCTCCAGTGTCATCTCATTTTAGCCTGAAAGAGTTCCCCTTTGGTATTTCTTACAGGGAAAATCTGCTAGCAACAAATTCTTTTAGTTTTTATCTGATAACAGAAAATTTTTTAAAAATTTAGTTTAGAGTCTTGCTAGATACAGAACTTCCTTGAGGCTGGGCATGGTGGCTCGCTTCTGTAATCCCGGCACTTTACGGGGGCCACGCTGGGAGGATCACTTGAGGCCCGGAGTTGAAGACCAACCTAGGCAACATTTAGTAAAACACCATCTCTATTAAAATTTTTTTCTTTTAATTTTAATTAGCCAGGCATAGTTGTGAGTTCCTGTCATCCCAGCTACCTGGGAAACTGAGGTGGGAGGATTGCTTGAACCCCAGAATTTGAAGCTACAGTGAACTATGATGGTGCCACTGCTCTCCAGCCTGGGCAATGGAGTGAGACCCTGTCTCAAAAACAAAAAAATTCTTGGTTGATCTTTTTTTTTTTTTTTGGCTATTAGATCTTGTATCTTTTTTCCTTCAGCAATCAAAGTAAACATGAGGTCTTTGAATATCATCTCACTACTTCTGGTTGCTGATGAGAAATGAACTGTCAAACTTGCTGAGAAACCCTTATGTGTTACGAGTTGTTTTTCTTGCTGCGTTCACGATTTTATCTTTTCAGTTTGATTATGATCTGTCTAGGTATGGATCTCTTTTAGTTTATCCAACTTGGAGACTGTTGAGCTATCTTGATGTGTAGATTAAGTTTTTCCTCAAATTTGCAAGGTTTTGGACATTATTTCTTCAAATATTCTTTCTGGCACTTCTAAGATTTCCATTATGCTTATGTTGGTACACTTGATGGTATCCCTCAGGTCTCTGAGACTATTCACTTTTCATCATTCTGGTTTTCTTTCCGTTCCTCAGATCACAGGACCGTTACATTCTCTGTCTCCTTCCTGCCATCCGCAACGCAGCAAACAATAGAGGGGTGTGTTTCAGTTTGTTTGTGTTACAGCTTATTCAATCACGCTGCTCCACTCTGGCTTGTGGCTCCTGGATTCGCCTGGCCCTGCTACTGCTTCCAGTCATGTGGGGCAGCTTCCCAGTGCTGGCAGAAGGCGGGAGGGCTACAGTGTTACAGCTCCTTTCCCACCCGCCATTCAGCAGGTTCTAGGCTCTCATCCTGCCTCGGAGAAAAATGAGGTTACACGGACACCAGAGATTGAGCAAGGTGGAAGGGATTTTATTGAGCAGCAGAACAGCTCTCAACACGAGAGGGGACCTGAAATAGATAACCCTCTGTGTGATAGGTAGGTATCCCCCACGTGAGGCTGAGTTCAGGGTTTCTATGGACTCAGAATGGGGGAATGCATGTTTTATGGTCTATGGGCAGGCCTGGAAGAAGAATCACTGGATTGGCTTTAGGCATCAAGGAAGTTCTCACTCCGCTTGTAGACTCTGCCCGGAACTGGCATCCAGTTTTCAGACTGCCGGGTGTCTTTGACTTGAATGTTGGGTTTCACCAGGGACCCGTCCGTGCCTGCCTGTGCATTTGTCTCCTACTGGTACCAGTCCTCCCTCTGAAGAGGTACATCTAACTGCTGTTAGGATAAGGATTATGACCACAATTACTGCTTCATGCTGATAGCGGTGCTGTTTTGCAAAAAAAAAAAAAAAAAAAAAGCCTCCCCGTAGAAGACAGCAGTCCTGCCACATTATGTGGGGTATAAATGGTTCCATTATTTCCCATGGTTACCTTAGTGGCCTTTGGTACCCGCAAGGTTACTGCTGAGACTGTCCGGGGGCAGACTGGCCATCTTTTAGCTACCAAATTAAGCTCTTTGCTTAGGTAGCCTACAGGTTGCTGGGCTGGACCTTGGGCCATTCTCTTTCTTTGTGATAAATAAAGATTTCATGTCTTCCCTATGGGAAGAGTAAGGGCTGGTGCCTCAAGAAAGGCTTGTTTCAGTTGGTCAGAGGCTCTTTTAGCCTCTAGTTCCCAAATTAGGGAGTGAGTTTTAGTTGCCTGAGTCTCCTTTATTATGTGATACGAGAGGGACAGCGTATTTCACCATACCCAGGTATCCATAGTCAGCAGAATCCTGTTATCTCCAAGAATCTTCTCAGTTGCTTGAGGGTTTTGGGGAGAGGAATACCCTCAAGTTCCCCTGTCCCCTCTAACAAGACTAGACCTGGGCACTTCACTGAAATCTGACAGAGCTGAGCCGTAGATTTTGAGACCTTATATCTTCTGTTATCCAGAAAATTAAGGCAAGCCTCCCTGTCCTCCTGAGACTTCCTCAATTGGGGCACAAAGGAGAATGTCACCTGCATATTTTAAAACTTTCACCTGCGGATAAAGGAACTCAGATCTTTTGACAACACTTGCCCAAACAGCTGGGGGCTATCTTGGAATCCCTGAAGTAACACTGTCCTGATTAGCTGGTGGTCTGGTTGGATGGATTGTTGAATGCAAGCAAATACTGAAGTTGGGGTTTGATGGTATGCAGAAAAAGACATGTTTTAGATTCAGGACTATGAACCATTTCGTTTCCTCGGGTATTAGAGTTAGTAGGGTATAGGGATTGGGAACCACCATATGTATTGGAACCCCAGCCTCATTAATGAGGCAGATGTCCTGGACCAGTCTCCTTTCTTCACTGGGTTTCTGTAACTCCAGTATCAGAGTATTTACAAGGGTTGTTGCAGGGTTTGTGGAAGCCCTGCATCCTCAAATTATCAGTGATGGCTTCTAGTCCTTTACTAACTTCTGGTTTTATGGTATATTGTCTCTGGTTAAGGAAGGAGGTGGGATCCTTAAGGTGGATCCAAACCGGTATGGCAGTTGTGGCACCACCAGTTTTCCTTTGAGTTGCCCAAACTTCTGGGTTAATATCGGTGTGCACTTGGGTGAGACAAAGAGTCTGTCCTGGAACCATAAGGATGGTGGGTTGTATGCCAGCTAAAATAGCCCTGCCTAGCGGAAGAGTTGGGCTTTCAGGCATGATTTTAAAGTCATGGGTAAGTAAGAGGTCTCCTCAACTATATATAACTAAGGGGTTGTGAAAAGTAACAGGTTAAAGGCTTCACTGAGACGTCCCTCACAGTCATACTAAGAAAAGAGGGGAAACCTGGCCTAATAAGTTGCCTCCCAAGAGAAAAACAAAACAGTCTCTTGCCTGTAATCCCAGCATTTGGGGAGGCCAAGGCAGGTTGATCACGAGGTCAAGAGATCGAGACCGTCCTGATCAACATGGTGAAACCCTGTCTCTACTAAAAATACAGAAAATTAGCTGGGCACGGTGGTACGGGCCTGTAGTCCCAGCCACTCGGGAGGCTGAGGTAGAAAAATCGCTTGAACCAGGGAGTCCAAGGTTGCAGTGAGCTAAGATCGCACCACTGCATTCCAGCCTGGTGACAGAATGAGACTCTGTCTCAAAAAGTACAAAAAAATCAGTCTGTTGCATAGGAAAGCTCCCTGTATTCACAGGACTGTGCCAACTCCTGACATGGTATGTGGCCGGGGGTAAAGGGGGGAGGGTGGAGAACAGCTTAAATGCAGGGAGGGGATATGCCTGTGGGAAATGGCCTCTTGCCCAATGCAGATGGGTTTCTTTCACAGGGGAAAGAAAACCCTCAGTTATGACATTCTTGCTTCTAAGAATAGACAAAAACCAAGTTGTTCTGAATTACACTCCCGGTGACTAAGTAAAGTGCTCATTCTACCCAGTAATATTATCACTGCGGTTTGCAGTAACACCCGTAACATTGTATATGAAGAAGTGATAGGAGCCACAAAAGAGACAAAGAAAATGCTACAGGAAAGACTGACGGTCTTGACCAACACCCAAACAGGCTGTCCAGGATTGGGGGCAGTCCAGGGGTGTAGCCTCAGCTAGATACCTTAGGTTGTCACAGGACCTTATTCCAATCCCAGGCAATGGCTAGACCTCTGTGAAGGGAGACTGCATTGAAAAAGCCAACATTCCCAGTATCCGAGGGTGATGGCAGAGGCTTGACAGTCTTCTCCAGCAAGCCTGTCCTCTGCAGCTGTGCCATTTCCTCTTAACTGGTTGACAAGCCTGATCTTTCATCTAGTTTTAGAAAAAAATGTGAAGGCAAGAAGCCTCAGAAATGAAGTATAAGAGGTTCACTGTTAACCTTCCACAGATCCCAGACAAGCCCCCAGAAATGACACAGGATTCGTTCAGTGCCACTGTGCCAGCTAGCAATCTTCATGGCCTGTTGCACACCTGCCTGTGCTTACTAACCTCTGGGCTCATTGCTGGGCTTTCTATGCCCACTCAGCTCAGCAGACTGCTTCTGGCCCGGATTCCACGCCCATTGTGGCTCTGCATTCAACCCACAGCTGGTGCAGGTGTGCCACGACCATTTTCCAACTTGAGCACCAGTGTCTGGCTGAGGGTGACACTGCAGCACCCAAAATCTTGGAGATGCCAGCAGCCAAAGAGCCCCAGAGGGTGTATGGCTGTTGCCCATGGAGTCTTGAGGTCTGAGCCCTCAAGGACCATTACAGCTCACTCTCCTTCCCGCTGCCCACAGCATGGCAAACAGAGGTGGTAGGGACGCATGTTTCAACTCGTTCGTGTTACAGCTTGTTCTGTCCCCCCACCCTGCTTCTGTCTGTGGCTCCTGGGCTAGCCTAGCCCCATTGCCATTACCTGTCATATCGGGTGGCTGCCCAGTGTCAGCGGAGGGCTGGAGGGCTGCAGTGTTAGAGCTCCTTTCACACCCACTGTTCAGCGGGTTCTGGGCTTTTATCCTGCATTCAATAAGAATGAGGTTCTGCGGACACAGGAGAGTGAGCAGGCGGAAAGGGGTTTTATTGAATGACAGATGGCTCTTGACACGACAGGGGACCCAACATGGGTAGACCTTCATGTGAAAGAGGATTCCAAAGGCAGGTAGTCCCCACGTGTGACTGAGTCCTTGGTTTTTATGGGCTCAGAATGGGAGCGTGCATGCTGATTGGTCCATGAGTGGACCTGGAAAAAGCACCATTCAGTTGGCTGAAAGGTACTGAGGAAGTTCTCAGTCTCGTGGACTCTACCCTGAACTGGCTTTCAGGCTTCAGGCTGTCTTTGGCTTGAAGGTTGTCAGGTTTCACCAGGGACCTGCCCCTGTCCGCTTGCAAGTTTGTCTCCTGCTGCTAGCAATTGTACTTATTCATATTTCTATTTGGTGAGACGTTGTTCTCATAATTTCTTAGACATGATTTCCTTTAGTTTTTTCAACTTACTTTAAAATACCTCATTTAAAGTCTTAAGTCTAATGTCTGTATTTCTCTGGGCAGACTTTTGGTTTTTTTACTCTCTATGAGCCATACTTTCTTATTTCTTTGTATATCTCCTAAACTTTTGTGAAAAATGGGATGTTTTAAATAATACAGTGTGACGGCTCTTGGAGTTGGAGTCTCCTTCTTCCATGTTTGTTGTCTTAGCTGTTGCTGTTTGTCTAGTGAGTTTGTTGAACTAGTTTTATGAGGTCTACATTTGAAGAGTTGATATTCTGTGATTGGATGATGATTTCCTTAACTACTGGGAGCAAATAAATATCCCATTATTTGCCAAGGGGGTCTATGTGTGCATTGAGGCGTGCTTTAGTTCAGGCAAGCAACTGACCCACTCTCCTTAGCCTTCACTTTTTAAGGTTAAGGTTCTTGTTGGAATTGCTAACAATTCCCAAAAGGCATAAAATAAGAACCAAAGGAGTTCCTGTCTCAACTTTCATGCAGAGTAGGTCTTCTGTTGATTCTTTTTGTAAATCATTTGGCAAATAAGTATTCAAATACATAGCATTGTTGTGAGAACATGGTTTTCATTTCATACCATCAGCTGGCCTGGTCAATGCGGAAGTTCCGCAGTAGAGGAACATAGTTATTTATAATTGATTTATTGGTTCTCCTGTAAGTACTACTGTGAAATCGTTATCCTTTGTCAAACACTCTATTTTACTGGTTTAGCTAGAATTGTTTCCTGCGAAGGGGCCGCCTGTTCTGTGAATTACACTTTGTATTGCCGCACAGCCTGGTGACACTAGACATTCCACCTAAGGTTCCCGTTGTGATGTCGGCGCATGTATAGCATTTTCAACAACAGTTTTAACCAAAAGTACAGAATTTAATATAAGTACCTAAACTTTTATTTCTTATTTAGGTTACCTACAACAAGAAAACCTCATTTCTACCTGCCAAACTTTTATTTTGGAAAGTTCAGATTTAAAAGAATATGCAGAACACTGTACAGATGAAGGGTTTATTCCAGCCTGCTTACTGGTAAGTTATTTTTTCCTGAAGGGAAATATTTTATCAACACAAGAGACTAAATATACATAGTCATAAAATCAGCTCATCCACCAAAAAAAAATTGAAATTGGCAAAAATTTGATGGTTTATATTCATGTATGACCAGTAAGACCCAAAGAAGGCCAGCTGTTCTTTTTACAAATTTATTACAGAACTATTAAGTGAATGACAGCTTTGACTCTGAGAATTAGTTTCAAAATGACACCCTCATTTCTGATTAGTTTCACTGCTGCTGTCTCCAAGCCTTTTTTTTTTTCTTTTCTTCCTGGCCTTTATCTGGCGCTCCTTTCAGACAAATATGAAACAGGTATTTTGGTATATTATTGTCATCTCTTTTGTTAAATATCACTAAACCAACAAACCATAATTTGGTACATAGTGGGTACGTTTTAAAACTACATTATTTTACATGGTGTTTGTCATTTTATTTTAAACATGACGCCTTAAGACTATCAAAGATAGCATGAATGTCTGCTTAGGAAACTGAAAATGATCCAAAACTAAAGTTAAGCAAGGTCGTCGTAGCATGCAGAGTATACAGAAATCCATTATATTCTCTATGCCTGCAATGAACAATTGAAATTTGAAAATTTTTTGAAAATACTCATTTATAATAGCAACAAACAGAATGCTTAGAGATAATCTAACCAAATAAGTGTGAAATCTATACGCTCAAAATTGCCTGAAAGAACTCTGAGGCCTGAATAAAAGGAGACTTGTACTGTTTGCATAGATTGAGAGACTCAATATTGTTAAGATGTTATTTCCTCCCAATTTAATTAAAGATTTTTCACAGTCAAAATGCCTGCAAGCATTTTTATAGATAACATGAAGCATTTTTTAGATAACACGAAAATTCCAAAGTTTAAATGGAAAAGGAACTAGAATAGCCTAAACAGTTTCTGAAAAAGAACAAGTTGGAGGACTCACATTACCAGATTTCAACACTTACTAAAAAATTATAATAAACAAGATTAAGGGGCATTTTTGATACTTTTGGCATATAGATCAATGGAACCAAATGCAAAGTCCAGATAGACCCACACATCTGATTTTGGCAAAGGTGTAAAGGCTATTTTTGCAGAAAGGATGGTCTTATCAGCAAATGGTGCTGGAACAATTAGACATCCACATACAGAAAAAGAACCTCTACAGGTACCTCATAACTTATGCAAAAATTAAGCAAAATGGATGAGAATGGAGAACATAGGACCGTAAGACTTCTAAATGAAATGTAAGAAAAAAATTGGGCAAAGTTGGATTTGACAGTTTTGCTGAGACCAGCGCAGTTGTAGAGACCTCAAACCAGGCGGCGCTAAAGGAATGAAGGAACAGACACAGGCCACACGCAGTGGCTCATACCTGTAATCCCAGCACTTTGGGAGGCCAAGGCAGGAGGATCACACGGTCAGGAGATTGAGACCATCCTGGCCAACATGGTGAAACCCTGTCTCTACTAAAATACAAAAAAATTAGCCGGGAGTGATGGTGTGCCCCTATAGTCACAGCAACTCAGGAGGCTGAGGCAGGGGAATCACTTGAACCTGGGAGGCAGAAGTCATAGTGAGCAAAGATCCCACCACTGCACTTTAGCCTGAGCGACAAGAGCGAAACTCCATCTCAAAAAAATAAAAATAAAAAAGACACAGAGGTAGAGTCAAAAGGTGGGACATCAGAGGGCTTCAGCATTCCCGGCTGAGAGCATCAAGCAAAGTTTGACCCATATGTTTATTGACAGCAAGCAAGCAAGTGATAATCATCATTCCTGCAGTTTATAGATTAACTGAAAGCATTCTTCACAGGGAACAAAGCATTCTTTACTAGTGGCGAGAAACAGGCTCTGAAGCGTTTATCTGCTACAACTGGAACTTGTCGTTAGGGCACGGGTGGCTCCTGGTATTGTTTGTGGTTCTGGAATGCCTTTAAGCAGTCTTCTGCCCTGGATGGGTTAGGTATTTCTTTCCCTTGCTCCAGTAAACCAACAGCCTCCAGCAACGTGTGTCACTGCCATCAGGAGTATGTTACAGTCCTATAGACACTTTGTTTATGGCCAGTTTCTTTAAGGCCTGTTTATGACAGGCTTCAGGCCTGTTCCCAGCATGTCCCCCTTTTGGATTTTGCAAAGCGATAAAGGCAAGAGCAGCTTTGTCATGGAAGATTTTCCAGTTTGGCATGTGGCACAAACAGAATGAGAAAATGTATCTATACATACATGCATATAAGCTAATTTTTCAAAAGAAGGGACATAGATAACATCCATTTGCCAAAGACAGTTTAGTTCCAATCCATGGGGGTAAACACTGCGCAGTAAAGGACGGATAATGAATCATTTGACAGGTTGGGCATTGTTAATAATGGCTTTGGCCTCTTTTCAAGTAATATTACACCTTTGTTTAAGACCAGAGGCATTTACATGAGTCAAAGTGTGAAAGTGTTTAGCATTTAACAATGCTATAGCAACCAAGCGATCAGCCATTTGATTCCCTGCAGTTAAAGGTCCTGGGAGAGGTGTGTGAGCCCTGATGTGAGTGATGTAAAAAGGGTACATTCTATTCCTAACTGCGGTTTGCAACTGGGAAATAAAGTCATCAGCTGTTCATCTGTATTTAATCGAAGCTGAACATTTTCAATTAATTGTGTGGGAAAACCACATATGAAGAATCAGAAATTACATTAACAGGCATCTCGAAAGCATGTAAGACTTCAGTTACAGCTACAAGCTCTGCTTTTTGGGCTGAAGTATATGGCATCTGAAAAATTTTAGTTTTTGACCCAGAATAAGAAGCTTTATCATTGCTAGATCCATCTGTGAAAACATTTTCAGCACCTTCATTTGGTTTGGATTTAGTTATTTTAGGGAGAATCCAATTAGTTCTAAAAATTGAAATAATTTTGTTTTCGGAAAGTGATTATCAAGAACACCCACGAAAATCAGCTAACTGGGTTTGCCAAGTAAGACTGTTTATAAAGGTCTGTTGTATTTGAGCCTTTGGAATAGGGATAATAATTTTTCCAGGGTCATATCCATGTAATTTAACAACTCGAGTTCTCCCATTTCCTATCAGAGTAGCAATTTGATCCAAATAAGGAGTCAGAATCTGTGAATTTGTACGAGGAAGAAAAAGCCATTTTACCAAGTCTTGCTCTTAGACAATAACACCAGTAGGTGAATGCTGAGTTAGAAAAATCAGTAAGTCTAGAGTCTTTTTTGGATCTATTCTATTTATTTGAGCCTTATGCACTTGCTTCTCAATCAGCTGTAACTCTGCCTTAGCCTCCTTTGTTAATTGCCAAGGGCTAGAGAGACTAGGATCTCCTCTAAGGATAGAAAATAGGTTAGTCATGGCATAGGTAGGACTGCCTAGAGCAGGTCATATCTAATTAATGTCCCCTAGTAATTTTTGAAACTCATTTAATGTTTTTAATTGATCCCCGTGTGTGGTTTCTTTTTGTGGCACAAGGGTAATGTTATTTAGTAAGGTCACCAAGTAAGAGTAAGGAGTAGTAGTCTGAATTTTGTCAGGAGCTATAATTAAACCAGCACAAGAAATGGAATTTTGCAAGCAGTCATAACATTGCAGTAATATTTCCTGAGTGGGAGCAGCACAAAGAATATCATCCATATAATGAATAATAGGACACTGAAAATTCCTTTCTGGTGGGCTCAACGCGGCCCGTGTAAGTTTGACAGATTGTAGGACTGTTTAACATTTCTTGTGGTGACACTTTGCAGTGATATATTTCACATTTTTGGTTATCTATAGAAGAAATAACACAAATTGCTAACAGTCCTTTTCTGCCAAAGGAATTGTAAAGAAACAGTCCTTCAAATCAGTAACAATTAGTGGCCAGTTTTTTTGAACCATAGCAGGAGAAGTCTATAATGCCCCCATACCCATACGTTGTGTAACTGAATTCATGGCTCTAAGATCTGTCAGCGTTCTCCATTTACGTGATGTTTTTCTTGATAACCAAGACTGGAGAATTCCAGAAGGAAAATGTTGGAGCTATGTGTCCCTTTTCTAATTGTTCAGTAACTAAGTCCTTTAAAGCCTCCAGTTCCTCTTTACTTAGTGGCCGTTGTTCTATCCAAATTTGCTTGCTTGTTAACCATTTTAGAGGTATGAGTTCTGGAGGCTTAAGAGTGAACCATCAAAAATGGTATTCTAGACCCTGACAGAATTCTGTCCTTCCACTTTAAGTGGTTCCTTTAATCCTTGTAAATTTTTTCCTGATCCATGCCAGGCACATTCCCCATCTCTTGCATCATATGCTGACTTTGTGGGCTGTATAATTGTTCTGGAATTAACACTTGTGCTCCCCATGGCTGTAATATATCTCTTCCCCATAAATGTATAGGTACAGAAGTTACAATTCGTTGAATAGTCCCAGATTGTCCATCGGATTCTTTACAATACAAAATATAACTGTTGATATATTTCAGGGGCTTTGCCAACTCCAGCTATGTTAAATTGAGCGTGTTGAATTGGCCATGCCGATGGCCAGTGCTGTAGAGAAATCATTGAAATGTCTGCTCTTGTATCTACCAATCCTTTAAATTTCTTTTTCTGAGTAGTTATTTTACAGGTAGGACATTTATCAACAATTTGATTTATCCAGTAAGCTGCTTTGCCTTGTTTATTTGCGCTTCCAAATCCTCCTATTCATATAGTTTCACTTTTTCCCATTTCCACATTTGGTACACTCAGGAGCTGTGCTATACGTTCTTCTGACACTGCCTCCCAGGGAACAGAAGTAGATAGAACAATTTGAATTTCCCCATTGTAATCTGAGTCAGTGACTTCGGTTTGTACTTTTACTCCTTTTAAATTTAAACTAGACCTACCTAGAAGTAATCCTATCATCCCCACAGGCAAGGGTCCACAGACTCCTGTTGGCATTTTTTGCAGGGGTTCCCCAGGCAGAAGGCTCACAGCTTTTGTGCCACATAAATCTACTGTGGCACTACCTGCTGTGGCAGGGGACAGGCATTGCACAGGGATGAGGGAGTAGCCTGAGTCAGAAATACCCCAGTTTGGAATGGGGCCCAGAATGGGCCCCTCATGGCATTTCTCAAAATCAGGTTTCCATCTTTATCAAACTTAGAGTGATACTTACTAGCCCAGTGTTTTCCTTTTTAGCATTTTGGACATATTTCAGGCTCAGTAATTTTCTTTTTTCCCCTAACTGGCAACCTGACTCGCTGATTTTTTTCTATGTTCTTTTTTAGTGTGACCGTGCTTCCCACCGTTAAAACAAGCTCCAGAAAATGGGGTATTTCCTTTACCCACTTTCAGTCCTGCCATTGCCTGGGCCAGTAAAGTAGCCTTATGTAGATTACTTCTAATACCATCACAAGCTTTAGTATAGTCAACCAAATGTGCTTTTCTTCTAATGGGTCGCAAAGCGGCTTGACTCTCAGGACTGACATTGTCAGAAGCTAATAACTGCAACACTATATCCTGAGCAGCCGAATCTGCAGTCACCTTTTTCAGAGACTCCTGTAATCTGGATATAAAATCTGTGTACGTTTCTTTTGGCCTCTGCTTAACCGCACTGAAAGAAAGGTATTGTTCTTCTCCTGAAGTGATTTTTTTTCCCAAGCTCTACTGCACACTCCTCTAAGCTGCTCTATGGCATCATCCTGCACGACCACTTGTTCACCTAAACCAGCCCAGCCACTGACCCCCAAAAGTTGGTCTGCAGTTATATTAATTTGAGGTTGGGCCTGGGTGTTGCGAGCAGCCTGAATGGAAGCTTCATCTGACCACCAACTTTTAAATTCTAAGAACTGGGTAGGAGTTCTTACAAGCGCAAATAGGAGTTCAGACAAGCTCGAGTAAGAGGAATCATCCGGCTGGAGACAGCAACATTCTTTGACAGGCCCATTACAAAAGAAGAACCTGGTCCATATTGATTGATAGCTTGTTTAAATTCGTTAAGTAATTTAAAAGGAAAGGCTCAAACGTAGCCATAAGATTTCCCTGTTGATCAGGTGGTATAGTCTAACAGGGGGCTGCCAAGCATCCATATCGCTCTCATCTGGCTTCTTGGATTCCTGCCTGAGTAGAACTAAGAGCAGTCACTCAAGGCGCTGCTTGAGCAGTCACTGGGGCAACTACTTTTTGCCCATTGTTCTTTGGAAAAGAAAGATCCAGAGGATGAGGCCACTTCTTTAAAATAGCAAGTTGGGGGCAGAGGGGCAGGGACAAACCACTCCCTCCTTTGCCATTTTAGCTGGCAAGCAAACCTGCTCTGTCACCTCCTCTGGTACTTTGTTATACTCTCCTTCCTCCTCTTATTCTTCCTCCTTGTCATCTGTGTGGAAAGATGCCAAGGCAGAGCAAACTAAAGCCCGTACTGACCAAACAGTTAGAGGGACATCCTCAGCTCCTTCTTTATAAAGCAGTGGAAGACAGAGAGAGCAACAGGAGAATGGAGTGAGAAAGCACAATACATCGTAAACAACTGGCAGCTCAAGTGCTAGTATTAACTCCTTCTTTTTTGAGGAGCTGCCAAAGGAGACTCAAATAAGCATCGTGCCTGCTCAACCCCTGTCCCATTTGTTACTCTGATGTTTCCGAGCTCCCCTTCTTACTCACCACAGGGATAGCTTTAAGAGTACTCGGGTGTCCTCCAGCTTAGTTCTGCATTCTCCAGCTGTCACTCCAGTGACCCTTCATCCTGGGTTCAAGCCCCATGTTGGGCATCACTTGCCAAGACCAGCTCAGTCGGCACAGGCAGCACTGAAGGAATTAAAAAACAGATACAGAGATAGAGTGCAAAAGGTGGGACATCTGGGGCCTCAGCATTCCCAGCTGAGAGCCTCAAACAGAGTTTGACCCACATTATTTATTGACAGCAAGCAAGTGATAATCATTACTGCAGTTTATGGATTAACTAAAAGTATTCTTTGCAAGGAACAAAGCATTCTTTATTAGTGGTAAGAAACAGGCTCTGACACATTTATCTACTGTAACTGGAACACATCATTAGGGTGCAGATTGCTCATGCTTTGTTTGTGATTCCGGAATGCCTTTAAGCAGTCATCCACCTTGGATGAGTCAGGTATTTCTTAGAGATGGAACTCTTGTTTGTTGCTGATAAGAATGCATAATCATACAGTTACTTTGGAAAACAGTTTGACTTTTGCTTATATGATTAAGCATATACTTCCCATGTGACCCAACACTCATATTACCCAAATCAACTAGAAAATTTATGTTCACACAAAAACCTACACTGGTGTTTGCTCATAGTGGTCAAAAACTGAAAACAGGGCAGGTGTGATGGCTCACACCTGTAATCCCAATCCCAGCACTTTGGGAGGCCAAGGCAGGAAGATGGCTTGAGGCCAGGAGTTCAAGGCTACAGTGAGCTGTGAGCAGCCACTGTACTCCAGTGTGTGTGACAGAGCAAGACCCTGTCTAAAAAATAAAAAATTTAAAAACTGGTGACAACCAAGATGTTTTTCAGAAAGTAACAAACTGATATGTTCATACAAAGCAGTACTACTGCTCAGCAATAAAAAGCAACATGCTATTGATTCACCCAGTAACATGGATGAATATTAAATAAATCCTTCTAATTCTCCTAGATTAATAATTCTAAACAAATAACAAATTGTATATTTGTTCCTCACTGTGTGAGTAAGAAGATATAAATGAGCATAATAATGAAACCAGTGGTGCTGGATTATAGTCTGCGATATTAGTGTGACACTGGTTATTTTAATATACGTACGGATAGATACAGAAATAAAAATGCTTGTATATATGCATCTGTACATGAATGTATAGCTGTCTGCTGAGAGGGCCTAGAAGCAGTGATACTCAAGTAGCTATAATGTCCTAGTCAAACGGGCAAGATTCTTTAGAAGCTTGGATACAAATTCTAACTTCAGTGATTAGTTTTGGTTTTGGTTACCTGCTTCTTTACCCTTTCCTCATCAGCTGCTCTGCAGTCAGAGCGTTTGTTAACTTGAATGGTGGAATTTTTTTTGTGAAATTATTAGTCGTATTATACAATTTTAGTAATGTTTGATCTTTTTCTTTCAGTCCTTATTTGGAAAAAACTTGACAACAATTTTGAATGAATATGTAGCTATGAAAACAAAAGGTAAAAGTTTTGACCTAGAGGGTTTTTTTGCTGATATATGCAATATTTATCTAATTGCTTTAGTTAAAAATTTTTTTTAAAGGTTATTAATGTTTCATAAAAGCCTTGAGAAAACGTGTCTCATTTGTGATGAGATAAATATTTCTGGGACATATCTAATTATTTTGTATTTATATTGAGTAATAGATAAATTGCAACAGTCTTAACATTAGCAAAAATAACCCATAAAATTATCTTTTAAAAAGATGTAAAATAAAACTCTTACCTCTGCATTTACACTGATAAACAGACATCACTATGTGTTAGAAAGTTTTAAACTGACATTTTAATTTTAATTCTGTGTTAAGTCTCAAGATAGAAGCCAGTTATAAACTTACTACCAGAATATAAAATTCTACTTGCTTAAATTAAGGATATTTTAGAGGAAATGTTTTGACTGCTTATTTTCTAATATTATTGTTTTCAATGGCTTACAACATTAACAAAACAGTCAGCATTAAAAAATTGACGTAAGATGATAACAGGAAAAGAAGCTTGACACTGGCTGTGTATAAGCATCGTGCTACATGCTTTTGTATGTTTTCTCTCCTTTAGTCCTTAGAGTAACCAGTGAGAGCTGTTGTTTAAAGCCATTTTTAAATGTGAAGAAGTTGATGATTAAATTTCCACACTTACAAGTAATTTGTATAACCTTTGTGATCATTATAAGACGTATTATTTTAATTCTGTATCATATGTCATATGATATCAGACAGAACAAAGATCAAAAAACTGTTTCTCCTCTTTTTTAATAAAATGGAGGTATAAAATTATTGGCCTAAAAAATGCTTCCAAGATGTTACAGGTGTCCGTTTCTACTCCTATTATATCTGATACTCTGGCTTCAGGAGAGAAAGCAGCCTCATTATAGCTTTGCAAGCTGTTTTACAAAATAGATTTACTTCTCATTTCCCAACATCCTGTCAATAATTGAGAGAGAAGCTTTTTGTGTGTCTTTGTTCAAAATGAATGATGAACTTCTTCAACTGGGTTCAATGAGAACCTTTTCCTCTTACGATTTAGAAACATCAAATAATGTCCCAGCAATAATGTCATCTCTGTGGAAGAAGCTGGATCACACCCTTTCTCAAATCAGGTAAGAAGCTCTTAGAATGTGCCTAATTGTTTTGGAATGCAGATATACTCGGGGGTTACATTTTCTTAAGACCTACACAGTGTACTTACGTAACACTCATTCAGTTTTGAAATTACTCTAGAGGTTGTTGGTACTGTAGATGTTATTGATTGACATAATTTGAAATAAGTGGCATACTTTTAATAAAATATTTACAAAGCTAAGATAATAGAAGTTTAGTGATGTTTCCATAGCAATTTAGAGGCGGATATATTGCTAGAATACAAATGACCTAATCCCAAGCCACTGCAAATTCCCTTAGGAAACACCTCTTCATTACATATTCATAGGGCATTGAACCCATGCCCACTTGGTTTCTTACCTTGTAAAGAAGCTTGAAGAATAATGCTAATTCTGGAATCTTCTGGTATCAATTTTATGAAAATCTTATATTTGACTTAGAATCTGTTATGAAAATTACAGTCTCTTAACCTTTCTTTCAGAGCCATGAGTGACTACCCCCACATAACTTCAGCCTGGGTTTCATTTTCTTCCTCTGCTTAAACTGCTAAAATGGCTCCAAATGCTTTCTACATAACTCTGGACCATATCTTATCTTTATATTTCTCTTTCCTGACTCGAGTTTTGTAGATGTTGTTGGCAGAGACTCGCTTGACATATTTTTTATGATAATGGTACAGTGTCTGTGATTTTATCAAGTAAAAGGGTGGGCCACTCCAATTCATACTGAAAGAATTAAGTTGTACTAGGCCGGGCGTGGTGGCTCACACCTGTAATCCTAACAGTTTGGGAGGCCGAGGTGGGCAGATCACAAGGTCAGGAGATCAAGACCATCCTGGCTAACATGGTGAAACCCCATCTCTACTAAAATACAAAAAATTAGCCGGGTGTGGTGGCTCATGCCTGTAGTCCCAGCTACTGGGGAGGCTGAGGCAGGAGAAAAGCAAGATTCTGTCTCCCAAAAAAGAAAGAACTTGTACTGTGAATTTTTTCATGTTTGTTTGTATCTTCTTTAGAGGTTCAGTAAAATAATTTCATAGTTATAAATTTGATAAAAGCAGGATGTCCTCTGACATCCTCTTGGGGATTCTGAAGTATTTATATATGGAGTCATGTGAAATCAGAATTTTTCTGTGGGAAGTGATCTGTATAATTATGAAAAATAATATATACTTTGTATATAGCTCACTTAAATATGTGTAGAGTTTCTAAAGTTAAATTATATTATTTTTACTTTTGAAGAGGCAGGGTCTCTCTGTTACCCAAGCTGGAGTGCAGTGGTGTGACTATAGCTCTTGTAGCCTTGAACTCCTGAGCTCAAAAGTTCCTCCCACCTTAGCCTCCCAAGTACCGGGGACTATAGGCACGTGCCATCTGGCTAATTTTTATCTTATTTTATAGAGACAGGGTCTTGCTGTGTTGCTCAAGCTGGTCATGAACTCTAGGCCTCAAGTGATCCTCTCACCTGAGCCTCACAATGTGCTGGGATTATAGGCGTGAGCCACCACACCCAGCCCAGATGGCATTCTTAACGTAATATCAAGGCACTCAGTGCATATCGCATTGGATAGAAACTTCTTAACTAAATTTATGTGTGTTGTGACTGTGTCTGCATGCGGCTATTTTTCTCCTAAAGCAAATCAGAGTTACCTACCCAAAAAAGTGTTTGTTTTTTTGTCTGAGAGAGATGTTTTGCCTTTTACCTCATAATTTACTTCAGGTCTGACTGTAACAATCATAGTGGATACTGGCAACAAAAAATTTTTGGATGGATAACTACTTTGTTTTCTTTGTTAGGAGCATGCAAAGTTCCCCAAGGTTTGCTGGCAGTCAGAGAGGTTGGTATCCAACTTAAAACAATGTTCATAGTCCCTTCAGACTCAAACTATCAGGTGAACACTTTAATTAATAATACACGTGTGCCAAGTATATATTTTGCTTAAAATACTGTTTTTCTAAGTACAGTATGTCAAATATTTTTATCTAAAAATATTTTGTAAATACTCTACATTTCCCATTGACTCTCATGTAGAATGTTTTTTTCTTTCAACCCGAGCAGATGAAGGAAAGAATGTTTTAATTCTCATTTCATAAGTGTAGGTTTCTTAAATCATGGGGGTATTATCAATATTAATTATTGCAGAACAAATATAATCTTGGATTTATAAAGCTGGAGTGTATTCATTTTAGTTTCTTCCGAAAGTCACATGAATTTAGTTCATATTTTTAGGGGCCATTCTTCAGTCTGTTGATGTAACATGTTAGATTATGTAGTAGTATGCGTCATACTGACTTTTTCAAATTCCCAGACTACCCTGACATTGAATTTGGTTTTTAAATGCTTATATGTTTCAGCCCGAACAAGAACTGGGATTGCAGAAATCAAACGGCAGAGAAAGCTCGCATCTCAAACAGCTCCAGCCAGTGCAGAGTTGCTGACTTTACCTTACCTTTCAGGACAGTTTACCACTTCTCCTTCCACAGGTACACAAGTTACTCGACAAAGTG
Source organism: Callithrix jacchus (assembly GCF_049354715.1). Lineage (NCBI taxonomy): Eukaryota > Metazoa > Chordata > Mammalia > Primates > Cebidae > Callithrix > Callithrix jacchus. Next base: position 7,993,888 of record NC_133511.1, on the reverse strand, counting down.
GCCAAATTTCAAATCCATCGAGGTCATATTTCGTAGTGGTCAACCATTCACAGTCACAAGATACTGTAACCAGTAAGTTTGCATTTTGTTCTCTTAAGTTTTGTTGTTAAATAAATCATATGAATGAGATAGTCTACTAATGTCTTTATATTCATAGTGTAAAACTATGCCCCCCCCCAAAAAAAAGGATAAAGATTAAAGGTGGAGCAGACTTCTAGATTTGCTACAAACATACAAAATCTTTAAGGAATTTTAATCTAGGATTCTACCTGTTTCTACTCTAACTGAAGTCCAACTTTGAACTCTTTTCTCATTCTCAATTTTTGGCATTAAGAGAAAAGGACCCTGTGGTATTTTATTTTAAATAGAATGTACATTATATTTTTCTACCCCCTTGCTTTTGTTGATGTCAGTCTGTCCTCGTGGAATGAAGAATGCCTTTCCACTTCTCTGTCTTTACATGTTAGAAATCCTACATGTATCTGGCTGAACCTTCTAGTTAGGAATATCCTTAGAGAGTTTGTGGTATATCTTATTTGTTGTATACTTGAAACTTTTGAATACACATGATAGTAAGGGACAAGAAGCTAGCTAATAACAGAGTTGGGATTATAATTCAGGATTTAGCACTCTTGGTTCACAAACCAATCATCTTTCTGTGCAGCTAAAATTGATTGCTATTCATTAAGATCACCCTCATTTTTACCTTTTCTCTAAATCATTTTCTGCACCCAGAGCACTTAGTTTATACTTTTTAGACTTTTTCCATCCTACCACGTTATTTTTTGCTGAAGCTATACTGTACTTTGGATTTTACTGAAAACCTTAAGGCATAAAGACTATATTAATCTTAATATCTTTTACTATGCTTTACACATGGTAGGAATTCAGTACATGTCAACTGAATTTAATATAAAATAATAACCACTATGTAATGCTTCTTATCCTATTACGAGTTTGGAAAACTATTCAGTTTCTTTGGCTTACTGTTACGTTTTCTTGAAATACAGCTGGAGAAGCTTTAAACGTCATTCCTGGCGCTCAGGAAAAGAAAGCACATGCCAGTTTAATGTCTCCTGGTAGACGCAAAAGGTAATGCTTTTTAAAAGAGAAAATTGCCCGTATCCATTAAAAAAAAATTACATCAGGATACTTACATTGTGAATAAAGTAATAAGACTACATTAAGTTCTAATCTACTATTAGAACTATTCCAAAATACATTCCCTTTCTTCACATTCTAACATGCCTAAAATAAGGTTGCATCTCTGAATTAATAGCATATCACCGTTCCGTGGGAAATATGTTTATTCTGTAATAGTATATAAAATAATGGTATATCTTACAAATAATGTTATCTTAGATTTTTAGAAATCCATGTTTTTTAATTGAATATAAATAATACCATAATATCCTATGCTTCACACACATTTGAAGTCCTAAATCAATTGATAGAATATGTCCAGGTATAATCTTTGAGAAGAGTTTTTTTCTGTCTTTCTTATCCTTTGTGTCTTTGTTTGAAGTTAGAAAAGAGATAGTAGTTTTTAAATGTTTTTTTCTAGTTTCTTAGCTGCCCAAGCCCTGGGTGTTTTTGTTAGGCTTCTTACTTTTGGTTATCTCTCATTCAAGACTGACCTTAGCCTCCTTTATTGGAACCTTTTTCTCACTTCACCATATAAAATAACAAACAGCAATATTGATTTATTTATTGTTAGAGGCAGGGTCTTGCTCTCTTGCCCAGGCTGGAGTATAGTGGTGTGATCATAGCTTATTGTAGCCTCAAATTCTTGGGCTCAGAAGATCCTCCCACCTTAGCCTCCCCAATAGGCAGCACCATAGGTGCATGCCACCCCACCCAGCTAATTTTTTAATTTTAATTTTTTTTTATTTTTTAATTTTAATTTTTTTTTTTGAGACGTAGTCTTTCTCTGTCACCCAGGCTGGAGTGCAGTGGCGCAATCTCGACTCACTGCAACCTCCACCTCCTGGGTTCAGGCAGTTCTCCTGCCTCAGCCTCCTGAGTAGCTGGGATTACAGGAGCATGCCACCATGCCCAGCTAATTTTTTGTATTTTTAGTGGAGACATGGGGTTTCACCAAGTTGGTCAGGGTGGTCTTGGAACTCTTGACCCCGTGATTCGCCTGCCTCAGCTTCCCAGAGTGCTGGGATTACAGGCATGAGCCACCACGCCTGGCCATTTTTTAATTTTTTATAGAGATGAGGGTCTCACTTTGTTGTCCAGGCTGGTCTCAAACTCCTGACTTCAAGTGATCTTCCCATCTCGGCCTCCCAAATTGCTGGGATTATAGATGTGAGCTACCATGCCCAACCATAAAAGAGCAATATTAATATTTAACCTTTATAGGAACTTTGATTCTTTAAAATCTTTATATATACTTTCATTTCATTTCATTCTTTAGTAAACCCAGTGATGCAGTTGTTCTTGCCCATTATAAAGTGGGTGAGAGAGTCAGAGCTTACTGTGCTTCAGACCATATAGGTGGTAAGTGGTAAAGCTAGACTTCAAACTCATTTTTTCTGAATCCAGGACTAATACTTTTTGTACCTTACTGCCCCCTGTTCTTACCACAAACAGAAAATACAGTTGACCTTGAACAAGAGTTTGAACTGCATGGGTCCATTTATACTCAAGTTCTTTTCAACCAAACACAGATTGAAAATTTACTAGTAAAACCTACCTATATACAGCATGCTGGATTTTTGAATACATGGTCTTTCTAGGGCAGACTGTAGGACTTGAGTACATGTGGATTTTGGTATCCTTGGGGATCCTGAAACCAGCCCCCTGCAGATACAGGGACAACCGTGTCTATTCTCCTATGGTGATTTTAAAATTTATGTCTGTGGTGATTTTAAAATTTATGTATTTATTTTTAAGTCTGTTAAACGTAGTAGGTTGAAAGAAAAGCTTTTAAAATGTGTTTCAGTGAATCTCAGAGAAAAAGTGCCATTTTATCTGGCCCTCATTCAACAATACGGAATTTCCAGGATCCAAACGCATTCGCAGTAGAAAAAGTAAGTGACCCTACCAAACTTTGTAACTTGAAATATTCCTGAGTTTAAAAATACAGATATGTGGCCGGGCGCAGTGGCTCACACCTATAATCCCAGCACTTTGGGAGGCCGAGGCGGGTGGATCACAAGATCGAGAGATCGAGACCATCCTGGTCAACATGGTTAAACCTCATCTCTACTAATACTAAAAATACAAAAATTAGCTGGGCATGGTGGCGCGCGCCTGTAATCCCAGCTACTCGGGAGGCTGAGGCAGGAGAATTGCTTGAACCCAGGAGGCAGAGGTTGCGGTGAGCCGAGATTGCGCCATTGCACTCCAGCCTGGGTTACAAGAGCGAAACTCCGTCTCAAAAAAAAAAAAAAATACAGATATGTGCACAAATGTGTGTGTGTTTATACATATATATACCAGATTAGAAACTAGGGTAAGTTCATAGATACCTGTAAATACATTGTTGTTGTTGGATCATTTAATAAAATACTGGCTGGGTGCAGTGGTACATGCCTGTAATCTCAGCACTTTGGGAAGCTGAAGTGGGCAGATTGCTTGAGCTCAGGAGTTTGAGACCACCCTGAGCAACATGGTAAAACCCCATCTCTACAAAAAATACAAAAATTAGGTGGGTGTGATAGCACGTACCTGTAGTTCCAGCTGCTTGGGAGACTGAGGTGGGAGAATCGCTTAAGCCTGGGAGTTCGAGGCTGCAGTGAGCCATTATCATACCACTATACTCAAACCTGGGTGACAGAGTGAGACTCTGTCTTAAAAAAAAAAAACTGGCCGGGGAGTAGTGGCTCATACCTGTAATCCCAGCACTTTGGGAGGCCAAGGCGAGTGGATCTCTTGAGGACAGGAATTCGGGACCAGCCTGGCCAACTATCTTTTCTAAAAATACAACAATAAGCTGGGTGGGATGGTTCACACCCATATTCCCAGCTACTACTCAAAAGGCTTAGGCATGAGAATCGCTTGAACCAGGAGGTGTGGGGATTACAGTGAACTGAGATCCCGCCAGTGTACCCCAGCCTAGACTACAAAGCAACACTCTGTAAAACAAAATAGGGCATTTACTGGAGTTCGATGATAAGCTGAAGAGTGTGGAACTGTGTAAGAAAGAGTTGGTGAAAAACACCTGCAAATTGTAAAGTGCTGTATTCAGGTATTAATATGGAGGGAGCCACCACAACTTCTGAGTTTCCATTTAGGATTATTAAAACTATCCAGCTCTTATTGGTTTGTTCTTTTCAAATTATTAAATAACAGAATCCTCTTTATTGTCCTTTTGCTAACAGTGGTTTTCTCTTCCAGCAAATGGTTATTGAAAATGCACGAGAAAAAATTCTAAGCAACAAATCTCTTCAAGAAAAGCTAGCAGAAAACATAAATAAATTTTTAACTAGGTAAGCTATATATGTGTGTGTTTGAAATGCCTAACTTTTGCCTAATTGCATAACTATAATAAAGAATTTTCTTTCTTTATTACAGTGATAACAATATTGCCCAAGTACCTAAGCAAACAGATAACCACCCTACGGAGCCAGAGACTTCAATTGATGAATTCCTAGGACTTCCGGTATGGATGGGGGTGGGGTGTGTGTGTGTTACTTATAGTTAAGACTTAACGGTATTTTGGTTTCATTTCAAAACCATTGCCAACATAAAATTTATGATTTGCCATTTGATTAGATTAAATGATTTACAATAATAAGATAAGACTTTTCTTCATTCATTGATGTAATCTGTTCCTGAAAAATATGTTGGATGGTGACTTAAAATAGAGTCTATATTGCATCCACAGTCATGAAATCCTAAGTATTTAATACTTAAAAATTCATTAGTGGGTATATTTATGTGTAATAAACAGCAATACAGTGTTCATATAAATTACATTTCTTCTACACTGCTACATATTATGTAATATTTTAAAGAAACAATGAAATGATATGTTAAAGATGTGTAATGGGGCCAGGCACAGTGGCTCAAGCCTGTAATCCCAGCACTTTGGGAGGCCAAAGAGGGCAGATCACTTGAGACCAGGAGTTCAAGACCAGTCAGGCCAACCTGGTGAAACCCCATCTCTACTAAAAAATAACAAAAATTAGCTGGGCATCATGACACGTGCCTGTAATCCCATCTGCTCGAGTGGCTGAACCAGGAGAATCGCTTGAACCCAGGAGGCAGAGGTTGCAGTGAGTGGAGATGACACCACTGCTCTCCAGCCTGGGCAACAGAGCAAGACCCTGTCTCGAAAAAAAGATATGTAATGAATCCAAGTAATAGTTAACTAAATAAAATTAACAAGCCTCTTTTTAAAAAGAAAGATCAGTAACCAAATGACAATTTGCCTGTGTGAGACTCACTACTAAGAAAAGAAAGATGGGAACCAGAGTCACTGTTGCTGTTCATTGCTGGTAAATACGAAAGACAGTGACCTGTAAAGGAGGAATTTAATAGTTTAAGATATACTCATATGCAATATACATTTTTTTTTTTTTTTAGAAACAGGATCTCACTCTTGCCCGGGCTTGAGTGCAGTGGCACAGTCATGGTTCACAGCAGCCTCAACCTCCCCAAGCTCAAGTGATACTACCACTTCAGCCTTCTGAGATGAGAAGCTGGGACTACAGGCACATGCCACCATGCTCAACTAATTTTTGGTTTTTGTTTTGTTCTTTTGAGATGGAGTCTCGCTATGTTGCCCAGGTTGGAGTGCAGTGGCTCAATCTCGGCTCTTTACAACCTCTGCCTCACAGGTTCAAGTGATTCTTCTCCCTCCGCCTCCCAAGGAGCTGGGATTACAGACATGGGCCATCACACCTGGCTAATTTTTGGATTTTTAGTAGAGACGGGGGTTTCCCCATGTTGGTCAGGCTGGTCTTGAACTCCTGCCCTCAAGTGATCTGCCTGCCTCAGCCTCCCAAAGTGCTGGGATTACAGGGGCGAGCTACCGCGCCTGGCCCGAATACCCTTTTTGAAGAGCAGCTGCAGTTGTGATTTTAGGACATCTTTTTACTTGGACCATTGGACAATGAAAATGTTTTATTAAGATGCCCATTTGAGATTATGACAGCAGGTTTTCTTTCAGGTGAATTCTGGGTAAAGCCATTGAGCCCTTCAATTGTTTTTTATATGTCAGTTCTATCAGTACTTCTTTCGAAAGCGTCTCTTATCTTACCATTTAACAAGTACGGGCCAGGCACAGTAGCTCATGCCTTTAATCCCAGCACTTTGAGAGGCCTAGGCAGGAGGACTGCTTGAGGCCAGAGGTTCAAGACCATCCTAGACAGCATAATGAGACCTCTTTGCTACAAAATATTTTTTTTAATTAGCCAGGTATTGTGGCATGCACCTGTCGTCCCAACTACTTGACCTGGGTGGTCAAGGCTGCAATGAGCTATAATTGCACCACTGCACTCCAGCCTGGGCAGCAGAGCGAGACCTTGCCTCAAAAGCAAAAAACAAATATGTATGCTCTGTTCTAAGTTTTCGTATTCTCCAACTTTTTGCTTATTGTTTCTCTACAAATACATCAGGTGCTTACCATAATCAGGGTACTTCTGTTAAATACTGTGAAGGTTTGTAAGAAAGTAAAGACACAACCTATTGTTCTTAGTTGTTCATAATACTGTATTTGTAAAAAGTTAAGAATTAAGATTTATCCAGGTGGGGCGGCTCATGCGTGCAATCCCAGCACTTCTAGAGGTTGAGTCAGGAGTTTGAGACCAGCCTGGCCAACATGGTGAAACCTCATCTCTACCAAAAATTAGCTAGGCGTGGTGGCGCGCACTTGTAATCCCAGCTACTTGGAAGACTGAGGTAGAAGAGTTTCTTGAACCCAGGAGGCAGAGGTTGTAGTAAGCCAAGATCGTGCCACTGCACTCCAGTCTGGTGACAGAGTGAGACTTCATCTCAAAAATTAAAAAAAAGAATTAAGATTTAAATAACAGATTTTAAGACAGTATAGGGAATTTTAAAAAAACATAGACCCATAAGGACAAAACAAAAGAGGGCAACAAAAACACTTTTTGGATGCTGAAATGATTAAGTGGTACCTGACCAAGCACGTTCAGGGTTCTAAGCCAATAAAGGCAAAGACCAGAAACAAAGTGATTTTCTAACACAGAAATCCTAAAACGTTCAAGAAGTAGCACATCCGAAAGCGCCTCTAAAGGTGAGGCTACAAACAGGATAATAAGGAGCAAAAGTAAGGAAGTAGTTAAACTCTACCTAGTCCTTATTTCTCATGCTCCCCCAGAAACACTGTTGTCAGTCATGAGATCTCCGAGCAAGAAACCCAACTAGCTCAAAAGGAAAGAACTAAAAATACCAATGGCTCTACAACATTATTCCGTAGCTTAGCTTGTAGCTGACAGGCTCAGCCCTGCCACTGGTACAGGGCTTTTGAGGTAGGTTTTGGCATGTTACTTGTGTAGCTGAACAGGTAAGTAAGGATTGTCGACATTTAAAGAAAGCATTTTACATGAAGAACCCAAAGCAAACGGATAAAGGGATAAAATACATTTGTGACGAAGGACCTGTAAAGCAGTCTACAATGGAGTCACGCAAAGAAAGCAGGTTATAGAGTTTTAGTTTGGGCCAGGCACAGTAGTAACGCATGCCTGTAGTCCCAGCACTTTGGGAGGAGCCCAGGAGGTCAGGACCAGGCTGGGCAACATGGCGAAGCCACATCTCTACAAAAAAATACAGAATTATCTGGGTATGGTGGCACAGTGTATAGTTTCAGCTACTCGGAAAGCTGAGGTGAGAGGATCACCTGAGCCCGGGAGTCAAGGCTGCAGTGAGCTATGATTGCACCACTGCATCCCACTCCAGCCTAGGTGACAGACCCTCGCTCAAAAAAAAAAGAACTTTATAGTATAATTTTATTTCTGTTTATATACATATATTCCTTTTATATCATTTTAGTATTTAAGAATATATTCACCAGAGTACTCACCTCCAGAAAGTAGAATTGGGAAACATTCACCTTCTATTATCTAGTTTTATTTTAATTTGTTAAAAATGAGCATATCATTAGAAGAAATTTTCTTGGAGGCGGGGGATGCTACATAAAATGTCAAAAATATTCAGGTGTCTTCTATTTATTTTGCTGGTATTAAATCATATTATTCAGGCTGGGCACAGTGGCCCACGTCTGTAATCCCAGTGCTCTGGGAGGCTGAAGCAAGAGGAACACTTGAGCCCAAGAGTTCAAGACTAGCCTGGGCAATGTAGCAATCCCATCTCTACCCCCACCCCCAAAAAAAATTACCTGGACATAGTGGTGTATCTATAGTCCCAGCTACTCTAGAGGCTGAGGCAGGAGCCCAAGAATTTCAAGTTATAGTGAGCTACAGTTACACCACTACACTCCAGCCTGGGCAAGAGAGTGAGACCTGTCTCATAAATATATACAATACGTAAATATATATAAATTCAGTGAGAATCATGCCTTCACCCCACTCCTTTCTTGCAGAGTGAAATCCACATGTCTGAAGAAGCTATACAAGATATACTGGAACAGACAGAATCAGACCCAGCATTTCAGGCACTCTTTGATCTCTTTGACTATGGTAAGGAGACCATTCATTTTAAGACAATTAGAAAAAATGGCTTTTCCAGTTTCTTTCATAACTTAACCAGAGTGAATCAACATTCCCCAGAGTATCTAAAAAAGTTCTTATTTTCTTTTTTCTTCTATATATATATATATATTCTTTTTTCTTCTTTATATATATATATAAAGTATATATATATATTTTATAGAGACGGGGTTTCACCATGTTGGCCAGGATGGTCTCAATCTCTTGACCTCATGATCCGCCCACCTCGGCCAGTGTGCTGGGATTACAGGCATGAGACACCGCGCCTGGCCAAAAAGTTATTTTCATTAGATCACACATTATATGGATATGTTAAAGGAGTTGTTTTTTTGTTTGTTTTTACTTGAGAAACTTTAGCTATTAATGTGGAGAGTAGTTTTGTTTTTTATTTTTGTGGCATTTTTACCAGTCAACAGTGAGTGTGTTGATGTCTGCCACTGTACAAATGTACTAAACACAATGGAATGATACAAAGGGAATATAAAAAACTGGCTGTTGTCCTCAATCCTATGGTTTAGTGCAGCAGTTCTCAAAGTATAGTTCCCCAAACCAACAATCTCAGCATAATCTGAGAACTAGTTAGGAAAAGCAAATTACAGGGCCTTCCAGGACATTACAATACAGGTTAAAGTTTAAGAAACCCCTATTCGGTGGAAAAATCTTTGTACCTATAAATGATATTAAAAGCAACATTTTTAAATTGTTCATAAAACCCTGAATCAAAGTTTAACATTGGCTTAATCACCCCCAAGCTGTATTCATTGATGCCCATTTTTTGTTTTCGTCATTTGCTAATTATTTCCCTATTCCCTTTTTAACAGGTAAAACAAAGAATAATAAAAATGTGTCACAAAATATTTCCAGTCAGCCTATGGAATCCAATCCCAATATAGTCTTAGCAGATGAAACTAATCTAGCAGTTAAAGGTTCTTTTGAAACAGAAGAATCTGGTAAGAATTTGATTTTGTTAATATCACCAATCCAAATCTTAGTATTAGTCTCAAAATTCAAAGGCAGAAAATATTGTTTAATTTGGAAGCAGAAGTTGTTCAGATTATCACAGGTCATTTTTGTACTTTTAGTTTTCTCTCCATTAAAAACAATTATAAGTCTTTGGTAGTTTAATTTTTAAAAATTGGGGGTATTTATTCTTTTACTATAAGCTTTTTTTGTTGGTGTATGTTTGTTTTTTTGAGACAGGGTCTTGCTCTTGTCATCCAGGCTGGAGTACAGTAGCACAATGGTAGCTCCCTGCATGCGGCCTCAAATGATCTTCCCAGCAGTTTGAGAAGCAGAGGTAGCATTATAGGCATGAGCCACCACACTCAACCTCATCCCTTCATGATGCAGTCAGTTCTTGACATGCACAATTTAGTTTTAATAATGTTGTTCAGTTGGTCAGAAGTCTATAATGTTTATTTTTATTAAGGCACATCTTTTCTACTCACCTGTTTTTAAACGTCACCACCTGCTCCCACCACTAAAAAACGTAATGGCTTCCAGTGTTCACATCCTGTCCTCCAGAGACTAGTTTTGGAGAATCTCAGACTATGTGCCTCCTTTAATTCTTCTGCTAAATGAAGTCTAATTCTCCGTTTCTTCTTAGGCTGAATTATAGTGGGTTGTGTTTTTCTCAGTATATATAGTCTAGAAGGTTGTGTTTTACTTGAGTTCTGCCCTGTTGAAAGTGAAACTTGAAACCCTGCTTTCTGAGAAAGTCATCCTACTTCACTGAGAAACTATTTATCCTGAATTTGTGTGGCCTCTACACAATTTTCATGATTCTCCCCACAATAAGGATTCAGATGTACTGTGTGCTCAATATCAAGTGTCACATTTAATACAATTAAAGTAGTCCCCTCTTATCTGTGGGGGCATGTATTTCACCCCCAGTGGGTGCCTAAAATTGTGCGGTACCAAAGTTTATACAGTATTTACTGTTTTTTCCTATTCCTATGGTAAAGTTTAATTTAAAATTAGGCACAGTAAGAAATTAACAATAGCTAATAATAAAACGGGGCAGTTATAACAATATGTTGTAAAAAAAAGTTATGTGAATATAGTCTTTCCTCAAAATATCTTTGTTTGTTCGAGACAGAGCCTTGCTCTGTCCCCCAGGCTGGAGTGCAGTGGTGCGATCTCCGCTCACTGCAACTTCCACCTCCCGGTTCAAGCGGTTCTCCTGTCTCAGCCTCTCAAGTGGCTGGAACTAGAGGTGTGCACCACCATGCCTGGCTAATTTTTCATAATTCTAGTAGAGATGGAGTTTCACTGTGTTAGCCAGGATGGCCTTGATTGCCTGACCTCATGATCCGCCTGCCTTGGCCTCCCAGAGTGCTGGGATTACAGGTGTGAGCCACCGTGCCCAGCCTCAAAATGTCTTATTTTACTCTACTCACCTATTTTTAGACTGTGGTTGACTGTAGGTAACCGACACCACAGAAAGCAAAACTGCAGGTAATGGGAGACTGCTGTACATGCTAGTTGACATAACTTTTCTGGTTTTTTAGAAAATATTTTTCATACTGGTTCAAGTTAATGTCTTCTGTCCTAAATTGTGAGTGCTGTAAGACACAGTGTATCAAAAATGCCATGTTGTTTTCTGAAACACTTTTTCCAAGCCAGGCACAGTGGCTCATTCCTGTAATCTCAGCAGTTTGGGAGGCCAAGGAGGGTAGATTACTTGAGGTCAGGAGTTCAGGACCAGCCTAGCCAACATGGTGAAACCCTGTCTCCACTAAAAATAGAAAAATTAGCCAGGTGTGGTGGCACTTGCCTGTGATTCCAGCTACTCAGGAGACTGAGGCAGGAGAATCGCATGAACCCGGGAGACACAGGCTGCAGTGAACTGAGAATTGCAGTGCCGTACTCCAGCCTTGGAGACAGAGTGAGACTCTGTCTCAAAAAAAAAAAAAGAAAGAAACACTCTTTGCTCTTACTCAGTTTATGATACCGTCTTTATTAAGATCTTGTACAGCGCCTCCTTTATAATGCTTTTTCATGTGGTGCCTTTTGTTCCTGTACCATTACAATTTGTGCCGTGCTTTCTTATAGTTGGTTCCTTGACTAGACTAACCTCTCCAAGATTAGAGACTGGATCATTCATCTTTGTATCCCAGTAACCAAGCATGGTTGGTCTTCAGTAAATATATGTTTAATATTAAACAGTACACAATGAGATCAAGTGTCAGTCATGCAAAATGTACTTGGCCTCATTTCACCTTTAAGAATATGTCAGGTAGGTCGGGTGTGGTGGCTCACACCTGTGATCCCAACACTTTGGGAGGTCGAGTCAGCAGATAAATTAAAGCCAGAATAAATGGTAGAAGTTGAAATAGTTAGCATTTCAAAATAAACTGCATGTTTGGAGCCAGTGTGTTTTCTACCTATTGAAATATTCTATTTTTTTTTTAAACCTTTTAACTTTTTCCTTCGTTGTATCATCTGTCTTCCGAGAAGCTTAGGAAACAGTTTGACAATTGTGTAAAAAGTCATCAGTAACGGCCGGGTGCGGTGGCTCAGGCCTGTAATCCCAGCACTTTGGGAGGCCGAGGTGGGTGGATCACAAGGTCAAGAGATTGAGACCATCTTGGCCAAAGTGGTGAAACCTCATCTCTGTTAAAATTACAAAAATTAGCCAGGTGTGGTGGTGGGTGCCTGAAGTCCCAGCTACTCAGGAGGCTGAGGCAGGAGAATCGCTTGAACCCCGGAGGTAGAGTTTGCAGTGAGCCAAGATCATGCCACTGTGTTCCAGCCTGGCAATAGAGCAAGACTCAGTCTCAAAAAAAAAAAAAAAAAAAAAGTCATCAGTAATTAGGAAGTACCTGTAAATTTTTTGATACACAGAAAATGAGAAATACAGTGTATCAGACTTCCACTTTCTCGTGTACACAGATTAGTTATTTCCTTGGAAAATAAGTTTTATGGCAAAGATGACTACCTCAGAAGCTGAAAATATTTACCATATCTTTATACCTTCCTGGTACTTTGCAGATGGTCAGTCTGGTCAGCCCCCATTTTGTGCATCCTATCAGAATGATGATCCATTAAATGCTTTGAAGAATAGCAACAGTCATGATGTGCTTAGACATGAAGACCAGGAACATTTTTCCCAAATAAGCTCCAGCATACAGAAAAAGGCTGTACTCATTGAACAAAAGTGTGACATTGACATTACCTTTGAGTCTATGCCTAATTTGAACGACTTTAACCAAAGAGGGAATTCTAATGCCGAATGTAATCCACACTGTGCTGAATTATACACCAATCAGATACCTACTGAAACTGACATGGCTATAGAAATTGAGAAGAACTCTTTGTCTTCACATGTACCAAATGAATCTCAGTTACAGACTGAGCAGCCTGATTTACCGATTACTTCATTCGTTTCACTTGGTTGTGAAGCTAACAGTGAAAACTTAATTCTCTCTGGGAAAAGTTCTCAACTTTTATCCCAAGATACTTCATTAACGGGAAAGCCATCTGAAAAAAGTCAATTTTGTGAGAATTCTAATGACACAGTAAAACTTAAAACTAATTTTCATGGTTCCAAGTCACCAGATTCTAGTGAAATTCACAAGAGTAAAATAGAAATTAATAATGTTTTAGAACCAGTTATGTCACAGCTATCAAATTGCCAAGATAATTCTCTTCAAAGTGAAATATTACCTGTGTCTGTTGAAAATTCACATTTAAGTGTATCTGGAGAACAAGTAGAAATTCATCTTGGAGATTCGCTGTCTTCTGCTAAACAACCGTCTAATGATTCAACATCTGTTGAGTTAAATCTTACAGAAAATGAAGCCCAGCCATCCAAGTCTGAGAAGTCACAAGAGCCTTCATCTTCTGGAAAAGAAGAGGATACTATTTTTCTCTCTTTAGGTGGAAATACCTGTGAGGAAGTTGCGCTGATGCCTCCAGAAGGTACTCCTATAGAAAACAGTGACCCTCTTCCTCCGGAATCTGTGTGTTCTTCAGTGGGAGATCCTCACCCTGAGTCCCAAAATACTGATGATAAACATTCTAGCAACAACTCAGCAGAAATAGATGAATCAAATATCGTCTCTCTCAAAGTTATCATTAGTGATGATCCATTTGTTTCCCCAGATACTGAACTTAACAGTGCTGTTTCTAGTATCAATGGAGAAAACCTGCCAACTATAATCTTGTCTTCTCCTACTCAATCACCTGCCAAAGATGCAGAATTAGTTAAATGCCTATCTTCTGAAGAAGCTGTAGGTGCTGTCGTTTATGCTGAAGTAGGGGATTCAGCCTCAATGGAACAGAGCCTTTTAGCGTTCAAACCTGAAGACTCTGCCGTAAACAACTCCCAGAATGAAGATGGCATTACTCTTTCAGCTAACGTTACACCATGTGTTTCCAAGGATGGAGGATATATACAGTTGATGCCAGCCACAAGCACAGCCTTTGGCAATTCAAGTAACATTCTGATAGCCACCTGTGTGGCTGATCCACCAGCCTTAGGAACATCTGTAAGTCAGTCTAATGTGGTGGTGTTGCCCGGAAACTCTGCACCTATGACTGCTCAACCTCTGCCACCTCAGTTACAGACATCACCAAGGCCAAACAGTGTGTTTGCTCTCAACCAAGCTGTATCACCAAACTTTTCACAAGGTAACTTTAGTAACATAATTGAAATTTGTTTCTTTGGGTTGGGATCTAATTTCTTTTGTATGTGATGTTATTGACTAGGAAGTTATAACTCATGGATGGTACGAGAAAAGATTCTGAAATTTGTATTACGCTGCTTCTTTATGATAGCTAATTCAAACCTTTTTTTTTTTAATCTAGTAAGCTATGGGCTTTAGTAGTTTTTTCCTTTCCACAAATACTCTCTATCTATGTGCTAATAAGCCACAAGAAACAGAAAAGACAGACTAATTGATCACCGAGCTGTATAAAACCCAATGTTGTGGGGGAGTTTTTAAAACATAGCTGTTACAGTCATGGTCTTCAGGGAATATATCATTTGTTTGGAGAAACTTTCAATAAAAACCGGAATTTCGACTGATTTTGGGGGATGGCCCCCGCCTGTAATCCCAGCACTTTGGGAGGCCGAGGTGGGCAGATCACCCAAGGTCAGGAGTTCCGAGACCAGCCTCGCCAACATGGTGAAACCCCATCTCTACTAAAAATACAAAAAAAGAAAATGAGCCAGGCGTGGTGGCGGGCACCTGTAATCCCAGCTACTTAGGAGCCTGAGGCAGGAGAATCAATTGAACCCAGGAGGTGGAGGTTGAAGTAAGCCAAGATTGTGCCATTGCACTTCAGCCTGGGCAACAAAAGCAAGACTCTGTCTCAAAAAAAAAAAAAATTTAATTTTTTCTTTTATAAATCCTAATTTTTCACTGCCTTCCACCTTCTAGAATTGATCCCTGTCTTTAAAAATCCTCTGTTCATGTCTGGGCGCAGTGACTCATGCCTGTAATCCCAGGAGTTTTGGGAGGTCAAGGAGGGTGGATAACCTGAGGTCAGGAATTCAAAACTAACATGGTGAAACCCTGTCTCTACTAAAAATAGAAAATTTAGCTGGGCGTGGTGGTGGGCGCCTGTAATCCCAGCTGCTTGGGAGGCTGAGGCAGGAGAATCACTTGAAGCCAGGAGGCAGAGGTTGCAGTGAGCCAAGATCATGCCACTGCACTTCAGCCTGGGTGACAGAGCAAGACTCCATCTCAAAAAAAAAAAAAATCATTTTTTCATAAGGGCTTTTGTGGCATTTATTGCATGCCGTGTTATATGTAGTTAGTGATGGATATGCCTGTCATGTTGATTTTTTATTGTATGTTCCTCAGAGACAGAGCTTATGGCACATTCATTTACATTTCCTTATGTGTTGGTTCCCAAGCTTCCCTCCTTTCCCTTTTTGTTACTTTATTAACATACAATAAAATTTCATTAAATTTCAACAATTAGTATTAAACCTAATGGGTCTGTTTTAAGTCTGTTACAAATTCCATAAAGAAGAAGTCAGAATGGAGTAGAGAAGGTAGGGCTTGAGCTAAAGCTTGAAGAATTAAGGTAGGATTTGGACTTAAAGGACTTATTATAACTTATAAAATCCATAAGTTATAAAGAGAAGCAGCACCAGCATAGATCGAGATGCCATAGTGGGTTGCATGAAAACGAGGGCATCAACCTGACAGTAGTTAGTGTATTAGGCAGAAGTTTGTTTATGGGACAGGACTAAGTTACAGTTGCCACAAACTATATTGTTGACTTCTATAGTAATTGTAATTTTACAGTTACAAAAATTACAGAATTATAGTCTTCCCTCCACAGTTTTGTCCAATTACGTGTTTACCTTACCCCTTTTTGGGCCAATACCATTGAGATAAGTAATAGGTTGGGGTTACGAGCGTACTATAAATATTCAGTTGGGGTTCTAATTTTCTGGTATAAGACTCAGACTTGAAACATTCACCACCCATTTTCTAACTAGTTTCATTATTTTTAGAGGAATCCAGATATGATATGATTATAATATAATTTCTTGGCTGTAGAGTCTTACGGTTGCTCAAGATGGTTCGCTGTGACTGAGTAACACAAGACCACCTTCATATTTGGATTGACTTTTTCTTTGTTAGCCTTGCTGTTGTTCCTAAGTCAGTTTTGTTTTTTTTGTATTTTTTTTTTTTTTTTTTTAATTTTTTATTGGATTATAGGTTTTGGGGTACATGAGCAGAGCATGCAAGACAGTTGCGTAGGTACACACATGGCAGTGTGCTTTGCTTTTCTTCTCCCCTTCACCCACATTTGGCATTTCTCCCCAGGCTATCCCTCCCCACCTCCCCCTCCCACTGGCCCTCCCCTTTTCCCCCCAATAGACCCCAGTGTTTAGTACTCCCCTTTCTGTGTCCATGTGTTCTCATTTTTCATCACCCACCTATGAGTGAGAATATGCGGTGTTTCATTTTCTGTTCTTGTGTCAGTTTGCTGAGGATGATGTTTTCCAGATTCATCCATGTCCCTACAAACGACACGAACTCATCATTTCTGATTGCTGCATAATATTCCATGGTGTATATGTGCCACATTTTCCCAATCCAGTCTATTATCAATGGGCATTTGGGTTGATTCCAGGTCTTTGCTATTGTAAACAGTGCTGCAATGAACATTCGTGTACATGTGTCCTTATAGTAGAACGATTTATAGTCTTTTGGATATATACCCAGTAATGGGATTGCTGGGTCAAATGGAATTTCTATTTCTAAGGCCTTGAGGAATCGCCACACTGTCTTCCACAATGGTTGAACTAATTTACACTCCCACCAACAGTGTAAAAGTGTTCCTTTTTCTCCACATCCTCTCCAGCATCTGTTGTCTCCAGATTTTTTAATGATTGCCATTCTAACTGGCATGAGATGGTATCTCAATGTGGTTTTGATTTGCATCTCTCTGATGACCAGTGACGATGAGCATTTTTTCATATGATTGTTGGCCTCATATATGTCTTCTTTCGTAAAGTATCTGTTCATATCCTTTGCCCACTTTTGAATGGGCTTGTTTGTTTTTTTCCTGTAAATCTGCTTGAGTTGTTTGTAAATTCTGGATATCAGCCCTTTGTCAGATGGGTAGACTGCGAAAATTTTTTCCCATTCTGTTGGTTGCCGATCCACTCTAGTGCCTGTTTCTTTTGCCGTGCAGAAGCTGTGGAGTTTCATTAGGTCCCATTTGTCTATTTTGGCTTTTGTTGCCAATGCTCTTGGTGTTTTGTTCATGAAGTCCTTGCCTACTCCTATGTCCTGGATAGTTTTGCCTAGATTTCCTTCTAGGGTTTTTATGGTGCCAGGTCTTATGTTTAAGTCTTTAATCCATCTGGAGTTAATTTTAGTGTCAGGAAGGGGTCCAGTTTCTGCTTTCTGCACATGGCTAGCCAGTTTTCCCAACACCATTTGTTAAACATGGAATCCTTGCCCCATTGCTTGTTTTTGTCAGGTTTATCAAAGATTGTATAGTTGTATGTATGTTGTGTTGCCTCCGGTGCCTCTGTTTTGTTCCATTGGTCTATATCTCTGTTTTGGTACCAGTACCATGCTGTTTTGATTACTGTAGCCTTGTAGTATAGTTTGAAATCCGGTAGTGTGATGCCCCCCGCTGTGTTCTTTTTGCTTAGAATTGACTTGGCTATGCGGGCTCTCTTTTGGTTCCATATGAAGTTCATGGTGGTTTTTTCCAGTTCTGTGAAGAAAGTCAATGGTAGCTTGATGGGGATAGCGTTGATTCTGTAAATTACTTTGGGCAGTATAGCCATTTTCACGATATTAATTCTTCCTAACCATGAACATGGAATGTTTCTCCATCTGTTTGTGTCCTCTCTGATTTCGTTGAGCAGTGGTTTGTAGTTCTCCTTGAAGAGGTCCCTTACGTTCCTTGTGAGTTGTATTCCAAGGTATTTTATTCTTTTTGTAGCAATTGCGAATGGCAGTTCGCTCTTGATTTGGCTTTCTTTAAGTCTGTTATTGGTGTAGACGAATGCTTGTGATTTTTGCACATTGATTTTATATCCTGAGACTTTGCTGAAGTTGTTTATCAGTTTCAGGAGTTTTTGGGCTGAGGCGATGGGGTCTTCTAGGTATACTATCATGTCGTCTGCAAATAGAGACAATTTGGCTTCCACCTTTCCTATTTGAATACCCTTTATTTCTTTTTCTTGCCTGATTGCTCTGGCTAGAACTTCCAGTACTATATTGAATAGGAGTGGTGAGAGAGGGCATCCTTGTCTAGTACCAGATTTCAAAGGGAATGCTTCCAGTTTTTGCCCATTCAGTATGATATTGGCTGTTGGTTTGTCATAAATAGCTTTTATTACTTTGAGATACGTTCCATCGATACCGAGTTTATTGAGGGTTTTTAGCATAAAGGGCTGTTGAATTTTGTCAAATGCCTTCTCTGCGTCAATTGAGATAATCATGTGGTTTTTGTTTTTGGTTCTGTTTATGTGGTGAATTACGTTGATAGACTTGCGTATGTTGAACCAGCCTTGCATCCCTGGGATGAATCCTACTTGATCATGATGAATAAGTTTTTTGATTTGCTGTTGCAATCGGCTTGCCAATATTTTATTGAAGATTTTTGCATCTATGTTCATCATGGATATTGGCCTGAAGTTTTCTTTTCTCGTTGGGTCTCTGCCGGGTTTTGGTATCAGGATGATGTTGGTCTCATAAAATGATTTGGGAAGGATTCCCTCTTTTTGGATTGTTTGAAATAGTTTTAGAAGGAATGGTACCAGCTCCTCCTTGTGTGTCTGGTAGAATTCGGCTGTGAACCCATCTGGGCCTGGGCTTTTTTTGTGAGGTAGGCTCTTAATTGCTGCCTCAACTTCAGACCTTGTTATTGGTCTATTCATAGTTTCAGCTTCCTCCTGGTTTAGGCTTGGGAGGACACAGGAGTCCAGGAATTTATCCATTTCTTCCAGGTTTACTAGTTTATGTGCATAGAGTTGTTTGTAATATTCTCTGATGATGGTTTGAATTTCTGTGGAATCTGTGGTGATTTCCCCTTTATCATTTTTTATTGCATCTATTTGGTTGTTCTCTCTTTTATTTTTAATCAATCTGGCTAGTGGTCTGTCTATTTTGTTGATCTTTTCAAAAAACCAGCTCTTGGATTTATTGATTTTTTGAAGGGTTTTTCGTGTCTCAATCTCCTTCAGCTCAGCTCTGATCTTAGTAATTTCTTGTCTTCTGCTGGGTTTTGAGTTTTGTTGATCTTGCTCCTCTAGCTCTTTCAATTTTGACGATAGGGTGTCAATTTTGGATCTCTCCATTCTCCTCATATGGGCACTTATTGCTATATACTTTCCTCTAGAGACTGCTTTAAATGTGTCCCAGAGGTTCTGGCACGTTGTGTCTTCATTCTCATTGGTTTCGAAGAACTTCTTTATTTCTGCCTTCATTTCGTTGTTTACCCAGTCAACATTCAAGAGCCAGTTGTTCAGTTTCCATGAAGCTGTGCGGTTCTGGGTCGGTTTCTGAATTCTGAGTTCTAACTTGATTGCACTATGGTCTGAGAGGCTGTTTGTTATGATTTCAGTTGTTTTGCATTTGTTGAGCAGTGCTTTACTTCCAATTATGTGGTCAATTTTAGAGTAGGTGTGATGTGGTGCTGAGAAGAATGTGTATTCTGTGGATTTGGGGTGGAGAGTTCTGTAAATGTCCACCAGGTTTGCTTGCTCCAGGTCTGAGTTCAAGCCCTGGGTATCCTTGTTGATTTTCTGTCTGGTTGATCTGTCTAGTATTGACAGTGGAGTGTTAAAGTCTCCCACTATTATTGTGTGGGAGTCTAAGTCCTTCTGTAAGTCATTAAGAACTTGCCTTATGTATCTGGGTGCTCCTGTGTTGGGTCCATATATGTTTAGGATCGTTAGCTCTTCTTGTTGTATCGATCCTTTTACCATTATGTAATGGCCTTCTTTGTCTCTTTTGATCTTTGTTGCTTTAAAGTCTATTTTATCAGAGATGAGAATTGCAACTCCTGCTTTTTTTTGCTTTCCATTAGCTTGGTAAATCTTCCTCCATCCCTTTATTTTGAGCCTTTGTGTATCCTTGTATGTGAGATGGGTTTCCTGGATACAGCACACTGATGGGTTTTGGATTTTTATCCAATTAGCCAGTCTGTGTCTTTTGATTGGTGCATTTAGTCCATTTACATTTAGGGTTAATATTGTTATGTGTGAATTTGATACTGCCATTTTGATTCTAAGTGGCTGTTTTGCCTGTTAGTTGTTGTAGATTCTTCATTATGTTGAAGCTCTTCAGCATTCAGTGTGATTTTGGAATGGCTGGTACTGATTGATCCTTTCTATGTGTAGTGCCTCTTTTAGGAGCTCTTGTAAAGCAGGCCTGGTGGTGACAAAATCTCTGAGTACTTGCTTGTTCGCAAAGGATTTTATTCTTCCTTCACTTCTGAAGCTCAGTTTGGCTGGATATGAAATTCTGGGTTGAAAGTTCTTTTCTTTAAGAATGTTGAATATTGGCCCCCACTCTCTTCTGGCTTGTAGTGTTTCTGCCGAGAGATCTGCTGTGAGTCTGATGGGCTTCCCTTTGTGGGTGACCCGACCTTTCTCTCTGACTGCCCTTAGTATTCTCTCCTTTATTTCAACCCTGTTGAATCTGACGATTATGTGCCTTGGGGTTGCTCTTCTTGCGGAATATCTTTGTGGTGTTCTCTGTATTTCCTGCAATTGAGTGTTGGCTTGTCTTGCTAGGTGGGGGAAATTTTCCTGGATGATGTCCTGAAGAGTATTTTCCAGCTTGGATTCATTCTCTTCGTCCCCTTCTGGTACACCTATCAAACGTAGGTTAGATCTTTTCACATAGTCCCACATTTCTTGGAGACTTTGTTCATTCCTTTTTGCGCTTTTTTCTCTGATCTTGGTTTCTCGTTTTATTTCATTGAGTTGGTCTTCGACTTCAGATATTCTTTCTTCTGCTTGGTCAATTCGGCTATTGAAACTTGCGTTTGCTTCGCGAAGTTCTCGTATTGTGTTTTTCAGCTCCTTTAATTCATTCATATTCCTCTCTAAGGTATCCATTCTTGTTATCATTTCCTCGAATCTTTTTTCAAATCTTTTTTCAAGGTTCTTAGTTTCTTTGCATTGATTTAATACATGATCTTTTAGCTCACAAAAGTTTCTCATTATCCATCTTCTGAAGTCTAATTCCGTCATTTCGTCACAGTCATTCTCCGTCCAGCTTTGTTCCCTTGCTGGTGAGGAGTTTTGGTCCTTTCTAGGAGGCGAGGTGTTCTGGTTTCGGGTGTTTTCCTCCTTTTTGCGCTGGTTTCTTCCCGTCTTTGTGGATTTGTCCGCTGGTCGTCTGCGTAGTTGCTGACTTTTCGTTTGGGTCTCTGAGTGGACACCCAGAATGTTGATGATGAAGTATTTCTGTTGCTTGGTTTTCCTTCTACCAGTCTAGCCCCTTCGCTGTACAACTGTTGAGGTCCGCTCCAGACCCTGCTTGTCTGGGGTGCACCTCTAGTAGCCGTGGCACAGCGAGGGATGCTACCAGTTTCTTTTTCTGCTCTCTTTGTCCCAGGATGATGCCTGCCTAATGACAGTCTTTTGGATATAGAGGGGTCAGGGAGCTGCTTGAGGAGACAGTTTGTACTTTATAGGGGTTTAATTGCTAAGCTGTGCACTCTGTTGTTCATTCAGGGCTGTTAGGCTGCTATGTTTGATTCTGCTGCAACACAGCTCATTAAACAACCCTTTTTTTTTTCTCAAATGCTCTGTGTTGAGGGGTTTGGGCTTTATTTTTGGATGTCCGATCAGGTTTCCTGCCCAGCTCAAAGGCAGACTAGCCACTGTTTGGCTGCCGAGGCTCCGCCCTGCTGTTGTGTATTCACGCTGTTCCTGCCGGCTCTGCTGTGGTCTCCGCCACGCCCTGCGGCGGAGTCTCTTCGTTGTAGCGTGTTGCCTCAGCAACGGCAGGCTGCGTCAGCAGTGGGCGTGTATCTCAGTAGGGACGGGTTGCCTCGGCAACGGCTGGCTGCGTCAGCAGTGGGCGTGTATCTCAGTTGGGGTAGGTTGCCTCCATAGTGGTGGACGCCCCTCCCCCACAGAGCGTCTCGGACCGTCTGCCTGGGATAGTTTGAAATCGCGGTTTTGTTCGTCCCACTGGGTATCCCAAGCGATCTGTCCCTGCAATCCCCTGGGCTGGGCTACTGTGCAAGTCTCGTTCAGTCTCAAGTCCAGCCCTCTCAAGTCTCAGGTTGCCGGTTCAACAAGGCACCCGGACAAGCGCGCCCTGTGGGGATTGCTGGGTAGGGCCGGCCGCCGCCGCCCCGGCTGCCGGCTTCGCCAGGCAGACCTACTGCCTGGCGTCCCGTGTCTTTTTATACTTGGGAGTTTCCCCGTTCTGTGGGCAACAAAGATCAGTCTGGAAATGCAGCACTGACTCACCGTTTGCGAATTCAACGCGGGCTCCAATCCTGGGTTGTTCTCACGGCGCCATCTTGAGTCCCCTCCCTTTTTGTATTTTTTTAAGGAGAGTAGATCATAAGGGAGAGTGATTGTTCATAAAATTTATTTCAAAGCAATAATTAATTTGATATGTTGTACCCAAACATTTGAAAGAACATCTTATCTTAACAAGAATTGTTTTTTTTAGGATCTGCCATAATAATTGCCTCTCCAGTCCAGCCTGTACTCCAAGGAATGGTAGGGATGATCCCAGTATCTGTGGTTGGACAGAATGGAAATAACTTTTCTAGTCCTCCTCGGCAGGTAAGACTTATGAACTGAAAATGGTGCGGTGATGCTCTTCAAGCTTAGTGTAATTAATGGCTTTTTCTCTTCTAGGTCCTTCATATGCCTTTGACAGCACCTGTATGCAGTAGAAGTATCCCTCAATTCCCTGTCCCTCCGAAATCTCAGAAGCCTCAGGGACTAAGAAACAAGCCTTGTATAGGTACCATTTTTCAGTTCATTACTGCCAACTTGATGTCTGTGTATCCATTTGTTAGCAGCACCCACCTAAGCCATTTGCCAGCAAGTCATCACCCTACATTTGCTAATGACAGACGTCACAATGCAGCCAACTGTTACTGGACAGCTTTGGTTCTGAGACAGTTGTTTCCTTTGTTGATTCTGTTAGCTTTTGCCCTCTAGTCCTTGGTTTGTTGTTTGCAGCTACCCTAAGTTAAATGTGATCCCTATTTTTCCCAACAGCTTTCAAGTGTTTAGTGAATGGCTTGTATAATTGTATGAGACTTTAGAGCAGTTCTTCTTGTATTTTGGTGTGTATATGAACTACTTGGAGATTTTGTTAAGTGCAGGTACTGAATTAACAGGACTGGCACAGGGCCTGAAATTCCTCATTTCTGACAGCCCCTGAGCAATGCAGGTGCCGCTGTTACTGCACCATACTTTGTGGAGCAAGGCTTTCAAGTTTGCAGATTACCTTCCTTTGTTCCCGACTTCGGCCAGCTTCACAGCTATCTCTTTGCTCATGTGAAAAGCCTCGCAGTCGTTCTTAAAACATATTTTTCCTCTCTTTCTTAGTTTAAGTATTTGTGACTTTTCATCCAAGTTGTATCAATAGTATTTTGTAGTCAGTCTCCCTTCTTTCGGTCTCTGTTGTTTCAGATCACCTTATATCTGCTTGCCAAGTAACTTTTTTTTCCCTAAAGTACAAATCTGAATATGTTGCTTCCCTGCATAAAATCTTTCAGCAACTCCCCTTTGCCCACAGGATAAAATTGAAATTTCTTGGGGTGAAATAAATGCATACATTTGTCATCTTGTCACTATCAACCTCTCCGTTCTCATCTCTTACCACTTCCCAGCATGGACCCTTTGCGCAAACCATAGTTGCTGTTCACCTTATACTCGGTGATCGTTCTTGTCCCTGCACCTTTACCAATGCTATCTCTTCTACCTGGAAATCCCCCTTCTTACCCAGCTCTTAGCCTCAGTCTGGTTCTTACTTATCTTTCAAACTTAACTCAAATGTAACTTTATCCTAGGAAGCGTTTTTAACCAACGGTGGCTAAGGTGGGTATTCCAGTTTTATTGTTTTCTTTAATTCTTAGTGATACCTATGCTACAGCACTTACCACATTACACTGTGAGTGTTTCTTCTCAGTAGTCTGAGTGTCTTAAGTGCACTGATTATAGAGAACTCGCTAAATGCTCTCATCACATCAGCCTTTCCTTAAGCGAAACAGTGTACCTCTATTGATGTAGGCTTAAGTTGCATTTTGACGTATTGAGGCACCCTCTTAGACTTGTGTCATGTTATAGCTACTCTATTATTTTTATGTTCTTTCTCTAGTTCATTCCTTTTAATGGCCATTTGATATCTATCACTTGCATAAACCTATCAATGGACTTTTAAGATGTTTTCAGAGTTTTTGATCTGACATACAATGTTATGAGGAATATCTTTGTAAATGCCTCTGTGTGGACCCAGATGAGGGCTTCTTTGGAGGCTTATTCCCAGAAGCCTGTGGGTGTATTGGGTTTACATAAAGAAGAAAGTTTGTACTTCTACCATTATTTTTTCTGCTTCCCTCACAACACTACCGATGTTTGATACCATGTGGTAGTTTAGCTTTTACCACTGTGATGGATGTAAGGTGGTATCTCATATCATTCTTTTGCTTTATTCTGATTACTAATAAGTTGAGAATCCTCTCTTGTAACTATAAATAATATTTTTCCTTCTATGAATTGCTTATTTATATCCATTTCCTACGTCTCTATTAAATTTCCTGTCCGTTGAGGTGTTATACTTTTATTAGTACACATCACATGTGTCTTTATAGTCTGACACTGTTTTTATCTCTTACAAAGTTAATGCCAGAAAATAACATTGGTGAAGTTAAGCATCCATTTATGATAAAAGTTCTTAAAGACTATTTGTAGTAAACGCCATGGGTTTCCTTTAAAGCTGTGAACAAAACAAGTATACTCATTCCCACCCTGTATGTAATAAGCCAATGTTTCCAACACCAGTAAATTAATTATTAAGTAATCAAACTTTTCCCCGCTGACATCTGATTATACGTCCACCATAGACAAGGTCCCATACATACGTGATTCCAGAAAATTTAGTAAGAAAATGCAGCTGGGCATGGTGGCTCATCCCCATAATCCCAGCATTTTTGGAAGCCGAGGCAGGAGGATCGCTTGAGTCTAGGAGTTTGAGACCGACCTGGGCAACATAGTGAGACCACGTCTCTAGAAAAGAAATTTTTATAAAGTAGCCAAGTGTGATGACACGTAGGCCAACTACTTGGGAAGGTGAGGTAGAAGGATTGCTTAAGTCCAGGAGGTGAGGCTGTCATGAGCCACGATCATGCGACTGCACTCCAGTCTAGGCAACAAACAGGGAGATCCTGTCTTAGAAAAGGAAAGAGACAGGTGTAAAGATTTGAAGAGAGGGGACTAAACTTATGGAAAATGATGGGATTTTTTACAATAAGCCACAAAGAGTTAATAAATTAATAGAACTAATAAGAATTCGGTAAGGTTGCCAGGTATGATTAATTTATTGATGTTTTGTTTTTAGGTGCCAACAATAAGCACCTATTAAATGTAATAGAAAATAAGATACTGTTTATAATAACCACAAAAATGATAAAGTATAAAGGAAGAAACCTAACCAAAAATGTTGGAAATGGAGAATGTTTGAAATCTTTCATAAAGGATATATAAATAGAAGAGAACCATGTTCATAGATTTTAAGATTTAACAGTGTAAAGATTGCGCTTCTTCAGAGTTGAATCAAAAATTCTATATAGTTTTCCTTAATCCCAGTAGAATATTTTGGGAGATGGGAAAAACTATTAATAAATTATATGAGAAAGAACGAAAGTCCGCAGCTGGCTAAGATAGGAGAACAGAGGGCAGACTCATTCTACTAAATGGTAAAATATTGCAAAGCCACAGTAATTACAAAGAAAAGTGGGACAAGATGGTTTAGAAGGAGACCTTATACATGGTAATGTCATGGGAACATCAGAAGTCAGAGCAAGATGGGTGGTGTAATATATGAAATGTATTGATCATTAAATATACAGCAGAGAGGAAAAAGTAGATCCCTTCCTCATTCAGAGGTGAACGCCAAGATGATTAAAGACCTCAAAAAAGTCAAACAATTAAATTCTGGAAGAATGTATAAGAGAATATTTTTATGACATTGGGATAAAGGATTTCTTTTTTTAAAATGAGAAGACTTCGGGCACAATGATCACTTCCATTCAGTACATACCTATCCTACTTCCAAAATCATCCTTCTTTCTTAAAGGAATAACTTTCATTCTTTCTAAGGTTAATGCAGTCTACTTATGCTCCAGATTCTATCTTCTGTACATCTTTCAACTTTTCTTTTTTGGCTTCTCTCTCTGGCTGTCAACATAGGTTTGTCCTAGCTGCCAGCCTTTTATCCCCAACCTCTCTTAATCTCCCGTTTCTTCAACCAAATTACTGACTTTTCTCATCTTTCTACTGAAACCGTCTACACTAGGGTCACCAGTGGCCTCCTAATATTGCCATATGCATTGAAATTTGTCCATTCTTACCTAACTTTTCTTTCCCAAAGTAACTATGGTGGCTTTGGAGCCATAACTAAACGATTATGCTCCTCCCTTGCTAATTTTGTATGACTCAAGACCTTCAGACTCTACATATTTAAGTCCCACCTCTGCTTCTCAAAGACTTCTTCTGCCTAGGATTTTTCCCCCTTGGTTAATGTCACAATTGATTTTTCCCTTTGCTTTTTGTTTCCGTGTAAATGCCCATTATTGTTTCTAAGACCCTCATCATCTCTTACCTAGAATAGAGTCATCTACTTCGAGTTTCTGTTTCTAGTTTTCTCTCCTCTCTCTTCCATCTTCCACATTATTGCCAGATCGATCTTCCGAAAACAAAACTTGTTCATGCATCTTCCCTATTTAAAACTCTTAAAGAGGCCAGGTAGGGTGGCTCACACCTGTAGTCCCAGCATTTTGGGAAGATGAGGTGGGTAGATCACCTGAGGTCAGGAGTTTGAGATCAGCCTGGCCAACATAATGAAACCCCTTCTCTACTAAAACTATAAAAATAAGCTGGGGCATGGCAGTGTGCACCTGTAATCCCAGCTACTCGGGAGACTGAGGCACTGGAATCACTTGGAACCAGGAGGTTGCAGTGAGCCAAGATCACACCATTGCACTCCAACCTGGGCAACAGAGCAAGATTCCGTCTCAAACAATTAATAATAAATAAAATAAATAAAACTCAAAAGATTGCCTCTGAAACCTTTTGCATAATACATAACGTTCTTTGTAATGTCATCTTTGCTCTTTCTAGTTTTGATATCTTGCTGCTCTCCCACATAAATACTGAAGCTCGTGGAAATTGAAATATGGCCATTAAAGCTCCAGAGCATGTGTTCTGAGTGTCACAGGCTTGCAAACATGCTAGGTACCTGGGCAGAATTCTAAAACAGATAAAACCTATTGTTTTCTGTGACTGCCATTACGTGCTATGTTGAGCATTGTAATTTGTAGATCCAAAGACCGGATTTATAGTATTTGCTCATGCCTGTAATCTCAGCACTTTGGGAAGCTCAGGTGGGCAGATTGCTTGAGGCCAGGAGTTCAAGACCAGCCTGGCCAACATGGCAAAACCCCATCTCTATTGAAAATACAAACAGTTGGCCGGGTGCGGTGGCTCATGCCTGTAATCCCAGCACTTTGGGAAACTGAGGCGGGCAGATTACCTGAGGTTGGGAGTTCGAGATTAGCCTGACCTACATGGTGAAACTCTGTCTCTACTAAAAATACAGAACTAGCCGGGTGTGGTGGCCCATGCCTGTAATCCCAGCTACTCAGGAGGCTGAGGCAGGAGAATCCCTTGAACCTGAGAGGCAGAGGGTGCAGTGAGCCAAGATTGTGCCATTATACTCCAGCCTGGGCAACAAGAGTGAAACTCCATCTCAAAAGAAGAAAAACAAATTACAAAAAATTAGCTTAGCATGGTGGTGGACACCTGTAATCCCAGCTACTTGTGAGGCTGAGACAGGAGAATCACTCGAACACAGGAGGCAGAGGTTGCAGTGAGCCGAGATCGTGCTACTTCACTATAGCCTGGGCAGCAGAGCATGGCTCTGTCTCAGTAAAACAAATGAAGTATTTGCCAGAAGTTGATGCATGTCATTTGCTCCAAATTTGGATTTTCTCTGTAGCGGTGAGGGAATAGCGATCTTGTATTTATTTCAAAGCTGCTTGTTAAAAGTTGGCATGTCGGGCCGGGCGCGGTGGCTCACGCCTGTAATCCCAGCACTTTGGGAGGCTGAGGCGGGTGGATCACGAGGTTGAGATCGAGACCATCCTGGTCGACACGGTGAAACCCCGTCTCTACTAAAAATACAAAAAATTAGCTGGGCACGGTGGCGCGCGCCTGTAATCCCAGCTACTCGGGAGGCTGAGGCAGGAGAATTGCCTGAACCCAGGAGGCGGAGGTTGCAGTGAGCCGAGATCGCGCCATTGCACTCCAGCCTGGGTAACGAGCGAAACTCCGTCTCAAAAAAAATAAATAAATAAAGTTGGCATGTCAAAAGTGTTCTATTTGTACATTAGCTATCATTTAAAAATTGTTCTCATAATATTTGATAATTGTCATCTGTTCCATCCTCTTTAAGAGGAGTATATTCTTTCTCAGGAATGTTCATTTATAATTTCAGGAAAACAGGCGAATAATTTAGTGGATTCGTCAAGTCGTTCAGTTGGATGTGATGCGCAAAGGTGAGCATGAAGTAGCTTCTGTCGTGGATTGTGTGAAGGCTCAGATTGAAAACATAAAGGGTTTCTTTATGCTGCTAGAAATATCTTTGTTTTGTTTTAGAACTGAAGTTTCTGACAAAAATATTGGCACAGATCTTGGGAAGCAATCAGAAGAAACCACAGTTCCCTTTCCAGAAGAGAATATAGTGCCAGCTGCTAAACCGTGCCACAGACGTGTACTCTGTTTTGACAGCACTACTGCTCCTGTGGGAAATACACAGGGGCCAAACCATAAGATGGTGTCCCAGAGCAAACAAAGGAATGCAGTCTCTTGTCCTAATCTCGACTCACCCGGTGCGTCGTCCGCCTTAAAACCCCCTTCCAAGAATGCTATCAAAAGAGAGAAAGAGAAGCCGCCTCTGCCTAAGATTTTATCTAAATCAGAAAGTGCCGTTAGCCGGCATACTGCCGTAAGAGAAACTCAGTCAGAAAAGAAAGTTTCACCAACAGAAATCGTGCTTGAATCTTTCCATAAAGCAACAGCTAATAAGGAGAATGAATTATGCAGCGATGTAGAAAGGCAGAAAAATTCAGAAAATTCCAAACCATCTACTGGGCAGCAAAATGGGGGTTTGCGAACTGAGAAATCTATAGCTTCACTGCAAGAACTGAACAAGAAACAAGGCACATCTTCAAGCAGTAAAAATGGCCTTTCAGTAGGTACAGCTGTGAGAGATCTAAAACAAGAACAGACTAAATCTGCCAGTTCTTTGATTACCGCAGAAATGTTACAAGAGGTACAGAGGCACAGCTCAGGAAGTAGGCTTGCTGATACTGGTGATTTAGCCGTACCCCGGACACCTGGCTCAGGGGCAGGGGAAAAACATAAAGAAGAACCTGTAGATGTTATCAAGGCCCCCTCTAGTAGGCGTTTTGGTGAAGACAGTAGCACATCAAAAGTAATGGTCCCTCCTGTCACCCCAGACTTGCCTGCCTGCAGCCCTGCCAGTGAAACAGGCAGTGAAAACAGTGTAAATATGGCTGCCCACACGTTGATGATTCTCTCTAGGGCAGCCATCTCTAGGACCACTTCAGCAACTCCTCTGAAAGATAACACACAACAATTTAGAGGATCTTCACGGAGCACCACAAAAAAGCGGAAAATTGAGGAATTAGATGAACGTGAGCGAAACTCTCGAACTTCTAGTAAAAATCTTACAAATTCATCAATACCAATGAAAAAGAAGAAAATTAAGGCAAGTTTGAAAGTTTTAATTTCAAAACCACAGCTTTTTTTCCCCTTTAATAATGAGAGAATTCAGCAGTTTTTGCCACAGCAACTTGACTGAATGTTATGGCCAAGACAGCGTTTAGTTCTGATTGACAAAACCAGTTGTCCAGCATTGTTAATGTAGTGTGCAGAAGGTGTCCAGGTGACAGAGCGCTTGCAGAACAACTGCTGAAGCTGTTACCTCACCTCCCGAATAGCTGGGACTGCAGGCATGCGCCGCCACGCCCGGCTAAGATTTAGTTTTTTATAGACACGGGATTTCGCCATGTTGCCCAGGCTGGTCTTGAGGTCCTCAGCTTAAATGATCTGCACACCTTGCCCTCCCAAAGCGCTGGGATTACCGGCATGAGCCACTGCACCTGGCCTTACCTGTGTTTTTTCTTTAAGCATGGTTGTCTATAGGAAGGGAATGCAGGGATAGCACCGATGAATGAAAATCCACATATTTTCAGTTTGTTTAGCAATTTAGTAAGTGGATTGAATAGAAAGAAAGTGCTTAAAATATAGAAGTATCAGGAAAATAATCTAAGCTTTGTTGCCCTGCAAGTCTGGGTTCGAATCCTGTATCTGCTGCTCATTGGTCCTGTGATCATAGTTAAGTCTGTAGCTTCTCAGTCTCAGCCTCATCAGTTGACATGGTATGAGGACTAAATGTAGTATACATGAAGCAGCTGGTATATATGAAGTGTTTGGAACTGGTAAGTACCTGTTAACTCTTACTATCTCTGTGAGTAAAGCTTTCTACGCAGTAATAATCACCTGACACAGAAAGCACGTTCTGTCTTTTCCCATTCAACATTCAGACACTCTGGATTTGCGTAATGTCTTTTGCTGTAGACAAACATTCAGGTACCATTGAAGTATATTTAATTAACTTTGGGTTTATACGTCTCTACTTCTCTGTGGAACTACAATTCTAATAGACTAAAAAAGTTTGACAGTACTGTTTTAAGCGACTTACTAAGAAACTTTTTTGCCCTTGTTTGAGTTTATTTTTTCTTTTCTTTTTTAACAGAAAAAGAAGCTTCCTAGTTCATTTCCAGCAGGAATGGAT
Source organism: Callithrix jacchus (assembly GCF_049354715.1). NCBI lineage: Eukaryota > Metazoa > Chordata > Mammalia > Primates > Cebidae > Callithrix > Callithrix jacchus. The sequence goes on along the minus strand of NC_133511.1, from coordinate 7,962,669 downwards.
GTGGACAAATTTTTGTTATCATTACATTATGATGAGTAAACATTGTGGACACATAAGAACAGTAGCTGTTCAAAACTCGTATCCCTTAAACTGAGTGTAGGGAATGGGATGTTGACAGAATCTGAAAGCATGACCTGCACTTTCCATTGTACTGAGATTTCACTTTATATCTAAATCACGCTGTTTCTGAAACAGCTTCCTAGTTTGTAAATAGACTTACCTGGCATATTTTTATTTGGGGAAAAACATTTGCAGAAATGTAAGTAAAGCCAGTCTGCAAAACTGTATAGCTTTGACAATTGCATATTGTAAATATTATGTAAATTTGTTGAAATAGAGGTTAAATCAACCTAATGTTTTACACTGTGTTTTTTGACTTCCTATGATAACTGGTTCTGAGACTGAATCATCTGGAATAGTTTCTCACTTCTTTTGGAGGAAAACTATGCTTATTCTTATAAATTGCTTTCAGTAACTGTTCAACAAGACATTTAAATACACAACCACTAAGTACTACAAAGTGATAACCACCTCAACTGATAGTAAAATAGCTAATTAGAAATCAACAGTTTGAGTTTTTTCCTAGAGTGGATACTACCCCTTTCTTATAATCGCTGTAAATATTGTATTTCTGGAATTTTACACTTTACCTGTTTCTTCTGGTCACTCTCTGAGAGAATTTTGTAGACCACTTATTGAATGTTCTAATCTTTCATTTATAACTTCTAAGATTTTTTACAGAACTTTAAGTTGTTAGACTATTGAGCCATAAAAAGTTTGGTTTGTAGTAGCTGAGATATCTTGGTATGTACTTTTCCCCTAAATGCTGGGGACTTAAAGAATTGCACTAATTCATAGAACTCTTTACATTGTAGTGACGAATGCACATGTAATTTAAATCTTGTGTTCTGTTTGCAAGTTTATGTGGAGGATTATCTTCTGGTGTTATGTTCATCATAAGATGTAAAAAGAGAACTCATAGTTTATATTTTAATTTAGTTTCTCCTACAGTGGGGTATGTGAAATAACTATATCTACAGTTAGATATAGTGCATTGTCTGTGTTCCTTAAAATGTTACAAAGAGTTTCTCTCAAAAGGTCCATAAGGAGAGTGAGAGGTAAGAAAGGTGCCTTCTCTGTATTAGACTCACATGTCAGTCAAGTTGAAGAATTGGTTTCAACTTAAATGATAACAGAAATTATAATTAGTACCTGACCAATTGTGCCTAGATATGAAAGTATGTTCTCTTTAGTACTTTTCTGTTCAATTAGCTCTCAGTATATTAGGGATTTTTTTCTACAGGTGTATATTTTGTTAAAGAGTCACTTTGCTCAACCATTTTTTTGTACTGGGCCTTTAAAAAAAAAATAAATCCATTCAACTTTAATACCACATTTCTCAATGTAGAAATCATGTCTTTTTCATTGCTGAACGTTACTGCAAAAATTTGTGAATTTTTATGATGTGGCAGTGTTCTATTCCTAAGGAACTAAATATCATATAGTTAATATTATTTAACTCAGCTTGAGACTGTACTACAGTTAGGTTCGAATAAATAGTTTCCACTAACTTCAAAAGTTTGAATTACTTCATATTGGCAATCTTGTTTAGAAACTGATTAAATTCCTTTGCGAGTCAGTTCTTACTCTTTTGGGAGTTCATACAATGCAGAAAATCACACGTTTTTCTTACTCAATTCATATGTGGGCTAGGTACTGAAAATTCATATACAAATAAAATAAGTTTACTTTTTTCAAGATTCATAGTTAAGTAACCAGGAACTGCTAAAGAAAGTTCAAAGATAACTTGTACTTGGAGCTTTTTTTTTTTTTTTAAATACTTTAGGTTCTAGGGTACATGTGCAGTTCATGCAGGATTATTAATGCACAGGTACATACATGGCAAGGTGGTTTGCTGCCTCCATCCCCCCGTCACCTATATCTGGCATTTCTCCCCATGTTATCCTTCTCCAACCTCCCTGCCCCCTGTTTTCCCTCTCCCAGCCCCCACCAATAGACCCCAGTGTGTGATGTTCCTCTCCCTGTGTCCATGTGTTCTTATTGTTCAATACCTGCCTATGAGTGAGAACATGCTATGTTTGATTTTCTGTTCTTGTGTTAGTTTGCTGAGAATGATGGTTTCCAGATTTATCCATGTCCCTGCAGAGGACACGAACTCATCATTTTTTTATGGCTGCGTAGTATCCCATCGTGTATATGTGCCAAATTTTCCTTGTAGTCTATCATCGATGGGCATTTGGGTTGGTTCCAAGTCTTTGCTATTGTAAACAGTGCTGCAGTGAACATACATGTGCGTGTGTCTTTATAGTAGAACAATTTATAACCCTTTGGGTATATACACAGTAATGGGATTGCTGGGTCAAATGGTATTTCTAGTTCTAGATCCTTGAGGAATCGCCAAACTGTCTTCCACAATGGTTGAACTAATTTACACACCCACCAACAGTGTAAAGGTGTTCCTATTTCTCCACATCCTCACCAGCATCTGATGTCTCCTGATTTTTTAATGATCACCATTCTAACTGGTGTGAAATGTTATCTCAGTGTAGTTTTGATTTGCATTTCTCTAATGACCAGTGATGATGAGCATTTTTTCATATGTGTGTTGGCCTTATATATGTCTTCTTTCGTAAAATGTCTGTTCATATCCTTTGCCCACTTTTGAATGGTTTTGTTTTTTTCTTGTAAATCTGTTTTAGTTCTTTGTAGATTCTGGATATTAGCCCTTTGTCAGATGGGTAGATTGCAAAATTTTTTTCCCATTCCGTTGGTTGCCGGTTCACTCTAATGATTGTTTTGCTGTACAGAAGCTCTGAAGTTTAATTAGACCCCATTTGTCTATTTTGGCTTTTGTTGCCAATGCTTTTGGTGTTTTTGCCATGAATTCCTTGCCTATGCCTATGTCCTGAATGGTTTTGACTATGTTTTCTTTTAGAGTTTTTATGGTGTTAGGTCTTATGTTTAAATCTTTAATCCATCTGGAGTTAATTTTAGTGTAAGAGGTTAGGAAGGGGTTCAGTTTCTGCTTTCTGCACATGGCTAGCCAGTTTTCCCAACACCATTTATTAAACAGGGAATCCTTTCCCCATTACTTGTTTTTGTCAGGTTTGTCAAAGTTCAGTTGGTTGTAGATGTGTGGCATCACTTCCGAGGCATCTGTTCTGTTCCATTGGTCTGTATCTCTATTTTGGTACCAGTACCATGCTGTTTTGATTACTCTAGCCTTGTAGTATAGTTTGAAGTCAGGTAGCATGATGCCTCCATCTTTGTTCTTTTTGCTTGCGGGCTCTCCTTATGAAGTTTAAAGTGGCTTTTTCCAGTTCTGTGAAGAAGGCCATTGATAGCTTGATGGGGATAGTGTTGAATCTGTAATATCCCCATTGTCCACAGGTCGTGTACTTAATTTTACTATTTGATAACCTATTTGAATACCTAAATGCCCAGTGACTGCATTTCATGATTGACGTATACTGCAACAATCCATGGCTGTTTTTATAGCTATATGTAAGGATCCAGTCTATAGTTGGGACATTACTTAGAGGTTAATGCAGTCAGTGTATGCCAAATCTGAGAAGTGTTGTAGGTAAAATTCTTGTTACAGATTTAGCCCTGGCTATCATTAGAACTATAGTGTGAGGGCCGGGTGTGGTGGCTGATGCCTGTAATCCCAGCACTTTGGGAGGCCGAGGTGGCTGAGTCACCTGAGGTTGGGGTTTGAAACCAGCCTGACCTACATAGAGAAACACTGTCTCCAAAAAAAAAAACAACTATAGTGTGTTGAAATTGCATGAGAAAAGCATCCATCAGCATTCATGCAAAGGATACATGTCAGGAATGACTATTAGGAGTAATTTCAAAAGCATATTACGGTGTACTCTGCATTCATCCTTTCTCTGGTCATCTTTCAGGCTCAGGCCCAGCTTTCTGAAATTTTATGTCAAGTTTTGACTTTATTATTATTTATTTCGCTGCTTCCTTTAAGCAATGGACTTAGTTCTGTACTTTTTTCTTTTTATAAATAATGTTATTTTGTCATTTTTTTCCATGAATTTTTATCTACATTGCCGAACTCATGACACATATAGCTTCATAATGCTTTTTTGTTTTATTTGAGAGAAAGTCTCAATAGTTTGCCCAGGCTGAAATACAGTGGCAAAATCCTGGCTCACTGCAGCCTCGACCTCCCAGGCTCAAGTGATCCTCCTACCTCAGCCTCCCAAATAGTTGGGATTATAGGCATATAGTATGATGCCCAGTTGTCTGTTTTGTTTTTCCCCAGGCTGAACTCGAACTCTTGGACTCACACAGTCCTCCTGCCTCAGGCTCCCAAAGTGTTGGGATCACAAGCGTGAGCCACCACGTCCAGCTACTTCTTTTACTTCCAGTAATATAAAGCTTTTTTCCAGTTTTTAGCTATTATAAACAAAAACAGCAGTGAACATTTTTATAAATAAACATTTGTTTATATTAACTATTTCCTTAGGAGAATTTTTAGAGGGTAGAATTACCAAATCAAGAAGTTAGTGTACTTTTTTTTTTTTTTTTTTTTTTTTTTTTGAGGGAATCGCTCTCTGTCGTCCAGTGGTGTAATCTCAGCTCAATACAACCACTGTCTCCTGGGTTCAAATGATCATCCTGCTTCAGCCTCCCGAGTAGCTGGGACTACAGGTGTGTCACGACACCCAGCTAATTTTCAGTAGAGATGGGGTTTCACCACATTAGCCAGGATGATCTCAATCTCCTGACCTCATGGTCTGCCCTCCTCGGCCTCCCAAAGTGCTGGAATTAACAGGTGTGAGCCACCATGCCTGGCTAATGTACCTTTTTTTTGTTTTGTTTTAAGGATCTCAGTACATTTTGCCAAATGCTGCTATTAAACGTGCATCAGTTTACATTTTTACCAGCAAAATGTCCATTTTTTGCATGGCACAGTCTTCTCCATTTCCATAGGCATATTCAACTACATCACCTGTTTCTAGGTTTGTGTTTCCTGATTTGGTAAAATGAGGAATTAGTTCCTAATCCATTTCTAATTTGCTTTGGTACCTGATATAGAAAAAGGGTCAAAGTACATTTTCCCCTAAATATTTAACTGCTTGACAGTTTGTTCACTTGACAATTTAACCACTGCACGGTTTGTTCAGATCAGCCTTCCTGTCCCTACTCATTGACGTAAGATGTCCGCCTTATCCTATACTGATTGGCAATCTCTTATGCACAATTCTAAATCCTGAAAGGTTCTGGCAGCCAGTGTTTCCCCTACATTTAACATCAGAACTCATTCTGTGGCAAACCCTCACCTGAAATGACATGAGGCTACTTACAATCATGATCTCGTTTGTAGAAATGTTGATCAGTCTGCTGTTCCAGACTCAACTGGGGGCACAGGGTGCAAACATTGAGTTATTTTTTAGAAATCCAGAATATTCTGATTTATGAACCCAGCTAACCCCAAAGGCGTATGATCAAAGCTTTTCGTCCTATATTAAATGTATACACATATATACACACTATGTGGTACGTGTACAGGCTATTCTGTGCCACTGATTAAATCATTATAACTGTGTCTATTGTTACTGTTTTGGTTTTTTCAAATATTCACCCTTTTATGCTTTCTAATGAACTTTAGAATCCCTTGTATTATTTCAAATTAAATTTTTATTGGAATATTTGAAGTACATTAATGTCATAAGCTAATTCATAAAGCAGCAAAGGGTAAAGACCGAATGGTATATATCAAAGTGTTATCGTTACCCCGTCATAAATTTGTTGCTAAACTGGATGTTTTTGTTTGTTACTATTTTTAGGAAGCTCTTCATTTCATAATTAAACTGCTTATTGCTGTTACGTAGGGATGGTCTTTCTTTATTAATACAAACTTTTTATAGAGACACAAAGAGAAAAGTACACACTATAAATCCGTGGACCTCAGTGATTTTTCTTTAAATACGTCCACATAATCACCTGAACAGTATCGGTAGTCTAGAGCAGGCATTAGCACGACTTCTACACCAGAGATTAATCTAGCTTTGTTGTACGGTATCAGTGGATACATGGGGTGTATACTCTGTGAGAAACACTCAGGCTTTGTAGAATTCGGCTCAGTCATCCTCAACGCTGTGTATGTATTTATTGTATTACATTACAGTTCATTCATTTTATAGATGAGAAAAGTTACTACGAACAGACTGCTGTGAATGTTCTTGTCCTTTGTTTTGTGAATGTATTACACGTCTCAGATAGGAATAGGGTTGCTGGAACACAGTTGCATATATTCAAACATGCACGTTTTTTCATTTTCCGTAGTGGTTGTAACAATTTATGCTACACTCAACAGTATAAGAGTTTTCGTTACTCCCTGTTATTGGAAATAACAGTGTTTGGTATTTTCATTGCCATTTTAGGGTGTATATTGGTATACGTTGTGGTTTTAATTTGGTGTTGGATTTTTGGGGCTGTTTTTTTTTTAATGAAGTCGAATACCTTTTCAGATACTATGGGTATCTTTTGTGTACAGTCCAAGGTTTTGCCCATTTTTGTATTGGGTTGTCTGCCTTATTGATTCTTAGGTGTTCTTTCTGTATTCTGGATACAGTTCTTTTTCGGATGGACATTAGATGTTTGAGAATTTTCCCATGTTATTCTTCTAAAAGCTTTATGGTTCAGCCTATTTCCTTTTGATTTGACCATCCATATGGAATTGATTTTCCACATTGATAACCAATTAACCCACACTGTTTATTACCAAAGATTTTCCTTTTCCAATTACATTGCATACTTTTCTCATAAGTTGGTAAACTGTATGTGTAGGTTTGTTTCTGACCTCTATTCTGTCGGATTGGTCTGATTTCTTTAAGATGTGCTAATAACACAGTCTTAATTACTGTAGGATATCTTTTTTTGTTGTTGTTGAGACAGAGTCTTGCTCTGTTGCCGAGGCTGGAGGGCATTGGTGTGATCTCTGCTGACTGCAACCTCCGCCTCTCAGGTTCAAGTGATTCTCCTGCCTCAGCCTCCCGAGTAGCCTCCTGAGTAGTCATGAGCCACCACACACAGCTAATTTTTCTATTTTTAGTAGAGATGGGATTCACCATGTTGTGCAGGCTGGTCTTGAACTCCTGACCTCAGGTGATCATCCCCGTTGGCCTCCCAAAGTGCTTTATTTACCGTGCCTGTCCCAAAATCTTTTATCTTTTAGTTGCTATTTATTTTCTGTTTCGAATGAACTCTGTTAGTGCTAATGGATTTATCAGTGTTACTTTTTCATTTACGAAGTATGTATTATATGTAAGTAATTATTTTCCAATTTTATTTTTATTTCTTATTTATTTATTTGAGACGTAGTTTTGCTTGTTACCCAGGCTGGAGTGCAATGGCGCGATCTCGGCTCACCGCAACCTTCGCCTCCTGGGCTCGGGCAATTCTCCTGCCTCAGCCTCCTGAGTAGCTGGGACTACAGGCACCCACCACCATGCCCAGCTAATTTTTGCATTTTTAGTAGAGACAGGTTTCACCTTGTTGACTAGGATGGTCTCGATCTCTTGACCTTGTGATCCACCCACCTCGGCCTCCCAAAGTGCTGGGATTACAGGCGTGAGCCACCACGCCCGGCCTCCAATTTTATTTCTTTTTACTACACTGATCCTAGCACTTCCAGTGCAACTAACAGTAATCAGAGTCTGCTTTATTGTCTTGTTCTTCTTTTTAATGGCAAAGTATAATGTTTGCTTTTGTTTGTAGAGTTTTAAGATCTTACATTATAAGTACCTGTCAATTAAGTGCCACATTTAAGCATCAATTAAAACATTTTCATTGAACTCATGAATTTATTTTTATATGAGTGATTCCATCAGTAAATTTGTTTTGTGAACAGTTTATTTAAATGTTTTTTGTTTTTGTTTTTGAGACACGGTCTTTCTGTGTTGCCCAGGCTAGAGTGCAGTGGCTGTTCCCGGGCACAGTCATAGCCCACTACAGCCTTGAACTCCTGGGCTCAAGGGATCCTCCTGCCTCAGCCTCGAGTAGCTGGGACTACAAGTGTACACCAACACACCCAGTTAAAAGTTAACTTTTAATGAGATTGGTTTCAAATTTATGACAGTTTTTAAAATGCATTTGAAACCTCTCCTACTCTTTCCAGTTTATTTGCATTTGGGGTTGGTACCAGGGTTAGAGTTGATGTGAGGTGTACATCTTACAACATGTGAAGTTACTGTTAGAGCTGAGGCTGTCTCTGCTCTTTTCTGCAGCGGTTTATTGAGGATGGGAAGTGTTTCTTGAGACTAAATTATCTAGGCCTGGAGTTTTCCGGGGCTTTTTCTCTTAAATTTCCTTGTAGCTGATTTATTACCTGTTCGGGGTTAGACTTTTCTTCTGAGTAAGTATCACATTTTTTTCTAATTTTTGCTTTTGTTCTCTTTTAAATTAGATGTGATTTTTTTCTGTCAAAAACGCTTCTTAGATTCAACAGTTGTATACAAGTCTACTTTATTCTTTCTGCTTTCTCCTTTTCTCAGGGTCCGTTTTGCATGTTTATTTAACTTAAATTGAATGAAAGTTATCTGATTTTCCCCAGCCCTCCTTAAACCATGTAAGCATTTAAGGCTGTGAATTTGCCTTGACTTCAGCTTTCAGCAGAATTTGGAAGACGGGGTGAGTACTTTGATTTTCATACGTAATTACTTGCAGTAGTGTGATCAAGTTCTTTTTTGCCTTAAATTGTTTTTATTGTTAGCAGGATAAGTTGCAGGTTTTATCCATGTTGCGTGGGTACTTAGAAATGCGTTGTTGCCTGGGCATGGTGGCTCACACCTGTAATCCCAGCACTTTGGGAGGTCACGGCAGGCAGATGACTTGAGCCCAGGAGTTTGAGACCAGCCTGGGCAACATGTTGAAACCCCATCTCTACAAAAAATGCAAAAACTGAATCGGACGTGGTGTTATGCACCTGTGGCCCCAGCTGCCAGGGAGGCCGAGATGGGTGTATCACATGAGCCAGGAAGTCAGTGCTGCACTGAGATGAAACCATGCCACTGCACTCCGACCTGGGCAACAGAGGCCCTGTCTCAGAGTTTTTAAAAAAATGTTTAAAAAGTTAAAAAAAAAAAAAGAAATAGGTATTCTTTAGGGTATATTTGAATCCTGTCTTTGCTTTAACGCTTTTTTCACAAATGTTTAATCCATGAAACATTATCTTGGCCAAAGTTTTGGCTTTGTTTTCTGCACAGTCTGCTACCATCATGAAACTGGTTCTTTCCCCATTTCAGCAGTTTCTGCCTTGAATTCTCTGAATTTATGATACATGCCAACCCTTTTTATTTTTTTGAGACAGAGTTTTGTTCTTGTTGCCCAGGCTGGAGTCCAATGGCACGATCTCCACTCACCGCAACCTCCACCTCCTGGGTTCATACAGTTCTCCCACCTCAGCCTCCCCAGTAACTGGGATTATAGGCATGCACCACTGTGCCTGGCTAATTTTGTATTTTTAGTAGAGAAAGGGTTTATTCATGTTGGTCAGGCTGGTCTCAAACTCTCTACCTTAGGTGATCTGCCCGCCTCTGCCTCCCAGAGTGCTGGGATTATAGGTGTGAGCCACTGCTCCCAGCTTCATTTTTATTTTATAATTGGAGTTTTAAGCTTTTGTCTTCTATAGTAACTTAAGATACAGAACTATAACCATAACAGGCCCATTGCCCACTGAGTGTGACAAGTCAGTATGCCAAGACCTTGGGTTGCAGCAAAAAGGTTTAATTGCAGGGCCACTGAATGAGGAGACTGGAGAAAACTTCAGATCAGTCTCCCCGAGGATTTAGGAAGTAGGCCCAGGTGCAGCCTGTCGAATGCCTAGTTGTAACTATTTCTGTCCAGGACCAGCATGCAATTCTTGTAAGCCCTGTGAGGGCGGTCTCAGGAACGTGTTCTTCTGGTGTTTGCCTTTTTTAGCAGATATATACACACGTTACCAATATTTCACCATGTAAAGGCCAAGGGGAACCAGGAGCTGGTAAAATAGAAAAAAAAGGAAACTCAAAGCATTTTAGAATACTTCACTGAAGGTAAGTAGTGCATCCAAAGGTCAGTGATCTGGAAAACATTTGAAAGGTGCTCTGACAATTCTTGGAAAAAATGGAAAGGAAGAGAGAAAAAATAGAGAACCAGCCAGTAAACAGTATTTCTGTTAAGAGACAAGGTCTCCCTCTGTCCCATAGGCTGGAGTACAGTGGCAGGATCATAGTTCACTGTAACCTTGAGGTTCCCCTGGAAAATCAGTTTGCAAAAGGCAGATTCATGGAGGCCTTCAGATGAAGATCTGCCCCCACCCCCAGTGGGGTGTAGAAACTTTTTTTTTTTTTTTTTGAGACAGACTCTTGGTCTGTCGCCCAGGCGAGAGTGCAATGGCATGATCTCAGCTCACTGCAACCTCTGTTGAAGCGATTCCCACCTCGGCCTCCCGAGTAGCTGGAACTGCAGGCGTGTGCTACCACACCTGGCTGATTTTTGCACTTTTAGTACAGACAGGGTTTCATCATGTGACCAGACTGCTCTCCAACTCCTGACCTCAAGTGATCCGTCCACGTCTTGGCCTCCCAAAGTGCTGGAATTACAGGCGTGAGCCAGTGCACCTGAGTGTAGAAACTTCATATCCTCTTCAGGTTTCAGAAGGAATGTGAGCTCCGAGCATGGCCCAAAACACCTTATTTTGGTAAATCGGGTTTTAGTGGCAAGACAGTGTATGGAGAGGGAGAGGAGACCTGGCTGGGAAAGTCGGTCTCGTTATGTAGCTGAAACCTCACAGATAGTAGCTTTCTGAGAGGGTGGATGTTAAATGTTTAAGCCAGACAGGCTCTCATTTAACCTCTTCTAGATTCCAGACAAGGGAAGTCCTGGCTACATTAGTGGAGATTCTCCATAGATGCAGATTTCTATTAGCCAAGTGTGGTGGCGCGTGCCTGTAATCCCAGCTGCTCGGGAGGCTGAGGCAGGAGAATCGCTTGAACCCAGGAGGCGGAGGTTGCGGTGAGCCAAGATCGCGCCATTGCACTCCAGCCTGGGCAACAATAGCAAAACTCCGTCTCAAAAAAAAAAAAAAAAACCCACATGCAAATGTCTTCCACAAAAGACAGCTTTGTAGGGCCACTTCTGTTTCCTGGCCCTGTCGGCCATCTCAAAATACATCTAATAAATGTATTTTGAGGTAAAATATTTTTATTTTTGGCCAGGCGCGGTGGCTCAAGCCTGTAATCCCAGCACTTTGAGAGGCCGAGGCGGGTGGATCACGAGGTCGGCAGATCGAGACCATCCTGGTCAACATGGTGAAACCCCGTCTCTACTAAAAATACAAAAAATTAGCTGGGCATGGTGGCGCGTGCCTGTAATCCCAGCTACTCGGGAAGCTGAGGCAGGAGAATTGCCTGAACCCAGGAGGCGGAGGTTAGGGTGAGCCAAGATCGCACCATTGCACTCCAGCCTGGGTAACAAGAGTGAAACTCCGTCTCAAAAACAAAACAAAAACCAAAAAGAATAGGTAGATATTGGTCACTTGTTTTTTGGGGATTGAATGTAATAGAAATAAGAACTACGGTTACCCATTTTTAGATGTTAGAGGAATTTTTTAAATATATTTTTAATACATGTCTTAGTGTGATTTTCTGTTAATTTTGCCAGTAAAATATGCTTTTTAGGGCCAGGCACAGTGACTAACACCTGGAATCCTGGCACTTTGGGAGGCTGAGGCAGAAGGATCACCTGAGGTCAGGCTGATTTTTTGTATTTTTAGTAGAGATGGGGTTCTGCTTTGTTAGCCAGGCTGGTCTCAATCTTCTGACCTTGTGATCTGCCTGCTTCAGCCTCCCAAAGTGCTGGGATTACAAACGTGAGCCACCACAGCTGGCCCACAGTACCATTTCTTTTTTGAGAAACACCATTTAACCTGGGCATGGTAGCATCTGCCTATAATCCTAACTTCTCAGGCGGCCGAGGCAGGAGGATCACTTGAGAACCCAGGAGTTCAGGGTTACAGTGAGCTATGGGCATGCCACTGTATTCCAGCCCAGGAGACAGACCTTACCTTAGCTCTTTAAAACAAAGGAAAGAAAACCATACTTACTTGGTGGTTCTCTGTTTTCAGGGCACTTCTCAGATGTTTTACAGATCAGTGACCTTCGGATGCAATGTTAGTTTCTGCTTATCTTCATTGAAATGTTCCTATGTTTTAAGTTTTCTCTTCTTCTATATCTTACCCAGCTCCTGGTTCGGTTATAAGTTCTCCTAAGTTGGGGCAGATCATTATTGAAAGGCAACTAACTAAAGCAACGTGGACTCTGGGGCTACACTGACTTGGAGTCTAACCTTAGCCAGCTACTTACCAGCTTTTTGCCCTTGGAATTTATTTAGGTACTCTGTGCTTCAATTTTCTTATTTATAATTAGGGATATTATACCTACTCTTAGAAGTTTTTGTGATGATTAGATGAGTTAATAACATATAAAGCTTTGTGCTAACACATCATGAGCCTCAGAAGTTGGTGATGATTACAGATGTTTCTGAAAATACTCTTCCTCTGAATCTTAAGAGCCCGAGCAATTGATTTTTCCCAAATATTGTCTTTTTGTTCTTTCAAAGGATCTACAATACATCGGCCCACAGGTAACGTGTACACGATGACCTTTATTGCCCCTCCCTTCCTAGGGGGAGTTTTCCCTTTCTAGAGCTGCAGTTGAGGGTAGTATACATAGACCCTGCCTGCAGTGCTCTAAATATTTTCCCAGATAAATGCAAGATACTTGTGCTACAGTCCACCCTGCGTAAGAACCGGCACTGGGGTATAGTGGAGGTGTCGAGCTGCTCCCTTTATAAATCCATTCGGTCTATCAGTTTCTACCTCCTTTCCCATGCTCTAAGCTGCTGTAGTAATTCAGAGCCCCTGTAAAGAGAAGTAAATACCTACAGAGAACATTGACTTGACCTTTAACAGTCCTCAAAAATGTAAATTTCTCACACATGGAAGCTTCTAGAAACTTAGTCACTGTTACTCACTGGTATTTGTACTATATTTCTATAAAAAAATAGATTCAGAATGCAAAAATATGTCAAACATTTAAAGATTAACCAAAAAAGCAGAAGAAATTTTAATTTCAAAAGGTTTTGGTTTCATCATTTTAATTTTTAAAAGTTAACTTAGAAAATAATAAGAAATGAAACAGTTTGTCTGAATATAAGCGGACTCAAAGTAGTCACTGATGATGGCAGGCCTTCTGGTCACATAGAGTTGTCTCGGATAGCCACGGTTGTCTACAGTTTCTGAATTAGCATGGCAGAAGCACCTCCTCCTCCGTTGCAAATACTGGCAAGACCGTATTCCCCTTGCTTCAAGGCATGAGCCAAATGAATGACAATCCTGGCTCCAGACATCCTAAGATTAAGAAAGCATTTGGGGGAGAACCCATGGACTCAGGGAGAGGAGCATCACACACCGGGGGCACTTGGGGCTGGGTAGGGGAGGGTAGCATGGGGAGAAATGCTGGATATAGTATACACCTAAAGGAAAATCAAATGGAAAGAAAGCATTTCTTTCTTTAATGAAGTACAGAATTTATGACAAACCAAAAATGTTTCTATTCTAGTTTAACTTCTTGAAAACCTTCCTAGCCACTACTTCTCGCTGAAGTGCTACTATTCAAAAACTCGACGGACTTGTTTCAGGAAGGGTCACAGAGCTTTTAAAATACAGAACATGTATTGGGTACAATGTACACGACTTGGGTGACAGGTGCACTGAAATCAGCCTCCACCACTGTAAATTCATCCATGTAACCAAAACTCACTGTACCCTAAAGCTAATGAAATAAACAGAAAGGAGGAAGAAAAGGGGGAAAAAGTCTAAATGGACACTTTTTCTTCTTCAGCATCAAACACTGGGTTTCAAACAACAGATGTGACACGTCTCTCTGTTCAGTACTGGATACCATCTATCAGAAATGGTTTTCGCCTTGTGAAAGATGGGCAGGAAGGAAAACTTAAGAATAGGTATTATCATGCAGCAGTTTTAAATTTAGCGTGAAACACAAAGGCAGCTATTTCACCTACCCAATTGGATGCCCCAGAGAAACAGCTCCTCCGTTGATATTCACTTTTTGGGGGTCAATCTCCAGCATTTTAATGTTTGCTAGTACAACGAGACTGAAAGCTTCATTTACTTCCCACATTGCAATATCTTCTTTCTTCAATCCCGCATCTTTAAGAACCTAAGGTTTTTTAAAAGACAGATGATGTTCAGATAAGTAGCAATCACTGTCATCATTTCCTTGAAGTTTTACAATTTGATGTGACTTATTTAAATATGGAAGTTCTTGGTTTCAGATGGAAGGATCTCAGTTTTCGGATTTATTTATGATTTTTTTAGACAGTCTCACTCTGTCTCCCAGGTTGGAGTACACCTCCGCCTCCTGGGTTCAAGCAATTCTCCTCCTGTCTCAGCCTCCTGAGTAGCTGGGATTGCAGACACGCACCACCCTACCTGGCTAGTTTTTGTATTTTTAGTAGAGATAGAGTTTCATCATGTTGGCTGGGCTGGTCTTGAACTCCTGACCATAGGTGATCTGCCCGCCCTGTCCTCCCAAAGTGCTGGGATTACAGACATGTGCCACCATGCCCGGCCTATTTTCAGATTTTTAGTTGCTTATCCTATTCCATTAGAACCAAAGGATTTTGTTTGCATGGTTTTATGTCTATTGTGACATAAGATAGGGCACTGAAAATTTGACTTTCTTTCCACAGATACTTGAAAAGGTACATTTTCTATTTAGGGGTACATAATGCTTTACATAATCCTAAACTCTGCTTTACTGATTCTGTGTTGCTTAGTTCTGTATTTTTGTTGTTGTTTGGAGACAGGATTTTGTGTCACCCTGGCTGAAGTGGAATGGCACAATCAGGGCTCACTGCAGCCTTGACCTCCCAGGCTCAAGCGCTCTGCCTGCCTCAGACTCCCAGAGTGCTGGGATTACAGGCAAGAGCCTCTGCGCCCAGCCGGGTCTATATTCTTGACTATTATGAAAGAGGTTTATTAGTTTCTACTATTCATAATATTAATTCATCCCCTAATAAAAGTTACTGTAGGGTTGTCTGGGGCACAGATATTTACATTTGTTGCAGTTTCATTGTAAGTCATTTATTTAAAATCTTAAATTATAGGATCTATTTGGTTTCCGTAGTTCCTCAGCTATGCAGGAAGGTGTTTTTGTGCTGGCAATTATTCCTATACCTCTTAAAACATTGCTAGTGAGTGCCCTTTTTCTTTGCAGAAGAAATTTGGTTGTTGTGAGCAATAACAAAATGAACATGGAACTCTTCCCACCTTCCTCTCTTCTACTAGTGGGCTGAGGTAGCTTTGTATCCTGTACAGTTCAAATAGCTTCCTCTGTTCCAACAACAAAAAATATGGTACCCATATATAGCCACATCTACAGCTCTCAGAATGACTCTACCTCAGAATCCAGAACTGTTTATTACACATGATGCGTTCGCTTTCCTGAAGACTTCTAAGAACCCTATACCCCTAAGCCTTTCTCTTCCTGTGACTGCTTAGCAACTTCCCACTGAGACTTGGTTATTCTTTGATAGCACGTACTGACAGTGTGGAATATGTAGGTTTTCTGTCTCTAGTTGTACTGTTTGCTGTGAAGACCTGCTGCCAGCTGCTCCCTTTCAGAGTGGAGGCCTCTCCTTCTGGGGAGTGACCAGTTGCTTTCCATCCTAGATCTGGAACCATCAGCCAGCATTCCCTTTTCTTCGCCCAACCTCCCTCCCTTTGTGGTTACCACACCCGGTGTGTGAGGTCAGGATCATACTCACAGGTAACTCAGACATGTGGTTTTACCTGTTCTACTGAAGATGTAGTTTGTGGGCTGTTCTTATTTTTTCTTTTGTTTTGTTATCTTTGTTGCTTTAACTCTTTTCAGGAGAAGACATGGGAAGATTTGAAACCAAGCTATCTCTCTGCTTTGGCAGATAAACAACGTTTAAAATCTAAAAACTGCAACCTTGGTATAAAGCAAAGCAGCAGTTGGCATAATGGAGCACCATCCCTCACTTTGTTCTCACCATAGGTACAGCATATGCAGGAGCGATGGGAAAATCAATAGGTTCCACAGCTGCATCAGCAAATGCTGTTTAAAAAAAGGGGGGGGGTTGTTAAAATCTTCTTTTGCTGTACAGAATATGCAAAAGCCAAGCTTAGCCCATTAAATGCACATTTCCTAACCCCTTTAATATATGTAAATATATTTCTTCCTTTTCAAAGATTCTACACTTTATAAAGTAGTCCAGTAATCCATGACACTGATTTTCATTGGGAGGGAGTTGGGGAAATGTGTCTCTAGGAACACTGATTGGCACCACCTAGAGATATTTTTGGTTGCCAGAATAGTTGGGATGCTCCTGAGTAGAGGCTAAGGATGCTGCTAGAATCTGCAATGCATAGAAGAGCCCTACAACAGAGAACTACCGAGTGCAGAAAGTCAGTACTGCTGAGGCTAAGAAAAAAATGAAGTCATAAGGCTTTTTATACAGTAACTTATAAATAGCATCCATTTAAGTCCTTAGAAAGAAGGCAAGGCAGAGTTTTGTAGCTAAAAATCAGCTTAAGGACATTGAGAATTTGCCCAATGCCACCAAGTTAGTAAAAATTAAAAAGCCACACATCTAAATTTGATATTTCTACATTAATCCCATGCTCCTTTTTCCTTACACAGCTGCCTCTCTAAGAAAACGCATGTACTATTTTCTTCTACTTATATAGGAGAGGAAAAAATTTTAAAGCTTAATTTAAAAAAAAAAAAATAGACAAGGTCTTGCTCCGTTGCCTAGGCCGGAGTGCAGAGGTGCTGCAGCTTTCCCATCTTGGGCTCAAACGATCATCAGCCTTAGCCTCCTACATAGCTGGGACTACAGGCATGCCACCACACCTGGCTAGTATTTTTCTTTCAGAGATGGGGTCTCACCATGTTGCCCAGGCTGGTCTGAAACTCCTGGCCTCAAGCAATTCTGCCTCAGCCTGCCAAAATGCTGGGATTACAAGCATGAGCCACTGTGCCCAGCTCTTAACGCTTTATATATACTTAATATATAAAGTATAATGAAAATATTGAAGGAACTTCTATCTCAATTGATGTATCAATTCTACCACAAAGTACAACCTATAGATAGTAATACTTAATATTGGAGTTGTCTGTATGTAACAAGGAAACTCAGTTTCAGGAAGAGCTTATAGATGTATAGAAACTTTTTTAAAGACAGGGTCTGTCACCCAGGCTGGAGTGCAGTGGCACAATCTCAGCTCATTGCAACCTCAAACTCCTGGGCTCAAGGCATTGTCCTGCCTCACCCTCCCAAGTAGCTGGGACTCTAGGCACATGCCACCATGCTCAGCTAATTTTTTTTTTTTTTTTTGACACCTATTTGGGTTTATTCAAGATTTCTCTAGAATTTTAAATTGGTATATTCATTACATTTTCAACAGAATAGAGGAATAACGTAAGTAACATTTCTTAAAAGTATTTGACCATGTAACACCTGTTTAAAAATTATTTTTTTCCCTAATTTGTTTCTTTCCTTTCCTGGGTTACTTTCTCTTAACTCCCTTATCTTCTCCAAGTATCTTAGCCTTGTATCATAACTAGCCCCAGACCATTACTTGCTATGGTAAAACATACACAAGGTAATTAAGAAATATTTCTTCAAAAATAGGTTCATAGAGTACTCTAATATTTTGCTGCTATTGCTTTATTTTGAAACTGCTTTTTTTCAGCTAATTTTTTAACTGTTTGTATATACAAAGTTTCTGTATTGCCCAGGCTGGTTTCGAACTCTGCTGCTCAAGCAGTCCTCCTGCCTCAGCCTCTCAAAGTGCTAGGATTACAGGTGTGAGCCGCCTCGCCAGGCCTTACCTACTATTCTTGCCAGTGGTTTCACATTGAGCCTCTTGGCTGCATCTGCAGTCATCAGGACCACAGCAGCTGCTCCATCATTCAGTGTACTGGCATTGGCAGCCGTTACTGTCCCTGAAAGCAAAATGAGCATGAAGTCAAAACATTCCTTCACAATAAATACATTTGGTTCAATTTAACAAATACCTACTGCTGGGCTGCTAAATGTTTAAAGAAATTACAAATATGGGTGGAGACAATTCCTGCCCTCAGGAAACATGTACACAGCTAATAGCAACACAATGTAACATGCCCGTTTACTAACCATTTTCTCAAGGATCAGAAACATACATGATGGTAGTGGGTAAATGCTGGTCTGCAACTCTTGAAAGATAGGGACCAGTTACTGATTTTGTCTCCAGGGTCTAACTTTCCTCATTCCATATATAGCAGATACTCACTGCATTTTTCAAATCAGATATTTCTTCTCATCTAGAACACCTGGAGTTAAATATCAATGAATACTAAAAACTACCGAACCACTAAAACAGGAGAATTTATGGTATACAAATCATATCAATAAATATATTTTTTCAGGCCGGGCGTGGTGGCTCACGCCTATAATCCCAGCACTTTGGGAGGCCGAGGCGGGTGGATCACGAGGTCAAGAGATTGAGACTATCCTGGTCAACATGGTGAAACCCCGTCTCTACTAAAAATACAAAAATTAGCTGGGCATAGTGGCGTGTGCCTGTAATCCCAGCTACTCAGGAGGCTGAGGCAAGAGAATTGCTTGAACCCAGGAGGCAGAGGTTGTGGTGAACCGAGATCATGCCATTGCACTCCAGTCTGGGTAACAAGAGTGAAACTCCATCTCAAATACATATACATATATAATTTTTTCAGTGCCAACGAAGACCCTACCATAGACTGCAACATATGAAAAACTGAAGTCTATAGTCATGTTTTCCATCTCTTCCCTGGGATTTATATATTGAAGGTATAAACTGTCAATTTTATACTTTCAATTAATTTTGCCTAAGTCTGCTATATTGAAGATGCTAAATAACATCTAGATGTTTTCTACAATTACTTTTTAAAAATCCTTAGGCAATTCTAAGAATTAGATATGGCATGCTGGCTCAATTTTTTACTTATGCTTCATTTCTTAACACTAACCATTTTCTTTCTGGAAAACTGTCTTCAGCTTTGGAACTTTGCTAAAATCAACACGTTTGTATTCTTCGTCTTCTTTCACCACTACGTCTGGTTTACCTAAAATAAAAATAGTTTAAGAAAAACCACTCAAAACAACAAGTACTCATTCAGCAAACAACTGTTGTACTTGGTGCCCAGTATTCTGTGCCTCCCTTTGTATCCCTGCCTCCCTTAAATCATCCCAAGTAAACACTAGAGTCTACTGTCTATAATCTCTATTCTGTTACTGTCTTAAAGAAAAACTTAGTAAGTAGCTTAACACGTTTGTTTTTGAGACAGGGTGTCCCTCTGTTGCTTAGGCTGCAGTTCTGTGGCTTCATCACAGTTTACCTCAACGCTCCAGGTCCAAGTGATCCTCCCACCTCAGCCTCCCACGTAGCTGGGACTACAGGTGTGAACCTTCACAGCCAATAATTTTTTATTTTTCTTGTGGAGGCCGAGTCTCACTTTGTCACGCAAGCTGATCTCAAACTCCTGGGCTCAAGTGATCCTCCCACCTCGGCCTCCCAAAGTGTTGGGATTACAGGTGTGAGCCACTGCACCCGGCCACAAAAGTTAAATCTTATACACCCCCACATCCCATTCTCTTCTCCCTCAACTCCCTTCTATGATCGCAGACCCTACTCTCCTGACCCCAGAGGTAGCTGTCTAGCCTATACTGGCTAAGCTCTAATATTCCAGCATCGAGAGCACAGTAACCACTCCTGGAATAGAATTGTAACCTAAAGCAAGTTAATGAGTCTATACTATGGATTTATTCTGCTGGAACTGGTGAGAAAGTCTCTCTCCTCCTTGAGAACCCGGTATACGTGACCCTACAGGTAGAGGCACCAACCTAAGAAAGCCTGAGAGAATAAAACCCTGCAGGTATGAGAAGCCAAGAGAGCAGGTCCTAGGAGTACTGAACATCCATTTCCAACCCCTGAAGTTCCCAGAGCTGAATGGTTGCTACTGTCCATCCTTAATTCTCGGAGGCACTCCCAGTGACCTTGTAGTAAACCGCTATCAACTTAAAATACCGTGTTGCCTGTCACTGACAGGAAAACGAGTTCTAATAAATATAGTTCTCAAATGTCAAATAATATTCTCAGAGATCTTGTAAATGGACCGAAATGTGACATCAGTTGGGTGACATGTTCTCTCTGGACTGGCAACTCCTCACTTTATTAACCATAAGCAGTGTCCTCGTTGAAATCAACAAAGGTAAGATGTCCTAATTTTAAACAAGCATGAAACATTCAGCAACATGAAAAATCTACTCATCTTGTTTGGAACATTCTCTACCTTTTACTGTAACTGTGACAGGAGTAACTTCATCTGCAAATTTCCCAGCTTCCCACGCTGCTTTGCTTCTGGTGTAAGAGTTAATAGCGTAAGTGTCCTGTTCATCTCGTGCAATATTCAGCTTCTTCGCTGTATTCTCAGCACAGTTGCCCTGATAAAAAGTTCAAATAGTTTAAAGCTAGTTAACTGTGTATAATAATTTAGGAAATATCTATTAACTTTGCATAACTTATAAAATAGTGGTTAGTAGTTCAATTTAGTTTCTTAAAATACATTTCTTTCTAGGTAACTTTTCACTCATGTCTTTTTTGAGACAAAGGTTTGCTCTTTTCATCCAGGCTGGAATGCTGTGGTGCAATCTTGGCTCATTGCAACCTCCGCTTACCAGGTTCAAGTGATTCTCCTGCCTCAGCCTCCCCAGTAGCTGGGATTACAGGCGCACACCACCATGCCTTGCTAATTTCTTGTATTTTTAGTAGAGACAGGGTTTCATCGTGTTGGCGAAACTGGTCTCCAATTCCTGACCAGGTGATCCACCCACCTCAGCCTCCCGGAGTGCCGGGATTACAGGCATGAACCACCATGCCCAGCCCACTCATGTCTTACCTTCAAATACTTGAATTAACCCAGGAGTTGCTAGCTGAGCATCAGAAAATACTCTATTTAAATGTGGGACAATTACTTTAATGACTGAGCCATGCCAATACAATAGGCATACAAAAATGTTTTCCTAAAGCACATGGCTGAAATCAACAGTTACAGAGCCCATCTTTCAGTTCAGTGCGTAAAGTATATACAGTAAGAAAAATCAAACAGTACTGGACATTAGATAGCATTTTCCACTAAAAGTCCCATTTACCATATGAATTTTATTGTAGACGTCAGTTAGCCCATCTTTTACGATCAAATCTTCAAGCTTTACCCCACCATAGGGTGTCGCTCCTCTGTTCATCACATACGGAACATTGGACATGCTCTCCATCCCACCTGCCACCATCACATCCTGCATAGCAACACCAGAAAGACCTAATGTTAACTAAGATAGTTGCAAACCCATGACACCATTTGTACAGCTACCTCCAAACAAGTATTCTACGTGCACTTATCAAACATTTGTTACACAGTGAATATAGGAAGTACCCTCGTTACAACTTCACCCTGATGAAAAGAAATGGTATAAAATGTGTAATGATAAGTTGGCTGGCTGCGGTGGCTCACACCTGTAATCCCAGCATTTTAGGAGGCTGAGGGGGGTGGATCATTTGAGGTCAGGAATTCGGGATCAGCCTGGCCAACATGTTGAAACCCCCCCTACTAAAAATACAAAAATTAGCTGGGCGTGGTGGGAGGCGCCTGTAATCCCAGCTACTCGGGACGCCAAGGCAGGAGGATTGCTTGAACCTGAGAGGCAAAGGTTGCTGTTAGCTGTGATCATGCCACTGCACTCCAGCCTGGGTGAGAGAGCAAGACTCTGTCTTTAAAAAAAAAAAAAAGAGAGAGAGAGAGAAGCACATTACCAGATATTAAATAAGAATACCAGAAATCTTCCATGTAAAACCATCTTCTAAAATACTTACTTTTTTTTTTTAGACAGGGTCCTACTGCTGCCCAGGCTGGAGTGCAGTGGCCCAATCTTAGCTTACTGCAGCCTCCACCTTTTGGGCTCAAGTGATCCTCCCATCCCAGCCTCCTGAGTAGCTGGGTCTACAGGCATGCACCACCACACCCAGCTAATTTTTGTATAGTACTTTTAGTAGAGACGGTTTCACTATGTCACCCAGGCTGGTCTCGAACTCCCAGACTCAAGCTATCCTCCTGCCTCGGCCTCACAAAATGCTGGGATTATAGGTATGAGCCACGGTGCCTGACCTGAAATTCTTACCTTCCAACCCTTCATTTCATTCCTGCTACTCAAAAGGTAATGTGTTCTAGAAGATTAGAAATAATCTCAGTTCATGGAAATAATGCCACATCCTTGACTGAGATCCTCATCATCTCTTCCTGGACAGCTGAAAAAAAATGTCCACTTGATCTTCTGGCACGCAGCCTTTCCACCCAAGAATCATCTACACTCATCTGACTCGTTTTGGCTAGAATGGAAGTCTGCTCGTTTCCCGCCTTGGTGACTCAGCACGGTATATAAAGCCTTTACAGTATGCCTTCTCTCCCTTTCTCCAGTCTCATGGCCTGACCTGCACCTCAGGTCACACAGAACTAGTTAAAGCTCTCCAGAGGCACTGTGCACCTTCACACACACACCTCTGTACTTTCTGACCTATCCACCAACATGTAAAACACCTACATTTCCTTTACAAGTCATCAGAACTCTACTTCATGTCTGCCTTGACCACTTACTTCTGTCTTTTCTTGAAACAGTTTCTCTTCTTTCATGTTCCCCAATTACTATGCAGTGCTTTTATTAATATCGTATGTTTATATGTCAAGTCTTCCCCCTAGACTCTGCCCCTTTGAGGTCAGACACCTTGTCATAGTTTTATATCCTTGGCAACTGGCATATAGATGTTTAATAAATATTAATCGACCTGCTACTACTTTACAAGTCAGCAAAAAAAATTCACCTGTATTATAAGGGCTAAAAACATAGTTTAATATAAATATAAAGCCAATGATATCCTCTTACAGTCTTTGATCAGGCATAGACAAGCAAGCTCTGTACCAAAGAAACCTAAATATTTTGCCCATCCCAAAATACAGAAATTCTTAACCAGTTCTCATCTAAGTTTTATTCACTTGTATTTTTTACTAGCAGTGATGGCAATAAAAATTGACAGAAAATAAGGTATCAATTATTCTTCATTATAAAGTAAAACTGACCATTTTCCAAGATCATCAGTATTCAAAAGAAAGCACTTCCAAGCATGCCGGTAAGTCACTGTATTTATGCACAAATGAATCAAGTGATTAAATGAAAGTATTTCAATGTAGTACAGATAGTATTTGCTAGAGAACCACAATAAATCAATTAAGACAAAACTTTTCAAGCAGTTCTGAAAGTCTAAACAATCTCATGACCATTTTTCACCCACTGGTTTGACAAGGGTTTGGTACCACCCAGTGCTGGTGCAGCTGCAGGTAAACACGTCACACAGCTTTTGCAAAGTGTAACTGGTACAGCTTTTATGGAAAGCATTTGCTACTATCAAAATGATCAAATCCTCTGACTCAACATTTCTTTTAGGAATTTGTCCAACAGAGACCTGCACATGCAGAGGTGTTTTTCAGTGTTCTGTTCACCACTCTATTGCCAGTGACTGGCACACAGGAGATGCCCAGCCCTCTAACTCTGTGGCTGTCTCAGACACACTGAAGATGATCTTCATCTCAGATCTGAGAGAATCCTGGTTCTTCTGCGTGCCCAGGTCTCACCTCCTGATATGTGCTCAGCAGCCTGTCTCTTGCTTAAGGCCAATGAGAAAGCCTGTAGAACTGAACTGAATTCAGGCATTGTACGAAGTACAAATTAGTCATCAAGCCTGGGCTCAGTCAATGATTTGATTCCCAGGGTTAAGCACCTTGTTCTCCTTTATAATGAAAACCCTTCACACTCTGTCAAATACAGTATTTATGAATTCTTAGTCACCCATCCTCAGACAAAGACCCCAATGCCTTGGCTAAAAACTACTTTTTTTTTTTTTTGGGACAGAGTCTTGCTCTGTCTCCCAGACTGGAGTGCAGTGGCACAATCTCAGCTCACTGCAACCTCTGCCTCCCAGATACAAGTGATTCTTGTGCCTCAGCTTCCAGGGTAGCTGGCATTACAAGCGCCTGCCACCACACCCAGCTAATTTTTGCATTTTTAGTAGAGATACGGTTTTGCCATGTTGGCCAAGCTGGTCTTGAATTCCTGGCCTCAAGTAATCTGCCCTGGCCTCAGCCTACCAAAATGCTGGGATTATAGGACTGAGCCACTGCGCCTGGGCCTAAAAACTACTTTTTAACACAAATCATTTTGGCTATTTTTTTTTTTTTAAACCAGGGTCCCACTTGCTGTGTTGCCTAGGCTGGTCTCAAACTCCTGGGATCCTCCTGCCTCGACCTTCTAAAGTGCCGAATTACAGGCATGATACCCAACCTAGGCTATCATTTTGATTGTTTTTCAAATGGACTTAGCAAATCCAGACACTCTTGAACATAAGAGAAAACATAGTAACTTGTGATAAAGAATTTCATTTCTACTTTGGGAGGCCGAGGCGGGTGGATCACGAGGTCAAAAGATCGAGATCATCCTGGTCAGCAAGGTGAAACCCCCTCTCTACTAAAAATACAAAAATTAACTGGGCATGGTGGCGCGTGCCTGTAATCCCAGCTACTCGGGAGGCTGAGGCAGGAGAATTGCCTGAACCCAGGAGGCGGAGGTTGCGGTGAGCCGAGATCGTGCCATTGCACTCCAGCCTGGGTAACAAGAGCGAAACTCCGTCTCAAAAAAAAAAAAAAAAGAATTTCATTTCTAAACCACGAATATGCCTAAATTTTTCTGTCTTTTAGCCCTGGGTAGTATTCTGCTTAATAAATGGAAAAGGTGTTTCTTACCTGATGTCCACACATGAGATTTTGAGAGGCCATCATGATGGCTTTCATTCCTGAAGCACAAACTTTGTTTATGGTGGTGCATGGAGTAGAAATAGGTAAGCCTGAAACCAACATAAGTCACTTTTGGAAAAAAGAAACTCAAACACAACTGCAGAACTTTAATAGAGCATGTTACTATCATCTGCAACATTTCTTCTCCCAATGACTACAAATTATATAATGCATTTAGTATTTCGTTTCAGCTTAAATAACCTTCATTCTGCCATTTTACACTTTATTTTTTTTTTGAGATGGAGTCTCGCTCCGTCACCCAGGCTGGAGTGCAATGGCGCAATCTCGGCTCACCGCAACCTCCACCTCCCGGGTTCAAGTGCTCTCTTTCCTCAGCCTCCCAAGTAGCTGGGATTACAGGTGTGTGCTACCACACACAGCTAATTTTTGTATTTTTAGTAGCAGCAGGGTTTCACCGCATTGACCAGAATGGTCTCGAGCTCTTGACCTCGTGATCCACCTGCCTCAGCCTCCCAAAGTGCTGCAATTACAGGCGTGAACCACTGCGCCCAGCCCATTTTACGCATTTTAAGTATAAAAGCAAAAACGTCTTCCTATTACCTGCTCCCAGTGCTGCCTGCCTCGTAGGGGCTTGTCCTGTGCCTCCTTGTAGAACATGACCCATGTACGCTTCTTTCACTTCTTCTTTTGGAATTCCTTTATTAAAAAAAAAGAAGCCAAAAAGGCATTTTATTCAATTTAATAATTAGTGATTACCTAATAAGATATGTGACATTACACAATAGGAATGGTTTCTTTTTCTTACCAGTTTTGAGTTCCAATCTCAACTGTATAGGACAAAGCCTTCTTTACAAGGGAATGCAGAAATGTAGGCATTAAGTCATTTCTTTTTTATTTCTTTTGAGATGGAGTCTTGCTCTATCACCCAGGCTGGAGTGCAGTGGCGTCATCTCAACTGCAACCTCTCCCTCCCAGGTTCAAGCTATTCTCCTGCCTCAGCCTTCCAAGTAGCTGGATTACAGGATGCCTGCCACTACGCCTTGCTAATTTTTGTATTTTTAGTACAGATGGGGTTTCATCACGTTGGCCAGGCTGGTCTCGAACTCCTGACCTCATGATCTGCCTGCCTCGGCCTCCCAAAGTGCTGGGATTATAGGCATGAGCCACTGCATCTGGCCGAATTAAATCATTTCTAAGTGTTACATCCATAGCTGATGTAAAATAAGTATGTTTTCCATCGAATACTTTTGCTTCCTTAAAAAGCAAAGCAACTACTGACCTGCCTTTTCAATGGCTCCCTGAATTGCAATGGACCCGAGTTTAGTGGCAGGCAGCAAAGAAAGGCTGCCTAGGAAGGATCCGATGGGGGTTCTTGCAGCACTTACTATGACCACTTCCTGGCAAGACATAAGACAGTAAAAATTATAGGCATGTTACCCGAATCGTATTTCATTAAATAAACCTACATCATTAATACCCAAAAACACTTATGAATGAGTAGTCATCAAAAATTAAAATAATCTCAATAGTTGAACAGCTGTAAAGATAATCAATTCATTGGGTAGCGCTTACTGAATACCAATTCTATTGATTATCTTTACAGCTGGTTCAACTATTTTCTGTAAGAAAGACCCTAGAGAAACCAACTTAAAAAACAGATGTAGATCCTTCCCAGTTCTCCACAGGAGGTTTGAGGTCAAAAGCTTAAGTTTCCTTTCTGTTCCGCAGTCGTAACTTAAGAAAAATGGTCACTCTAACTTGGTTTGTTTATTTTCGTATTTTTGGTTTGAGACAGGGTCTTGCTCAGTCGCCCAGGCTGGAAGGCAGTGGCATAATCATAGCTCACTGCAGCCTCGAACTCCCGGGCTCAAGCAATCCTCCTGTCTTGGCCTACCAAAGTGCTGGGAGTACACGTATGAGCCACCACGCTCTGCCACGTGACTCCTGTTAACTGCATAATAAACAACTCTAACCAAGAGGGTCCCTTACTAAAAGGAACTCTGGGCTAGGAATCAAGACCTGTATCTTACATGGGGCTATACCACTTAACTAGGACAGAGCCAGAGCCATAATTACTGTTTTTTTTGAGATGGAATCCCGCTCTGTCACCCAGGCTGGAGTGCAGTGGCATGATCGTGGCTCACCGCAACCTCTGCCTCCCAGGTTCAAGGCATTCTCCTGCCTCAGCCTCCTGAGTAGCTGGGATTACAGGCACCTGCCACTATGCCCAGCTAATTTTTGTATTTTTAATAGAGGCAGGGATTCGCCATGTTGGCCAGCCTGTTCTCGGACTCCTAATGTCAGGTGATCTACCCACCTCGGCCTTCCAAAGTGCTGAGATTACAGGCATGAGCCACCCAGAGCCATAATTTCTTAAACAATAAGACAGTAACATGAACATTAAGCAAGACTATAAAAGCCCTCTTGAATGCTATAAAACAGCACTGTGACGGTTCTCTCCTCACACTTGTCTTCCACAGCCTCCTATGTATAGATTAATAACAGAATTGTTGCCTAGGTTGTGACAGAAGATCTTAACTAAGTCACTTTAGTGAACCTTACAAAACAAAAGAGGACTCCTCAGAAGGTCCTAGGAGATGCTGTCATGGCCCTCCTTGTCCAGTTCCCAGCTGTTGCACTCCCTCTCTTCTAGGATCTTCTGGACAGTGTCTGCTTATAACACACACACAATGCAGTGGGACCCTGTGAGTCAAGAAAGGACACTGTCCAGTTCTAGAGGAAAGCTTGTTTGCAGCAGACAATGGAGAAGCAGCAAACATGAGCAGAGACGAACGGAAATGCTTTTACATTATACTAATCTAGGGTAACTTCATATTTCAATAGTTAGCTCTTCCTAACCATTGTGTAATCCTGCTCTGACCGTCACATACACCCAGATCATCAGTATACACATTTTTACTGACATTTCCTTTAAATTCTGGAAATTTTAAAGCACGATTTAAATTACTTACCTTCAAAGTGGGTTGTGATACATAACTTCGTTCCACATATCTTATTTCCTGTAATATAAATATTTATAATGTAAAAATGTTAATCTATATCATTTTATATTTCTCAGTGATAAGGTTTTATAGTGATTTCCTCCTGTACCTTTATGCTTTCATTTCCAAGTTTTTGCAGTCAGAATATATCACTTTTAAAAATTAGAAAAACAAACTGCTTCATAATAAACTTTTCTGATTAACTATTCATTGGAAATGTATGGTGTGTTTGTTTGTTTGTTTTTTTGAGACAAGAGTTTGCTCTTGTTGCCCAGGCTGGAGTGCAGTGGCTCAATCTCAGGTTCTAGGTTCAAGCAATTCTCCTGCCTCGGCCTCCCGAGCAGCTGGGATTACAGGCATGCACCACCATGCCTGGCTAATTTTGTATTTTTCGTAGAGACAGGGTTTCTCCATGTTGGTCAGGCTGGTGTCGAACTCCCAACCTCAGGTGATCCTCCTGCCTTGGCCTTCCCCAAGTGCTGGGATTACAGGCATGAGCCACGGCGCCTGGCCAGAAATGGTAAACTTAGAAGTTAAAACATACATCTTAAAATGTCTAAGTCTTGGCCAAGTGCGGTGGCTCACGCCTGTAATCCTAGCACTTCGGGAGGCTGAGGCGGGCAGATCACGTGAGATCAGGAGTTCAAGACTAACCTGGCCAACATTGTGAGACCCAGTCTCTACTAAAAATACAAAAATTAGCCCAGTGTTGTGGCACATGCCTGTAATCCCAGCTACTTGGGAGGCTGTGGCAGGAGAATCGCTTGAACCCAGCAGGCAGAGGTTGCAGTGAGCCAAGATTGCACCACTGTACTCCAGCCTGGGAAACTGAGCACGACTCTGTCTGAAGAAAAAAAAAAATTCAAGTCTTTCTTAAAATCTAACCAGATATTCTCATTTCCTTTTTTTTTTTTTTTTGAGACGGAGTCTTGCTCTGTCACCGAGGCTGGGGTGCAATGAATGGCACGATCTCGGCTCACTGCAGCCTCTGCCTCTCAGGTTCAAGTGATTCTCCTGCCTCAGCCTCTCAAGTAGCTGGGATTACAGGCGCCCACCACTATGCGCAGCTAATTTTTATATTTTAGTAGAGACAGGTTTCAGCAGGTTGGCCAGGCTGGTCTCGAACTTCCAACCTCAGGTAATCCATCTGCCTTCGTCTCCTAAAGTGCTGGTATTACAGGCGTGAGCCACTGCGCCTGGCCAGATATTCTCATTTCTTTAAGATTGTTTTCAAGTAAAACTTGCTGTTTCTCCCCATGCACTTTGAAAAATTGTCTTTTATATGAGGCAAACACATCTCATATAAATATGATCTGTAAGAGCAGATAAATTATTTCTTAAAGGAAAGAGTAATCATCTTGCCCCTACTACTTTTCGGTTCTTTCCACACTTCTTAGGAACAAATGTCAACAACAGATCAGGCACCGTGACTCATGCCTGTAATCCCAGCACTTTGGAAGGTGGAGGTGGGTGGATCACTTGAGGTCAGGAGTTGGAGATCAGCCTGACCAACTTGGCAAAACCTCATCTTTACTAAAAATACAAAAATTAGCCAGAGGTAGTGGTGAGTGTCTGTAATCCCAGCTACTTGGGAGGCTGAGGCAGGAGAATCTCTTGAACTGAGGGGGCGGAGGTTGCAGTGAGCCAAGATCACGCCACTGCATTCCAGCCTGGGTGACAGAGCAAGGCTCCATCTCAAAAATGAAAAAAAAAAAATCATTATACAAAAAAGACACTTGCACACACATGTTCATAATACTATAGCCTGGAAGAAAAGAGCAAAACTCCGTTTAAAAAAACAAAACAAAACAACACACAGTAAATTCTGACAACACAGGACACAATTCAGAGACAGAAGTGATGTGAAATTAGACTATTTACAGGACAAAGAACACTTTTTTTTTATTTTGTTTTGAGACAGGGTCTTGCTATGTCACCCAGGCTGGAATGCAGTGGTGCAATCACGGCTCACAACAGCCTCCACATTCCAGGAAGAATTAAGTTTTTATCCTCTGAGGTCAGAAAGCTCAGCAGACAGTCAAAAGTGACAATTTAGATTTAGAACCTTATCAACTAATTATGCAAAGTTATAACAGGCCATCATCTCGTAAACAGAGCAACAAACAAGGTTACAAATACCTGAACTTTAAATTGACCCAAGAATTTAGCTTTTCACAGATCAACATGCTTTGTCCTGACTCAACACAAATAACTAAAACTTTCCATTTATAACACAGACAAAGGAAAGATTTGTCAAGCAGGAGTTATAAACAGAGTCACGGCAACAAGGAACCCCCCAAATCGACTTTTTTTTTTGAGACGGAGTCTCACTGTCACCCACACTGAAGTGCACTGTCATGATCTCGGCTAACTGCAACCTCTGCCTCCTGGGTTCAAGCGATTCTCCTGTTTCTGCTCCTGAGTAGCTGGGATTTACAGGCGCCCACGACCGTGCCTGGCTAATTTTATTTCTAGTAGAGACGGGGTTTCACCGTGTTGGCCAGGCTAGTCTCAAACTCCTGACCTCAGGTGATCTGCCAGCCTCGGCCTCCCAAAGTGCTGGGATTACGGGTGTGAGCCACCATGCCCAGGCCCAAATTGATTTTTACAGTATTTGGATGAGAACAGATATGGCAAATGGCACCGTACAGAGAGAATGTTTCCCTAGGCAGTGGAAGAACACAATTTAATTCTAAGGTAAACACTTTTTCGATGTTAATATTATGGAATAAGTCACTTTTATGTGGAAACTTTATGTTAACAACTTTGCTGAATGAAATAAACTAAGTCCTGATTCAATTTTAAAATGTGATCATTACAAATACTCAATGCAGCCCCTGTTCCAAAGAGGCCCTGACAGTCTTTTTAGGGAGAGATGAGTAACACACAGACAACGATTTAATGCTTCACTTGCTTGACAAACTTGTTGAAATCACTTGCCTTATAGAAGGCATTATGAGGAATTTGAAATCTATAAAACATGGTTCTATACGCAAGCAGCATTATAATCTTCTGGGGGGAAAATGTTAAAATTACCTGTACATATTTCTCAGATAGAATTTGGCAAGAAATACAGGAGTAGCATTTTTTAAATTGCATTTTAGGGTTTGGGGTACATGTGAAGAACATGCAAGATTGTTGACGTTTAATTCCCATCACCCATATCTGGGGCATTTCTCCCCATGCTCTCTCTCCCCAACTCCCCACCCCTCACTGCCCTTCCCCCTTTCCCCCCACCCGACAGATCCCAGTGTGTGATGCTCCCCTCCCTGTGTCCATGTGTTCTCATAGTAGTAGCTACACAAACCATCCCAGATTCACAGGAGAACGATTCCACGGTGCTGTGCAATGATCACTGAAATGCTTCAGGCAGTTTTCCAAACATTTGGTGTCAGATTCACGTTAATACAATAGAGATCACTGATATGTTACATGTTTCTATCAGATTAACTTGTTGGTCCAGACTTTGAAATAAAAGCAATATACTACCTCTGTCTGTATTTCTACTTTCTTAAAGGTATGTCATTAGATAAGGAAGTTTTGTTAGTTTTCAGTCTCCTAAGCTTCACTCAAGTGATACTGTATACTACTGATCCAGGCCAACACTTATGTGTATGCCTAGGTAGGCAAGGCCCAAGTGCATCTGCTCAGCAGGTGTACTCCCTGGTATTAGCTGCATAAAAACAAGTGCTCCTCACTCAACATATCACATAATGAGGACTGCCGCTTATATCACCTACTTATCATAGGGGATGCTAGCATATTATGTGTGATCCAGCTTTGAATAAAAAGTTCCAAAGATGGCCGATTAGGAGCAGCTCAGGATTGCAGCTCCCAGCGAAAGTGCAGAGGGTGAGTGTATGCCGCATTTCCAGACGGATTTTTATTGCCCACAGACCAGGAGATTCCCAGGTGGAGGAGCCCCACGGGTCACCAGTGCGGCTGCTTTGCCACCGCCCCGGGGCGGCGGTTCTCTGTACAAAATACACGGGTCCGGGCACCATTTTAGCTGGTGATTGGAGCTCTAGGAAGGCAGAGTTGCCCATGCATCTGATTAAAAAGGGGACTGAAACAGGGAGCCAGGCCAGGAGATTCCCGGATAAAAAAAACACCCCAAATCTCAGCACCGCTGTTTCAGCCAGTGCAGTGGGTCGCTGCACAGGAAATTACACAGATCCTGGTGCCTTTTCAATAGGTATCTGGAACACCTGGGAGAGAGTCAAACATTCAACTAAAAAAAAAAGGCTCTGAGGCAGGGAGCCAGGTGATCAGGCTCAGCTGGTCCCCCGCGCCCCCCCCCCCACAAAAAAACAGCAATTGGAAACGCTCTGGGTTGAGAGTTTCACAGCAAGCACAGCTGAACCCGGGAAGGTCCAGCTCTGTGGGGGATGGGCGTCTGCCATTACTGAGGCACTCCACCCCTACGGAGGTAGTCCGCCATTGCTGAGGCAGCCCACCACTACAGAGAGAGTCCACCATTACAGAGGTGGGCCAGCTTTGCCGAGGCAATTCTAACTACACCCATATAAACAGGACTGCAGGGAAGTCCTGTTTCACGGCAGCTGGGCGGAGCCCACAGTAGCTGAGCAAAGCCTCTACAAGCAGACAGTGACTAGGCTGCCTCCTTGCTGGTCAGGGCAGCCCTGATAAAAAGACAGCAGCACAATGGAAACTCATAAATAAAGCCCTGACTACCCGGGACAGAGCACCTGGGGGAAAAAAAGAGAGGGGGTTTATGAGTTCTGCTGCAGCAGACTTAAACGTACCTGCCCATCAGCTCTAAATGAATAACGGAGATCACAGCTCAGCACTTGAGCTCCTATAAAGGACACACTGTCTTCTCAAGCAGCTCCCTAACCCCGGTATATCCAAAGAGTCACTTCATAAAGGAGAGCTCAGACTGACATTTGGCGGGTATCCTTCTGGGACAAAGAAAGCAGAAGAAACTGGCAGCAACCCTTACTGTTCTACAGCTGCTGCAGGTGATCCCCAGGCAAGCAGGGCCTGGAGTGGACCTCAGCAGTCCTACAGCAGAGGGGCCAGACTGTTAGAAGGAAAACTAAGGAACAGAAGGAAATACCTTCATCATCAACAAACTGGACGTCCACTCAGAGACCCAATCTGAAAGTAAACAACTACAAAGACGACAGGTGGATAAAGCCACAAAGATGGGAAGAAACCAGTGCAAAAAGAATGAAAGCACCCGAAACCAGAACACCTCTCCTCCTACAAGGGATCACAACTCCTCACCAGCAAAGGAACAAGGCTGGATGGAGAACGAGTGTGATGAATTGACAGAATCAGGCTTCAGAAGGTGGGTAATAAGAAATTTCTGTGAGCTAAAAGAACATGTTCTAGCCCAATGCAAAGAAACTTGAAAAAAGATTTGATGAAATGCTAACAATAGAAAACTTATGAATATAAGTGAATTGATGGAGCTGAAAAATACAACACGAGAACTTCGCGAAGCATGCACAAGTTTCAACAGCCAAATTTACCAAGCAGAAGAAAGGATATCAGAGGTCGAAGATCAACTCAATGAAATAAAACGAGAAGGCAAGATTAGAGAAAAAAAGGGTATAAAGGAATGAACAAAGTCTCCAAGAAATATGGGACTATGTGAAAAGACCTAATCTACATTTGATAGGTGTACCTGAATGTGACAGAGAGAATGAATCCAAGCTGGAAAATACTCTACAGAATATCATCCAGGAAAACTTCCCCAACCTAGCAAGGCAGGCCAATATTCAAGTCCAGGAAATATAGAGAACCCCACAAAGATATTCTTCAAGAAGAGCAACCCCAAGGCACATAATTGTTAGATTCACTAGGGTTGAAATGAAGGAGAAAATGCTAAGGGCAGCGAGAGAAAAAGGTTGGGTTACCCACAAAGGGAAACCCATCAGACTCACAGCAGATCTCTCAGCAGAAACCCTACAAGCCAGAAGAGAGTGGGGGCCAATATTCAACATCCTTAAAGAAAAGAACTTTCAACCCAGAATTTCATATCCAGCCAAACTAAGCTTCATAAGTGAAGGAAAAATAAAATCCTTTGCGAAAAAGCAAGTACTCAGGGATTTCATCGCCACCAGGCCTGGTTTACAAGAGCTCCTGAAAGAGGCACTAAATATGGGAAGGAACAACCAGTATCAGCCACTCCAAAAACATACCAAACGATAAAGAGCATCAACACAATGAAGAAACTTCATCAACTAACTGGCAAAACAGCCAGCTAGCATCAAAATGGCAGTATCAAATTCACACATAACAATATTAACCCTAAATGTAAATAAACTAATTGCCCCAATTAAAAGACACGGACTGGCAAATTGGATAAAAAGCTAAAACCCATGGGTGTGCTGTATCCAGGAAACCCATGTCACATGCAAGGATACACAAAGGCTCAAAACAAAGGGATGGAGGAAGATTTACCAAGCAAATGGAGAGCAAAAAAAAAAGCAGGAGTTGCAATTCTCATCTCTAATAAAATAGACTTTAAACCAACAAAGATTAAAGGGACAAAGAAGGACATTACATAATGGTAAAAGGATCAATGCAACAAGAAGAGCTAACTATCCTAAATATATATGCACCAAATACAGGAGCACCCAGATATATAAAGCAAGTTCTTAATGACTTACAAAGAGACTTAGACTCCCACACAATTATAGTGGGAGACTTTAACACTCTACTATCAATATTAGACAGATCAACCAGACAGAAAATTAACATGGATATCCAGGACATGAACTCAGACCTGGATCAAGCAAACCTAATAGGCATTTACAGAACTCTCCACCCCAAATCCACAGAATATACATTCTTCTCAGCACCACATTGCACCTACTCTAAAATTGACCACATAATTGGAAGTAAATCACTCCTCAGCAAATGCAAAAGAATGGAAATCATAACAAACAGTCTCTCAGATCACAGTGCAATCAAGTTAGAACTCAGAATTCAGAAACTAATTCAGAACTGCATGGCTTTATGGAAACTGAACAACTGGCTCTTGAATGTTGACTGGATAAACAATGAAACGAAGGCAGAAATGAAGAAGTTCTTAGAAACCAATGAGAATGAAGACACGACATACCAGAATCTCTGGGACACATTTAAAGCAGTCTCTAGAGGAAACTATATAGCAATAAATGGCCACATGAGAAGCAAGGAGAGATCCAAAATTGACACCCTATCATCAAAATTGAAAGAGCTAGAGGAGCAAGATCAAAAAAACTCAAAACCTAGCAGAAGACAAGAAATAACTAAGATCAGAGCAGAACTGAAGGAGATAGAGACATGAAAAACCCTTCAAAAAAATCAATAAATCCAGGAGCTGGTTTTTCGAAAAGATCAACAAAATAAACCACTAGCCAGATTAATAAAAAAAGACAAGGGAGAATAATCAAATAGATACAATAAAAAACAATAAAGGGGATATCACCACTGATTCCACAGAAATTCAAACCAACATCAGAGATTATTACAAACAACTCTATGCACATAAACTAGTAAACATGGAAGAAATGGATACATTCCTGGACACTTGCATTCTCCCAAGCCTAAACCAGGAAGAAGTCAAAACCCTGAATAGACCAATAACAACGTCTGAAGTTGAGGCGGCAATTAAGAGCCTACCACACAAAAAAAGCCCAGGTCCAAATGGGTTCACAGCCAAATTCTACCAGGCATACAAAGAGGAGCTGGTACCATTCCTTCTTAAACTATTCCAAATAATCCAAAAAGAGGGAATCCTTCCCAAATCATTTTATGAGACCAACATCATCCTGATACCAAAACCCGGCAGAGACTCAGCAAGAAAAGAAAACTTCAGGCCAATATCCGTGATGAACATAGATGCAAAAATCTTCAGTAAAATACTGGCAACCCGACTGCAACAGCACATCAAAAAGCATATCCACCATGATGAAGTAGGATTCATCCCGTGCAACAGCAAATCAAAAAACTTATACACCATGATCAAGTAGGAATCATCGCAGGGATGCAAGGCTGGTTCAACATACACAAGTCTATAAATGTAATTCACCACATAAACAGAACCAATGACAAAAACCACGTGATTATCTCAATCCATGCAGAGAATGCCTTTGACAAAAGTCAACAGCCCTTTATGCTAAAAACCCCCAATAAACTAGGTATTGATGGAACGTATCTCAAAATAATAAAAGCTATTTATGACAAACCAACAGCCAATATCATACTGAATGGGCAAAAACTAGAAGCATTCCCTTTGAAATCTGGCACTAGACAAGGATGCCCTCTCACCACTCCTATTCAATATAGTACTGGAAGTTCTAGCCAGAGCAATCAGGCAGGAAAAAGAAATAAAGGGTATTCAAATAGAAAAGGAGGAAGTCAAATTGTCTCTATTTGCAGATGACATGATAGTATATCTAGAAAACCCCATTGTCTCAGCCCAAAATCTCCTGAAACTGATAAGCAACTTCAGCAAAGTCTCAGGATACAAAATCAATGTGCAAAAATCACAAGCATTCCTGTACACCAATAACAGACTTAAAGAGAGCCAAATCAAGAACTAACTGCCATTCACAATTGCTACAAAGAGAATAAAATACTTAGGAATACAACTCACAAGGAACGTAAAGGACCTCTTCAAGGAGAACTACATGCCACTGCTCAATGAATTAAGAGAGGACACAAACAGATGGAGAAACATTCCATGTTCATGGTTAGGAAGAATTAATATTGTGAAAATGGCCATACTGCCCAAAGTAATTTACAGATTTAATGCTATCCCCATCAAGCTACCACTGACCTTCTTCAAAGAACTGGAAAAAAAACACCTTCAACTTCATATGGAACCAAAAGAGAGTCCACATAGCCAAGTCAATTCTAAGCAAAAAGAACACAGCAGGAGGCATCACACTACCGGACTTCAAACTATACTACAAGGCTACAGTAATCAAAACAGCATGGTACTGGTACCAAAACAGAGATATAGACCAATGGAACAGAACAGAGGCCTCAGAGGCAACACAACATATCTACAACCACCCGATCTTTGACAAAGCTGACAAAAACAAGCAGTGGGGAAAGGATTCCCTGTTTAATAAATGGTGTTGGGAAAACTGGCTAGCCATCTGCAGAAAGCAGAAACTGGACCCTTCCTGACACCTTACACTAAAATTAACTCCAGATGGATTAAAGAACTCAAGGTGAAACCCTGTCTCTACTAAAAATACAAAACTTAGCTGGGCATGGTGGTGCACGCCTGTAGTCCCAGCTACTCAGGAGGCTGAGGCAGGAGAATTGCTTGAACCCAGAAGGCAGAGGTTGCAGTGAGCTGTGCCATTGCACTCCAGTCTGGGTAACAACAGCAAAACTCCGTCTCAAAAAAAAATCAAAAAAACAAGCCATAGAAGACTTAAACATAAGACCTAATGCCATACAAACCCTAGAATAAAATCTAGGCAAAACCATTCAGGACATAGGCATAGGCAAGCACTTCATGACCAAAACACCAAAAGCATTGGCAACAAAACTCAAAATAGACAAATGGGACATAATCAAACTCCGCAGCTTCTGCATGGCAAAAGAAACAGTCCTTAGAGTGAATTGGCAACCAACAGAATGAGAAAAAATTTTTTCAGTTTACCCATCTGACAAAGGGCTGATATCCAGAATTTACAAAGAACTAAAACAGATTTACAAGAAAAAAAGCAAATAAACCCATTCAAAAGTGGGCAAAGGATATGAACAGACACTTTACAAAAGAAGACATACATGAGGCCAACAAACACATGAAAAAATGCTCATCATCACTGGTCATTAGAGAAATGCAAATCAAAACTACATTGAGATACCATCTCACACCAGTTAGAATGGTGATCATTAAAAAATCTAGAGACAACAGATGCTGAGAGGATGTGGAGAAATAGGAACACTTTTACACTGTTGGTGGGAGTGTAAATTAGTCCAACCATTGTGGAAGACAGTGTGGCGATTCCTCAAGGACCTAGAAACAGAAATTCCATTTGACCCAGCAATCCCATTACTGGGTATATATCCAAAAGACTATAAATCGTTCTACTATAAGGACACATGTACACGAATGTTCATTGCAGCACTGTTTACAATAGCAAAGACCTGGAACCAACCCAAATGCCCATCAATGATAGACTGGACAGGGAAAATGTGGCACATATACACCATGGAATATTATGCAGCCATCAAAAATGATGAGTTCATGTCCTTTGTAGGGAAATGGATGAACCTGGAAACCATCATTCTCAGCAAACAGACACAAGAACAGAAAATCAAACACCACGTTCTCACTCATAGGCAGGTGTTGAACAATGAGAACACATGGACACAGGGAGGGGTGCATCACACACTGGGGTCTGTCGGGGGGGAACAGGGGAGGGACAGCAGGGGGTGGGGAGTTGGGGAGAGATAGCATGGGGAGAAATGCCAGATATAGGTGAAGGGGAGGAAGGCAGCACATCACACTGCCATGTGTGTACCTATGCAACTATCTTGCATGTTCCTCACATGTACCCCAAAACCTAAAATGCAATTAAAAAAATAAAAATAAAAAGTTCCTACATGGGCCAGGTGCAGTGGCTCATGCCTATAATCCCAGCAGTTCAGGAGGCTGAGGCAGGTGGATCACTTGAGGCCAGGAGTTTGAGACCAGCCTGACCGACATGACAAAACCCCATCTCTACTAAATATACAACAATTAGCTGGGTACAGTGGTCCATGCCTGTAATCCTGGCTACTTGGGAGTCATGAGGCAGGAGAAGCACTTGAACCTGGGAGGCAGAGGCAGAGGCTGCAGTGAGCCAAGATCATGCCACTGTACTCCAGCCTGGGTGACAGAACAAGACTCCATTTAAAAATAATAATAGTAAATTTTTAAAATAATACAATTTACCAAAAATGTTTTCTACTTGTAGGTAACATGCCAGTCACTGCCTCTCCAAACACACGCCTTTCTCAAAGGGCTCCGGAAAGGGCAACCCTAAGTCCTCACAAGGCAACTCCCCTGCCTCTGGCCAGAGCTGACAGGATCAAGAGTGGAATGGACTCACATAAGCTAGCACCCTGAGAGACTGGGTCAGTCAGACGATGGTGGGCACTGGGATTGAAAAGTCACACGGGGCTGGAGCTGACCAGCCAATGCCACCGAAAAGCAGAGGTTAGAACAAAGAGAAAGGCCATGAATACGCTGAGAAGCAAAAGAATGGAACATGGATACTCAGAGACAGGGGAAAGAGACCACGGCACACTTTATTTTGTTTCCTTTTTTAAAAATTTTACATATAAAAATAAATAAACCAGAACTCCTAGACTTAAGCAGTCCTCCCGCCTCAGCCTCCAGAGCATCTGCGGCTACAGGCACGTGTCCCTGCACCCAGCCAGCTGCACTTTATTTCCGGTCCTTGGATGTCCTCCTGCTTGCACACTGTATCTCTTCCAAAAGTCCCCTTTCTGGAGATTCCTTAAAGAACTAAAAGTAGAACTACCATTTGATCCAGCAATCCCACTACTGGGAATCTACCAGAGGAAAAGAAGTCATTATATGAAGACCAGGTGGCTCATGCCTGTAATCCCAGCACTTTGGGAGGTCAAACCAGGTGAATCACTTGAGGTTAGGAGTTCAAGACCAGCCTGACCAGCATGGAGAGCAACCCTGTCTCTACTTTAAAAAGTCCCAAATTAGCCAAGCGTGGTGGTGCATGCCTGTGTTCCCAGCTACTCAGGAGGCTGAGGCAGGAGAATCGCTTGAACCCAGGAGGCGGAGGCCGCAGTGAGTGGAGATGACACCACTGCATTCCAGCCTGGGCAACAGAGCAAGACTGTGTCTCAAAAGTGGAAAGAAAAAAAAAAAGAATTCATTATATGAAAAAGACGCTTGCACACACATTTTCATAGCAGCACAGTTCAAAATTGCAAAACTATGGAAGCAGCCCAAATGCACATCAATCGATAAGTGGGTAAAGCAAATGAGTTGTGTACACCATGGAATACCACTCAGACACAACAAGGACTGAAAAACCAAACAGCCTATCTTCTCACTTATAAATGGGAGCTACATGGCCGGGCGCGGTGGCTCACACCTATAATCCCAGCACTTTAGGAGGCTGAGGCAGGTGGATCACGTGAGTTGGGAGTTCGAGACCAGCCTGAACAACATGGAGAAACCCCATCTCTATTAAAAATACAAAAAATTAACTGGGCTTGGTGGCTCATGGCTGTAATCCCAGCTACTAAGGAGGTTGAGGCAGGATAATCGCTTGAACCCGGGATGCGGAGGTTTCGGTGAGCTGAGATTGCACCATTGCACTCCAGCCTGGGCAACGAGCGAATCCTGTCTCAAAAAATTAATAATAAAAATAAATTTTTAAAAAAGTCTATAATCCCAGCACTTTGGGAGGCCGAGGCGGGTGGATCACGAGGTCAAGAGATTGAGACCATCCTGGTCAACATGGTGAAACCCCGTCTCTACTAAAAATACAAAAATTAGCTGGGCATGGTGGCGTGTGCCTGTAATCCCAGCTACTCAGGAGGCTGAGGCAGGAGAATTGCCTGAGCCCAGGAAGCAGAGGTTGCGGTGAGCCGAGATGGTGCCATTGCATTCCAGCCTGGGTAACAAGAGCGAAACTCCGTCTCAAAATATAAAAATAAAAAAAGTCAGAGCTACATTATGAGGACACAAAGGCATAAGAATGACACAATGGCCAGGCGCAGTGGCTCACACCTGTAATCCCAGCACTTTGGGAGGCCAAGACAGGCGGATCACGAGATCAAGAGATGGAGACCATGCTGGCCAACGTGGTAAAACCCTGTGTCTACTACAAATACAAAAGTAAGCTAGGCTTGGTGGCATGTGGATGTAGTCCCAGCTACTCGAGAGGCTGAGGCAGGAGAATCACTTGTACACAGGAGGTGGAGGCTGCAGTAAGCTGAGATCATGCCACTGCACTCCAGCCCGGGTGACAGCGAGACTCCATCTCAAGAAAAATAAACATCGAGGACTCAATAGAAAGGGTGGGAGGGAGATGAGGGATAAAAGACTATACATTGGACATAGTGTGCACTGCTCAGGTAATGGGTACGCCAAAAGCATCATCACTGAAGAACTTTTATCATCAAACACCACCTGTGCCCCAAAAACCTATTGAAATAAAAATAAATGTGAGTTTTAAAGGTTCGGTTTCTACTTGGCTAGTGTGTTCCTTGTTTACCAAGCCACTTCTCTTCTTTTGCTTTTCTGCTTCAGGTTAATGGAAGCTTCCCTGACTCTCTCCACTTTGCTCCGGGTCCCATCTCCAGTTGCCTTTTCAAAGATGGCACAGTTATCCTTTCCCTCTCCCCTACGACATTCATCCCTTTTGTTTCTGGATAATTCCATAAACATACAAACAGCTAAGATTCCTCCCACCTAAAAAAAAAAATTAAAAACAAACAAATGTCTCTTGACCCACATTCCCACTGAGCTTTCACTTCTTTTCTTTTTTTTTTTTTGAGACAGAGCCTTGCTCTGTCACCCAGGCTAGAGTGCACTGCAACCTCCGCCTCCCAGGTTCAAATGATTCTCCTGCCTCAGCTTCCCGAGTAGCTGGGACTACAGGCATGCCACAATGCCCGGCCAATTTTTGTATTTTTAGTAGAGATGGGTTTCACCATGTTGGCCAGGCTGGTCTTGAACTCCTGATCTCAGGTGATCTGCCTGCCTCAGCCTCCCAAAGTGCTAGGATTACAGGCATGAGGCATGGCCTCCTCTCACTTGAGTTCCCTTTGGCAAGAAAGGTTCTCCATGCACCTACAATGTCTATTTACTTGTCCTCACCTCCTCTTTACGGTTCAACGCACTCAGATCCAGACTTTATTTCTGCCCGTTCACCACTGCTGGTCCTGGGAAAGATCAACAGTGTCTGTGTAGCAAAATCCAGCTCACTCTAATGGCCTCACTTAACCTGTAACATCTCAGCAAGACTGGGCTCACCTTTATTTGAGGCACATGCCAAGCAGCTAAGCGCCTGGGCTTCCTAGCTCAGTATTCTGTTTCTTTGTTTGGTAGCGACAGAGTCTTATTATCTTACCCAGGCTGGTCTCAAACTCCTGGGCTCAGCTATCCTCCTGCCTTGGCCTTCCCAAGTACTGGGTTTACAGGCGTGAGCCACTGTGCCCTGCAAGCTGAGTATTCTCAAGCAAGCTACTTAGACACACTCTCCTTGGTTTTCTCAAATACCCTCCTCAGGCTATAATGAGAATGAGGTAATATGTGTAATCTGCTACAGAAACTGTTCCTTGTCTTGGCTTCCATTACTACGCGGCCTCCTTCCCACCTCATCAGTCTTGTCTTTCCCTTCCAACAAGTGCAGAAGGGCCCAGAGCTCTGTTCCAGGCCTCTGTTAATTTAACTTCACTATCTCCTTAGATAATCCTACCAGGTCCTACGGCTTTAAAAAGCATTTCTGTGCTGATGATGTTCCAAATTTATCTCCAATCCTGACCTGTCAACTGACCACCGGACTCACAACCAATTGCCAACCTGACAGCTGCAGGTGAATGTCCAAATCATAGCCCGCAGTTTCCAACCCTAGAAAAACAGAGGCTCACGCCTATAACTCCAGCACTTTGGGAGACAGAGGCAGGCGGATCATGAGGTCAGGAATTCAAGACCAGCCTGGCCAACATGGTGAATTCCTGTCTCTACCAAAAATACACACACACAAAAAAATTAGCAGGGCATGGGGGCACGTTCCTTGCCTGTAATCCCAGCTATTCCAGAGGCTGAGGCAGGGTAATTGCTTAAATCGAGAAGGCAGAGGTTGCAGTGAGCCAAGACTGTGCAAGTGCACCCCAGCCTGGGTGACAGAGCAAGACTTAGTCTCAAAAAAAAAAAAAAAAGAAAGAAAACCTGTTTGTTCCCAGTATTCTCAGGTGCTCAGGCCAAAATCACGCTTCATGCTTCCCTTGATTTGAATCCGTAAAACCCAGATACTGTCAACAGATAGTGTCCGAAACGTAAGTAAATTCATCTGCTCTGCCTTGCCTCCACTGCCGCCAGCTAGTGCAAGCATCATCTCCCGTTCCTATTAACGACCTGCCTAGTTCCCTACTTCTCCTGATACCTCTCTACGGTCCAGCCAGTTTTGAAAATTTAAATCAGATCACATCACTCTACTGTTTACAATCATTTCATGGCTTTTCATTGTGTTTGGGATGATACAGAAACTCATTTTTTTTTTTTTTTTTTTTGAGACGGAGTTTCGCTCTTGGTACCCAGGCTGGAGTGCAATGACGCGATCTCGGCTCACCGCAACCTCCTCCTCTTGGGTTTGGGCAATTCTCCTGCCTCAGCCTCCCGAGTAGCTGGGATTACAGGCGTGGGCCACCATGCCCAGCTAATTTTTGTATTTTTAGTAGAGACGGGGTTTCACCATGTTGACCAGGATGGTCTCGATCTCTTGTGATCCACCTGCCTCAGCCTCCCAAAGTGCTGGGATTACAGGCATGAGCCACCGTGCCCGGCCTTTTCTGCAAACTTACATCACTCCTGCTCTATGCCAGCCACTGGTATCTCTTTGTTCTAAACCCCGTCCCAGTACCTCAGGGTCTCTGTAGTGTGCCTCTATCAGTAACAGTCTCCTCAGGCCAGGCTGTGGCTCACGCCTGTAATCCCAGCACTTTGGGAGGCTGAGGCAGGCAGATCACTTGAGGTTAGGAGTTCAAGACCAGCCTGGCCAACATGGTGAAACCCCATCTCTACTAAAAATACAAAAATTAGCAAGGCATGGTGGTGGGCACCTGTAGTCCCAGCTACTTGAGAGGCTAAGGTGGGAATATCGCTTGAATCTAGGAGGCAGAAGTTGTGGTGAGCCAAGATCATGCCACTGCAACCTAGCCCGGGAAAGAGTGTGATCCAAAAAAAATCAGAAACAAAACAAAGTCTCCCTAGCTCCGCATGGCTGGCTCATTTTTGTTCTTCCTGTCTTTTCTAATGACACATTCCAAGAGTGAGTCCTAACGTACTCTAACCTACTTTATTTAAAGTTCCCTCTACTTTTTCCTCCATTATATGAGTATCACCATTTCCTTGAAGTCACCTCTCACACTTTACGTGGTTCACCCTCCAACCTGATGCAGGATTCCTGATGGTAGGACGTGTCTCCTGTTCACTGCTACGTCCCTATCCTTAGCATAGTGCCTAGTGCTCATTCAATGTCAGAAATGAATCACAAAATTACAGTACGGTCAGGACACTGGACCTTACGGTGTGTAGTAAACACACGCTGAGTGAACGAAACCCATTAAGTTTTATCCGCATCACACAATTCTCTTTCAGGGAGGGCTCAGCTGCAGTACCAACTCAAGACCTGGCCCATACCAGGCAGAGCTCGGCATTCCTATCTCAGCTTCCACAACACCCGTGCCCACTATTTTTTTTTTTTTTTTGAGGCAGAGTTTTGCTCTTTGTTGCCCAGGCTGGCATGCAGTGGCACAATCTGGGCTCACTGCAACCTCTGCTTCCCCAGTTTAAGTGATTCTCCTGTCTCAGCCTCCC
Organism: Callithrix jacchus; assembly: GCF_049354715.1. Lineage (NCBI taxonomy): Eukaryota > Metazoa > Chordata > Mammalia > Primates > Cebidae > Callithrix > Callithrix jacchus. The sequence goes on along the minus strand of NC_133511.1, from coordinate 7,918,099 downwards.
AAGTAGCTGGGATTACAGGCGCCCACCACCATGCCCAGCTAATTTTTGTATTTTTAGTAGAGACGGGGTTTCACCACGTTGGCCAGGCTGGTCTCAAACTCCTGACCTCAAGTGATCTACCTGCCTTAGCCTCCCAAAGTGCTGGGATTACAGGCGTGAGCCACCGCACCCAACCTCACCCATGGGCATTCTAATTGTTCCAGAATATATAATGTTGTAATCCTCCGGTGGCTTTTCTCCCCACTAGACTGAATTCCAGGAAGAGACTGATTTATTTTCTATCCCAGTGATGCCAGCAGACACTAAACAAATACTTGGAGAAGTCTGAAACTTACCAATAACTCAGAGAAACAAAAGTTCAGGTATGGTAAATATGTTATGAAACCAGCGAAGTAAGATAATGAACTAGAGAGTAACTGAGGGCCTACTATACATGGGAGGGTCAGAAAAGGCCTTCTAGAAACGTTAATGGAGCTGAGAAATGAATGTTAAAGAATCACCCTTGGAAAGATCCAGGAAAAGAGTATTTGAGGCATCAGGAACAAGTAGGACAAAGGTCAGGAATTAGGAACGAGCCTGACACACGCACTAAGTATAGAAAGAAGGGTCCTGTGAGAAAAGTAGAGAGCACAGCAGCAGCTGAGGCCACAGAAGTAAGTGCGGCCCAACAGATCGAGGTAAGGGTCTAGATTCCGGCCCACCCAAAGCTTTTATGTCATAAAAAGACCATTCTGGCTGCAGTGCAGAGAACTGAGTGCACTAGGGCAAGATTAGAAAAAGGGAAGGGGGCCGGGTATGGTGGCTCACACCTGTAATTCGAGCACCTTAGGAGGCCGCTGTGGGCAGATCACCGGAGGTGCATCACCTGGGGGGCTGGTCAGGCATTTGAAAGTAGCCTGGACAACACGGGGTTAAGAATACAAAAATTAGCCAAGTATGCGGGCATACAGACACCTGGAGTCCCAGCTACTCGGGAGGCTGAGGCAGGAGAATTGCTTAAACCTGGGAGGGAGAGGTTGCAGTGAGCCAAGATCTCACCATTGCTCTCACCTGGGCAACAAAACTTGGTCTTAAAAAAAAAGAAAGAAAGAAATTAGCAACAGAAAAAAGGAAGGAACTAGCACATAGGCTGTTAGGTCAAAGGGAAGCAGCGAGGTTACCAAAGCCGAGGGGTCAGGAACCCAGCAGAAGCAGGAACCACAGAGACAGACAGAGAAATTATCCTGGCTTCTTCCCTCCTCCTATCTTCCAATCTTCCACCGGTGGCTACACCCAGCCAGAAGCCAGCAGACGTTGGTCAGCCTACAGTAATGCAGACAGAATAGGGGAGGGGAGAGGAATGAATCTGAGAGCAAATCTGCCCAAGACTGGCACAATATAGGAAATTTTTTTTTTAATCTGATATTAAAAAGAGCTGAATAAAACTGGATCAAAACACAAAACGGGAGTTTTAAGGAGGGAGTGGTCAATAACATCAAATATAGGATCAAGGTCAAGAGGAAGAAACAGCCGAGCACAGTGGCTCGCACCTATAATCCCTGCGCTTTGGGAAGCCGGGGAAGACCAGCCTGGCCAACAGAACGAAACCCCATCTTTACAAAAACTAAAATATAGATGTTGTAAAACAATGAAAATCCACAGAAAAAGGAAATCACTGGTATTTTTCAGCTTGAGTGGCACAGAAATTTGACTGCAGAATCAAGGAGAAATGGATGCAGGATAAATGGGAGGCAATGAGTAAAGACCACTCCTGTGGCCAGAGAGAGAAGTGATTTAGAGCTAGAAAGGCAAGAAGCCCCAGTAAAGTCCACAACGATTTGTTGACCATAAGAGAGACCTGGTAGGCAAAGGGAAAAGAGCCAATATAATGAGCGAGAGGTCAAATTTCATTCTGCCACATAGCCCAGAAAACTGAAAATCCTGTTTATGGTTCAGTAAATGACCCCCTTTAAATCAAGTATCCAATACAACTGCTTCCGAGAGTTCAATCACATGACTGTCACCTGTCATACACGAGCCCAGGTACAGGCTCATTCTTTTCATGAGGAGTATTTGTGTTTGATTATAGGAGTATTTGTGCTTGTAAGATCTTTTGATTTTTGTTTAGATGGAGTCTTGCTCTGTTGCCCAGGCAGTGGCAACAATCTCAGCTCACTGCAATGTTCCCATCCCGGGTTCAAGCGATTCTCCTCCATCAGCCCCGAGTAGCTGGGATTACAGGTGCCCACTCCCACACCCAGTTAATTTTTTTTAAAATTATTTTTAATAAAGGAGGGGGTTTCACCATGTTGGCCAGGCTGGTCTCGAACTCCTGACATCAAATGATCTACCCACCTCGGCCTCCCAAAGTGCTGGGATTATTGGCATTATCCACCTCAACCTGCCTGATTACAAGATTTTAATTAAACCATGAATTAAGAAGATTCTGCATTTTTAAAAACACATCTAGAGTACCTAGTTCACCTGTCTCACCTAATCAATACTCTTTGAAACCCAAGATAACCTACTTACATTCTTGTGATTGCGCCACTCATTCCATGAGACTAACAAATAGGCTAAGAACTCATCTTCCCTGGAAACCTATGCCCTTCGACTTTTCTATTATCTCAGTCATCCAGGATCAATGTCAGACTCTCCCTTTTCCCTTGGCTCCGCACCCTCACTCCGTAATTGTCAAGTCCTACAATAGTTATTTCACCATCTCTTACACAGCTCCTACCGCCACCTCCGCTGTGCAAGTAATGTTACTCTAAGCCCACACATGAGAACTGGAATGACCTCTGATAGCTGTGGGTCAAGATGGCAGGGGGAGACCTATGTTAATTCTAGCTAAACAATTATAAGCTTGCTTGGCACAGAGTACAATGAAGCTTATACACCAAACTAAACTATATTATTGGTGCAGTTAATTAGAAATCAAGCAGCAACAGGAGGCCTAAGGTAAAGACCATCAGAGTGCGCCGTAACATGTACCCCAAAGCCTAAAATGCCATAAAAAATAAAAATAAAAATCAGACTTTGTCATGTATAAAAACTATATTCCAGATTAGGAAAAAAAAAAAGGGCTTGTGCAAAAATATCTGAGAAGGGAGGTGACCTCTGCTCACAGGAGCTGGCAAGGAGAAAAGCATTGCAGGGCAGAGATCAGTGAACACCTCAGGCTCTGCCTAGGTTCTCCGAATATGGAGTGATTTTAATTGTTCTATGTCCTCAATGCTTGGGAGATAAAAGCCCTTGATGTATTGGGTGATGTCAGACTGGGTGGCTCCTCCTTGCGGCAGCACCCTGATAACGATCAATGGTAAACTCAGAGTACTAGTTTAGCATGTCTTAGAAGGATCACACGTGTTCTCTCCCCGCTCCCCATTTTACCCACCCCTTCATCCTCCCCTTCCAAGCCCTTAAGATCAATGAGATTATGCACATAATAAAAGTGTGTGGAGCCCAGAGCTGGGGCCAACGCCATTCCCACGCTTGCGTTGGTCCCCGGGGCCCATGCTGTAAATTCTACTCTCGTGTCTTTCCTTTTCTCAATCCCTCCTCACCGCCAAGACTAAGGGCACCCACGTACGGGGTTGGGGCTGGTACCCAAGAGATTGCGACAAAAACAAACATATCGATAATGCCACATAAACAGGGTGAAATCCATACTTTCACAACAGAACTGGATCTCCAAGCTTATTGCCCTAATCACCCTAGAAAACTCAGGCTTCAGTAACCACATCCTGAAGGTCTCTACCTATTCCTGAGGCTTTGCCTGGCAATCTGCCGTGCGGGCTCCCTTGCGTGTGCAGGTGGAGAATAAAGTCATTGAGACTCTGCCCTTACTGTGTTTCCTAAATACAACAGTCCGAGGAGACACCCCTTGGAACGCCCCCAATATGTGAGCTTTGCTCCTATGTCAAGTATCATGTATTCACTGTATTATCTGAGTAGTCATCTGTTTTCCCTGATAAATTTTAGGCGGCTCCAAAAAAAAAAAACATGATCACATGGCGCCCTCTCCCCTTGTATGCCCCAGTGGTTATCTATTCTATTTAAAAAGAAAAGGAACGTCTCCTGACAATAATGCACACAAACACGTTTTAAAGAAAATCTCGGGAGCAGCTCCGGTCCGCAAAGAGGCTCCCGCATCCCGCCGCTCGGGCCCGGCCAGCGCCAGTTCCGGCCTCCCGCCTGCCCAGACACGGCCCTTAGTTAACACTCAAGATGACTGGAAGCAGCAACGTGCTATAAAAATAGGCGAGTCCGTGGGCGTTATCCCAGCACTTAGGCCGTTTCGGGGCCAGACCCGGTCACGTGACAGTCCTGGGGCCTACGCCGAGCACCCGGGCCGAGGGAGCCGCCAGGGCCGCAGGCAGAACGCTTCCGAGGAGGGAACTCCTCGCACCCCGGGTCCGAGCGCCGTGGGGACAGACCCCGCTCACCTGCACCAGCCTCCGGAGCAGGGGGCTGCGGCTGCCGCCGCGCAGAAGTGCCGACAGCACAGCCATGGTCGCAGAGCGCGGAGTGGGAGCAGCACTGGGAGAGAAGACACAGCCCCCTCCTCCCCCGCGCCCCACTTCACCCGCACCGCCCAGAGGGGGCACCACCCATCCCGCCTCCTCCAATAGGAGCCCCGGACAGCCACGGTCAGTGGTGATTGGCGGGAAGCCAAGGGCGGGGCAGAGCCTGGCGCTGGGAACTCGCAGCCTGGGTGGGGAAAGGTTGACGAGTGAAGGACGTGGCTGCAGACTCTGGCCCGGGCGTTAAAGAGCACGTGACACGCTGCTGGTTTCCTTGTCCCCCACTTCTAACCTGCTCAGGCCACTGGTTTATGTGTAATCCGAGCTTTTTCCATTCACTAAGCATGCTTCCCTTATGCCTACCCAGCACAAACTCATCCAAGTATTTTAGGATTTTTTTTTTTTTTTGAGACAGGGTCTCACTGTGTCACCCAGGCTGGAGTGCAGCAGCGCGATCACAGCTCACTGCAATCCGACCTCCATGGCTCAAGCGATCCTCCCTCCCTAGCCTCCCAAGTAGCTAGGACTACAGGCACAAGACTCCACAACCTGATATCTTTTGTATTTTTTGTGGAGAGGAGGTTTCACCATGTTGGCCATGCTGGTCTTGAACTCCTGGATTCAAGTGAGCCCCCTGCCTCGGCCTCCCAAAGTGCTAGGATTACAGGCGCTAATTTTTGTATTTTTTGTACAGACTGGGTCTCCCTATGATGCCTAAACTGTTGTGAACGGCTGCCGATTGCGAAGCAATCGGCCAGCCTCGGCCTCTCAAAGTGCTGAGATTACAGGCGTGAGCCATCACATCCAGCCGTGAAAATATTTTGAAGCAATCAAATTCCAGCCTCAGTCCAGATACAAATATGGGTAAAAAGGTCTCAGGTGATTCCAGTCCTCAACCTTCAACCACTGTGGCTGATACCCAGACATCATGGAGCAGAGACAAGCCATCCCCACCATGCTGTCTGAACTTATGATCCACAGAAACGAGATAAAATAAATCGTTATTATTGTTTTAAGCCATCATGTTTTTATTTATTTATTTTTTAAGATAGGTACTCGGCCAGGCGCAGTGGCTCAAGCCTGTAATCCCAGCACTTTGGGAGGCTGAGGCGGGTGGATCACGAGGTCAACAGATCGAGAACATCCTGGTCAACATGGTGAAACCCCGTCTCTACTAAAAATACAAAAAAAAAAAAATTAGCTGGGCATGGTGGTGCGTGCCTGTAATCCCAGCTACTCAGGAGGCTGAGGCAGGAGAATTGCCTGAACCCAGGATGCGGAGGTTGCGGTGAGCCGAGATCGCGCCATTGCACTCCAGCCTGGGTAACGAGAGCGAAACCCTGTCTCAAAAAAAAAAAAGAAAGAAAGGTACTCACTCTGTCACCCAGGCTGGAGTACAGTGGTGTGATCATAGCTCACTGTAGCCTCGAACTCCTGGTCTCAGGGGATCCTCCCATCTCTGCCTCCGGAGTAGCTAGGGCTACAGGCACACTCCACCACCCCAAATTGTTTTAATTTTTATTTTATGTGGAGAAAGCGTCTTGTTATGTTGCCCAGGCTGGTCTCAAACTCCTGGCCTTAGGAGATCTTCTGTCCTTGGCCTTCCAAAGCACAGAGATTAGAGGCATAAGCCACCTCACCAGGCCTGTTTTGGGGTAATTTTTAAATACAGCTGTAGATAAATGCAGCACGCTGTCTTTAATTTCCCAGTCAACCCAGGTTTGTCTTAAGTCCTCTGCGATTCCTGCACTAAGAACCTCTCTACTCAACAGCTTACCAAGGCCTACCTCCTTCCTCGGAATGTCACACTCACACCCTTCCCGTCTACCAGAGACCAAACACAAACACTTTTCATACCAGGTTGCTTCAAGAATTATTGAAAGGAAGTCATTACACTGTATGTCAGTCTTTAAACTCTGTGTGTGTGTGTGTGTGTGTGTGTGTGTGTGTGTGTGTGTGTGAAATAGATATTTCTAACTGAAAAAGTTGAATTTTTAAAGAAACAACTCAGAAAAACTAAAGGTCTGGCCCCATAGAGATTACGAGTTGTGAGAGGCCAAAGCTCATGACTAGGGCATCACACAGTAAAAGATGACTGGTTAGGCTGGGCATGGTGGCTCACGCCTATAATCACAGCACTTTGGGAAGTCGAGGTGAGTGAATCATTTGAGGTCAGGAGTTCGAAACCAGCCTGGCCAACATAGTGAAAACCCATCTTTACTAAAAACATAAAAATTAGCTCAGCATGGTGGGGAGCACCTGCAATCCCAGCTACTCAGGAGGCTGACGAGAATCACTTGAACTTGGGAGGCAGAAGTTGCAGTGAACTGAGATTGTGACACTGTACTACAGCCTGGGCAACAGAACGAGACTGTGTCTCAAAAAAAAAAAAAAAAAGACTGGTTATATAGCTATGTATATAGTTCTTAATATGGACCAGTTCTTTCACAGTTTAATTCATTTAATCCTCGCAAAAATCCACTGGATTAGTAGCACTATCCACGTTTTCCTGAAGTTTGTCCAAAGGCACAATCTAGTAGTGATACAGTTGCAATTGGAATCTAGTCTTGCTCTTCACCTAGGCTGGAGTGCAATGGCGTGATCATAATTCGCTGCAGCCTTCTGGGTTCACGTAATCCTCCTGCCTTGCCCTTCCAAGTAGCTAGGACTACACATGTATGCCCCCATGTCCACCTAATTTTTATTTTTTTGTAGAGATGGGGCTCTCACGTTTCCACTAATTGTCTCTTCAAGGCAATCTAGGCTTGGTCTATCATGTGCCTCAAAATTCTTCCTCTGTCCATCACCCCATTCTATTAATAAAGGCACTTCCATGTCTGTGTATATTAATATGGCAGCACCCCACTTTTCAGTACCAAAATCTTTGTTTCCTAAGGTTGCAGTAGCAAATTACCACCAACTGGGTAGCTTAAAACAACAGAAGTGTATTATTTCACAGTCCTGGAGGCTGGAGTCCGACATCTAGGAGTTGGCAGGATCAGTTCCTTCTGTGGGTTCTAAGGGACAGTCTGTTCCCTGCCTCTCTCCCAGATCCTGGTGGTCATTGGAAATCCCTGGCGTTCCTCGATTTGTAGAGGCATCAATCCAATCCCTGCCTTCTCCCCTGTGTGTGGCTCTTTTTCTCCACTCTTGCTATAAGGACACCGCCCATCCAAATCCAATATGACATCATCTTAACTTGATTATATTTACAAGTTCTCTATTTCCAAATAGTCACATTTATACATATTCAAAGTTAGAACTCTAACATATCTGTTAGGGGGTGGGTGTGGTGGCTCATGCCTGTAATCCCAGTGCTTTGGGAGGCTAAGGCCGGAGGATCTCTTGAGGCCAGGAGTGTGATACCAGTTTGGGCAACCCAGTAAGACCCCCACCTCTATGAAAATTTTTTAAAAATTAGCCGGGGCCACACATGGTGGCTCATACCTATAATCCCAGCACTTTGGGAAGCCAAGGCAGGAAGATGACTTGAAGATAAGAGTTGGAAACCAGCCTGCTTACATTAGAATCCAAGTGTAAAGATCTAGAGATAGAAACTGTTCCCGAATGGAAGGTCTCAACTGTGAGTTGTCCAAGCTCTTGGTGTATTTAATAAAAAAAATTGAACAAATGTACAAACAAAGCAACCAAAGAATGGGTAGCGAAGGCACACATTTATTGAAGGAGCAAAAATACAATTCACAGGGTGGGAGTGGGCTCAAGAACCTCTTCAATTGGGGTTTTTATTAAGCTAAAAGAACCCAGCAACACCTCTTGGTGCCCTTAGGGGATTCCAATCGGCCACACCCCATTAAGGCCTGTGACCAATCAGAGGCTGAAGTGAAAGCTCGGCACACAGTCAAATCAGATACTGATGTGGAAACTTCTATCTTGTTATTACAGGAGCGAGAAGCCTGTGTGCTGCCCAGTTTGTCCTAGAAATGGCTGCACCTGCTGTTCTTTTGCTTAAGCCTTAACCCTTGGTTACCCTAATTCCCTATCCTCCTGCCTCAGAATTGTTAAGCAAAAAGGAACCAAGACTTGATGATTTGGAAAATTCTAGGCCTAACTACTGCCAAGGCTGAGAAGGTCTGCCCTGAAGAGTGTGTCCAGACAATAATATGCTAAAGAGAATAGTTGTGTGACATATGGATCCATCAACCATCTCAGCAGAAGCCAGGAATAGAGTTGGGGTTATCCAGGAAAGATCTGCAGAGAACTCTCATGTCTAAAGGTGTGGATCCCCTTGACATCCACAGAAAACTGACAAGATTTTTGAGAATTTTATACCAGCAGAAATACTGCCAGCCTGGACGGAAAGGGACAGAGACAGAACAAATTGAAGGAAAAATGACTGACTCCCAGGCCAGAGCCTTGGATGCAGAGGCTAGGGAGGGCTGAGCTGCAGGCCCAGAGGCCAAGGCCAGCTGCACCCACTGGGCCCAAAGGCTGGATTGAGGCAGAAAGTTATTAAGGCTTTGAAAACGAATGTAGTTTTCCCTTTGATGTCACAAACTTGTGTGACACCATGACCCCTTTAATTCCTTGCAAATTCTGCCCTTCACAATGGAAGTGTCTGTCCTGTGCTTGCCTGGTCTCAGTCCCTTTGTGCTGCTGTCACAGATATCTGACACTGGGTAATTTACAAGTAACAGAAATTTAGTACTCACAGTTCTGGAGGTTTGGAAGTCTATGATCACAGTGCCGCTGTTAGGAGTCTGGTGAGGGCCTTCTTGCTACGTCCTCATGTAGCAAAAGAGAAGAAAGGCAAAAGGCCACCTAAGCAGGTTCCTTCCAGCCCTTTTATACCGCGAGCCAGCTCGGCCATAGAGACCCCCACCGAGGTGGTGCTGAAGGAACTGAGAGGCAGACACCCAGACAGAAGAGCGAAGTGAGTCTATCCAGGGAGCCAGTAGCCTTCTGAACCAAGCGCCTCAGGAGCTGACAGCATTGCAGGCTGAAGGCCCCCAGCAGTTTCTGATCTGTAGTTATTCTCTCTGAACAGGTGATTACCATTAACAAACAGGTGTGCTGTATTTTCTCATAACACAAAAATATACAAAGTAGGCAGCTGGTGCCCACTTTCCACTGACTACAAACTAGCTACAAAGTATTCTCCAAGAGGGAGCCATGGGAGCAGGGTCAGAGATCTTAAAGAACTGTTTTGACCAGTGATGATATTTACATATTGTCCGCTACTTTGGAATGCCCCAGGTAGTTTACTATTTGTGGGGGTGGGGCTGGCGGCCAGGTTTTCCTTGCCATTGTTCTTCCTAGCAAACAATGTATTTTACCATACACCCAGCATTTCTTAGTATTCATAAAGTTAACATTTCTCAACACTTTTATGAGGTACCAATCCATTCATGAGGGCAGAGCCCTCAGGGCCTCATCATCTCCTAAGGGCCCCACATCTTTTTTTTGAGATGGAGTTTTGCTCTTGTTACCCAGGCTGGAGTGCAATGGCGCGATCTCCGCTCACCACAACCTCTGCCTCCTGGGTTCAAGCAGTTCTCCTGCCTCAGCCTCCTGAGTAGCTGGGATTACAGGCACACACCACCATGCCCAGCTAATTTTTTGTATTTTTTTTAGTAGAGATGGGGTTTCACCATGTTGACCAGGATGGTCTCGATCTCCTGACCTCGTGATCCACCTGCCTCGGCCTCCCACAGTGCTGGGATTACAGGCGTGAGCCACCGCGCCCGGCCGGGCCCCACCTCTTCATACCACAACAAAGCAATTAAGTTTCGACATAAATTTTGGAGGGGACACATTCAAACCATTGTACCTGCCATCATATTTTGGAAGCAGATAGCTTTCTAGCTTCACATGTCCAGTTAGGAGAGGAATTTTGGCATCATATCACACCCAGAGTCTCACTGATACCTGGTGTGCATAATTTAGATAATGAGATTTGCAACATTTAGAGTTGATGATGCTTAGATGAGATTTTGGATTCACAGTTAATGCTGAAACAAGTTGAGATTTTTGAGGATGTTGGGATAAGGTGAATGCATTTTGCATGTGGGACGAATGTGAATATGAGGGGCCTAGAGGAAGGACTATACTGGGTGGAAGTGTTCCCGCAATATTCACATCCACCAAAACGTCAGAATATGACCTTGTTTTGCAAACAAGGTCTTTGAAGATGTGATTAGTTAAGATGAGGTCACACTGGCATACCCTGTTCCGTAAATCCAGTATAACTGGTGGTGTGCTCAGAAGACGACACAGGGAAGATGGCCTTGGGAAGATGGAGGTGGGAACTGGTGCACTGCAGCAATTAGTTAAGGAATGCCACAGATGCCAGCAACCCCCAGAAGCTAGAAAAGGGCAAGAAAGGGCCCTTCCCTGGAGTCTTCAGAGAGAGAGAGAGTGAGAGCGGCACGGCCATGGCAACGCCTCCATTTCAGACTTCCAGGCTCTAGAAATGTGCAACAATAAATCTGTTGTTTTAGGACACTCAACCTGTGGTACTTTGTTACAGCAACTCTAGAAAACAAATACAGGTGCACATAGCCTTTCTGTAAGTTTGCTAGCTTTGGAGCCGGAAGACGCGTCCGCTGAAATCCTGAGGCAGGAATAAAGTGTCAACAGAGCTGCTTTAGTGGGCATGGGCGAATGGCAATGTTTGTATCCTCCGTATCAGAATATGATACAATATAAATAGAAAGATGCAGAAGACAACAGCAGGGTGTTCCTAAAAACCTTCACATGATTTATCCTGGGATTCTGAAAGTTGCAGATACCAGAATACAGTCACTTTTGTTGGACCTAGACAAAATAGGGCCGGAAAGGAGACCTATGCTGGCATGTCTGGGATAACAAATGCTGCCACAGACTTACTAAAAACTGTTTCATGTGGTTCACCCATCTTCTGCTCTGGTGAGGTTTTTCATTAAACAGTCTTTAGGACTGCAATAATTCAAACGAGACATTCTCCAAGGAATACCTGCTCAGTGATAGCATCTCCATCAATGAACTGATAAAACAACTCTGGCTTTGAACCTATGAGAACCATGGACCCTGTTTCTAAGCAGCTTATGCAAATAGTTCTTTGCTAATAAAAACTCCCCTTATACAGACGCTTGCCATTGATGCATTACGGATTATCATTTTTATCCCCAAGTAAATGCAACATATTTAGAGAGAATTTTCTCTAGCGTTTTTTTTTTTTTTAATGTAGATAGGATCTTAGAACAAAACAAAAACAAAAGCGAAGGTCCAAGAGGGTATTTTAGAAAGTTTTTTTTTTTTTGAGACAGGGTCTCACTCTGTCACCCAGGCAGGAGTGCTGTGACACGATCACCTCTCTGCAGCCTCAGCCTCCCCCGCCCAGGCGACCCTCCCACCTTAGCCTTCTGAGTAGCTGGGACTACAGGTGCACACCACCATGCCTAGCTAATTTTTGTACTTTTTGTAGAGATGGGTTTTCACCATGTCAGCACAAACTCCCGGGCTCCAGTGAGCCTCCCACCTTGGCCTCCCAAAGTGCTGGGATCACAGACATGAGCCATTGCAACGGGCCAGGAAGTTCTTAAGTGTCAGACATTAGTCCTACTTGCCCAAAGAATGCCTTTGGGCTTGCTTCATGTTCCTCCTCTTTAGAGGATGATACGGTCCTTTCAACAGTGATTCTCAAACCTATCAATTCAATTTCACAGATAGTGGGCCCATAATTAAGCATAGACTTGTACTAAGAAAGTGTGAGAAATTTAAAAATGATAAAAATCCATGCCCTGCTTTTATGTTTTAGATTTGGAGTGATCTCTCAGCCACAGGCTAAAGAGAAATACCCCATTCACATCTTCTGGGGTCTTAGGGCTTAGGCACTAAGCTCAATTCAGAAGCCGGGCGTGGTGGCTCGCGCCTGTAATCCCAGCACTTTGGGAGGCCAAGGCGGTAGATCACGAGGTCAAGAGAGCGAGACCATCCTGGTCAACAAGGTGAAACCCCGTCTCTACTAAAAATACAAAAATTAGCTGGGCATGGTAGTGCGCGCCTGTAGTCCCAGCTACTCGGGAAGCTGAGGTGGGAGAATTGCTTGAACCCAGGAGGTGGAGGTTGCGGTGAGCCGAGATCGTGCCATCGCACTCCAGCCTGGGTAACAACAGCAAAAACTCCGTCTCAAAAAAAAAAAAAAAAGCTCAATTAAGAGAAAACTTGAGGTTAGGCCGATGGTTGAAAATTGCCAAGAACAAACACATAATCTCACTGACTACAGCTTAACCACTCTATACATTTAAGTAATCAACTGCAAAAATGCAGCCCAGCCCAGAATAGAGAAGCACACAAAGGAAAAAATGAAAAACAAAAGTAAGCCAGAAGTAACCCAGCAGCTAGTTGAGGTGCATCATTCCCTACCTCAAATGGTATGAGCATGTTACGGAGTGTGCGTATTCAGTGAACACAGGAGAAGCAGAGGTAAACAAAGGCCAGCTTCCGGAGATAAGACAGAAGTGGAATCAATAGTGCGGGGTGGGCAGGGGAGCAGTGGGGACTTACATCAAGGTTGCTAACCTGGGCAACTGAGATAGTATGAATTGGAGCAAGTGACAGACGATGTGTTGAAGTAGCCGGAAATACCTGCTGACATTAGAAGAGAAACCTGGGCTGGAGACAGTCGGAAGCATCTACATGCAGACAGTGCCAAAGCCAGGAAGACTATGTAGCTTAGCAAGAGTGGAGAGTTACAAGATGGATTTATAGGATGTGCAGTCAGAAGAGCCAGAGAATCAGACAAAGCTGAGAGAGAGGAGTGACATCAAGAGAACAGTGTCTTTGAAGCCAAGGCATGAAACAAACTGAATAACTAGGAGTGTTCAGGGTGCACATGCTGTAAGAAGATCAAGTAAGAGGAAGCTTGAAAATGAACTTTTTTTTTTTTGTAGAGATGGGATCTGGCTCTGTTGCCCAAGTTCATCTCAAGCCATCTTCCCACTTTGTCCTCCCTAAGTGTTGGGATTACAGGCATAAGCCACTGCACCTGGCCAGGAATGAACTTCTATTCTAATTAAGCACTAATGAGGTCACTGATGACCTTGGCAAGAACTGTGGGGACACAAGCCAATTAGTACCATATTGAAGATATGAAGGCCAGGCATGGTACCTCATGCCCAATAATCCCAGCACTTTGGGAGGCAGAGATGGGAGGATCCTTTGAGGCCAAGAGTTTGAGATCAGCCTGAGCAATAGAGCAAGACCCCATCTCTACAAAAACAAACAAACAAACAAACAAACAAACAAAAAACAGCCACGGTGGCATGCACCTGTGGTCTCGGCTACTCGGGGAGGCTGAGGTGACAGCATTGTGTAGTAGAGGTTGCAGTGAGCTGTGATTGTGCCACTATGCTCTAGTCTGGCCTGGGTGACAGAGCAGGAGCCTATATTAAAAAAAAAAAAAAAAAAGAAGAAGATATAGAGACAGTAAGACTGTGAAATGCTCTTCCAACATGTTTAGCAGAGAAGGGGGAAAATAAGGCCATAGCATGACCAGGGTAAGCGGGGAGGATTTTCTGAAGGATGGTGGGTTCTTCACTATGTTTCTAGGCCAGTGATTTTCAGATTTCACTGTCATCAGCGTCACCTAGAGGGCTTGTTAGAATCCAGACTGTTGCGCCTGAACAAGTTTGTGTTTGAGTAGGTCTGGGGTACAGCTAAAGAGCTTACATTTCAAGTGACCTGTGGACCAGAACGTAGAGCCACTGTGGGAGGTGAGGGAAAAACATTCAGAAGAAGGATGTATAAGGCCGGGCGCGGTGGCTCATGCCTGCAATCCAAGCACTTCGGAGGCCAAGGTGGGCAGATCACCTGAGGTTGGGAGTTCAAGACCAGCCTGACTAACACGGTGAAACCCCGTTTTTAAGGCCGGGCGCGGTGGCTCATGCCTGTAATCCCAGCACTTTGGGAGGCCAAGGCAGGTGGATCGTGAGGTCAACAGATGGAGACCATCCTGGTCAACATGGTGAAACCCCATCTCTACTAAAAATACAAAAACTTAGCTGGGCATGGTGACGCATGCCTGTAATCCCAGCTACTCGGGAGGCTGAGGCAGGAGAATTGCCTGAACCCAGGAGGTGGAGGTTGTGGTGAGCCGAGATCGTGCCATTGCACTCCAGCCTGGGTAACAAGAGGGAAACTCCGTCTCAAAAAAAAAATTAAAAAAAAAAAGTAGAGCAGATCTAAGTTTGGATCGGCACTCCTAAAGTCAGGCCGTGACTGAACCACAAATCAAGCTACTACTCACTTTCCTCACTCTAGGCCATCACTATTAGATTCCTGATCATGGGTGTGTTACCTCTTAACATTTATATATGGAATTGTTTATATTTTTATATGCATGTACTTTGCTTTCATCAGATGTTCACAAGTCTAGAACTCTCCCCGTCAATTGTTAACCTCAATTGTCACCCTGCTCTGGACTGTCCACTGTCAAAACAGGAGTTCAGTGTCATAGAAAGTCCATATTCTATTGTATAGCCCAGAATGGGGAGTGGGAAATAAAGTCTCCACATTTAAAATGTAAAATGTTGGCTAAGTGCGGTGGCTCACGCCTGTAATCCCAGCACTCTTGGGGGCCAAGGTGGGAGGACTGCCTGAACCCAGGAGTTTGAAACCGGCCGGAGAAACACAGTGAGACCTCCTCTCTGCAAAAATAATAATAAAAAATTACCTGGGCATGGTGGTGTGTGCCTGTGGTCTCAGCTACTCAGGAGGCTGAAGTGGGTGGATCACTGGAGCCTTAGAGTTCAAGGCTGCAGTGAGCTGGGATTGCACCACTGCATTCCAGCCTAGGTGACAGAGAGAAACTGTCTCAAAACCAAAAAGAAAATAAAAAAAAGAGAAAAATACTGCACTATATTCTCAGGCACATGTGCTATCATTCATTCAATCCTACTACGTGCCCTTTTTTTACATTCAGGTTTAACAGAGCTAAATCCAACTTGCTATTTTGGGGACCCTCTTTAAGAAAAAATAATACAGAATCAAAAATACAAAAATGCTAACGCCCCTCCCAGGGCTTTGCTCAAGTTAAGGGGCCCAAAAGCTTAAGCTTAGTGAAAAATCTGTTTCTCGGTTCAGATGGAATTTTTCACTTAGAAAATATTTTTCTCTGGCTTCATTTCCAAGTCAACTCTTCCCCCCACCCAACCTCCCAAATGCCAGTAAAAGTCTAAGGTTGAGTTTAGAGTCATTTTGAAGTCAAATGTGTTCCTCCATCCAGCTGTCCACAACATTTACTGACTAGCACAGTGGGAGCAAGCTATGACCTCTCAATGTAAAGGAGCTTTGTAACATTCATTCATTTATTTGATGGAGTCTCGCTCTGTTGCCTGGGCTGGAGCGCAGTGGTGCGATCTTGGCTCACTGCAATCTCTGCCTCCCAGGCTCAAGTGATTCTCCTGCGTCAGCCTCCTGAGTAGCTGGAATCACAGCTATGTATTTTTAGTAGAGATGGGGTTTTGCCATGTTGGCCAGGCTGGTCTTGAACTCCTGACTTCAAGTGATCTGCCCACCTTGGCTTCTCAAAGTGCTGGAATTATAGGCGTGAGCCATCACATCTGGCCTAAATTTTTTTTTTTTTTTTGAGATGGAGTTTTGCTCTTGTTGCCCAGGCTGGAGTGCAACGGCATGATCCCGGCTTGCCATAACCTCCGCTTCCCGGATTCAAGCAATTCTCCTGCTGCAATCTCCAGAGCAGCTGGGATTACAGGCATGCACCATCATGCCCGGCTAATTTTGTATTTTTAGTAGAGACAGGGTTTCTTCATGTTGGTCAGGCGGTCTCGAACTACCAACCTCAGGTGATCCGTCTACCTTGGACTCCCAAAGTGCTGGGATTACAGGCAAAAGCCAGCACACCCAGCCCTAAAATTTCTTTTAGTTCCTTGCTGTAATTAAGTCCCTGTAAGCAATTCAAGTTTCTTATAGTCAGAGTTTTGATTCTTAAATTGTTCACTTGATCGGTAACTAATTGCTATTATCTATTATCCAGTTTCACAACCTTATTACTATTTCTAGCTTAAAAATAAGTATTTCACAAATTTTCAAATATATCCAAAATGTGAAATGATGTTTTACATTTTTTTACTTTTATCTGCTGTAAAATTTGAATTTTGTTATGACACAGCCTACCTAAGTTAATGAATATATTAATCACTTTCAGGTTGGTATTTTTTTTTAACCTCTTCCAGGCATCTAGCCACATGCTATCATCAGTGAAAAAGCTGCATTCCTGGCTGCTCTCATTCTGAATTAGAATTTGAAGTCTAATATAAATAAGTAGGTTACTTTTCATATTTCAGATTCCTTCTAAGGCTAGCTGAAATTATTTCACCTTGAAATTTTTTATTTTTATTTTGTTTAAAAACAGGGTTTCGCCATGTTGGTCAGCCTGGTCTTGAACTCCCGACCTCAGGTGATCCGCCCGCCTTGGCCTCTAAAGTGCTTGGATTACAGGCGTGAGCCACCATGCCTGGCCTCACCTTGAAATTTAACAATACACCCGCTATAAAAATTTTATTTAAACTCTTAGAAACTATTTTATAGTAGAACATCAACATTTTCTGGATAGGTGAAAACTTTTATATTACATTTTTATTTTGCAAGAAAATAAATTATACAACTTAAAAAATAAAATCCAAAAATTAAGCAGTTCATCAAAATATTTCAGCCTACTGCATACAGAAAGTGCTACCACTTAAAACTGTACAGCATTACCATCTCAGTATGTAGTGGCACACATTCAAAATCGTATAGACCATATGAGGATAGACTACAACTTAGGAACCAAAATAAATTTGTTCAATACTCCAGAAAACATATAGTGTAGATGACAGGAAAGCTCTCATGTAATGTTTATTTCACAAACATAAACTTGGAAGATTTTATAAGACAGCATCCCAGTCATTTACATGAAAATAGAAAAACCAGCTCGAGTTTAAGATAACAAATCTTTCTGTAAAACAGCAAATCTTTCACCCAGACTGAAGTTTTAAAATTTGCCCTCTGAGCAGTGCTAGAGACATCTTTTTTTTTTTTTTTTTTTGAGACCGAGTTTCGCTCTCGTTACCCAGGCTGGAGTGCAATGGCGCGATCTTGGCTCACCGCAACCTCCGCCTCCTGGGTTCAGGCAATTCTCCTGCCTCAGCCTCCTGAGGAGCTGGGATTACAGGCACACGCCACCGTGCCCAGCTAATTTTTTGTATTTTTAGTAGAGACGGGGGTTTCACCATGTTGACCAGCATGGTCTCGATCTCTTGACCTCGTGATCCACCCGCCTTGGCCTCCCAAAGTGCTGGGATTATAGGCGTGAGTCACCGCGCCCGGCCCGCTAGAGACATCTTACTGCAAATAATGCAAAATACTTTCTAACTACTCAGGTCATATTTTCTATTAAATTTAATAAAAGGTAAAAGAAAGAAAGCTAACATTTCATTTTTGGAAGGTTTAACATTTATGCACAAAATAAGAGCAAGAGACTTAAATTAAAAAGTTGACAGAACTCAGGGACCCCTCCGATAAATGTAAAAATTGGAAGACTTCAGACTTTATTTCAAGATCCGCATTTAAACATTGGAATAGTAATGTTCTAATATTTATTTCATTGTGACCATCAAAACTGTTCTATATTTTCACTTCCTAAACTCTGTCTTAGTCGACTTACTTTGGCAATGAGTTAGCAACAAAAGTTAACATTTTCCAGATGGGATGTTTCCATCTTTAAACTAGAAGAGCTTAACATAGCCTCTCAGGTGTCTTATTGCCATACTACTAATTTTAAAAAAATTAAACGTATTTTTTTTCTTTTTTTTGTAGGGGGAGGCTGGATTTTCTTTTCCCTTAACTGCAGGTTTTATCCCTGCTTGGCACCAATTTTAGGTGCACACTGGAGAGACCCGATAAAGGATGCCAACTGTGATTCCAGACCCTTACAAACTGCTGGTAAGATGATTTTTTTTTTTTAATTAGCAAATCTGTTGTTAAGTTACTTAAAGAAAATTCAACAATGGCATAGGCACCTTGTCAACTAAATGTTTTTCATAAACACCAAAAAGTAGTTAAACTTTTGTATATATAACAAAAAAAGATGAAAACTGTACATTTACAGTATTTGCTGCTGCTCATTCCCCAAAATATAATTAAGACATAATTAGCTATTACAAATTTATAAAATTTAATAAAAAACTTTGCTATGGATTTAGTGTTACCTGCTTTTGCATTAAATTCGCCTTCCTAAATCAAATCATGACTCTCATTCTTAAATTAAATGACTCCAAATTAGAAGTTCCAAAAACGTTCTGAGGACAATTATGGTTTAAAACAACAAACCTAAACTTTGAAGATGGACTGCAATTTTTCCTCCTATCATTTTCTCCTTTGGCATTCTTGTACTGGGGCAAGCAAATACGCCAATGCTGAATTATCTGTTAAACGTAAGGGCCACAGTTACTACAAAATTATTTCTTCTAAATTTCAAATTTACCCATTATTAACAATCACCTAATTAGAGAGAACTGTGAGAACTAATTTTAGTTTAATTCTTCACAATATGCTTGGTCTAATAATAAATGACATTTGCCACCTTAAAGATGAAGTGTAAAATTTTAAATTATAAACAAAATTCCAATTTCTTAAGCATTTAAGAACAGACATTTTACTATACTCAGCAAAACTCTAAAAATGTTTTAAATTTGCTTTCCTTCCATTCAGCAGGCAGTTCAAAAACTTCCTGGGGTGGGGACAGATTCCATGCAATGCTCTTGAAAGCACTCCACTGTAACATAATACTGTATGCCTTTCTGTACTCAGTTTCCTGCTATCTTCAAAAACCATACTTTAAAAAATATTACTTAACATCAAACAACATATAAAATAATTTGCAAGAAAATTGGAAACGTGCACCACAATGAATGAAAACCCACGTTGAGCCATTCATTCCCCAAGGGGGATAAATTTTTTCTTTTAAGTTGTTCAAGTCCTCAAGTCCTAAAATTTCCACTACTCTGGGTATTCAGTTGCCAGCAACTAGTTAAGTTGCTACTTTGGATTGACTGAAAGGAACACGGTAAATGTTGCCTTCTGGCCATTTAAAAAATGTTTATTTTTAAAATATATAAATATATATGTACATATATTTGGCAAGTTTACTGATCATATTAAGAGTGCAATCATTTTGCTTCTGTTTTTCAGGTCTTATGTTGTGGTTTTTCTCTTACCCCTAGGTGACTGATGCAAACCTGAGGCTACAAATCCCTAACCATGAGACTTTAAAATACCAAAATACTTCTATGCTACAGATGAAGAGATCAGTTACATAATGGTATTATATTAGAGCAGGAGATTTCTGCCTTGTTTTTAATAAATTCAGATATGGCATAATAAATATTAGGTATATAAATATTAAGTGTGTTAGTAAACACACAATATGTTTAGTAAACACACTTAATATGCTTGTTTTGCTATTGTGGCTCTGCAATCATAATGACCTACCTAGCTCCATAAAACTTTTTAAATAATTGAAGCAACAATTAACATAAGCTTTACTTTTCAAAACAAGCTCTCCAGCCATATTAAAAAAAAAAAAAACCTGAAAAACTCCTTATCATTTAGCAACAACTAAAATAGCAGTCTCCTGCTTAAAGAAAACCAACATTTGAAAGTTGAAAATATTTAATACCATTTTTAGGTCACCATTAAAATTCAGTCATTATACTGAGCAGTGTTTGAACCAAAAATTTGATACTATGAAACACAACCTCTCACCTACATCGCGCCTCTCCCAATGTTGCATTGACCAGCTCACTCTTTTCATCAAAAGAAACCAAGAGTGCTATTTCTAGTTTTAATTGCATTTTTTAAAAACAAAAGTTAACAGCATTTTTCAGTGCATGAGTATCTGAAGATCCTTCCTTGTGCAAGTACATTTTTTAAGAGAGGAAAAAAAAAGAGAAAAAAGCAACAAGAACCCTGCCCTCACCCTTCCCAACTGTATTTCTCCTGGTGGGTACAAATCAAATTCACTTTTAAAGTTGATAATGGGCTCTTCATGAATGCAAGTTTCTCCACAAAACAGCATGCTGTTAAGAGTGTGCAACATGAAGGGAATGCCGTCATGCTAACTAATGTGACTGGCAAAATATAGTCGTTTTTGTAAGGTAAGGCAGAGATTTTAATATTTATGTAATCAAAGTCCAAATAAACCTTTCTCCAGCACAAACTGTTACAACTTTCTGCCCAAGCACTCCAAAATTTGGGTTCTTACTATTGTCCATGATATTCAAAATTATGCCATATATATGAAAGTGTTGATATCAGATTCATCTCTTCTGATGTATTTGTGCTCTATTAGCCACTCTATTTGCTCTTTTATCATTTTCTTTTGTGGCAAGAACATGTTTTTCAAAATTTCTACTAATTCAGTCTGCAGCTGAGCATTACTAATTTTCTTTCTCATTTTCATTATTTGTATGATAGCTTCCTAAAAGAAAAAATAAAAATAAAGTGCATTAATATATGAAATTATTTTAAATACAATAAACTGAAAAATGACTTTTTATGCATATTCATCCTCTATCCAACATCTACCCAAATGAATAACAATCACTAGGGGATTAATGTTCAGACCAGAATCTTTTCCTTAACAAATAAAAACACTTTTTGTTTTTTCATTCCCCATTAGAAAATATCTGCTTATTGGCGTGGGGGCCTAGGGGAGAAATAACATTAGGAGAAATACCTACCTAATGTAGATGATGGTTTGATGGGTGCAGCAAACCACCATCGCACGTGTATACGTAACAAACCTGCATGTTCTGCACGTGTCCCGTATAATTTTTAAAATCTGCTTATTACAGAGATTTTGAAAAATAAGAAAAATCAAAATTACCTCTGCCTCTCTGCTGAAAGAAAACCACACCTAATGTTTTAATATTATTTCCTTCAATTCCTTTTTCCATACCATTCACATTCTTAAAAGTTATCTTACCTGTGAAAACAGTATGTATATAACCTGGTATTATAGTTTTGTTTTTTTTTTTGAGACGGTACCCAGACTGGAGTGCAATGGCGCGGTCTCGGCTCACTGCAACCTCCACTTCCTGGGTTCAGGCAATTCTCCTGTCTCAGCCTCCTGAGTAGTTGGGATTACAGGCACACGCCACCATGCCCAGCTAATTTTTGTATTTTTTTAGGAGAGACGGGGTTTCACCTTGTTGACCAGGATCTGTTGTTGTCTCGATCTGTTGACCTCGTGATCCACCCGCCTCAGCCTCCCAAAGGGCTGAGATTACAGGTGTGAGCCACCGCGCCTGGCCCAAACCTGGCATTATGTTAAACATTAATTAAAATACAACAAATCCCCTACACCCAATTTTTTCCTTGTATTCAGTTATTTCTTTGTGTAGTAGCATAGGTCAGCTGGGGTCTGTTTTAAAAGTCAGTAAGTACTACTCTTTATTTTTATTTTTTTATTCTTTCTTTTTAGTACTACTCTTTATATATATTTACCAGATTAATTATATTTGCTACAAAATATTATCTTCAGTTTTTATTGGTTAAATTAAGTGTTTTTAAGTTTTTCTTTCCTTCTTCTCTTTTTAAATATAGAGACAAGGTCTTGCTATGTTGGCCAGGTCAGTCTCGGTCTCCCAAAGTGCTGGGATTACAGGTTTAAGTCACGACACACCTGACTGTTTTTAAGTTTCTAAATGAATAAATCTTTTTCATCTAGGTCATTTTATTAACATTTTTCTTGATGATTTCTTAAGTTACTATTAAGTTTTTAACAAGTTATTAGAAAATCATTAAATATTCTTTTCTCTTTTACTTTTTCTAGTCCAAGCTCTCTCTTTACCCCACAAAAGGCATCTATATGCCTGGTGTGGTGGCTCATATGTGTAATCCTAGTACTTTGGCAGGCTGATGTGGGCAGACTGCTTGAGTCCAGGAGTTTGCCCAGCCTGGGCAACCATGGCAAAACCCCATCTCTACAAAATATACAAAAAAATTTAGTCAGGCATGGGGGCCTGTGTCTGTGGTCCCAGCTATTTAGGAGGCTGAGGAAGGAAGATGGCTTGAGCCTGGGAGGCAGAGGTTGCAGTAAGCTGAGATCGCACTACTGCATTTCAGCCTGAGACCCTGTCTCCAAAAAAAAAAGGCTGTCTTAGCACAGATTACAGTCTGTTATAAATGTCAAAATAGAAAAAGAAGTAATATTTGCTTTTAACATTTAAAAATATTACTTTGCTGCAAATCAACAGACTTGGGATTCCGGCACTATTCAGTAATAGAAAAATTCCTTCAATTTCCTCTGTAGAGATAATGATCACCAGCTGGGGAGGGTGACACATGCCTGTAATCCCAGCAATTTGTGGTGGGTGGATCGTTTTGAGTCCTGGCATTTGAGACCAACCTGGGCAACACGGCAACACCCCATCTCTACAAAATAATAAAAAATAAAAACATTAGCTGGGCATGGTGGCATGCGCCTGTGGTCCTGGCTACTCAAGGGGCTGAGGCAGGAGGATCGCTTGAGCCTGGAAGGCAGAGGCTGCAGTGAGCTGACACTGCACCACTGCACTCCAGCCTGGGTGACAAGGCTGAGACCCTGTCTCAAAAAAACAGAAAAATAGGTTGGATGCGGTAGCTCATACCTATAATTCCAGCACTTTGGGAAGCCAAGGCGGGTGGATCACAAGGTCAGAAGTTCGAGACCAGCCTGCCCAACATGGTGAAACCCTGTCTCTACTAAAACTACAAAAAAGAGCTGGACATGTAATCCCAACTATTGGGGAGGCTGAGGCAGGAGAATCATATGCACCCGGGAGGTGGAGGATGCAGTGGGCTGAGTTCAGCACCACTGCACTGCAGCCTGGGCGACAGGGTGAGACTGTCTCAAAAAAAAATAAAAACAAAAATAAATAAAACATATGATGACCCTTTCACCGACACCAGAAGGTCAAGTGAATTCCTCCCCACCATGGACGGTATTCAGATACCAGGCTCTTGATCATCATAAATTGGGGTTTATGTCAGGGGTCCAGAGTGGAAGAAGGAAGAGGGAGAGTCTGTTCCTTCAAGCACTTGAAGATTACAGGAACCCAAAGGAAAAGGAAAGACATTTGTAAATGGCCCAATTTCTCCTTAGGTAAAGGTGAAGGTGGTAGTTATTGAGCCCAAAAGGAAAACAAGAGCAGAGAGGGACACTGGCACTGGTCCCCATTTGATATGCTGGAGGTTACTTAAAAGAGTAGCATAGTATGATGGAGACAATACTGCACTTCTGACTCTCCCTCAGTTCTCACGTGTCACAGTAAGAGTTTCGAGCTAATGGAACTGCCACAGGGCCTTTAATGACAGGGCAAGGTAATCCTGCCATTATTCTGCAAAGAATAATGACAGTGTGCCATGTAGGCCAAGGAGCCACACAGAAGATGTAGTGCAGTCTCAGAGGCTTCAAGAGCTCAGTAAGAGTAAGGGAAAGACAGAGCAGGGAAGAGGCCATGAGGTCCTTGGCAAATGGAAAAAGAATTAACCATAAATTCATCGGCTATGGACAACAACACAGTTACCAAAAAAAAGCCAAATTCTCAAAGATATACACTACTTGATAGCTACCAACAGCAGGAATTCAGGACACTGTCATAACTGCATAGATATGACACTCCCTTTGCTTGACTAGTCAAGCAAATCCCTCTCTCACCCTCAATACAGGCAGATGCCATCCATGAAAATCGCCTACAATGGGGATGAGCAGAGTAGGATCGGAAGGGAACACACTCTGAGCACTTCCTAAAGACAGCTTAGATCATTGGAATCTACATAATGATAGATCACATTAAGACAAAGCAAAAGGACTTCAATTTCTCTGTACATCTTAGAATATGACTACACCTGCATATGTATTTCAACCCTTTCATCCATCTGGAGTTTATCCTGGCACAGCCTGAATATGTTCTAACTTTTCCTCCAAACAGAAAAACTTCCCAACACCTCTTAGTGAAGAATTTATTTTCTTTTCATGGGTCATGGAAATTATTTCCTTTATTGTATATACTCGTTTATAATACAGAGTAGCAGATTCTTTGGTTTTTGTTTTTTTTGAGATGGAGTCTCACTCTATTACCCAGGCTGGAGTGCAGTAGTGCAATCTCAGCCCACTTCAACCTCTGCCTTCCAGGTTCAAGCGATTCTCCTGCCTCAGCACCCCCAAGTAGCTGGGATTAGAGGCGTGCACCACCACAGCTGGCTAGTTTTTGTATTTTTAGTAGAGATGCGTTTCACCATGTTGGCCAAACTGATCTTAAATTCCTGACCTCAGGCGATCTGTCTGCCTTGACCTCCCAAAGTGTTGGGATTACAGTTGTGAGTCACTGTGCCTGGCCTAAAGTAGGTTTAATCTTGGTTATTTTGCTCAATTAATCTTCTTGCCATACTATTTATTACTAGAGATTTTAAAATATTTTAGTATTTGCAGGGCAAGTTCTACCACTACCATCTTATTCTTAAGTTTCTCAATCATTCTTACTTATTTATTCTGATAAACTGAGAATCAATCTGTAAAATTCCAAAGATATTCCTAGTTGAATTTTCATATGAAATTTAGTAAACTTGACATTAATATCAGAAAAATCAATATTTTATGTTATTCAGCTTAGGCGCCAGGTGCGGTGGCATGTGCCTGCAGACCCACCTACTCTGAAGGCTGAAGCAGGAGGATCACTTGAGTTCATTAAAAAAAAAAATTTTTTTTTTTTAAGTTATTTAGCCTTGCCGGGCGCGGTGGCTCAAGCCTGTAATCCCAGCACTTTGGGAGGCCGAGGCGGGTGGATCATGAGGTCGAGAGATCGAGACCATCCTGGTCAACATGGTGAAAACCCGTCTCCACTAAAAATATAAAAAATTAGCTGGGCATGGTGGCGCGTGCCTGTAATCCCAATTACTCAGGAGGCTGAGGCAGGAGAATTGCCTGAACCCAGGAGGCGGAGGTTGCGGTGAGCCGAGATCGTGCCATTGCACTCCAGCCTGGGTAACAAGAGCTAAACTCCGTCTCAAAAAAAAAAAAAAAAAAAAAGTTATTCAGCCTTATCATTGAAGAATATGGTGTTTCATATTGAGCAAAAATAAGTCAGACATAAAAGTACATACTGTCTGATTCCATGTATATAAAGACCTGGAACTGGCAAAACTAAGTGATAATAATAAGAATCAGCTAGGGTAGAGGGAGAGCCTCCTGGAGAGAAAGCATGGGGAGGGAGATGACCGGTGTGACAGATAAACGCTCTGTATCTTAACTGCGTTATGTTCACACAGGTATACCTAAACTCACTGAAAACTGTATTTTGAAAGATACATTCCATTGTGTCTAAATTACAACTAAAACTTTTAGAACAAAAAAAGAGCTAAATCGTTCTATTTATTCAACTCTCCTTCTGAATCTCCAGTAAAGAGCCACTCTCTTCAAACAGCTCCTACAGAATGCGTATGAACTTTTCTTATTTTATTTTCCACTTATTTATTGCTAAATAGAAAGGCAATGGGTATTTTTTATTTTTATTAAGACAAATTTCACTCTTATCGCCTAGGCTGGAGTGCAGTGGCGTGATTTTGGCTCACTGGAACCTTCGCCTCCCAGGTTCAAGTGATTCTCCTGCCTCGGCCTCCTGAGTAGCTGGGACTACAGGTGCGTTACACCACACCCAGCTAATTTTTGTATTTTTAGTAAAAACGGGGTTTCACCATGTTGGCCAGGATGGTCTCACTCTCTTGACCTAGTGGTCTGCCCACCTTAGCCTCCTAAAATGCTGGGATTATAAGTGTGAGCCACCTCGCTCGGCCAAATGCAATTGGTTTTTATTCATTCATCTTTTCTCTGCTACATTATCCTACTACATGATCTACAGGCAATAAGCATTTTTTCATCTTTTCCTCATTTCATATTTTAAAAAGTACACTGGGCCGGGTGCAGTGGCTCAGCACTTTGGGAGCCCAGCACTTCAGGAGCCCGAGGTAGGCATATTGCTTGAGCCCAGGAGTTTGAGACCAGCCTGGGCAACATGGTGAAACCCTGTCTCCACTAACAATACAAAATCAGCCGAGTGTGGTGGCGCAAGCCGGTGGTCCCAGCTAATCGGGAGGCTGAGGTGGGAGGATTCTTTGAGCCCAGGAAGTCGAGGATGCGGTGAGCTAAGATGGTGTCACTGTACTCTAGTATGGGCAACAGAGTGAGACCCTGTCTCAAAATCAAAAAACAAAAACAAAACCAGGAAAGAAAAGAAAAAAAAATACCCCGGGCAGAAGTTTCAAACGGTAGTAAAAGAAAATAGTAAAAGTTGAAAAACTTGGTTTTAAAAGGACTATTTCTAAAGTTAAAACAATCATACATAGCTTTTCTTTATTACATTCAGAAAGTATCATAATCCTAGCTTTAAATTTTTTTTAAAAGAAGAAATGAATATTAGAGAACTTTTTTGGTTCTAAACACGGTTCGTAATTTCACATTACAATGGAATGGGAAATTGGAATTCATATTCCAACTAGAATTGGAATTTTTAATGTATTTTTGGAAAGTTAATTGAGACGAGATCTCACTTTGTTACCCCAAGTAATCCTCCTGCCTCAGCCTCCCAAAATGCACTTGGCCCCTACATGCTTTTCAGTTCAAAAAAGATTTCAAAATTTAAAAAAGAAAAAAGAAAACTAAGGTTTTTCAAACTTCAGACATTTTGTCAATATTACAAACCTGCGTTCTTAGTATTCGTAGTTGAACTATTCCTTCATTCTCTTCTTCTCTCATCCTTTCTGTAGTGAGCTGCAAACGTCCAATCAAGTTGATTTTACCCCTTTTCTGAACTTTTGCATTTTTTCTACAAAAAGAATTGAATCGAATATTTTATGGTGAAAGACTTAAAATCCTATTACAGCAACAATGTCTGAGAGAAAATCTTCAGAAATATTCTAAAAATATCATAACTGTTTAAAGGAAAAATGACAAATAGCTACATATTGCTTTATTTATTTATTTATTTTCAGATGGAGTCTTGCTCTGTCACCAGGCCAGAGTGCCATGGCGCTATCTCGGCTCACTGCAACCTCCAGTTCCTGGGTTCAAGCAATACTCCTGCCTCAGTCTCCCGAGTAGCTGGGACTACAGTTGTGTGTCACCACACCCAGCTAATTTTTGTGTATCTAGTAGAGACGGGGTTTCACCATGTTGGCCAGGATGGTCTCGATCTCTTGACCTCATGATCTGCCTGTCTTGGCCTCCCAAAGTGCTAGGATTACAGGCGTGTGCCACTGCACCCAGCCTACATACTACTTTAAAACAAACTCTCTATTTTCCTCAAATATAACTAACCTGCTAATGAGTGATTACACTCTCTATAAAAACAAAGTTAATATTTTATATTGCCATAAAAGTGACTAGCTAATTAAAGATACATGGGTTATGATTCAGTGTGATCTCCTAACTGGATCTTAACAACAACAACAACAACAAAAACGCTTTGTCTGAATAAAGTTGCTTTAGAGCACAAAAAGGTATCAGCCTGAAAGATGAAATGCAATATAATATAGTATCATGTCAAAGACCAAAAATGTATCCACGGAAAATATAGTAAAGAAGTAAACATCTGATTAATATTTTCCATAAACAACTAAATGCTATGTTTAAAGTGATGACAGTATATATTTATGTTTTAAATATAATGTAAGGAAAATAATTATTTTGCAAAAAACAAAGTGCTAAAATTCAAACAAGGTGTTTTTGCTTTAGATCAACCAACATAAAGCTTACATTAAACTGAACTCCTGGTTCACTGAGAAGAGGGTACCTTCTGTAAAGTCTTTGGGTGAGTTGACTTGAGGTTCATACAGTAAAACTTGCCGTTTGAGTTTTGGGAAAGCTACTAAAGACTATGAAGAATAAAGAGAAAACAATTAGCATCTAAAAACAGTATGAAACACTAAGATCAATTCTCCAACATAATCAACATAGGCAAGAAAAGGATTACAAACACAAACTTCAAATGTTCGGTACTACCATGAATATAATATTTGAATGCATAATGAGGAAGAGGAGGAGGGGAAAAGCGTTGGTTATGAGAAGGCAATAAATGCTCTTTTTACAGTAAGCCAAGAAACTGGTCACACAGGACCACAGTAAACACCACCTGGCAGTTATATACCAGCTCCTTCCTCTACAGGTAGGAATTAATTGTGGAACTTCAGGCCAGGCGCAGTGGCTCACACCTGTAACCCCAACACTTTGGGAGGCTGAGGCAGGCAGATCACTTGAGCTCAGGAATTTTAAACCAGCTGAGGCAACATGGGGAAACACAGTCTCTACTGAAAATACAAAAATATGCCAGGTGTGGGGCATACACGGGTGGTCCCAGCTACTTGAGGGGCTGAGGTGGGAGGATCGTTTGAATCTGGGAGGTGGAGGTTGTAGTGGGCTGAGACTGAGCCACTGAACGCCAGCCTGGATAACAGCAAAACTCCATCTCAAAGAAAAAAAAAAAAATTAAAAAATTTGGAACTTTTAAGAAAATCTGGAACTTCTATGGAGTAGGGGTAAAATGTAGTTGCGAGCAGGGGGCTAATGAGTATAATCTACAAGCCCTCAAACAGACCAAATTTTTCTTTTAGATTTTTGATCATCATAAAATTTTTGAACACATTCTCAGTATAAAAAGTAATTATATATCTGAGGCACGATGGCTCATTCTTGTAATTCCAGCACTTCGGGAGGCTGAGGCAGGCAGGCAGATTACCTGAGGTCAGGAGTTTGAGATCAGCCTGAACGACATAGTGAAACTCTGACTCTACTAAAAATATACTAAATTAGCTGGGCATGGGTGCACATGCCTGTAATCTCAGCTACTTGGGAGGCTGAGGCATGAGAACTGCTTGAACCCAGGAGGCAGAGGTTGCAGTGTGCTGAGACTGTGCCATTGCACTCCAGCCTGAGCAATAAGAGCAAAACTCTGTCTCAAAAAAAAAAAAAAAAAAGTACGTAGGTGGTCACAGTTCTCAAAGGCAACACTTAAATACCAACTCCATCTTTCTCTCTTTTTAAATTTTTTCTTTTTACAATGGCTCACACCTGTAATCCCAGCACTTTGGGAGGCTGAGGTGGGCAGATCATGAGGTCAGAAGATCAAGACCATCCTGGCCAACATGGTGAAACCCCATCTCTACTAAAAAAAATTAGCTGGGCGTGGTGATGCATGCCTGTAATCTCAGCTACTCAGGAGGCTGAGGCAGAACTGCTTGAACCTGGGAGGCGGAGGCTACAGTGAGCCAAGACTGCACCACTGTCACCCAGGCTGGAGTGCAGTGGCATGACTGTGACTCACTGCATCCTCCTGGGCTCAAGTAATCCTTCCACCTCAGCCTTCCAAGCAGCTGGGGATACAGCCACCAAGCTGGCTAATTTGCTTTTTTTTTTTTTTTTAACATATGGAATCCCACTATTTTGCCTAGCTAGTCTCAAACTCCTGAGTTCAAGCAATCCTCCCCTCCCGCCCTTGGCCTCCCGAAGTGCTAGGATTACAGCCATGAGCCACTGCTCCTGGCCTCTCCTTTTATATGAAGTACTTTTCTCTGCCTTGGTAAATTGCCTATTTTCAATTTATTTTTTCAATAAATATCTCATTAGTATATTTTTCTTTTCTTTTTTTTTTTTTGAGACAGAGTCTCACTCTGTTACCCAGGTTGGAGTGTACTGGCACAATCTTGGCTCATTGCAACCTTCACCTCCAGGGTTCAAGTGATTCTCCTGCCTCAGCCTCCTGCGTAGCTGGGATTATAGGCTCCTGCCACCATGCCGGGCGAATTTTTGTATTTTTAGTAGAGACAGGGTTTCACCAGGTTGGCTAGCCTGGTCTAGAACTCCTGACCTCAAGTGATCTGCCTGCCTTGGCCTCTCAAAGTGCTAAGACTACAGGCATGAGCCCCTGTGCCGGGCCTCTATTCTTCTTGATTGTAAGACATTTTGAGATGGTATGAATTTAATAATATACTGCAAGCCAATCATATATTCACTGCTATGTGAGAGGGTACAATCTTAAAAACAAACAAAAACACAAACCAACCCATAAGGTCCTTCTAAGCTCAGCATCAGGGAGTTCAGTTGCAAGTTTAAGATTTTCAAAGCTGATTTTCTCTCTGGGTCTTTGGTTCCATGCAAACAACACAGCAAGCTGAAAGGTGGTTACCTCCAAATCATATTGACCTACTTCATTCTTAAATGTTATCTATAATAGATAAAATAGATTTTTAATAAGAATCTCATGATATCTATGACATGACTTTAGATATGAAAAAGACTGCTGTCTTACAAAATCTACGGCTTTTTTCATGGTAATAAACATTTTAGTATATGTTAATGATTGCCCACAATACATGCTCATCTCTTCTTTCCATGTAACAAAACATGGCCATGTGACTACGTACTGAACCATGTGATACAAATGGAAATGATGGAGGAAAACTTTTTTTTTTTTTAAATGGTCCCAGAGGTTATCCGAACGCAGGAGGAAACTTCTAGAAGTTGCCCCTAAAGAAAGGTATAAGCTACCCTCACCTTTCCCTTTCTGTTGGCAGGAAGACTGAGCTAGTTGGGATCATGTTGAATTCTGTAGACAAGGGCAGTATCTTACCTGCGATGATGTAACCAGAAGCTTATGTTCCTAACGACTTCATGAAAAAAATTAACTATTTCTGCTCAAACTTTCACACGTTAGCAAGGAAATTCTATTTTAAGTAATTCTATGGAGTCCTGCTACTTGCATCCAAACAGAAAGCTGAAGTAACAAACATACTATCTACTTACAATTCCATTCGACATGAGATGATGCCAATGTAATTTTCTACCACTATGATTTTTTTTGTAGAATTCTTCTACTTCCGGTATCAAGTCCTCCAGTTCAGTAGGAAGTGAGACAAAGACTTTCTCAGAACTTCTTGACCAGGCACCAGCATTCAGAATTTTTATATTAACTGAATCAGCTATAGACAAGAATATCAAGAATATGAAGAAATTTATGTTAACAATGGATAAAATTCAAAATAAATACAGGGTAACTTTTGTTAAAAAATCATTAAGACTATAAAACTTTTGTTTAAAGTGTCCTTTTGTGGTGAAATAAAGATTTGTAAATCAACCCACTGTTTTGATAGCTGTCT
This sequence comes from Callithrix jacchus, assembly GCF_049354715.1. NCBI lineage: Eukaryota > Metazoa > Chordata > Mammalia > Primates > Cebidae > Callithrix > Callithrix jacchus. The sequence goes on along the minus strand of NC_133511.1, from coordinate 7,886,405 downwards.
CCAAGGAAATGGACTTCACAAAATCTTTTGATCTATTACTGCTGAGGTTTATTTTTAATTTATCAGAAAACAAAGATTTTTTTAAGTTAAAAAATATATATGATTATAAAATAATACCTGGTAATGCCAATTTATTATTTTTGTGCATTTCCTTAAAAGCTTGGTTCAAATCTTCAGATACTTTTATGTCCTGAAACATTCTAGCAAGCTTGTTTACATAATCTGCTGGCATACCAACTTCCTATAAAATCCAAAGACAGAAGAGGTCATAAATACATAATCTGGTATACTCCTGAGAAAAAATTTAATGGAAGAACTAAGTCTTAGATGTTTTAATACAAAATTTTTCTCTTTTATTAGAATGTTTATCATCTAATACCTATAAAATTTGCTTCTTAGAAACAAAACAGGATATTGCAAGGGGTCCCTGCTTTGCACAATTCTTGTATGTAAGAATTTCAGTTACCACAGTACAGTTAAATAATACCAATTCTCCAAGAACAAAGCTCAACCTTCAGTTGACACTATGTAATAATGAAACTACATGAAGTAAAAACTTTATGTCTAGCTCCTTGATCCACAAATCATGACAAAAATAACAGTGACGAATCACAATATTGCTTTGAAAATCTATTAATTGGCCTGGTATGGTAGTTCACACTTGTAATCCCAGCAACTTTGGGAGGCTTAGGCAGGAGAATCACTTGAAGCCAGGATTTTGAGACTAACCTGGGCAACAGAGTGAAACTCCATCACTATAAAAAAATTTTAAAAGTTAGTGGGATGTGGTGGCATACTCCCTATAGTCCCAGCTATTCAGAAGGCTGAGGTGGGTGGATCACTTGAGCCCAGGAGTTTAAGCTCTGATTGTGTCACTGCACTCCAGTCTCGGCAACAGAAGAAGATGATGTCTCTTAAAAAAAAATAAAAAATACAGTGGCTCACACCTATAATCCCAGCACTTTGGGAGGCTGAGGCAGGTGGATCATGAGGTCAAGAGATCGAGACCCTCCTGGTCAACAGGTGAAACCCTGTCTCTACTAAAAATACAAAATTTATAGCTGGGCATGGTGGTGTGTGCCTGTAATCCCAGCTACTCGGGAGGCTGAGGCAGGAGAATTGCCTGAACCCAGGAGGCGGAGGTTGCGTTGAGCCGAGATTGCGCCATTGCACTCCAGACTGGGTCACAAGAGCGAAACTCCGCCTCAAAAAAAAAAAAAAAATACAAAATTTAGCTGGGCATGGTGGTGCGTGCCTGCAGTCCCAGCTACTCGGGAGGCTGAGGCAGGAGAATTGCTTGAACCCAGGAGGCGAAGGTTGCGGTGAGCTGAGATAGTGCCATTGCACTCCAGTCTGGGTAACAACAGTGAAACTCTGTTGTTTATATTATTTTTTAAATAATAAAAAATAAAATAAATTTTTAAAAAACATAAACACAATCTATTAGTCATTCGTTTATTCAGTTCAACCACAGACAGCAAAGTGTGTCGTTTCATTGCACCTTATCTTCCAGTAATTAACCCCCATGACAACTTACAAAAGAGAATAATCAAAGAAGGTAATGGCACACAAAGATAATAAAAGTACACTGAAGAAATGAAGTGTTAATGCTGGAAATGAAAATAAAATAGAACATAAACAAGCTGACTGTGATTGTCAGGTTGATAATGCCAGTGTTGAGGAACTTAGTGAAGGCAAATTATCAACATAAAAGAGAAAAGTGGTAAGTGACAAAAAAGGTAAGATACCCTAGAGGAAGTGATCTTGGAAAAATGCTACAAAGGAATTCACAGTATTTCATTACACTGAAGCCCAGTAGATATAACGCTAGAAGCTCATCCAAATTACAAGGGTGTCACAACTCTCCAAGGCAAGAAAATCTGCTTACTCTGCCAAAGTTACATAAGAAGGCAAGAACTATTTAAACTACTCTTCATTAACAGCTTTTCTGACACAGATAATTTATCTACCATAAAATTCACCCTTTCAAAGTACACAATTTGGCCAAGTGTGGTAGCTTATGCCTGTATTCCCAGCAATTTGGGAGGCCAAGGTGGGTGGATCACCTGAGATCAGGAGTTCGAGACCAGCCTGGCCAACATAGTAAAACTTCATTCTCTACTAAAAATACAAAAATTAGCTGGGCATGGTGGCACACGCCTGTAATTCCAGCTACTCAGGAGGCTGAGGCAGGAGAATCGCCTGAACCCGGGAGGCGGAGGTTGCAGTGAGCCCAGATCGCACCACTGTACTCCAGCCTGGGCAACAAAGTGAAACTCTGTCTCAAAAAAAATAAATAAAAATAAAATATACAATGTAGTGAGGTTTAGCATATTCACAGAGCTGTGCAATCATCACCATTATATAATTTTAGAACATTTTCATCACTCCAAAAAGAAACCCCATACTATTTGCAATCACTCATTTCCCCTCCCAGCCCCAACTCCTGGAAGTCACTAATTTACTTGCTATCTCTGTGGATTTGCCTATTCCAGACATTTCATATTAGTAGAATGATATGATATTGTCTTTTGAGATTGGCTTCTTTCACTTAGCATTATGTTTTCAAAGTTCATCTAATACTGTAGCAGGTATTAGAACTTCATTTCTTTTCATTGCAAAAAATATTCCATTGTATGGATTAATCACATTTTGTTTATTCATTAGTTCACTGACATTCTGGCTTGTTTCCACTTTTTGACTTCTTTTCTTTGAGGAGGACAGGGTCTTGCTCTGTCATCCAGGCTAGAATGCAGTGGTGCCATCTCAGCTCACTACAACCTCTGTCTCCTACCACGTTCAAGTGATTGTTCTGCCTCAACCTCCTGACTAGCCAGGACTACAGGTGCGTGCTGCTATGCCCAGCTAATTTTTGTATTTTTAGCAGAGACGGGGTTTCCCCATACTGGCTGGGCCAGTCTCAAACTCCTAACCTTGTGATCCGCCTGCCTCCACCTCCTGAAGTGCTGGGATGGCGTGAGCCACCTTGCCCAGCCCACTTTTTGACTCTTAATAGTAGTAATGCCATAAACCTTTGTTTACAAGTTTTTACATGAAACATATGCTTTCCTTTCTCTTCAAATGAATGACCTAAGAGTGAAATTGCTGAGTCAACTCTATGTTTAACATTTTAAAAACTGCCCAACAGTTTTCCAAAGTGGCTGCACTATCTTATGTCCCTTTTGGAAACTTAAGAAAGTTTCAATTTCTCCTCTTCCTTACTAATATTTGTTACTGTTTGTCTTTATTTTAGCTACCCTAGTGGAATAAAGTAGTATCTCCATGTGATTTTTTTTTTAAGACGGGGTTTCACCATGTTGGTCAGGCTGGTCTTGAACTCCCGACCTCAGGTGATCTACCCGCCTTGGCCTCCAAAGTGGTTTTTAATTTTTTTGGTTTGATTTTGAGAAAGGGTCTCACTCTGGTGCCAAGGCTGCAGTGCAGCGAGTGGCATGACCTCAGTTCACTGCAACCTTGAACTTCTGGGCTCAAGCAATCCTCCCATCTCAGCCTCCTGAGTATTTGGAACTACAGGTATATATCACCATGCCTAATTAATTAATTTTTTTTTTTTTTTTTGAGACAGAGTCTCACTCTGTCGCCAGGTGCCAGGCTCGAGTGCAGTGGCACGACCTTGGCTCACTGCAACCTCCCCCTCCTGGGTTCAAGCAATTCTCCTGCCTCAGTCTCCCGAGTAGCTGGGACTACAGGCGCATGCCACCACACCCAGTTATTTATTTATTTTTTTTGTATTTTTAGTAGAGACGGGGTTTCACCATGTTGGCCAGGATGGTCGTCTCGATCCCTTGACCTTGTGATTCGCCTGCCTCAGCCTCCCAAAGTGTTGGGATTACAGGTGTGAGCCACCACCCTCGGCAAAGAAACTTTTTTTTTTTTTTTTTTTTTTTTTGAGATTGAGTCTTGCTCTGTCACCAGACTGGAGTGCAGTGGCAAGATGTTGGCTCACTGTAACCTCTGCCTCCCAGGTTCAAGCAATTCCCCTGCCTGGCTAATTTTTTGTATTTTAGTAGAGATGGGGTTTCACCATGTTGACCAGGATAGTCTTGATCTCCTGACTTCGTGACCTGCCCGCCTTGGTCTCCCAAAGTGCTGGGATTATAGGTGTAAGCCACCACACTCAGCCGCTGGCTGGAATAATTTTCATATCTTTTGTAGAGATGGGGTATTGTTATGCTACCCAGGGTGGTTTCTAACTCCTGGCTTCAAGCAGTCCTCCCACCCCAGCCTTCCAAAGTATTTGGGATTATAAGCGAGAGCTACCATGTTGAGCCTCTCCTTCCATTTCATTAATGACTAACGATGTTGAGGATCTTTGCATGCACTTATTGGGTATTTGGGTATCTTCTATGAAGAGCTATCAATTCGAATCCTTTGCCAATTTTTAATTATTTGCTGTGTGTATGTGTGTGTGTGCGCGCGCCAGAATCTGACTCTTGCCCAGGCAGGTATGATCACTGCTCACTGCAATCTCCACCTCACAGGCTCAGGTGATCCTCCCACCTCAGTCTCCCAAGCAGCTGGGACTACAGGTATATGCCACCACACCCAGCTAATTTTTGTATTTTTTAAAGAGATGGGGTTTCACTATGTTGCCCAGGGTCATCTCGAATTCTGAGCACAAGCCATCTGCCTACCTCAGCTTCCCAAAGTGCTGGGATTACAGGTGTGAGCCACCATGCCTGGCCCTATTTCTCATTTTACTGTTGGGTCTTGATATATTTTTTAACAAAGAAATAAAGTAGGCTCATGCCTGTAATCTCAGCACTTTGGGAGGCCAAGGCAGTCGGATCGCTTGCCACCAGGAGTTCAAGATCAGCCTGGCCAAGAAGCAAAATCTTGTCTCTACTAAAAATATAAAAATTATCCAGGCATCATGTCACAAGCCTGTGGTCTCAGCTACTCAGGAGGCTGAGGCAGGAAAATTGCTTGAATCTGGGAGACAAAGGTTTCATCGAGTCAAGATCGCACCACTGCAATCCAGCCTTGGCAACACAGCAAGGCTCTGTCTCCAAACAAAAAAGAAATAATTTAATTCTAAAGGTTTCTTATAGTAAATATATATTAGTTTTGCTATTTTTCCCTTTTTCCTATATATTTATAAGTGACAGCAAGAGTTCTGAGTCTTTTGAGAATAGTTTTTAAAAGTCACGGAATAATTCTTTTTTCTACTATGCCGTTTGTTGGTGTAGTAATTTCTACTATCCTGCATTGCCATTTGAAGGCTATCTATAAGTTAAAAAATCTGTAGCTCTCTCTGCTGTGTGCACACTCGCACTCTCTCCATGGAGACAGAGATATATACATACACAGAAATGAAAGACATTTACTTTAATAGTTAAAACAAAAAAATAAACTCAAATATTTTATATGGGAATTTAGTTATAATCAGCATTGATTACCCTAAATAGGCCATCATTTAAATATTCTTTTTGCTATATAGAAGTATTTAATGTTATTATTTATTGATAAACATCTCTAAAGTTAAGCATTTAGTACTGAAAATACCTTAAAAATAATTTGTCCTGTAGTCTACTTATTAATAAGGTCGGTTTAAATGAGAGTTGAGGTACAAATGAGAAACAGTAGAAACAACTCAAGAACAAAAACGCTTTACCAAAAGTATTAAGAAAATTACTTTATTAGATATCACTTTATTTTATATAATTGATGCTATATTCTTTATTTTTGAAATGGAGTCTCGCTCTGTCACCCAGGGTGGAGTACAATGGTGTTATCTCAGCTCACTGCAACCTCCACCTCCTGGGTTCAAGTGATTCTCCTGCCTCAGCCTCCTAGGCAGCTGGGATTACAGGCATGCACTAGCACACCAAGGTAATTTTTGTATTTTTAGTAGAGATGGGGTTTCGCCATGTTGGCCAGGCTGGTCTTGAACTCCTGACTGCAGGTGATCCACCTGCCTCAGCCTCCAAAAGTGCTGGGATTACAGGCATGAGCCACTGCACCGGCCTAAATGACACTATATTCTTATAAAATGTTTCCTACTTCTTTGACATTAACAATATTGCCAAAATGTATCACTCAAGCACATATAAAAATGATGTACTATATTGGAAAACCAAATTTTTTAAAAATTTACTTACTCTTAGCCACTCTACCATGTTTTCTTCAATTTCACTATCGGCAGAGATGTCTAATATAAGACGTCGTGTCAAATGAGCTTTGTGATACCTCATAAAAACATCTTTGTTCTGTACATATTTAAGTACCAAGAGCTGCATGAAAAACAAAATTACTTTCAATTCTTATATACTCTTAGCCATCTCTCAAATTTAGACCCTTCTATATCCACCAATTGTCAAAAGTCAGAAATTTTTATATACATATAAAGACCTAGTAAATTATCTGTGAGAAATACCCAGTCCTAATATACTACTTTAAAAGTTAGCAAAATTGAGACCATAACCAAATAAATTTTTAGTCACTCTAAATATCAGTTTTTTAGATTTTACATAAATTGCAACGATATACTTCACATGAAAACAATCAGTGGTTTTCTTCACCCACGTTTCTCTTCTACTTATCTTTTCCACTTTTTTTTCTGCCACTAATCATCTCTCTGGGCCTTTTTGTCTACACTTACCCAATATCTTATTTTTTTTCGTGTTTGTATTCCTGGGCTTACATCATTACTCTAACTGGGTGACAAAAATGAAAGCAACTACTTAGTCTACTCTCACTCATACTTAGCTATCTATCTTGGACTCTAACAAAAAAGGAAGGAGTAAAAAACCCCCAATCTTACAACTATCATTCCAGATTTGTTGGAATGATAAGTCCTGTATTAGTAGCCACAATTTAATTCCTAAAAATAATCATGAAAGGAGAGGAATTAAATGGTATTTCCTTCAAGAAGCTATGAATAAAAATTTTCCGAAGAAAAAATACCCCCCCTAGAGGTATTGCACTGTAAAACTTCATAACAGATACACATTTTAAAATTGGTACTATTATAGAAAGTCCTGTAAGCAAAACACAAATTCAAAGTAAGGTGATTTTAAAAGTTGAAATTAAAAAAAATTCATGTACCACTTCTTTAAGCTTTGCTTCAATCTCTTCAGAGGTTAGTTTTTTGCTTAATGGTGTTTTTCTTAGCAACATGTCACAGTAATTGGCAAGCAGCTCAGGGCATTTTGACTCAGGCTGAGTTTTTAATCCCACCCTAAAAAAACAAATCAAAAGCAGTTGATGGAAAAATGATTGATGTTTGCAAATATTTTTTTCTAAATCCAATTATTCACAAGCGAATTTCTTATCTTAAGTAATCTAATGACCAGGTTTGGAACTAGGATGAGCAAACAAAATATCTAGGGTGCCTAATATAGGGAGGCACTCACTGTTAGGTTCCCCTAAGTGCTGACATGGCACTTGCAGAACACTGAGTGTAAGAGCCTCCTTCAATTTTACACTCTAGGCCAGTGCAGTGGCTCATGCCTGTAATCCTAGCACTTTGGGAGGCTGAGATGGGCAGATCACGAGGTCAGGAGATCAAGACCATTCTGGCTAACACAGTGAACCATATCTCTATTAAAAATACAAAAACTTAGCTGGGCATGGTGGCATGCACCTGTAATCCCAGCTACTTGGGAGGCTAAGGCAGGAGAATCACTTGAACCCAGGAGGCGGAGGTTGCAGTGAGCTGAGATAGAGCCACTGCACTCCAGCCTGGGCAACAGAGCAAGACTCTGCCTCAAAAAATAATTTTTTTTTGTACTCTAGGTGCCTTCTTGCCTCACCCTAGTGCTGACCTGGCAATGATATTTAAAATATTTTGAGAGATCTGTTAAAATACTTTTGAAAAACTGTTAAATTATTGAATATTTATGTTAACATTTAAAACTTACTATTATTAACATGTTAAAACTGTTATTTCACTCTTTGAAATGTATCTAATATAACCCACATTCCATAATGATAATATATCTACCATTATTCATTAAAAATAAAAACTGTAAATGAATTCTTCCTAAGCAATGAAGAATCTGTATCTTCATTTCCCTTTCCTGATACAATTTTTTTTTTTGAGATGGAGTTTTGCTCTTGTCCCCGAGTCTGCAGTGCATGATGTAATCTTGGCTCACTGTAACCTCCACCTCTTGGGTTCAAATCAATTCTCCTGCCTTAGCCTCCCGAGTAGCTGGGATTACAGGTACCTGTCACCATGCCTGGCTAATTTTTATATTTTTAGTAGAGATGAGGTTTCGTCATGTTGGCAAGGCTGGTCTCAAACTTCTGACCTCAGGTAATCCACCTGCCTTGGCCTCCCAAAAAAGCACAGGGATTACACATGTGAGCCACTGTACCTGGCTCTTGATACAAATGTAAATACGGCATAGTGTTGTTTTTTAAAAAATAACTGAGACAGAAAAACACACAAAAAATTTTTAAAAGCTGAGACAAGGTCTCACTAAGTTGTCCAGGCTGAACGCCCCCCAAGCAGCTGGGACTATAGATGCATGCCACTGCACCCAGCAGTATATTGTACTTTTATGCCTGAAAGTCTTAGTTTTTATCCTACTTCTCTAAAAATATACATAAATAAATGAAGATTTTGAAATTTCTTGTGCTTATAAAAGTCAAGTATTGTTTTCCAAGGACTGAGCTATACAAATTCTAAGTATAGAAATCATCTAAACAACAGTTATACTGTGCATACATAGACACAAAAAACATGCATATGTAAAAGTTGACTATATGTATCAACTCTTAGCAGGGCAGATGAAACTTTTTCTTCCCAATTATAAATCCAGGAATCAGCATAGATTCTATTTATTTTATTTTTATAAATTTGTCTTTGCCCTGAGAAATCCTACTCACATAAATAAGTAGATGGGACTAGGGTAAGTTTTGCTTATGATGTCATTCAATTATTTGAGCACCTCCTGAGCCATTTGCAAAACAAAAAAATCCACATTGATCTAATACTAAAAATTATTTTTAATGATGCATATTTAAATAATGGCTAACATCAGTGAGGTGAGGAATGGAAAAAATAAAATAAAAAAACAGCAAAAAATAATAGCTAACATCAACTGTGCTGAAAGCAAAGAAGTAGAAACTATCTGACTAGGATCTGATACCTAATTCATTAGAAATTAATTTTATGTACATCAATAGCAGTATTTCAAAATATTTCTGTCTGAGACAATCTGAAGGTTGTTACATTCTGAGGCAAAGCACCACAGGAAGAATCAAGAAAGATACGCCTTTTCTTTGCAAAGTGGAAATGGGTCATTGTGAAAGAAGTAGAAAGGAAAAACTGTAATGATACTTCCATCACAGGGCGCAATTTTAGAAAAGGGTGAATGTGAAGTTGAAAATTTAGAAATGAATTTTCTTGAAAGTATCCACACTGGCATACTCTAGGGCAATCTTTCCGTATTCCCTTAGTAGCCATACTCCACTAACATAATGAGAATCCACCCATCTCTCCTTGCAATGCCTGGCCCAGGTGTGAGCTACTGTAACAATCCAAGGATCTACCTTCCTGCCTTCATTCAACCTGTTGAGAGGACAGCCATCAGTTTTTATTTCTGTTTTGACATGGACATCTTGCTACATTGCTCAGGCTGGTCTTGAACTCCTGGGCTCAAGCAATCCTCACTCCTCAGCCTCCCAAGAAGCTGGGATTACAAGCCAGCTATTTGTCTTATACTGTTTCTTTGAAGGTAGTGTGTTATTTTTTCCCCCTGTGGCTGTTTTAAAAGTTTTATTATTGTTGTCAGCTTTAAGCTGTTTATTATGATGTACCTAGGAATTGTTTAATTTGTATTTATATCTCACTTGGGATTCACAGACACCCTTAAATCTTTAATCAATTTTGGTCAATACTACTTCAAATATTGGTTAATATCCTCTTTTCTATGCTCTATGATTCCAATTATATATGGTTTTAGAAACTTTCTTTCCTCAGATAACAATTTCCATCTATTTGTCCATTAGTACGTCTTGTTTCTTCATTGCTATTATCTAAGCTTATTAATAATTACTGGGATATAATTCGCAAAGCATACAATTCACTCAAAATATACAATTCAGTGCTTTTAAAGTATATTCGCAGGGTTGTGTAATCATCACCATAACAACATTTTAGAACATCTTCAGCATCCCAAAAAGAAACGCCGTAACTGCTAGCATTCAAATCCCATTCTCTAGCTAATCTTCTGTCATCTTGAAGGCCCGGGCAACACCTTGTCTACTCTATGGATGTGCTGATTCTGGATATCTCAGATAAATGTTATACAGTAAGTAGTATTTTGTGACCTGCTTCTTTTACTTAGCATCAAGTTTTGAAGATTCATCCATGAGTCATAGCATGTATCAGTTGTTCATTCCCTTTTCTAACATGGATCTTTAATTGAGAGTAAAACAGATTTATCACTTAAATCATTTTCAACTGTAGAATTCAATGGCATTAAGTCCATTCACAATGCTGTGCAAACATCACTGCCATCTATTTCCAGAACTTCATCATCCCAAGCAGAATTCTTGTATACATGGAACAGTAACTTCCCGTCTCCCTTTCCCCATCCTCTGGTAATTTTTATTCTACTTTTTGTCTCAATGGATTTGCCTGTTCTTGATACCTCATACAATTCTATTCATGCAAACTTTGACCTTATGTGTCTGGCTTACCTGAATTACTAGAACGTTTTCAAGGTTCATCTATCTTGTGGCATAGAGCAGAATAGTAACTCATTTCTTATGACTAATATTCCACTGTATGGATATAGCACATTTTGCTTATCTATGCAGCTAATAGACATCTGGGTTGTTTATACTTTTTGGCTATTAAGAGTAATGTCACTCTACTATGAATATTTATGTGCATATTTTTGAATGAAAGTATGTTTTCATTTCTTTTTGGTATACACCTCGAAGTAGAACGGTTGGGCTATCTAACTCCGTTGAACTTCTTTTGCTTATTTTGGTCTTTTTCTTTTTTTTTTTTTTTTTTTTTTTTTTTTTTAAAGAGACGGGGTTTCACTGTGTTGGCCAGAATGAAGGTCTCCATCTCTTGACCTCGTGATCCACCCGCCTCGGCCTCCCAAAGTGCTAGGATTACAGGCGTGAACCACCATGCCCGGCCGTTGTTTATTTTGTTTTTTAAGGGTAGTCAAGCGAAGCAGTGGGAGTGGAGAAGAACTACATCTACAACTGCTTGTGATCAATTAGTTGTAAACACCACTGCACTTGGACAAGCCTATGCTGAACTTCTTGAGGAACTACCAAACTGTTTCCACAGAAGGGGCACCACCAACAGTATCATTCCAATTTTTCCAAATCCTTATCCACACTTGTTGTATCTGTCTTTTTTATTTCAGTCAACATACTGGGTATGTTGTGGCATCTCACTGTGGGGAAGCTATTAGTCCTAATTAAAGTCCTTATGTGTTAACTCCAACATGGATCACCTGAGAATCTGCTTCTAAAATGATTTTTCTTTTAGTTAAATCAATTTCTCTGTCCTCACAGGACTGGTAAGGTACTGCACACTGGACACTGTATATAAAAGAATCACACAGACACAAGATGATGTTATCCTGCATTAAGAATGGGTTCACCCTTTGTTCTGCCATGAAAGGAAATCAGTCCGTCTCTCCAGGGTTAGCCAAGGAGTCAAAGGATTGTCCCTCCTGGACTTACATTTCAGCATCCAGTGGGTTTTGTTACTCCAGTCCTGACCACCAAAACATCTACTGCCCCCAGCAGTACTGCTTAGCCTGGGCCAAACCTACATTCTCAGCTGCTGCTTCTCCGTAGGGAAACATAGCTACAAATCCTCCAGTAACCTCTAAAAGGTTTATCTGGCATTTCTGCACATTTCAATTCTTTGTCATATCTTTTTCTGTAGCTCTTACATAACATGAAATGACTATTTTCTACATTTACCTGATTTTCTACTTGTTCTCAGCGGAAGCACTGGCCCACCACAAACTACTCCACTCCATCTCATAAGCAAGTCTCCCAAATAACTTAGATGCTACTACCAGTTTATTCTTCTAAAACAGGGCTGTCCAATCTTTTGGCTTCCCTGGGCCACAATGGAAGGATTATCTTGGTCCACACATAAAATACACTAACACTAATGAAAGATGATGAGTTAAAGAAAAAAACCATCGCCAGCAAGACTCAATGTTTTCCATGAGTTTACGAATGTGTGTTGGGCCACAGTCAAAGTGATCCTGGGTCTCATGTGGCCTGTGGGTTGGACAAGCTTGTTCTAGAACATTACCTCCTCTGTATTTCCAACAGCCACACCACCTGTTCTACTGCCTGGCTCAGCTAATGATACTTATTCTACTGCACAGAAATTTTCTACTTTACTTGAGACAGGGTCTGACTCTGCTGCCCAGGCTGGAGTGCAGTGGTGCCACCATAGCTCCCTGCAGCCTTCACCTTCTGGGTTCAAACAATCCTCCTGAATAGCTAGGACTACACATGTGTGCCATCACGCTCATCTGATTTTTTAAAACTTCTGTAGAGATGGGTCTCACTATGTTGCCCTGACTGGTCCTAACTCCTGGCCTCAAACAATCGTACCAAAGTGCTGAGATTATAGGCATGAGCCATGGCACCCAGCCTAGAAATGTTCTACTTTAATGTGGAGCTAAAGGTAGGACCTTAGAATCAGAAAACAAAGAGAAACCCAACAGTCCTCACTTCTGGGACTCTATCCTGTAGATAAAGATTCACAAATATTAAATGTGCAATATTATCTTCTGTCGTACTAATAGTAATAGCAATATATCGGAACTACTTAATGCAGCAATAAAGAACCAGCTAAATAAGGTATAGTACATCTACCAGACAGAATGCCATGCTGCTATTCAGCATAATGAGGTTATGAAAAACCAACATAAAACAATATAATGGCAAAAGACTGAGACCAAATGCCCTAAAATGAGGAATAAAACAAGGATGCCTGAATTTACCCCTGCCATTGTAACTGTAGTAGACATTCCAGTCAGAGCAATTAGGCAGAGCAAAGAAAGAAACAGATCCAAATTGGAAAGGAAGAAGTAAAAGTATTTCTATTTGCAGATGTCATGACATTACATACAGAAAAGCTGAAAGAATCTACAAAAAAGCTTTCTGAGCTAATAAATCAATTTAGGAAAGCAGCAAAGTACAAAATCAACACATAAAAATTATTTGTGGTTGGGCATGGTACCTCATGCCTGTAATTCTAGCACTTTGAGAGGCAGAGGCAGGAGGCTCACTTGAACCCAGGGATTCAAGACCAGGCTGGGCAACATAGCAAGACCCTGTCTCAAAAAAAAATTAGCCAGGCATGGTGGTATGGGCCTGTAGTCCCAGCTACTCAGAAGGTGGAGGCAGGAGGACTGCTTGAGCCCAGGAGGTGAAGGCTGCAATGAGCTGTGATCATGCCCTTGCACTCCAGCCTAGGTGACAGAGAGAAACCCTGTATGAAAAAGAAAAAAATCAGAAAAAAAAAAAAAAGATGTGTTTTTATACACCAGCAATGAACAATCTAGAAGGAAATTAAGAAAACAATTCCAGGCTGGGCACGGTGGCTCCTGCCTGTAATCCTAGCACTTTGAGAGGCTAAGGTGGGAGAACCACTTGAGTCCAGGAGTTCAAGACCAGCCTGGGCAACATAGTGAGAGACTGTCTCTACAAAAAATAATTAGCCAGGTGTGGCCTGAACCTAATTAGCTACTTAGGAAGCTTGAGGAGGCTGAGGTGGGAACATCACTTGAGCCCAGGAGGGTAAGACTGTCGTGAGCTGCGATTGTGCCACTGCACTCCAGCCTCAGTGACATAGTAGACCTTATCTTCAAAAAAGAAGAAAGAAGAAAGAAAGAAACAGAGGAGAGCAAAGGAGAGGAGGAAAAGAAAGCAATTCCATTTACAATAGCATCCAAAGAAAATGCCGAAGTATAAATTTAACCAAGAAAGTGGAAGACTTGCACACTGAAAGCTGCAAAACACTGCTGAAAGAAATCTAGAAATCAAATGAAAAGAAACTCTGTTTTCATAATTGGGAGACATACATTAACATATTCAATGCATTTCCTATCAAAATTTCAAAGATCTTTTTCATAGAAATGGAAACGTTGACTCTCAAATTCATATGGAATTAGAAGGGAACTCAAATAGCCAAATGACCTTGAAAAAGAACAAAGCTGAAACATGCACACGTCTTGCTTTTAAAAGCTTATCACAAAGCTGCAGTAAATCACAACAATGTGGTTACCAGCATATGGACAAATATATAGACCAATGGAATTCACCTAAGCACCCAAAATAAACACATACATCCATGGCCAACTGATTTTTGATCATGGAGCAGACTGTTCAATGAGTGCTGGAACAACTGGATATCCACATGCAAAAATATGAAATTGGACCTCTATCTCACACCATATACAAAAACTAACTCAAAATGGATCAACGACTTGAATATAAAATCCAAAATTATAAAAGTCTTTTTTTTTGTTGAGACGAAGTCTCACTGTGTTGCCCAGGCTGGAGTGCAATGGCACGATCTTGGCTCACTGCAACCTTCACCTCCCGGGTTCCAACAATTCTCCTGTCTCAGCCTCCCAAGTAGCCGTGATTACAGGTATGCACCACCACGCCTGGCTATTTCTTTTTATTTTTAGTAGAGACGGGATTTCACCATGTTGGCCAGGCTGGTCTTGAACTCCTGACCCCAAGTGATCCACGTGCTTTGGTCTCCCAAAGTGCTGGGATTACAGGTGTGAGCCACCGTGTCCGACCCGATAAAACTCTTAAAAGAAAACATAACAATATATCTTTCTGATTTAAATATGAAACCAAAAGCAAAAGGAACAAAAGAAAAATTGAACTTAATCAAAATTAAAAGCTTTTGTGCATCAAAGGAGAGATCAAGAAAATGAAAAGGTAACTTAGAGAATGGGAGAAAATACTGGCAAGTCATACATCTAATATGAATCTAGTACCAGAATATATAAAGAGCTCTTACAACTCAACAACAAAGACAAAGAATCCAATTAAAGATGGGCAAAGGGGCAGGGCATGGTAGCTCATGTCTGTAATCTCAACACTGTGAGAGGCTGAGGCAGGAGGATCTTTTGAGGCCAGGAGTTTGAGACCAGCCTCAGCAGCATAGCAAGACCTCATCTCTAAAAGAAATTAGTCAAGTACAGTGGTGTGTGCCTATAGTCCCAGCTACTCAGGAGGCTGAACCAGGATGACTGCTTAAGCCCAGGATGTGGAGGCTGCAGTCAGCTATGATCACCCTTCAGAAAGGAAAACAAAAGAATGGCAAAAAAAAAAAAAGAGAAATTGCTCAACATCAAGAGTCATGAGGCAGATGGAAAATTAAAACATTAAGATACTACTACATACATCCCAAACGACTAAAATTAAACGAACACTAAACACTGGTGAGAGTGAAGATCAACTGGTACTCTCACACTCTGTCGGTGAAGTGTAAAACAGAGTAACCACTTTGGAAAGCAAACTACCGTTACATGCCAAAACATCAAAGAATTTCAAAAACACAACGCTGAATGAAAGAAGCTTTACACAAAAAGTACATAGTGTATGATCCCATTTATACAAAGTCCTAGATTAGGCAAAACTAACCTATATTGGGGGAAATAATCAGGACAGCAGATGCCTCTGGAAGGAGCTGGGTGGGACTGACTGTGAATAGACATGAGGTAACTCTCTAGAATGTTAAAGACAGCAACCATGTTAATGGGGTATAAGCATTTGTCAAATCTGACTCAAATGTACACTTAAGATTTATGCATGGGACTATATGTAAAATTTACCTAAAAACATAAACATCAAATTCAATGAATGCATTCTGAAGTGTTTAGGGACTAAAGGTTACTGATGTCTGCAATCTCTTTAGAAATGCACTTAAAAAGTTGACTGATGGATGCAAATAGATACATATTTGATAAAGCAACTATAGTAACTCTGTTGTAAATTTGAACATTTTCATAAAAAAAAAAATATGCTCGGGACTGCGTGCAGTGGCTCACACCTGTAATCCCAGCACTTTGGGAGGCCAAGGCAGGCGGATCACTTGAGGTCAAGAGTTGGAGACCAGCCTGGCCAAAACCCCATCTCCACTAAAAATACAAAAAAAATTAGCTGGGCACGGTGGCATGTGCTTGTAATACCAGCTATTTGGGAGGCTGAGGCAAGAGAATTGCTTGAACCCAGGAGGTGGAGGTTGCAGTGAGCTGAGATCACACCACTGCACTCCAGCCTGGGTGACAGAGTAAGACCCTGTCATAAATGAATAAATAAATAAGCAAGCAAGCAAGCTAGCAAACTCGGGTGACAGAGAATGAAGATCTCTACCTACTCGTGCAAAGAGATGGCCATGATGTAGTGCTGTATGTTTCACATATTTCACAGTTTATAAAAGTACATAATATACGCCTTTCTAAAACATGTCAGTATAATACGGTACGACTCAGAATGTCTTCCACCATATTACTCAAGCAACGTACAGCTCAAAAAAGACAAAATGAAAACACTAAATGAAGAATACTTGATTGCTTTTCCTTAAGAAATGTTATTTTTCAGTAGTTTTCAAGTATTTTAACATTAGATATAAAATTTCTTTAAAATGGTAATTCTTAGCTACAAGTACATCGAAAGATTTTTTTCAATTAACCTTTATTGCTATTTAGTACTACTCTCAAAGTGCTATAACTAGCTCAGATTCATTTCACAAATTTCAGTTGTCAGATTTTCCATAAGCTATGCTTAGCACAGGCATATTCATCTTACCAATTATAGAACAGTTTTTTAAAAACAGTAATAGAAAAATTCACATTAAAACAAAGTTCTTTCTATATCATTATGGTAAATTGAGTCATTTTCTATGCTTCTTTAAGTAACAGAATACTGTTAGTCACTAATGAGGGAAAAACAATCAAGTAGAGGTCCTAAAAGATTAGGAATAAATTTTTTTTTTCTGCTTGAAAAAATAATCACTTTTTAAATTATAAAATAATAAAAAATGATAAATGGACTTTAATAGCCAAAAGCAGCAAAAGTCACAAAACTAACAACAAAAACAAACCTAACAGGGTACCTTGTATACCCAGTTAAACTGTATTACACACATAAAAACTTAAGTACTTTAAAGTATGGTTTTTTAAAACTTACCCCTTCTGCTTCAAAGGTAATTCAAGTTTAAATATGGTAGCATCATTAACAACTGCTTTATATGCCTGCAAAAAATAATTTGTAATAAAATCGTTATTTTTAATATTTAAAACATACAAAGTTTTATACACCCTAACACACATAAAAATATGCCAGTTTTTATTTCTAATGGTATATCTGGCCAGACAGAATTAGCCTAGTCAAAGACTTGAGCATGTTCTTTGTCATATTATAATTACCAATATTCTCAAGTGAGGTTTTCTTTTTTTTTTTTTTTTTTGAGATGAAGTCTCACTCTATCACCCAGGCTGGAGTGCAGTGGCGTGATTTTGGCTCACTGCAACCTCCACCTCCCAGGTTCAAGCGATTCTCCTGCCTCAGCCTCTCATATAGCTGGGATTACAGGTGCCTGCCACCATGCCTGGCTAACTTTTGTATTTTTAGTAGAAAGGAGGTTTCACCATGTTGGCCAGGCTGCTCTCAAACTCCTGACCTCTGGTGAATTGCCTGCCTTGGCCTCCCAGAGTGCTGGGATTACAAGCATGAGCCCATGTGCCCAGCCTCAAGTGAGGTCTTTTTTTGTTGTTGTTGTTGTTGTTTTTTTTTTTTTTTTTTGAGACAGGGTCTCACTCTGTCACACAGGCTGGCTCAGCTCACTGCAACTTTGGCCTCGTGGGTGCAAGCGATTCTCCTGCCTCAGCTTCCTGAGTAGCTGGAACTATAGGTGTGCACCACAGTGCCTGGCTAATTTTTGTATTTTTAGTAGAGACAGGGTTTCATCATGTTGGCTAGGCTGGTCTCGAACCCCGACCTCAAGTGATCCACCCACCTTAGCCTCCCAAAGTGCTGGATTACAGGTGTCAGCCACTGCGCCAGCCTACACAACTGTTCTTGTTAAAGTCACTGGTAACTTCCCTGTTGCAGAAGATAACGGTTAATCTCCATCTTACTTGATTTATCAACAGTGTTTTAAACAGCAGATCACACCCTCCTCCTGAGAGCACTTTTCTCACTTGTCTTTTAGCCCATAACATTCTCCTGATCACTGTTTCCTTCTCGTGAAAGATGACTCTTCATTTTCTAACAATAAAATATCAGAATGCCCTAGGCCAATCCTTGGATCTGTCCTCTTTTCTGTCTTCACTCATTACCATATGGATGTTTAACAGATATTTCAAAGTTAACTTATTAAAAACTGAGTTTCTGATCTCTCTGCAACCATCTCTCCAAAACCAGTTTCTCTTAGTCTTCCCTATCGCAGCGAACACATCCTTCTAACTGATCAGAACACAAATCTGAATGTCATCACTGACTAGTCTCTATCACATTCTACATCTGATTCAACAGCAAATCCTGAATAGTCTATCTTCATAATATAATCATAATCTCAGCAATCCCTCTTCTAGGCATACACCCAAAGGAAATTAAATTACCACTTCATAAAGATAACTGCACTCCCACATTCACTGCAGCATTATTCACAGTAGCCAAAATATGAACACAACTTCAGTGTCCATCAATGGATAAAGAAACTGGTACATATATACTATGGAAGACTGGAAGAGCTTATGCTAAGTCAAATAAGCCAGACACAGAAGGAAACATATTGCATGATCTCACTTATAAGTGGAATCTTAAAAAAAATTCAAATATACAGAGAGAGGAACAAAAGAGTAGTAACCAGTGACAAAATAGGCAGAAAAGAAAAAGGGAGAGGTAGGTCAAATGATACAAAGCAGCAGATACTCAGGATGAAAGTCTAGAAAGCTAATGTACAGCATAAAAACTACAGGTAGTGATATTATACTGGGCTGAGCGTGGAGGCTTATGCCTGTAATCCCAGTATTTTGGGAGGTTGTGGTGGATGGATCGCTTAAGCCCGGGAGTTCAAGACCAGCTTGGTCAACAAAGTGAGAACTCATCTCTACCAAAAAAATTGCAAATTAGCCAAATGTAGTGGTGCGTGCCTGTAGTCCTAGCTACTTACTACTCAGGAGGCTGAGGTAGGAGCATGACCTGAGCCCAGGCAGGTTGAAGCTCCAACGAACCAGGTTGTGCCACTGCACTGAATCTGGCCTGGGTGACAGAGCAAGACCCTGTCTCAAAATAAATAAATAAAAGAAAATTATATTCTATATTGGAATCATGCTAAATAGTAGACTCTGGGTGCTCTTGCTACAACAACAAAACAAAACAAAAAACAAGAAAATGGGTAACTGTGAGAAGATGGATATGTTTATTTCCTTTACCAGTGAGATGACAGAACTGAGAAAGCATCAGGGCAGGTGAAGAGTTCGCAAAGAACATGATTTAAAGGGAGAGCCACCACCAGGGTGGTGGCTCAGGTCAAATAAGTTCTTAAATGGTATTCTTCCTTCTTTCTTCCCTTCAGTCTATTTTTTTGCAACAGCCAGAGCGATCCTGTTAATACATAAATCACATCCTGCCATTCTGTTTAAAATTTTTAAATGACCTCCCATCCTACTCACAGTAAAAACTAACTCCTTACCATGGCTCAGAGTCTTACATGATCTGGCTTCCTATGAAGCCTTTGCAGGCTACTCAACTTTAGACTTCACACCACCCTACCATGTCTATACTCCCTTAACTCCTTTGCTACTTTACCTACTTATTTATTTGTTCTAAAATAGACAAAAAGAGGCAAGGAGTGGTGGCTCACACCTGTAATCCCATCACTTTGGAAGGCCAAGTTAGGAGTTCAAGACCACCCTGGCCAACACAATGAAACTCCATCTCTACTAAAAATACTAATTAGCTGAGCCCAGGTGGACTCCTGTAATCTCAGCTACTTGGGAGGCTGAGGCAGGAGAATTGCTTGAACCCAAGCAGGGGGGGTTGCAGTGAGCTGAGACTGCAGCACTGCACTCCAGCCTAGGCAACAAGAGCGAAACCCCATCTCGAAAAAACAAAAGAAAAGAAATTAAAACAGAAAAAAAGAGTGAGAAAAAAATCCTACTAGACAAAGTTGTCTTTTTAGAATCATTCAAACTCAGGAAGTAATGAAAAGTAGTCAAAGAAGAGAAAAAACTAACAGTAACTTCTTGTTACAGATTTATTACATTAATAAAAGATCAACGCTAAGGACAGCATTGTGTTTCATTATCATTACCGTATTCTAGTAAGGGTGGAAAAAGAGGGCATGCAATACAAATGCTCCCTGGGAAACAAGGATAAGTCTAACAAAATCTCAAAGGAACCCCATGAAAGGACAGAGGATGGAGGAATCAACTCTGCTTGGGATGAGCTGTGCAGGGAGCAGGACATCAAGAAGTTCCAGGGGAAGTATTCTTTGAGCTGGGTCTGAATGGAAGGATGAACAGGAATTCAATAGATCAGTAATATTCAAAAACAGAAAAACATTCTTGGAAAAATGAGAAAAAAGCAACTAAATTCTAATTCATAAGGCTACCCAATGCTGAGAATGCTTACAAACAAACAAAACAGAGTTGCCCTCACTGATGAAAAATAATAGTTGCTAGGATTTTAAGTTTATAACAGTAAAATGATGCAAACTGATTACTAAAGTCAGTTATGAGAGTACAACTTTTAAAACGGTGTTTTATATATATACAGGATATGTACCTTATCTCTTGCAGTAAGAAATCGTGGATCATCTTGAAAAGCTTCTTTGACGAGTTTACTAAATCTATTAAATAGTGTAAGTAACTGCTCAACATATTTCTCAGAGTCCTAGAAACAAAAGGTTTGATATTTTGAGTTTTTAAAAGGAAAAGAATAAATAACACAAAAAAATGAGAAACTATAAACATAATTTTAATGATTCATTTAAAACTGCGGACATTTTTTCTTAAAAATAAAATCAAAAGGTATTCCAATATTACTGTTTTGCCATTTCAATTACTATTTCCAGTTCTGCATTTAAAACAATTTAATATTTTTATTTGTAATTAACACATAACTATACATATTATGAGGTACAATGTTATATTTCAATGCATGTATATACAGTATAATGATCAATTGGGGTAACTACTATATCCATCACTTCATTTATTAATTTCTTTGTGGTAACAACATTAAAAAAATCTCTTCTGGCTATCTTGAAATATACACTACAATGCTACTTGCTATATAGCCCTTCTACTGGGTAACAGAACACCAAAATTTATTCTTCCTACTCAACTACAACTTTATATCCATTAACCAACCTCTTCTGGTCCCTCTATCCTGAGCCTCTGGTAACCACTCACTATTCAATTCTGCATTTAAAAAAATAGTCTTGATATGTATCTATCATTGCCATTGAAAAAAACTCACAGTAGTAATAGTTTCAGCAGCTGCTACCATATCTGCCAGGCCAGCACTAATGATATGTTCCTCCAAGTCTTTCAACATTGGCTCTATACCATTAGGAACTTTGTCCATCAATGAAAACATTAAATGTAACTCTGGAAGGACAGAACATATTCATGTCATCATTTCATTTACTAGAATAAGACTTTAGAGACATATTAGTTAAAAGTTTGTAATGTTAATAGTACTCTGTGGATACAATGTGATTTTGGAGTAATTTTTTTTTTTGTTTTTTGTTTTTGAGATAGGGTCCCACTTTGTCACCCAAGCTGGAGTACAGTGGTGTGATCATGGCTCACTGCACCCCTGACCTCTTGGGTGCATGCAATCCTCCCACATCACCCTCCTGAGTATTTGGGACCACAGGCACATGTCACCATGCCTAATGTTTTCTGTAACTCTGTAGAGACAGGGTCTCCCAATGTTGCCAAAGCTGGTCTCAAACTTTAGGGCTCAAGCAATCCTCCCACCTTGGTCTCTCAAAGTGCTGGGATCACAGGCTGAGCCAACTGAACTTGGTCTAAAAATTATGTTAAAAAAATCTAATTAAAAGTGATCAGGCTGGGTGTGGTGGTTCATGCTTGTAATTCCAGCACTTTAGGAGGCCAAAGTGGGAGGATCATCTGAGCCCAGGAGTTAAAGAGACCAAGCAGGGCAATATGGCAAAACTCATCTCTACCATTAAAAAAAAAAAACTTAGCTGGGTGTGGTGGTGCATGTCTTCGGTCCCAGATACTTGGAAGACTGAAGTGTGAGGACTGCTTGAGCCCAGGAAGTTGAGGCTGCAGTGAGTCGTAATTGCACCATTGCACTCAGCCTGAGTGACAGGGCAAGACTGTCTCAAAAAATAAAAATTTTTAAAAAGTGATCAAATACTGTAAAACCCCACTCCTTTCTTTAAAAGGTCATTCATTTGGCCAGACACAATGGAAACCAGCCTAGGCAAAGTGGTGAGGCTCTGCCTCTACAAAAAATTCAAAAATTAGCCAGGCATGGTAGTACACAGCTGTAGTCCCAGACACTGAGGAGGCTGGGAGTTGGGAGGATCACTTGAGCCCAGGAGGTCAAGGCTACAGTGAGTTCTGCATTCCAGCTTGGACACAAGGAGACCCTGCCTCAAGAGAAAAAAATGAGTCATTTGATTTTCAATGCAAATAAATACTTATTTACACGCAAGATTAGTATATTTCATAAGGTGACTGCAATATTAAATATACAGCCACATCATCTAAAATGAGTAGTAATCACAAAACCAACTGTATTAGAGATTACAATATAAAACCGTATTCATAAAAATTTACAAAGCACTTTTTTATGTCATGCCACTTTACTGACCTCCACAAAAACCCTACCTCATGGATACTGACCACCATTCAATAAATACTTTTGAAGATAGTACAACATGGATCAGAGAGTTAACTACAATTAGACTGGCACCCAGAATACAAGTATTTTGGTTATGCCAATAAAGCAGCTTGTTTTTAACTACTGAATTACTCCTTAAAAGTGTAAGAACTTAAGTGAATTGAAATGCGTACTTTAAATGCAACTAGCAATTAAATAGGACCTTGCAGTTAGATTTAACAAAATCTGGAAACTCAGAAGTAAGTTGATTTTTTAAAAAAAGCAAAAAAAAAAAAAAGTTAAAAGTTTTACTGGGGTAGTAGAGGTATGTGCTTTTTTTTTTTTTTTTTTTTCAGTTTTTTATATATTTGCTATCTCTCAAAACATACCCTTTTAAGAAAACATCGAAGTAATTAAAAAATATACTTTAGAAATCCTTATAAAGTATTTTTGGGGCTAGCGATGAAGACTAATAACATGGAGTGTTTTATTACTTTCTAAAAAGATTCACCATAAGGTTCCACACAAAAGTCAAATACCTGGTTCTAATCCCTAAACATATGTTTACAGTTCAAATTGGCCTTTAAAAGCAGTGTCCTCTTTTTGAGAAAAAAAGTAGAAATTCACCATACACATACACAGATTTTGACAGCTTAAGGGTAACATGTTTAAAATTTAAGTTTATATACTCTTTTGCAGTGCCTCTGTGTTAAATATTTTATCATTTTCCTTAAGCATAGTTCACTCTAACAGATATACCTATGTGGAAAAGAGTAATCTCAGAGCAACTTACTAAGTGGTTTGTTTTAAAGATACCCTCTTAGAAGATTATGAAAACTTTATGTGATGTTTTACCTACTTTCAGTTTCATTTCGCTTGATCATGCCTTGGCACTCAGCTAAGATAGTCTCTTTAAATGATGTCACCAGGGCATTTACACAGCATTCCATGAGCTGAAATACATCAAAAATTAGTCAAGGCTACTATGAGCTATATAGCACAAATCTACTCAAACTCACTCATAAAACAAAACAATATTGTTCAACAGAAAAAAATTCTACTGAAGGTAGATTTCACTTACCTTTACTACAGGATTACTGAAGATGGATATGCTATGCTAGTTTACCAAAGTATATTTTCCCCTAAGGAAAAAAACTATAGAACTTAGGCTCTCTTTAGAAATTTTAACAAAAGTCCTCAAGGACAGGAAAAGAAAAAAACAAAATATACAAAACCAAACTCTGATTAACTAACTGTTCCTGTCTGGAGAGAACCTGTTTTAGAATTGGGTTATAAAATTCTAGAAGTATGAATACATTCATTCAACAAACCATTACTGAATGCCTACTATATGCAGGCACTCACCTATGTTTATGAGACAAGGGTAAACTATAATTCCTGCTCTTGAAGCGACACTGTGTAACTGGGAGTGACGACGGCAGTAAACAAACGGCTAACTAAGTATAACTCAGTGAAGTGGCGCCACGCACATTCACAAACACACATACAACAAAAGATAAATAAAAACAAACTTAGAAAAGACTTTTTTGTAGGGTAGTTAAAATTACCTCATCCACAAGCTGACATCTAAATGGGATCTTGAAAAGGAAGAACAAGCCCCCAAATAGGTTATGTTTTCTAGGAATACCAGGAAGCTTAAAATGGTAGAGAAGAGACAGACAGCACAAGAGCAGGCTAGAAAGATCGGCTGGAACTAGATTATGAATGGAAATCTATGATTTGGAGTTTTATTTTATAGGTAGGGAATGAAGAACAAAGGAAGGTTTGTTTGTTTAAGAGACAGTGTCTTGCTCTGCTGCCCAAGCTGGAGTACAGTGGCATTACTACATAGCTACTACCTCACTACAACCTTGAACTCCTGGGCTCAAGTGATTCTCCTGCCTCAGCCTCTTGAGCAGCTAGGACTACAGGTGTGTGCTGTAATGCCTGTTTCATTTTTTACGCTTTTTGTAGAGATGATGTCTTGCTATGTTGTC
Organism: Callithrix jacchus; assembly: GCF_049354715.1. Taxonomy (NCBI): domain Eukaryota; kingdom Metazoa; phylum Chordata; class Mammalia; order Primates; family Cebidae; genus Callithrix; species Callithrix jacchus. Next base: position 7,861,542 of record NC_133511.1, on the reverse strand, counting down.
GAGGCTGGTCTCAAATGATCCCCCTGTCGGCCTCCCAAAGTGTGGGATTCCAGGTGTGAACCATCATGTCTGGTCTCAAGGAAGTTTTAGACATAGGATAAACATAATGAGATTCTCTTCTCCTCAAGTCATTATTAAAGATCAGTGTAATGGCAGTAAAGCAGGTGGTAAGGAGCAGGTGGTTGGGATATGGTAAAAGAGGCTGTGGAAATATTTCAGGTAAGATATCAAGGGTCTAGTGCTCTAGGAGGTCGAAGATTTCTTGTCATCCCTGCTTCCTGTTATGTAATTATTTACTTCTCTTTGGGGATCAGATGAAACTAATAAGTTGTGAGGATTAAAGCTAGGTACAATAAGGCTGATATATCTCTTCTGAAAAACAGATCACCTATCTGTAAATTAAGGGAGGAAATAATGTCCCTTAAAAATTTTTTATTAAAAATTCCTTAGGAATTGACACAAGTCAATAACTACTGAAGCTGAATTTAGGTAACGGGGGCGGAGGATTCATTACACTGTTCTTCCTACTTTGTAAAAATGTTTAAAGACGTCCTAACAAACAATTTTCTGTGGTCCCTGGTAGTTGGGGGGCTGAGGTGGGATGATCTCTTAAGCTCAGGAGGTCAAGATTGCAGTGAGCCTTGATTGTGTCACTGCAGTGTAGTCTGGGCGACAGTGCAAGACTGTCTCAAAAAAAAAAAAAAAAAGGTTTTTTTTCAAGCTCCTCTATAAGAATGATACTGATACTTCTAAATCCACGTATCCATGTGTATTTCTTTCCTAAGAAAATAATACACACATAAAGTGGTGAAGAAACTCTTGCCTTGCAAGGTGGAAATCTCTACCCCAACTGCTGAATAATCTTATTCTATAACACTGGACTAGGCCCAACTGAACACTTCCACCTTCAGCAGTGAAAGCAGAGTAGGCACAGGTAACCCTGACAGCATATAACTCAGAGAGAACAAGAAAGTGGAATCTTCATCAACGCTACGCTCTGTGCTTCCTATTCCACTGAAAACTTTCACTTGAACATTATCCTGTTCAGTAGTAGTTGAAATTTTGCAGCTTCTAAAAACTCAGACCAGTGTGTTTCAGACTGTCTGTTGTGAAATCAGTTTTACTGGCTGTGACCACGTTTTTTTCTTAATTATAAAGGACAGAACCAAAAATATCAGAGTGTATCACACACTGCAACAATGAATATGATTTTGTAATACTTTGGTTTCAGATATGTACAAATAAACAGTAAGAAATGTACAAATAAACTAAGCCACAATAGAAAATGTATTTCTTATTGTAGGCTACAACAGATTAAAAGGAGAGGCTAAATTGACAACATAATTAAAGTAAACTGAGAAGAATTCGGTAAATGCTTAAATGAAAGAAAGGTATTATTAGAGAAATAAAAGGTTGCTGAATCAGTTTCTACTTTGAGAGGTTAAACAAATTATTATAACAGGCATCTTTTAATGAGCACTTACTTTGTACCAGGCATTATGCCAAATGCTTTATATATAGGTCTCATTTAAACCACATGACAACCTTGTGAAGCAGATATGTACTTTATGAGGACGTACACTGAGAGTAGTTACATGATTTGGCCAACACTGCATAGTTGGTTCATAAGATCTTAAGTGATATAATATGAGGCCAGGTATGCATCTCCATAGCCTCCAACTTTTCTCACTACTGAAATAGAGCACGTACATACTTAGTAATGGCTACATGCTCAGAACTGAGTTATATATTTTAAGGAATAAAGAAGTGTAAAACATGGTTCATGCCCTCAACAATCTTACAATCCAGTTGGGAACCCATAAACTATATTTCTAAAAATGTGTGTATGGTTCATATGTACAGAGGTGTATGAAAAGAAGATCAACTTCACTAATAAGCTAATAACTGGAAAACGCATCATTACTATAAACCTAAGGACAAAGACTGTGCTCGGTCTACAGCTATACAGACTGTACCGTTTCCTGGCACACGGCTGGTGCTTGTTAAAAATACAAGGCAGTCTATAATTTGCTACTAAACCTAGTGGTAGAAACAACAGTTACTGTGGGAATAAGAAGAAACTGATAAAGGCTAGATGATCTGAGCTACTTTATTACAACTTTATCACAAGATGAGTTAAAAGAATCCTTATAAGATTTTGGGTAGGCAGAAGAAAACATTGCTAAATGAATCCAAGAAAAAAAAAGTAACAGAATGAGTTATATAAATAAGAAAATATTTCTTATTGGAGTAGAGTGACTCTTGCTGGACAATATTAAGTTAGAAAAATAGGTTAGGGTCAAATTATGAAGCATCTTAAAAATCAGGGGTATGAAATAATGATACTCTGGATTTTGAAAAGTAAAACAATAAAAGTGATGTTTATGAAAGATTATCCTGAACTCACAAAATAATACAAATGGTCAGTAACAACTATGAAGGCCAGGCTGGGCAACATAGTGAGACCATTTCTTGAAAGAAAAAACAAAAAAATAGAGGAGTGGAGCAAGATGGCCAGATAGAAGCCTCCATCCATCATTCCTCCTGCAGGAACACCAAATTTAACAACTATTTACACACAAAAAAGCAGACTCCTTTTGCTTGAGAAAAGCTGAGAAAAATATAAAGGGGACTTCGTCTTGTACGTTAGGTAACAGCTCAGCCACAGGAGTGTAGAGTACTAGGTGGGCTCTTAAGAGTCCATGGTTCCACGTCTCGGCTCTTGGATGCCATTTCTGGACCTGCCCTGGGCCAGTGTGGAGGCCACTGCCCTGAAGGGTTAGTCCCAGGACAGGAAGCATCCATCACAAGCTGACTGAAGAGCTGTATTAAGAGCAAAGTTTATAGCTATAAGCACTTATATCGAAAAAGGAGAAAAACTTCAAGTAAACAAACTAATGATTCATCTGAAAGAATTAAAAAAGTAGAGGAAACTAACTCAAAATTAGTATAAGAAAAGAAATAATGAGGATCAGACAATAAATAAATGAAATTAAAATGAATATAAAAGATCAACAAAACAAAAAGTTGGTTTCTTGAAAAGATAAATGAAAATCAACAAACCTTTAGCCAGACTCACTAAGAAAAAAAGAGAGAAGATCCAAATAAATAAAATCAGAGATGATAAAAGAGACATTACAACTGACACTACAGAAATTCAAAGGATCACTAGTGTCTACTATGAGCAACTATATGACAATAAATTGGAAGATGGAGAAGAAATGGGTGAATTCCTAGATACATACAACCTACCAAAACTGAACCATGTCCAAAATTTGAATAGACCAGTAACAAATAATGAGATAGAAGCCATAATAAAATGTCTCCCAACAAAGAAAAGCCTGGCACCCAATGGCTTCACTGCAGAATCCTTTCAAATATTTAAAGTAGAACTAATATCAATCCTACTCAAACTGTTCGGTATATAGAGGATGAGGGAATATTTCCAAACTCATTCTATGAGGCCAGTATTAGCCTGATACCAAAAGCAGACAAAGACACATCTAAAAAAGAAAACTAAAGGCCAGTATCACTGATGAATATTGACGCAAAAATCTTCAACAAAATACACACAAACCAAAAAAAAATTTTTTTTGAGATGGAGTCTCACTCTGTCACCCAGACTGGAGTGCAGTGGTATGATCTTGGCTCATGGCAACCTCCACCTCCCAGGTTCAAGCGATTCTCCAGTCTTAGCCTCCCGAATAGCTGAGATTAGAGGCAACCCCACCACCTTGCCCACTAATTTTTGCATTTCTTTTTAGTAGAGATGGGGTTTCATCATGTTGGCTAGGCTGGTCTCGAACTTCTGACCTCAAGTGATCCACCCTCCTTGGACTCCAAAAGTGCTGGGATTACAGGCATGGGTCACTGTGCTTGGCCTAGCAGACCAAATTTAACAACACGTTAAAAATATCATTTATTGTGACCAAGTGGGATTTATCCCTGGATGCAAGGATGGTTCAACATACATAATCAATCAATGTGAAACATCATATCAACAGAATGGCAGACAAAGACCATATGCTTTCTTTGTTTCTCTATTTTTTATTTTCTTCTTTTTTATTTATTTATTTATTTTTCTCATATGTTCAATTGATACTGAAAAAGCATCTGATAAAATTCAACATTCCTGCATGATACAAATGCTCAAAACACTGGGTATAGAAGAAACATACCTCAATATAATAAAAGCCACACATAAGAGACCCATAGCTAGTATCATACTGAAGGGAGAAAAACTAAAAATCTTTTCTCTAAGATCTGAAACATAACAAGGATGCCCACTGTCACCACTTTTATTCAAAATAATACTGGAAGCTGTAGCTAGAGCAATCAGACAAGAGAAAGAAATAAAGAGCATCCAAACTGGAAATGAAGATGTCAAACTACCCTCGTAGTTTGCAGATGATATTACCCAAAATGAGACATCATCTTATCCCAGTGATGTAGCTTTTGTCTGTAAGACAGGCAATAACCAATATTGGTGAGGATGCAGAGACAAGGGAACCCTAATACAACGCTGGTGGAAACGTAAATTAGTATAAGCACGATGGAGCAGTCTGGAGGTTCCTCAAAAAACTAATACAGAGCTACCATAAGAACCAGCAATCCCACTGCTGGGTATATATGAAAAAGAAAGGAAATCAGCATGTGGAAGAGATACCTGCCCTTCCACGTTTACTGAAGCACTATTTATAATAATCAAGATTTGGAAGCAACCTTATTGTCCATCAACAAATGAATGGATAACGAAAATGTACATAAACACACTGGAGTACTATTCAGCCATAAAAAAGAATGAGATCCTGTCATTTCCAACAACATGAATGGAACTGGAGAACACTGTGTTAAATGAAATAAGCCAGGCCCAGAAAGACGAACTTCACCCGATCTCATTCATTTGTGGGAACCAAAAATTAAAACAATTGAACTCATGGAGATAGAGAGTAAAAGATAAGTTACCATATGCTGGGCAGGGAAGTGAGGTGGTGGTGGAGAAATAGGGATGGTTAATGGGTACAAAATAACCAGAATGAATAGTCAGGCATAGTGGCTCATGACTGTAATCCCAGCACTTTGGGAGGCTGAGGTGGGTGGATTGCCTGAGGTCTGGAGATTGAGACCAGCCTGACCAAAATGGAGAAACCCCGTCTCTACTAAAAATACAAAATTAGGCGGGCGTGGTGGCACATGCCTGTAATCCCAGCTACTCGGGAGGCTGAGGCAGGAGAATCGCTTGAACCCAGGAGGTGGAGGTTGTGGTGATCCGAGATTATGCCATTGCACTCCAGCCTGGGCAACAAGAGCGAAACTCCATCTAAAAACAAACAAACAAAAAATCCAGAATGAATAAAACATAGTATTTGATAGCAAAAAAATAATTTAATTGTACATTAAATAATTAAAAATAACTAAAAGAATATAATTGGATTTTTGTAACACAAAAGATAAATGCTTGAGGATATCATTTACCGTGATTTTCATGCATTGCATGCCTGTATCAAAATATCTCATGTAACCTATAAATACATACAACGACATACACCATGTAGGTACATGCAAAAAATTATTCTAAAAATTTTTTTAAATTTTACAAAATAAAAAAATGCCCCATCTCATTAATAATTTTTAAATGCACACAAAAATATTTAAAAATCTATGATATTGAGGGATTGGTAAAAATCAATAGACTGACAAAACCCAGATCAGCACAGATATGAATAAACAAGCACACTGTTGATGGAACTACATTCCTGAAAGTCAGTTTGGTATTTACTGTGTAGTAATTTGTAAAAGGTTCATGGATTTTTACTTCAGCTATTTAATTTCCAGGAGATTCTATTCCAAGAGGAAGCCAAGTGTGAGAAAAGAGGTATACACAAGGATGTTAAAAAGATATAGGTATTTAAGGACATTCCAGAAGGCACTATTTATAAGAAATAAACTATAAACAATGAAAATGGTCATCATTAGAGAACTGGTTAGTAATATTGAAGTGCATATAGGTTATGTTGTCATACAGATTGTGATATGATTTGGCTCTGTATCCCTACCCAAATTTCATCTCAAATTGTAATCCCATGTTGAGAGGGGGACCTGGTGGGAGGTGACTGGATCAGCATGGTTTCCCCCATGCTGTGCTTGTGATAGTGCGGGAGTGGTTTTAAAAGTGGCAGTTTCCCTGCACACACTCTCACGCTCTCCTGCTGCCATGCCTCCCCTTTGCCTTCCGCCATGATTGTAAGTTTCCTGAGGACTCCCTGGCCATGCAGAACTGTGAGTCAACTCAACCTCTTTCCTTTACATATTACCCAGTATCAGGTAGTATCTTTATAGCAGTGTGAAAAAAAATGGACTAATACAATGTGTGTGGAGTAAAAATGAGCAACATTGTAAATTTATTTTTAAATGTAGGAATGCAGGAAGGAAGGAAGGCAAAATGGGGAGGGAAATAGGAATGAATGGAAAAAAAACGAAAAAAGAAAAATCAACAAAACAAGTATGACAAAATAATGGTAATTGTTGAATCCGGAGACTGGGTATGGGGTGGGGTTCACTATTCTATTTTCTCTACTTGTGTAAGTATTTTAAAACTTTCATTACAAAGTTGGTTTTTTTTTTTTTTGAGATGGCATCTGGCTCTGTTGCCCAGGATGGAGTGCAGTGGCACAATCTCGGCTCACTGCAACCTCTGCCTCCTGGGTTCAAGCAATTCTCCTGCCTCAGCCTCCTGAGTAGCTGGGACTACAGGTGCTCACCACCACCTGTAGCCTGGCTATTTTTTTGTATTTTTAGTAGAGGCAGGTTTCACCGTGTTAGGCAGGATGGTCTCGAACTCCTGACCTCATGATCCGCCTGCCTTGGCCTCCCAAAGTGCTAGGATTACCAGCATTAGCTACTGCGCCTGGTCTACAAAGCTTTTTTTAAAAAAAAAAAAAGAGAATTATGGTATAGATTCCTGTATGTTAAAAAATTCTGCAGAAAACTATTTTACCTAGGCAAAAATATGAAAGGGAGATTGCTAGATAGAATTCTCCCTGTATTTCAAATAGTCTCGTCCTAACAAAAGAGCCAGCTTCTTGAGGACAGAGTTCATGTTATTTCTCTTTTGTATTTCTTCCCAAACATGTACCAAAGGACTACATACACAGTCGATCCTAAATACATATTTGTTCTTTGAAAATACATCTTGAATGGAAAGTATAGTGATAAGCCATCTCTCCCACCTTGTATTCCCTTTCTGTTTCCTTTTGCTAGCTTCTATGAAGAAAAAAACTTTTTGCCATGTGCCATCAACTCCTGTATGTTTGCCTGAGATGAGCACAACTTCTAAATCCATAGCAATCGGGAAGGAATCCCCAGCGGCTAACTATGGCGACCGCCATGGAGCAGTGGGTGCTGGTGGAGATGGTATAGGCGCTCTACGAGGCTCCTGCTTAGCATATTATTTTGGAAGGGTTTCTAATACTCTGGATAATCAGACTTCTTTTCTCTAAGTCTTACAAATTACAAGAACGATCCGATCTTATAGTCAAGGAAAAGGAAGAACTGATTAAAGAGTGGCAACCAGAACCTCTTGTTCCTCCTGTCCCAAAAGACCATCCTGCCCCTCAACTACAACATCGTTTCAGGTTAAGTGAGCACCTGGTCTTTGAGAAGCTTCTCTTGAGACAGCTCTCTTTGGTTCTATGACTCTTCCATCCACTTTGGACTTGCACCCACGGCTGTGTCCGCCTCCTCCACAGTGGCATATGTGAAGAACCCAAAGCCCCTGGAGCACTTGGTGTTTGGATCTCTCATTACCACACGGCGTTCCCCATTGCTCAGAATGGCTCCTCAGGCTGTTGTTGGTTGTTTCAAAGCTCAACCCTCCAATGAAGAACTTCCTCAGCTGTTTGGCTCCTTAGGAAACTGACTTAAACAGGATCACAGGGAGCAGAGAGACTTGAATGATGCTTCTTCAGTGGCATCCACAGGCAGAAACGACTATTAATTATTTTTGACATGGAGTTTCGTTCCTGTTGCCTAGGCTGGTGTGCAATGGTACGATCTCAGCTCACCGCAAGCTCTCCCTCGAGAGTTCTAGCGATTCTCCTGCCTCAGCCTCCCGAGTAGCTGGGATTACAGGCATGCACCACCATGCCCAGCTAATTTTGTATTTTTAGTACAGATGTGGTTTCTTCATATTGGTCAGCTGGTCTTGAACTCCCAACCTCAGGTGATCCGCTCACCTTGGCCTCCCAAAGTGCTGGGATTACAGGCGTGAGCCACTGTGCCCAGCCACAGATATCAAGTTTTACTCAATTCCTGGTGTGGTCAAAAGTGAAGGGATGGGCAGGATGAGGGGCCCAGCAGCCATGTGGGCCAAGTCAGGTAGGAGGAGGAGCTGGAACCTGTGACATGTAGGTGGCCTGGGACAGGGAGTTTCAGCAGGTGGGGAGACACAGAGTTAGGCTGGGTGGCCCTGAAGTTTACCCTATCTTCTTTATCCTCCCATGTCGCTTTTTCAGTCTCCTGGATTGTGATGTTCTACCTAACGCCCCCATGTTGCCCATGAATCCTTCCAGGGATAGGTGGGGATGTTTAGCGGGTGAGGGCCCCTTATCTCTCCCCCACCTCCATTGCTGGAGAGGGACCAGTGGCAGCTGCTGGGGTTGCCCTGACCATTTTGGTTGTCGGGAACTGTGGCTGGCAGCTCTGGGTGGAGAAGAGCTGCTTGCTACAAGAGCTGCAGGATCCCTGAGGAGCTGGGCAGGTGGTCTTTCTCCAGCACCTGAGAGGCCGCCTTCTCTGGCCAATGGGAGCAGCCGGGAACTGGGACAGGGAGCACTGCTGGAGCTGGGTCAGGCTTCCCAAAGGGAAGGACGCCTCCTGCAGGGCTGTGTGCGCTGGGCACTCCATGGCCCTTGGAGTGGAAACTCAAGGGCACCTGGGCCTTGTCAGTCCTGTTCATTTCTGTCAGGTTCCTGCTATGGACATTTCCCTTTAAGGCCCTGGGACTGCAGTCGAGGGAAGCGAGGTTTCCCTGAGTTTCCAGGGGCCTCAAGGTGAACGCTGCTCCCGCATTGTTACAGGGGCCCCCTTTCTCCTCCTCCTGCCTCTGGGTCTCTACCTGATCGTCCACCTCCATTGGTTCTTCCAGCTCTTCTTCTGCCCTCACCTCTATCTTCAGGATCGGGACGGAATTCCAAGACCTGTTCCCCAGCACTTGTAGCAAAGGCAGTTGGAGGGGAAACTTAAGTTTAGACGAGGGATCCTCACGGGGCTGACACATGTGAACATGGAGTTGCATGCAAACAGCACGGGTTTCTCCCTTGGGGGGGGCCTCCAGACCAGAGGAGGCAGGTCCCGCAGTAGGGCACTCGAGTTCGGGGTGATATTCCAGCTGGCTGGAAAACAATGCCCAAGACCTCACTGAGGGTTCAAGAAGAATTGAGAAGAGTGTAGGGCTCCTGGGGCAGGCACACGCGCATGAGCTGCGGGGTGAACCCGGCCAGCCAAAAAGTCTGTATGGACAAGAGGAGACCATTGCGGTTGCCACCGCTGCCAGGGCCTGTGGTGGAACCAGGAATGAAATCTGCTTAGGAAATCTCCCATATTGAACAAGTTGTGCACGGACAAAAATCACGGTAAGAAATGGAGAGGGTACTCCTGAGTCACCCACTAGTCTGTGGCTGAGCAGGACCTGGGCAGCTGGGCTCTTATGACATCTCAATGGGGCTGGTGACAGAGCAGGGTGTGGGGCAGTGCACAGGAGCCCAGCAAGAGCACCTACAAGTGGACTCAAAGGGCACAGGGTGAGGCTCCCTATCCATCTAGCTGGACTCTCTAGCCCCAGGGACGTCCTGCTCGGGGGGGCAGGTGTGTGGCCCTGGATGGGCCCCGCTGTGGGGCTTTGGGGCATGTGAGGCTGATCTGCCAGAGCCCTTCCCACCTGGTGCCTGGCCCAGGCGCTGGCTGGCACCCAGTGGCCATATCTTGGCTGGCCTTGTCCCCTGGGTTACAGGACCAGACCCTGCTGGAAGCAGAGCTCAGGACTAGCCAGATCCTGCCAGGTTCCCCTAGGGCCTCAGCACCTCTCTGCCACCTGGAGCCAGGCTCGCCTTCTCTGTTGTGGTCCTGACCTCTCCAGGCAGATTTCAGGAGAGGATGTGTGTCCGGGCTTGACTGGCTGCCACTCCTTATCACTTCCCTTCCTGGCAGGCAGGGTCTCCACTTCTTTTTACAAATTTGCCTGAGAACTTTCATCAGGTCATTCGGGTGATCATGACCCAGCCAGGGTTTGAACCCAGGCTGTGCGATTCCACAGCTGGCACTCTGGCTTGTGTGCCTTCTGATCATGGATACAGCATGTCTTAATTTTCCCATAGTCCTAGGGTACTTAGCACCGTGGCATATCTGTAATAAGCACATGTACACATAGAAGGAGGTCTTCAATATGTAAGTTGCCCATGGCCCACTCTGGGCTCCAGTCCTCTTCAAGATGTAGGGATCACCAGCTGTCAGCACAGCACCATCCCACATTGCGCTTCTAATGGAGCCTTTCAGCCCAGATGTTCTTTCTCGTCTGGTGGGAAGAATCTAAGTACATAAGACGATGTTCTAGATCAGCTTTGGTCTATCCTGAAAGAAATTCACCAGTGGATTATTCCATATAGATAAAAGCCAGTTTCTCCAGTCTTCTTGGATGTGTCTAGACAGCAAGTACCTTATTTATTTGCAAGTTATAGTGGATCAATGTAATGGATTAAAATATGATCAGCATAATTTCATCATTGTGAGCATGCTAGCTGGGTCCATTCTTCACCACACATTATGATACTCTAGATTTTCTTACGGCCAGAAGAAAGACATACTCTTGGATGTCTGGACTAGGGAAACATGTATGAAAAACCATTGGCCACTCCACATCCTTTCACTAGAGAATTGAAACCATGTATATTCGAGGATATTGCTAAAAGGTAAGAAGTTACTTCTGTCATTGTGTTAACTGTTTTCTGGTTGTTTTGTAGACCTTTTGTTTCCTTCTTCTTTTACTATTTTCTTTATGGTTTGGTGAGCTTCTGTACTGATAAGCTTTGATTCCTATCTTCATTTCATTGACATACCTGATGTAATTTTTCCCTTTGGTTACTCTGTAGCTTACAATTAAAAATTTATAGTTATGATAGACTATTTAAAGCTAATAAAAAGTTGTGATCACACATGAACACACTATACTCCCTTCACATCCCATGCCAATGCACAAAATTTATACTTTTTGCTATAATTTACATTGTTCTGTATTGTGTATTTGTTAAGAACTCAGTGTAAATATAAAAATAAAGGATGTTCAACTTAAAAAAAAAAAATCGGGGGAGGGGCACCGCTGGCCAGGCTGCAGCTCTGGTAGCCCAGGCTGCGCAGGGCTGGTGGAGACATGGAGTCGTCCCCATGGCCGCCATGCTGGAGCCCGACGAGCCTGCGAAGCGGAGGCCCTTTAAGTTCCTTGGAATTTTAGATGTTGAAAATATTCCCTGCGCCCGGGATTCAACACTACATGGTTTATTAGGATCTGTTGTGGCTGGCTTTGGACATTTTTTGTTAACTAGTAGAATCAGAATATCATGTGATGTTGGAGTAGGAGGATTTATCTTGGTGACTTTGGGATGCTGGTTTCATTGCAGGTATAATTATGCAAAGCAAAAAATCCAGCAAAGAATTACCAGACAAGGAATGAAAAATAAGTTATATGAAGGTACCCACCTTGATCCTGAAAGAAAACGAAACAACCGTAACAGCAGCAATTGAATGAACTTGAGCATAGAAAACCAGACTCCCTGAAGTCAGTGTGAATGCAGCTAAGATCAACCACATAAAACATTTCATGTACAATAAACTCTCCATCAAGTAAATAAAGTTTGTTTAAGGTGGCTCAAGCCTGTAATCCCAGCACTTTGGGAGGCCGAGGCGGGTGGATCACGAGGTCAAGAGATCGAGACCATCCTGGTCAACAAGGTGAAACCCCGTCTCTACTAAAAATACAAAAAATTAGCTGGGCATGGTGGCAAGTGCCTGTAATCCCAGCTACTCAGGAGGCTGAGGCAGGAGAATTGCCTGAACCCAGGAGGCGGAGCTTGCGGTGAGCCGAGATCGCGCCATTGCACTCCAGCCTGGGTAACAAGAGCGAAACTCCGTCTCAAAAAAAAAAAATCCATAGCAATCTCTCTCCAGAGGTCTGCAAGGTGAAACACTTGAACTATCAATGTGCTTGATGTTTTTACCTCCTCTATAGCAAGACTATAAACTTCCAAAATAATGCCTGCCATAAAACACCGCAGGCACTCCAATAAGTACTTGTTGAATGAATGCATTCATAGGTCTGGAAGATGAAAGGTGAGACAGGTAGGCTATGAGATGAGGTAGATTCTTCTACATTTTTTTTTTCTTTTTTTTTGAGACAGAGTTTCGCTCTTGTTGCCCAAGCTGGAGTGCAATGGCGCAATCTCGGCTCACTGCAACCTCCGCCTCTGGGGTCCAGGTGATTCTCCTGCCTCTGAGTAGCTGGGATTACAGGCACGTGCCACCACGGCCGGCTAATTTTTCATATTTTTAGTAGAAATGGGGTTTCACCATGTTAGCCTGGCTGGTCTGAACTCCGGACCTCAGATGATCCACCTGCCTCAGCCTCCCAAAGTACTGGGATTACAGGCATGAGCCACCGCGCTGGGCCAGATTCTTCTTTTAGTGGTATTCAATTTGCATAATTATTTCTACCTTGCTGAAATTTTGTTAAGGAAAAAAAGGGCATTTCTGATTTTCATTAGTTATGTAATAACTCTGTATAAGGAATAGTTTCCTTTGTCTCCTCAGCTACAAAATAAGAGTTGAACTAAAAATTATCTCAAGTCCCCCACTTTACAATTCCACTGTATCAGTATCAGGTCCTTAACCATACGAGGATGTCTGTAACATATTCAATCATTAATTTCCTGGCCTTTCTAGTTTGACTAAGATTCTTTTTCTGTAGACCTCATCTATGGAGGTCTAACATACCATGTCTAACATACCAAAATACTGAAGGTTAATAAGTGCTTATTTTAATGTTCATAATTTATAACTTGTGACCTAGTTGCTTATTCAGCTTTTTAAATCAGTTTTGCACAGATGGTAAAATCGTTTTTATTTGTCTTAGAATTAGTAAGCAGTTTTCTTCAAATCAGGGCCCTAACAGAAGTAATCATGCTAGGGACAGTGCTTAAATGCTTAATATATCCTATGTCATTTAATTCTGCTAATACAAAAGGGTATTACTGAATTTTTTTCCTTCCTTTTAGTCTTATCCTAGCGCTGTCCATGGTGAAATTTACATGAACCAATAGATCCACTGTTTTCTTTTGAGATGGGTTTTGTCCCTTGCAACCAAGAGTGCTAATTACATACATATTCGTGCAATATATATATATATATTGGGTATATATATATATATATACCCAAATTATTTACCAAACTATATGTCTTCTTTATGTATTCTGAAGTGCTTAATAGTATTGTTAGGAACTCAGGATTTAGAATTAGACTTAAACTGAAACCCAGCTTCACCACTTCCTATCTGTGTGAGGGCAACCTCCTGTACATTTCTGAATTTGTTTCCTCATTTGTAAAACAGGAGCAACCTATTAGATATGCCTCCAAAATTATCCTGAAACCATCTTCTTATATATGCATCTCTATTGGCACCAACATCTCTCACCTAGATTGTTAGTCTAAATACCATATTGCAACCCAAATGCTATTTTGTAATATGGAAATCAGATCCGTTCTCTACTTTCCAAGACCTTTTAACAGCTTATTGCACTAAGCTCTACTTTCGTGTCTCTTACCTTGCACCACTCTCCACCCCTCAGCTGCTAAAATATCCAGCCACACTAACCTTTCTCTATTCCTAAAATATGTTAAGCTCCTTCCTGCTTCCAAGCCTTTACACTGCTCTTTCTTCTGCCTGAAATGCTTTTGTCTCAGATCTTCAGAAGGCTAGCTCCCTATCATTCAGGTCTTAAGGCCAATATAATTCCCTCAAAGAGACCTTTGCTGACCATATTCCATAAAGTAAAGGCAGCAGCAGGAGGATGACCACCACCAATATACTCTATAGCATTACTCTTATTTTATTTAAAGAATCACTTTTCCTTTGTTTACTTGCCCTTATCCGTTCACCTGAACTAGAACGTTAGCTCTACAAGAGCAAAGACATTGTTTTGTTTATGTTGTTTTGTTTATGCTGTCTTGTTTATGTTGTATCCCTTCTACTTCACTGTAAAGACATTTGCAGAGTGACTAAATGCTCAATAAACATATAGGTCAAATGATGTAATGAAAAACCGGAGTATTATAATCTCTAACTATAGGGTCCTATCCTCTAATAAACCAAGGGCATATTTGCAAAAAAAAAAAAAATTAAGAAACTTTAAATAACTTTTACTTACGTTTCCATGGAATGTCATACTAAAAGGAAGGTAGTCCAGTAGAAGAAAACACTAAGTCTGACCAAAAGCTGTAATTCATCATTACAGATATAATGCTAAAGACAATGATTTCCATTACATTTCAAAAAGCACTGTACAAGGAGAATGATTATTATGTACACATGCTCTACTACCAATAGAATAATTACACTAAAACTGATAGGTACTCAAAATTAGCTGCTCTCTGACTCTCTACTCAGATTCTTCCAATAACCCAGGCTCACATCTTTCATCAGCCTCAATCATCCTTCAAGCCTACTAACTGGTTCTTTCTTCCAAATGCCTCTTACATCCCTTCCTTTCCACTCCTGAGTTACCATGTATCTATTCAAAACTCCACTAAATCACTCAAGACAGCTAAAAGCAAGTCTCTAAACTCTTCAAACCCTGCCACACACTCCATGGTGGACAAATTCTCCGAAAATGCAGTCTTGATGCCTTAATCATAAACTTTCACTGATTCGCCATCAGCAAATCACTGGTTCTCAAACCTACAGACCCAGCATTCTCTTTTATAACAAATCCTGAAAGGAGCTATGTGTGTATCATGTTAGAAGTGTCAATATAGTTCTCTAATTACAATATACATGAGAAATCAAAGAAAAGTACTTTATAATTAATAAGTATTTCAACCTGTAAATGCTTGGCCACAACTAAACTAGAAGAGACAATAAGGTTGTCAGACCCTTGTGCCAATGCTGCATCAGTGGGAATGTGAAAACTATGAATGGAGGCCAGCGTGAGTGTACTGGTGACTGAAAACCAAGAGCAGAATCCCCTATGGGGGATATAAATGTGTGACAGTGAGAAAAGTTTTCATATTCCAAACAAAACAAGGTATTATCTTTCCTTAACTCATACAATATCATCCCTGGAAAATGCAGATGTATTAGTATCATGCAAAAATATTTTGGCTTATAAGCAAAACAAAATTAAATTCTAATTTTAAACAAGTATAAACAGTATTTTCACTTATATAAGTGGTCAGTGGGACATTCGTTTTTTTTTGTTTTTTTTTTTTTTTTTTGAGATGGAGTTTCCACTCACCGCCCAGGCTGGAGTACAATGGCCCGATCTTGTCTCATTGCAACCTCTGCCTCCTAGGTTCAAGCAATTCTCCTGCCTCAGCCTCCCAAGTAGCTGGGATTACAGGTGCACACCACCACACCTGGTTAATTTTTGTATTTTTAGTAGAAATGGTGTTTCACAATGTTGGCCAGGCTGGTCTCAAACTCTTGATCTGCCCACCTTGACCTCCCAAAGTGCTGGGATTACAGAGGTGAGCCAACTGTGCCCAGCCGCCAGTGGTACATTCCAAAGTCATTTTGTTTTTTCTAATTGTGTAAGTTAAGGGAAGAAAAAGTCATTTTGGATGTGGGATAGTTCTTGTTTATGTTGGACAGTCTGAGCACCACGAGCTGTCTACCATCTCTGGATCCCTACACACTATCTAATCATTGTAATAACCAAAAAAATGCCTCTGCAAATTCTTATAATGATCTCTAGAGGTAGATACCACCCTCACTAAAAATCTATGGTTTACAGAGTCCAGTTTGAAAATATTAACCTGCAATTCAAATGTCTTTCACAATGAGATAAAAATCTACCTCCTGCTTTTTCAGACTTATTTCCACAACTTTCCAACATATAGTTTAGGCTTTTGAGAAAGAAGTATATTTGCTCCCCATCTTTTGCTTGATATGCTTATGTTGCGATATCTAAACAACTTTCATTGATTCATCTGTCAGAATCTCCTAAACTAATGACAAGCAAATTCAAATAAAAACTAAATAACTATAAAGTGATCATAAAGATATTACCTTGATGATACTAATAAACTTAACATCTAAACATTTTACATATAAAAAATTGTTAGAGGAAAAAATCTTGGGAGTAACTTTTATTGACTATATAGGATATGTCAAGATCCGTTGGACTGCAAAAATATTTTGGCTTATAAGCAAAACAAAAATTAGTTCTCTAATTACAGTATACATGAGAAATCAAAGAAAAGTACTTTATACTTAGTATTTCAACTTCTAGCATGAGTTAATGAATTGGTTCAATGTAGGAAAACATTAGATGATGACCTCCATTTGCCTCTCAGACAAAAAAAAAAGGCATTCTTAGCCAGAAGCAGTGGCTCGTACCTGTAATTCCAGCACTTTGGGAGGCAGAGGTGGGTGAATCACTTGAGGTCAAGAATTTGAGAACATAGTGAAACCATGTATCTATTAAAAATACAAAAATCAGCTGGGCATGGTGCCACATGCCTGTAATCCCAGCTACTTGGGAGGCTGAGGCATGAGAATCACATGAACCCAGGAGGCAGAGGATGCAGTAAGCAGAGACTGCACCACTCCACTCTTCATAGTATTACTTTTTTAACTGCTTTATTTTGGTTAATGATTACAGAAAAGTTGCCAGAAAAACAGCACCTCACTTCTCCCAACATTAACATCTTAAATGACTATAGTACAGCAATTCAAAACAAGGAAGACAGTATTGGTACGATACTATCAATTAACTCTAGGTCTCATTCGGTTCACCAGTTTTTCCACTAATGTCCTTCCCCTATTCCAGGATCCTATCCACAAGCCCATTTTAGTTACATTTATAGTTGTTATTTCTTCAGCTCTTCTCCAATCTGTGGCAGTTCCTTTGTCCTTCAGTCTGTTATGGTCCTGACACTTTTAAAGAGTATTAGTTATTTTGTAGGCTATCTATCAATTTGCAATTGTTATCATCTTTCCTCATTGTTACAGCAAGATTATACATTTTGAATAAAATGTATAGAATAAAACCCAAGAATAAAACAGAAATAATACTGTATTCTTCTTAGTGCATCATATCAAGGGGTATGTCAGTATGTCCTACTACTGGTGATGTTAACTTGATCACTTAATTAAGATGGTGTCTTCAGGCTTCTCCTTTAGTAAATGTCTTGGGGAAGATACTCTGAAACTCTGCAAATATCCTATTTCATTTCAAACTTTTGGCCATTACTGCCAAGTGGTGTGGCTCGGGCCTGTAATCTCAGCACTCTGGAGGTTGACGTGGGAGAACTGCTTGAGCTCAGGAGTGTGAGACCAGCCCTAGCAACACAGTGAGACCTGATCTCAAAATACAAAAAATTAGCCAGGCACGGAGGCATGCACAGCTATTCTGGACTCGTTCTTTAAGTTGGTCCTTTACAGTTGAAAATTCGTAAGTTTAATGTGGCTATGATACAACTAACCTATATAAACTGCAGTAGGAGATCAGAACAATTTCACCTTATAAAACCGTAACATCCGCATCCAGGTGCTACAGGCACACTGATCTACTACAAATACCCAAATCCTCCAAAGTGAACTCATCTTTTCTCCCTAAGACTTATTTTTATACTTCATCTCTCAGTAGCAGCACAGTTCTCCCTGGCTGAAACCTCAGGAACATTATTGGCTTGATTCTCTGTGATAGCTAGTCCTGTTCATGTGATAACAATGTTCTACCTCTAAGAAGTTTCTCTTTTCCCTCTTTTCCATTCCCACTGCTGTAACTCGACTCAGTCTGCCTAATACCTTGCCCGAATTACTGCAAACGCTTTCTACTTCTTATTTCCAGCTCTTCCCCATTCCAATCTTCAATCTTTCCTATCACCAGATTAATCTTCCTGAGGGACAACTCTGTGGCCCACCTGTTAAAAAGAAAAGTCAATAGCCTTCCCTGCCTTCTAATGTAGCCCAAACCTGTATTTATATCTCTATATAGAACTTCTACAAATAACAACTAAATTATTCTTCCTTTCGCCATTATCATAATTATTTTAACCACTCAAAGAAGATACATGCTGCAAACTGAGGACAAACAAAACAAAAACTAAAAGAACCAAAGGGAAAAGAGATCCAACTCAGTGTGATTTCTGAAAAAGAATAAAATAGATAACTACCACTTAAGATGGACAAAGCCAAAGAAAATCAAAAGTAAAAAAAAATTAAATCCCATTCATAACTGAAAAATATTTAACTATGGGCAAGTTAGAATGTTATGCCCAAGAATGCAAATCTAAAACTAGTTCCTAGGCTCCAAAGACTGAAAGGAACTAGAGGAAATACTACTGTATGTTTGAGCAATTCCAAGACCGTCCAAACTAGATTCTAACTTTCCTTATACTAAAGCACCCTAAGGTCAGTTCTCCATGTAAAAGAAAACACCTACCATGGAACTGTCACTGACCATTTTTTTTTAAATAAGCAGATTATATAATATAAAATAATATAAAAAGCTGATGCTTTTACCAAATTGTTAATATTCTGAGGCTAGTATGGTGGCTCATGCCCATAATCCCAGCATTTTAGTAGACTGAAGAGGAAGGACTGCTTGAGGTCGGGAGTTCAAAACCAGCCTGGGCTACATAGTAAGACCCGCTCTCTATGAAAAAAAAAAAAAAAAATTAGCCAAGTGGCTGGGCACAGTGGCTCACACCTGTAATCCCAACACTTTAGGAGGCCAAGGCAGGTGGATCACCTGAGTTTAGGAGTTCAAGACCAGCCTGGGCAGAGTGGTGAAACCCCATCTCTACTAAAAATAAAAAAATTAGCCAGTCCCAGCTATTTAGGAGGCTGAGGCAGGAGAACTGCTTGAGCCTGAGAGTCAGAGGTTGCAGTGAGCTGAGATTACACCACTGCACACCAGCCTGGGCAACAAAGCAAGACCTTGTCTCAAAAAAAATAAAAAATAAATTATATATATGTATTAGTCAGGTATGGGGACATGTGCCTGTAGTCCCAGCTACTTAGGAGGGTGAGGCAGGAGGGGCCCTTATGCCCAGGAGTTACAGCAAGGTATAACTGCACCACTGCACTCCAGGCTCTGGGCAACAGAGCAAGACTTTGTCTCTAAAATAATAATAATTAATATTTTATCTCGTGACAAATGAAGTTTAAAACATCTTCCCAGAAGGAGAGGAAATATCCCCTAGGAATAAATGATTCATTATTCACTAGTTTGGTGTTTGCAGCCACTTTAGAGAACATAACTGCCACAAAAAAAGAGAATCAACTTTATCTCCAAGGAGCGTATATACTTGCAACATGAAAATCACAAAAGTGGTTAACTTTAGATATGCGTAAAATATTTAAAAATTACCAAAAATTAATTATATTAAATATAGTAAATTCTAGAACAGGTACAGAAATAGATTTGCTCTTGCATACCAGTTCCAAAGGACAATGTGTTCTGAATAAGGTACACCTTCTGTGAAGCTGTGCTATGGCTCACCGGCAAAAAGAACTAAAATCAATTAGCAATGCCGGTTGTTAAATAACATTATTTGTGTCATTTATTTGGCATTCCTATGCTTCTGTATTTCAAATAATCCCATAAATGGTACAATTAAATTACTTACTGCTTCAACGGAGTTACATTCTCGCCTCGTTTCTAAATAACGTAGTGCTCGTTTTTCTTCTTCTTTTAATTTAGCATCTGCCTGTCCAGAAGCAAAATAGCAATCATTTTAAGAATATCAAGAGAATTGCCCAAATTATCACATACTAAGTTCAAACTTACATATTTCATATAATTCTGTACACCATTTTGTTGTAAATACGAGGGTGCCTGTGTTCTATAAAATCTCTCTGTTGAATCCAAGTATGCCTTCTCAAAATTGTCCCTATAAATCTGAAGCTTATCCTCAGGATTAGAACAAAGGTTAACTGAAAAACAGAAAATAAAATATTACTCCAATTATGATCAGAATCAATATTTTGAGTATAATAAATATTGAGTCACTATGTGCAAGGTAATAATGCTGAAGAGAACATATAATTATGTAAGGCAAAAATCTTTCTTCATAAGAAACTTACAAAGATGAAAGCACAACGTAGTAAAGCAACAAAGAAATGATACAGATAATATAGACTATTTTATTTTTAAATAGGTAAGAGACTGACTTCTAACTGAATAATCAAGAAAACATTCACAGAAGCAATGGGATTTAAACTGGATCTTAAAGAATAAACTAGAATTTGTATAGAGATTAGTAAAGTAAGTACATAGAAGCAGAAAAGCACAAGAACGTATGACTAGGTTGTCTAAGTGGATTGCAAGGCTAACAGATGGTAAGGAAGAAGAGTAAATTACAAATGGCTGTGAAGATGCTCTGGGCAATATAGTAACACAATGTTTCTCCAAAAAAATTAAGGCCAGGAACAATGGCTCACACTTGGAATCCCAACACTTTGGGAGGCCAAGGTGGGCAGATCACTTAAGGTCAGGAGTTCAAGACCAGCCTGGTCACAATTGGGAAACTCTGTCTCTACTAAAATTACAAAAATTAGCCAGGCATGGTGGCATTCACCTGTCATCTCAGCTACTCAGGAGGCTGAGGTATAAAAATTGCTTGAACCCAAGAAGCAGAGGTTGCAGTGAGCTGAGCATGCCACTGCACTTCAGCCTGGGGGAGAGAGCAAGACTTTGTATCAAAAAAAAAAAAAAGAAAAAAAATTAGCCAGGTATGGCGGTACAGGCCTGGAGTCTCAGCTATTCAGAAGGCTTGAGGCTGAGAGGTGGAGGTTCATTGAGCCATGATCACAGCACTGCACTCCAGCTTGGGCAACAGAGCAAAATTCCATCTCTTTAAAAAAAAAAAAAAGGCTGAGCGCGGTGGCTCATGCCTATAATTCCAGCACTTTGGGAGACCGAGGCAGGTGGATCACAAGGTCAAGAGATCAAGTCCATCCTGGCTAACATGGTGAAACCCCATGTCTACTAAAATAACAAAAAATTAGCTGATTTCTTTTGTATTTTTTTGTATTTAGCGCATGGTGGCACATGCCTGTTATCCCAGCTTCTTGGGAAGCTGAGGCAGGAGAATCGTGTGAACCTGGGAGGCAGAGGTTGCAGTGAGCCTAGATAGCGCCACTGCACTCCAGCCTGGGCGAAGGGGTGACACTCCGTCTCAAAAAAAAAAAAAAAAAAAAAAAAAAAGGCATGCTGTATCACTTAAGGGGTAAGTAGAAATAATACCAGTAAAATAATACTTAAACGTTAATCTTATAAACAGCAGGTGGGTTAAATGACAGGACTACAATCACTGTAAGAGGACCGTTTCAAACTCTACATGTAAAGTTTAAAGTCTGGTGGCAGTTCAAGTAAAAACCAATTTAAGGAGGACTGCTAGTGAAAATCTAAAGACTTGATAACTAAAGGAATGTGGGGCAATGAAGAAAAGCCAGTCAAAAAATAACTATGTATGTTCATTAACTCAATCAACACCTACCTAGAGTGATTTTTCACCATGCATTTCATTCTATGTTCAGCCAAGACACAGTGCTAACGACACAATTAAACAAAAGTACTATGCCAAGGTGGCACAGGCACTGTGAAGCACTGAATGCGAGACCTTAACTTAGTCTGGGAATTAAGAAAGGCCTCCAGGAGGAGGATGAAGGGTGGGGAAGAAACATACTCTAAGTGACAGGAGACAAATTAGAAGAGAAAATGTACTCCTACATGCTCTCCTTTTCTTTGCTCTTCATGGAAGTCACTTACTTCCTGAAAACACAAATACCTAAGCTTTTAATGAACTAGTTACCTTTTATGAGCTATATATTCAAATCTATATATCTAATTTAATTTAGTTCACTAAAAAGACCTGTCAGTCAAGAAATTAATGGCATGTAGAAAATAAGCATTAACCACATGAATATGAATTATTACACATTCTTTTAAGCACAATTAATATCATTCATGTACTCTTTTAAAAAAAGCATGGAGGCTGGGTGCAGTGGCTCATGCCTGTAAACCCAGCACTCTGGGAGGCAGAGGTGGGTGGATCATGAGGTCAGGAGTTCAAGACCAGCTTGACCAATACAATGAAACCCTGTCTCTACTAAAAGTACAAAAATTATCCAGGCATGATGGTGGCAGCTGCCTGTAGTCCCAGCTAGTCGGGAGGCTGAGGGAGAAGAATTACTGGAACCCAGGAGGCAGAGGTTGCAGTGAGCCGAGATGGTGCCACTGCACTCCAGCCTGGGACAACACAGTGAGACTCTTGTCTCAAAAAAAAAAAAGATCTAGTACAAAAAGTAGACGTAGCTTTGATTGTACTATTCCATAATTGTCCTACAATTTCCATGAAACAGAAATTATGGTCCTAAAAGTTCAGAACATACCATAGGATTCTCTTACTCCAATAACCAGCTGAGAATCAAAAGCTTCTCCCAGTCTCTCAGCATGTACCAGCTTCATTGCACTATCTTGGAGTCTGTTTTTTATATTTGAAAAGATTGACTCATTCCATGTATCAAGCATAAGCTAGGAAAACAAGAACAAATTGTAACATAATTTTGAATTACTAATATATAAACTATCATGTACAAACACCAAAAAAGAAAATCAAATTTTTAGGCCTGAGCCAGGTATAGTGGCTCATGCCTGAAGTTCCAGCAGTTTGGGAGGCCGAGGCAGGTGGATCACTTGAGTCCATGAGTTTGAAACCAGCCTGGGCAGCATGGTGAAATCCTGTCTCTATAAAACACACAAAAAAGTTAGCCAGGTGTAGTGGTCCACGCCTGTAGTCCCAATGAGACGAGATCATGCCACTGTACTCCAGCCTGGGTGACAGAGCAAGACCCTGTCTCAAAAACACTTAGGCTGCAGTCACTTGAATACTTCAGGGAAGCAGTATATTTAGCATAATGGGAAAGAAGATGTGTCGACTGGGTGTGGTGGCTCATGCCTGCAATCCCAAAACCTTGGGAGACCAAGGTGGGAAGATCACTTGAAGCCAGGAGTTTCAGACCAGCCTCAGCAACACAGTGAGACCCATCTCAACGACAAGAAGAAATACTAAAATTTGCTAGGCATGGTGGCATGTGCCAGTAGTCCCAGCTACTTGGGAAGCTGAGGTGGGGTGTCACTTGCATCCAGGAGGGCAAGGCTGCAGCAAGCAAAGATCACACCATTTTACTCTAGCCTGGGCAACATAGCAAGACCCCATCTCAAACAAAACAAAAATAAATAAAGAACAAGTGTTTCAGAATCCAACATAATTGGATTTGAATCCCAGCTTTGTTGCTTATTTACCCGCTTTCTTGTGTGTAAAATGGTCAAAACAATAGTGCAAATTTCAAGTGGTTATAAAAGTTAATGATGATAATACATGGAGAATGTTTATTCTCCTACAGTTCCATGGTTAAATTTCAGATACATTGGTTTGTTTGAAACAGACATATACATATATTTGTACAGACACATAAAAAATGCAAAAAGGACCAACTGAAAATCTGATACTGGACCTTATAAAAGAGTATCGAAATCTACCATTTAGATGTTCCATTAAAATGATAAAAATGGTGTATACATATTGGTGATTATATCAGTACTCCAAGAAACTTGGTCAGATGTCGGAGATACATTAACAGCAGCAACAACAACAAGAGTTAACACTTTTGTAACACTCATTCTGTACCTGGGAGTGCTCTATGCGTTGTCCACATATAACTCATTTAATCCTCCTAATCTTGATATAGGTACTATGATTATCCCCCCTTTAGATATGTGAAACCTGGGGTACGGATAGCAAAACTAACTTTCCACATTCATGCATCTCATCAATGATGACACTGGGATTGGAATCCAACAACTGTGGTCCCAGAATTGATATACTTAATCACTGAGTGGACGCTGCTTCCTATAACCCATAGAGAATGGCAAAACTCAAAGGAATAACAAAAAAAGAAGAGGACAAGATTATGAGACTACAAATTAAATAGCAGTTGGAAGTGGTTTTCACTTTTTGGTTTTTTGGCACAGATATCCCGTATTGCAGTGATTTCTATCACTGAAGAACCACTTGGTATCTAACTTTACAGTATCCTGGTCAACATCAGAGCAAATTTTAAGGCTAGGATGGGGCAACCATGCCCAGGTTACACTACTGCAATGCCTGAGTCTGTTATAGAACTATCATAGCAAACAGTAAGTTGACTAAAGTTCAAACGGCATTCAAACATTTTCAAATCTATGGTTCTATTTGATTCTTACAAGTAGAAAGACATATGAAAATGAGGACTCTTCAAAATAGAGTTTGAAGAGTTGAAAGGGAAACCTAGGACCCTTCATATTCAGGACCAAGTTCTTTCCATTAAATCATGACTGGTTACTTGACACACTTTTTAAATAGGAAATAAGCACAGTATATGCTGACTTTATAATAGCTGGAATTAAGTAAAAGGGAAATTATAGAGATGATAGCAGTTTAGCTACAATTAAACAAAAAGTTATCAGAAGGTAACCCCATAAAAGGAGATTTTTAAGAGAGGAGAAAAGTAATTTAATTTCTAGTAAAATAAGAATATAAGCCGGGTGGTGGGTCACGCCTATAACCCCAGTACTGTGGGAGGCTGAGACGGGCAGATCACCTGAGATCAGGAGTTTGATACTAGCCTGGCAACATGGCAAAACCCAGTCTCTACTAAAAATACAAAAATTGGCTGGGTGTGGTGGTGTGCGCCTATAGTCCCAGTTACTTGAGAGGCTGAAGCAGGAGAATTGCTTGAACCCGGGATGCAGACAGTTGAAATCACACCACTGCACTCCAGCCTAGGTGACACAGTGAGATTCAATTAAAAAAGAAAAAAGTAAAAAGAAAGAACAGAGAAATCAAATACCAAAAATACCAGGAAAGGGAGAAAGTAAAAAGGAAAGTAAAGGAGATAATGGTTGAAGATGCAGATCTATAGCTTAAGACCACATAAAAAGATGAAAGAAGATTGACGCTAAAGACATTTATTGAAAAATAATATTTTTCAATAAAATCTAGTAAGAGCTGAAAGGCAATTTACACGTGAAGTAGAAAAACCCACTTAAAAGTTCAAATTACTTTCAAATGCTTCCAAATTATCCTCTTTCTGAAGAATATTAGGAAAACAATAAGAAAAATGGTCTTACCTTTCGAACAATACTGTCTTCCACGTTCGATTTTTTACTGCTGCCCTGTTTACCCATTAAAGTAATCTCTAGTTGACAAAAAGGTTTTGGTAAAATATCACATTGTGTAAAGAATTTTCTCCATTCAACAATATATGCTTTTAGCAAAGCTGTATCATCTTGATGGCTCAATACTCGCTGAAAAAAAGAGGTGTACCAATTTGAAATAAATGCAGATGCTTTGAAAAATTAAGAACAAAACATATTCATGCCAAAATATAAAATGTACATAATTTTAAAATTATTGTACAAACTCTATTATATCTAAGAGAAACTGAAACATAGGATCACACACACACACACACACAAAAACTTGAACACGAATGTTCATAGCCGCATTATTCAAAATAGATAAAAAGTAGAAACAACCCAAATATCCATCAGCTGAAATATGGATAAACAATATATGGGCCAGGCATGGTGGCTCATACCTATAGTCCCAGCACTTCCGGAGGCTGAGGCAGGAGGACTGCTTGAGCTCGGAGTTTGAGACCAACCTGAGCAACACAGCAAGACCTCATCTCCACAAATACAAAAAAATAGCTGGGTATGGTCCCAGCTACTTAGGAAGCTGAGGTGGGAGGATTGCTTGAGCCCTGGCAGTTGAGGCTGCAGTAGTACAGAGCCACTGTACTCTGGCCAAAAAGAAAATAAAACTAAACAAATGAAAAACAAAAGAAACCAAAAAAACCCCACAATATATAGTATATCCAAACCATAGACCTTATTCAGCCATAAAGAGAAACAAAACACTGTGAAAGAAACTAGTCACAAAAGGGTGAATATCACGATCCCAATATCGAAAATGGCAAATACAGACAGATCCACGGGCAGCAGATTAGTGACTTAGTGGGCGAAGGGGTAACGGAGCGAGGGTTCATAGATACAGGGCTTCTTTCTAGGGTGTTGAAAATATTCTGGGATTAGTGGGTGACGGCTGCACAACTTCAGGAAATACACAACCCACTGACTCATAGGCTTTAAGAGGGTAAGTTTTATGGCACGTGGATTATATCTCCATTTTTTAAAGGGTGGGAGAGTCTATTTCCCCACTATTAGAGTTGGGGCTGGCCCTGTGATTTACTTTCAGCAACACAATGCCACAGATGTAAGACGGCGCGATTTCTAAGTCTATCCGTGACTAGGTACTATAGATTCTACTTTCATCCCAAAGACTGGTTTCCTTGAGAATGAGGAACCACACAGGGAAGAGAAAGCCAGCTCCAAAAACCATAAACGTGTTTTACTGCTCTCTTAGACCACTATGTCCTGGTAAAGCTCACAGCTCACTGCTACTGCATTAATAAGCTTAGGCAAAATCAGCTAAGAGCAGCGCAAATTGCTAAGCCACAGAATTGTAAACAAATAAAACGTATTAATCCAGGTTAAAAAAAAAAAAAGAAGAATCCACATGTTTATTATTTTTACTTCTTTTTCTTGTTCTTTAAAAAAGGTTATAAACATTTCCATGCATATTGTCTTTCAACCATTTGGGAGATTTGGTCCTTACTGACAACGTATGTTCAATTGAAGATTGCCTAGTAAAATGATTCACACACACATAAAATTCTTAAGAGTTTAAAAAATCTTCTTAAGTTATATACCCATGTCTGGCATTGCTATCCTATTAACTGCTCTGAATTTGTGGTGCTAAATCCTATTCTCGGGTTCTTGTTGAGGTCTACATTTTCAGACTTTATTCAGTTATGTTATAGTGAAACCCTTCCATTTTTTTTTTTTTTTGCCAGTGTTGAGTATATTTTTTAACATCTGTTAATAAAATCTAAGGTAGGCCGGGTACAGTGGCTCACGCCTGAAATCCCAGCACTTTGGGAGACAGAGGCAGGTGGATCACCTGAGGTCAGGAGTTCAAGATGAGCCTGGCCAACATGGTGAAACCCTGTCTCTAATTTAAAAAAAAAAAAAAAAAAAAAAAGCAGGGTGTGATGGCACACCCCTGTAATCCCAGCCACTCAGGAGGCTGAGGCAGGAGAATTGCTTGAATCTGGGAGGTTGAGGTTGCAGTGAGCTGAGATCACGCCACTGCACTCCAGCCTGGAAGACAGAGTGAGACGCCATCTCAAAAAAAACAAAAAACAAAAACAAAAACAAAAAAAACTAAGGTAATTCTTTATAAGTTTATTTCCAGAAACTGAAGAATAAAACTCTATCAATCTGAAATAAACATAATTTGCCCATATCAAATCATAAAATGTGATACATTTTCCAATGAAAATCTCCAAATTAGTTCTAAGAAAATAGTTTTAAATTGTGATATTGAAACATTTAATATTCTAAGTGAAGCAATTCGCCTGCCTTGGCCTCCCAAAGAGCTGGGATTACAGGTGTGAGCTACTGTGGCCTGTCCCAGACCTCATTTTATAGAAAGGAAAATAATCTCACGTCCTTTGGCTCCTCCTCAAAATGGTAAGGGATTTATTCATTAGAGAGGCTACGGCTGATTTAAAACATTACAAGGTGTCAAAACAAACAAACAAACTCTTACATAACTTATCTAATGCCTAAACAAGCTTTGTCTTCATTTCAGTATAATTAGCCATTTATACATAATAACAATACAAGAGGTTGAATTTCAGCTCAGCAACAGCAATACAAAGGACAACCTAAAGAAGTGACAACTAAAGAAGGATCTGGAATTAAAGAGACTACTGTCAACTTGAGAAGAGGTATTAGTCATGAGAGAAAAAGACAGATTTGTGTGGACTGATGTATAGCCAAAAAACAATGGTGGTGGGGACTTCTGAAAATCGTAAAAAACTGAATTCGCTATAGCATCTTCTAATTAAGGATAATATGTACTCTCTTGACAGAAACATCACTGCGGGGAAAAAAATAATCCAACTAACGACAATCATTTCATTAATAAAATTCTTTCACAAACATGTCAAAAGTCAATTCAATATTTTGAAATTACTTCAGGAAGCCCTGCTTTCAAAATTATAAAATATGATTACCTGACTAGTTTTAAAACAAGTCTAAAATAAACATGTGGAACTTACTGCCTGTGCTTGCTTAATAAACTCAAGAATATCTTCTTTTAAAGCCTGATGAATTTTTGCTGGGCCTTTATCATCCCAAAGACAGACTGCATGCACATCCCTGTGAATATAAAGTAGGTAAACAATCATTAACAATGAAACAAGAACTGAGACAAAACTCATCTTAAGTTCTATTGTAGTTTCCATGGATCATATCAGAACCAAGCTACTGGTGTTTGAATTCACTCATATAAACCAAGTACTCTTGTAAATTGCCTCACATATACATTTGTTCCGATTTTTATTTTCTTTTGTCATTGTTTTCCTCTTTAATTCTCTGCTACTTACCACGTAAAATTTAGTTATGAAGGCATGTCTCCATCTCTCCAAAGTTAAATGCTATTAGTATTTTCTTGTGCAAAAGCAACTACAAATCTTTTAAATTCTTTAACACAAGAGATATATATTCTTTTATCACTTTGATTTTAATTATTTTAAAAACTGTTTACTTTTATTTTTTAGAGACAGGGTCTCACTCTGTTCCCCAGGCTGGAGTATAGTGGCATGATCATGGCTCACTGCAGCCTCGACCTCCTGGGTTGAGGCAATTCTCCCACCTCAGTCTCCCAAGAGCTGGGACTATAGGAGCAAGCCACCAAACCTGGCTCATTTTAAAAAAAAATTTCTGTAGAGACAATTTTCCTATGTTGTCCAGGTTAGTCTTGAACTCCTGGTTTCAAGGGATCCTTTTGCCTCAACCTCCAAAGTGCTGGAATTGCAAGTGTGAGCCACCACCCCCGGTCTTGTTATATACTCTGTCACCCAGGCTGGAGTGCAGTGGCACAACCACAGCTCACTGCAGTCTCAAACTCCTGGGCTCACGGGATCCTCCCACCTCAGCCTCCTGAGTGGCTAGGACTACAAGCATGCACCTGTATAGTTTTTAAAATTTCTGGCAGAGACAGGGTTTTGTTATGTTGCCCAGTTTGGGCTTGAACTCTGATCCTCAAGCAATTCTCCTGCCTCAGCCTCCCAAAATGCTGGGATGTGGGCCAGCCTATTTTGTCTTTTTTAAAAATTAGTCACTTAAATCACAATAAAGCAAATATCCGAGCTTCCCCACATATTACCCATTTACACATCAATTACCATTTATCCTTTAAACAAAAAACAAAATCAAAAGCTATCATAAATTGATATACAAAAACTCAGAACTTAAACTGATGTATTTTACAAAAAATTCCTTCAATATAGAAATATATTTAATATTAGTACAGCATGTTCAGAAAGTCAATTTCTTAATTACCAAGTTGTAGGCCAGGTGCGGTGTCTCACGCTTGTAATCAAAGCACTGTGGGAGGCTGAGGTCGGCAGATCACTCAACTTGAGGTCAGGAGTTCAAGAGCAGTCTGGCTAACATGGTGAAACCCCATCTCTACTAATAATACAAAAATTAGCCAGGTGTGGTGGTGCACACCTGTAATCCCAGCTACCTGAGAGGCTGAGGCATGAGAATCACTTGAACTCAGGAGGCGGAAGTTGCAGCGAGCCAAGATGGCGCCATTAAAATCCAGCCTGAGCGATTGAGTGAAACTGTGTCAAAAAAATAAAATAAAATAAAATACCAGTTGTAAATCAGAGAAACTTACAACAAAATGACAGGGTCATATTGAAGAATCATTCATTCAAAAAATGTTCCTCAATGATTCATTTAATTTACAATGGAGTCTCTACTATAAAAAAAAAGTTAAATCCAAATAAAGCATCTCCAGAATTATAACATGTCAATAATCAAATTGTTTTATATTCTAACTATTTTGTTTTTTTTTTTTTTTTTTTGAGACAGTGTCTCACTCTGTTGCCCAGTCTGGAGTGCAGTGGCATGAACAGAGCTCACTGCAGCCTCAACCTCCTGGGCTCAAGTGATCCTCCTGCTTCAGTCTCCCAACTAGCTGAGACCACAGGTGTGTGCCACCATACCTGGCTAATATTTTATTTTTTGTAGAGACAGCGTCACCCTATGTTGTCTAGGCTGACTGTGAACTCCTGAACTCAAGTAATCTCCTGCCTCAGCCTCCGAAAGGGCAGGGATTATAGGCATGAGCCACTGGGCTTGGCCTATATTCCAATTTTTAGAGACACTATTATAGCGCAAAGTTTTGTCTCCATATTAGTCTGAATGCTTTTTTCACTTGTTCAATTCAGCCTCATAATGGTATCTGGCCCAGTGCCTAGGATGATGTCAGCACACAAATATTTGCTAAATAATAACACAAAAGGTAACACCTGACTGCTTATTATGTGCCAGATACTATTCTTTTATTTATTTATTTTTTGGAGATGAAGTTTCGCTCTTGTTGCCCAGGCTGGAGTGTAATGGTGGAATCTCGGCTCACTACAACCTCTGCCTCCAAAGTTCAAGTGATTCTCCTGCCTCAGCCTCTCCAGTAGCTGGAATTACAGGCATGCGCCACCAACTAAGTTTTGTATTTTTAGTGGAGAGGTAGTTTTACCATGTTAGTCAGGCTGGTCTCAAACTCCTGACCTCAGGTGATCCACCTGTCTTGGCCTCCTGAAGTGCTGGGATTACAGGCATGAGGCACAGCGACTGGCCAGATAATATTCTAAGTTATTTTAACTCACTTTATCTTCACGGCCACTTTAAAGTACTACTATTTTATCCTTATTTTACAGATGGGAACTTAGGGAAAAACAATCCAAGATTATACAATTAGTATATGTTGGAGCCAGGAAATCAGGCTCCAGAACTCATACTAAACCAAATCTACTCTTGAACCCCTCTAATCTATTAAACAAGAAGCTAAAGTGATCTTTAAAAAACTCAAGACACAACATATTACCCCATACTTAAATTCTTTAATGGTTTCTCAGAATAAATTACAAAACAATTAATTGACTCAAGCATACCTATACAGTCTCACCTAATGACTAACAGAATCTAGACTTTAAAAGAAGAGACGGTGCCGGGCATATTGGCTTATGCCTGTAATCCTAGCACTCTTGGAGGTCAAGGCAGGAGGATCATTTGAAGCCAGAAGTTCGAGACCAGACTAGGCCACATGGCAAGCCCTCATCTATACAAAAATAAAATAAAATAATCAGCTGAGCATAGTGGCACATACCTGTAATCCTAATTTTCAGGAGGCTGATGAGGGAAGATCACTTGAACTCAGGAGTTCAAGGTTAAAGTAAGCTACAATTGTGCCACTGCACTCCAGCGGTAGTGACAGAGTATCACCCTGCCTCCAAAAATCTTTTTTAAAAAAGAAACAGGCCAAGCATGGTGGATCACGCCTTTAATCCCAGCACTTTGGGAGGCCAAGGTGGGCAGATCACTTGAGGCCAGGAGTTTGAGACCAGCCTGGCCAATATGGCAAAACCCCATCTCTACTAAAAATACAAAAATTAGCCAGATGTGGTGGTGCGCACCTGTAGCCCCAGCTACTCGGGAGGCTGAGTCAAGGGAATCACTTGAACCCAGGAAGGGGAGGTTGCAGTAAGCCAAGATCATGCCTCTGAATTCCAGCCTGGGCAACAGGGAAAGATACTGTCTCAAAAAAGAAAAAAAACCTGACACAAAAAAAGAAACTGGTACATAATTTAGTATGTTACAACTATTTTACACATATAAACAAAAGATGTTTTAGGAACCCAAGGATAGGGTAAGGGTGAAAGTGAGAGGTAGAGAGAAAAAGGAAAGGCTTCCTGGAATAGTTGGTTCCTGAGCTTAATCTCTAAAAACAGGAATTTGCCAGGCAAAAGTGTACAAAGATAGGAGGGAGGATATTTTATGAGAAAACGACAGTATAAGAACTGTAGGTCAGGTGCAGTGCCTCATGCCTGTAATCCCAGCACTTAGGGAAGCCAAAGCTGGTGAATCACTTGAGGCCAGGAGTTCAGGACCAGCCTGGCCAACATCTCTACTAAAAAATACAAAAATTAGCCTGGTGTGGTGGTGCATGCCTGTAGTCCCAGATATTTGGGAGGCTGAGGCGTGAGATTGCACCACTGCACTGCTGCAGCATGGGCAACAGAGCAAGACTCTGTCTCCAAAAAAAAAAAAAAAAAAAAAAAAAAAAAAAAATTGTGGATTATGGTAATTGCACTGAATTCTAAGCACATCGATGTGACGACATGAAATGCAAAGTGATAAGAAAGAAACTGGGCAACCCAACCCCCTTTTATCCCTTACATTCAATCACATTCCTACTGTATTCATCATCCAAATGTCTCTCTAATGTGGACATTTCCCTCCATCACCATTACCATAGTGAGTCGCCATCATCTTTTATTTAGTTTACCATAACAAAACTAACATGTATTAACTGTTTACGATGTGCCAGACACTCCACACTGACTCATGTGTTAGTTTAAGAAGACTTTTAAGAAGCTGATGGGGCTGGGCATGGTGGCTCACGCCTGTAATTCCAGCACTTTGGGAAACTGAGGCGATGGGTCACCTGAGGTCAGGAGTTCAAGACCAGCCTGGCCAACATGATGAAACTCCGTCTCTACTAAAAATACAAAAAATTAGCTGGGCATGGTGGCAGGTGCCTGTAACCCCAGCTACCTGGGAGACTGAGGCAGGAGAACTGCTTGAGCCCAGGAAGCAAAGGTTGCAGTGAGCTGAGATCTTTGAAGGAAAATGGGCCAGAGAAAGCTGGATATAGGTCTGATCCCTGTAAAGGAGACAAGGAAGGAAGTCTGAGCAGTAAGAATCAGTGCAGTTCTAAGAAAGGTTGGTAAGGCTGTTGAAAAATTCTGGAACCAGTCACTCATCAGCAGAGTCCTGTGCATCTCTAAAACAAACCTATCTTTGTAACCCTGCTGTACTCAACTCACTGCTGCATATGTGTCAGGTTCAAACTGGACTTGAGTCTCGGGGTACCAGGGAATGGTGTGGTAAAGGGGGAGTAGTTAGGTAACTCTCTAGAAATCTTATCTAAAGAAGAGTAAAACTTAGAAGTGATTTGGTATATCTTCTCCAGCTCTCTTTTCTTAACTGCCAAGTACTTCTCTGCATTGCTGTATCAGGAAAGAATGTTCTCAAAATACTTTTTTTTTTTTTTTTTTTTTGAGACAAGGTCTTTCCCTGTCATCCTGCCTAGAGTCCATTGGCATTATGAACTCACCATAACGTAAACCTTCTGTTCTCAAAAATCCTCCTGCCTCAGCCTCCTGAGTAGCTGGGACTACAGACATGTGCTTTTTAATTTCTTTTTCTTGAGATGGAGTCTCACTCTGTCAGCCAGGTTGGAATGCAGTGGCACAATTTCGGCTCACTGCAACCTCCACTTCCCAGGTTCAAGCAATTCTCGTGCCTCAGCTGGCCAATTAGCTGGGATTACAGGTGTGCAACGCCACACCCAGCCAATTTTTGTATTTTTAGTAGAGATGGAGTTTTGCCATGTTGGCCAAGCTGGTATCAAACTCCTCATTTCAGGTGATACACCTGCGTTGGCCTCCCAAAGTGCTAGAATTACAGGCATGAGCCACCACACCCAGCTATGGCTAATTTTTTGTAGAGATGGAATCTTGCTGTGTTTCCCAAGTTGGTCTTGAAATCCAACCTCAAGCAATCTTCCAGCCTCCCAAAGTGTTGGGATTACGGGCATAAGCCACCACATCCAGCCCCAAAGTGCTTTTAAAAGGGAACATGTCATAAAATAAATCGTTTTAAATATTTAACTATATTAGAAAAATCTAGGAGTTGAGAAATAGGAGGGGGAGAAAATAGAAGCTTCTCAAAAGTCTTAAGGAGGCAGACAGGAGAGACAGAAGCAGCAACAAGTAAAAACTATTCCAAAGGTTTTGATTTCCTTGTGTAAAAGAGAAGAAATAGTGTGACCTTGATGTGATAAAACGGTATGTATTTTGTTTCCAATTTATAGGGCTATCACATGCTTCTAAGAGATAGAAACATGAAGGCAACCACTAATGGAAATAAATGTCCAAATTAATAAAAACAAAGAAAGGGAAAATAAAGAACAATAATGTCAGATCCATGATAAAGTTATAAAAGCAACAAAAGCAAGAATATCCAGTCATAGCATTAAACCCAAACTGAATGACCTAATCCGTTAAAAAACAGCATACCTTTCAAAAGGACAAATACTATATGATTCCATTTATATGAGTTACCTAGATAAGCAAATTCATAGACGGAAAGGAAAATGGAGGTTACCAGGAGCTGGGGGAGGAAGGATGAGCAATTACTGTTCAATGGGTACAACAGAGCTTCTGTTTGGGACGATGAAGAGGTTTGGAGAATGGACTGTGTTGATGTTTGCATAACACTGGAATATAATTAATGCCACTGAATTGTACAGTTAAAAATGGTCAATATTGTAAATTTTATATAATCTCTATTTACAGCACATATAAAATATAAGCAAAAGTAATTACAAATGTAAGGGCATTACACAAATACACTGGAATACGTTAACAGATCCTATAGCACTTAGGACACACTCAACTAAAAACAAGATTAAAGTAAATTAAGATGAATTTAACTTAAGAACTATAAGAGACTTTTTTTTTTTTTTTGAGATGGAATCTCACTCTGTTGCCAGGCAGTGGCATGATCCTGGCTCAATGCAATCTCCGACTCCCAGGTTGAAGTGATTCTTCTGCCTCAGTCTCCCAAGTGGTTGAGACTACAGGCACGCGCCACCATGCCTAGCTAATTTTTGTATTTTTTTTAGTAGAGACGGGGTTTCACCATGTTTGACAGGATGGTCTCAATCTCTTGACCTAGTGATCCACCCACCTTGTCCTCCTAACGTGCTGGGATTACAGGCGTGAGCCACCGTGCCCAGCCTTTTTTTTGAGACAGATTTTTGCTCTTGTTGCCCAGCTGCAGTGCAATGGTGCGATCTCGACTCACTGCAACCTCTGCCACCTGGATTCAAGTGATTCTCCTGCCTCAGCGTCCCCAGTAGCTGGGATTACAGGCACCTGCCATCACGGCCAGCTAATTTTTGTATTTTTAGTAGAGACAGGGTTTCACCATGTTGGCCAGGCTGCTCTTGAACTTCTGACCTCTGTCCATCCATCAAGAGACTATTTTTCTTATATAACAAGAAGAGTAGAGGTATGCAACTGTTAGTGTCACCAGATCACTAGGATCTTTTCCTTTTTGTTCTGCCAGCTTAGCATGTTAGTCTCTTTGCCCTGTTACTACTAAGGGGGGAAAGGAAGGACAGTGCCAAGCACATTAGTATAATTTGTGTGGAAAGTAAAAACTTTTCTAGAAACCTCCATAGACCTATTTTCCAAAATGGTGTCATACAGCCACCCTAGTAGTAAGGAAGACCCAAAAAGTATTAAATTAACCAGCCTTTCTAGCAGAAGGTATGCAAGGCAAAGAAAGCCAGGAGTGACTTTGTCACTGGCTTAGCCAATGACCAGTGTCTGTCACAAAATTTCTCCGTATTTTAATATCTAGTAGGAAAAAAACGACATGAAAGAATTTTAAAATACAATTAACAAGAATCATTAGAGACTATTATAAAAACTGCTATACACCAACAAATTAGAAAACATAGAAGAAATGGACAAATTCCTGGGAAGATACATACAACCTACCAGGATTGAACCATAAAGACAGAGAAAACTAGAACAG
This sequence comes from Callithrix jacchus, assembly GCF_049354715.1. Lineage (NCBI taxonomy): Eukaryota > Metazoa > Chordata > Mammalia > Primates > Cebidae > Callithrix > Callithrix jacchus. The sequence goes on along the minus strand of NC_133511.1, from coordinate 7,825,417 downwards.
ACTAATAATGAATAAAGAGACTGAAGCAGTAATTCAAGACCAGTCTGAGAGCATGTACCACCACGCTTGGCTAGCTTTTGTACTTTCTGTAGAGATGGAGTCTTCCTGTGTTGCCCAGGCTGGTCCTGAACTCCTGGGCTTCACCTGTCTCCACCTCCCAAAGTGCTGGGATCACAGGCATGAGCCACCACACCTGGCGTAATATCGTTTATAATAAACTTGTAAACTAGTTTCCTATTCTGTTCCATACCTCCCAAACTGCCTGCCTGTCTACTTTATCCAGTATTTTATGAACAATGCCTCCATCTGAGGAGACAAATGGAGGAGTCCACCCAAACATGAGGAGGAGTAAGCGAGATGAAGTAACAGGCGAGAGCTATAAAATTAAAAAGCGAAGACTCAGAATCCAAATTCAGTTCCAATTGATATCAAAATCTGTACTAAATCTGTACTCCCAACTGCTACACTGTAGACAAACTTTGGAGACAAACACACACCTTGGCTGGAAACCAATTCTATAATTTAATGTGTCCTGAACTTTGGCCAAAGTATCTCATGTCTCTCAAGATCTTTTTTCTTTTCTTTTCCCTTTTTTTTTTTTTTTTTTTTTTTTTTTAAGTAAGGTTCTGGCTCTGTCACCCAGGCTGGAGTACAGTGGCCTTGACCACTCAGGCTCAGCTGATTCTCCCACCTCAGCCACCTGAGTAGCTGGAACAACAGGCATGTGCTACCATCCCGAGCTAATTTTTTGTATTTTTTTGTAGACACAAGGTTTTACCATGTTGCCCACCTCAGCCTCCCAAAGTGCTAGGATTGCAGGCGTGAGCCACCACACCCAGCCAAGATCAATTTTCTTACCTGTAAAGTGCAGATAATAACTGCCCCATAGGGTAGCTGTTGAAATTTAGTAATATACTTGAAGAACTTTTTTTTTTTTTAGATATCACAGGTTGAAAGTAGTTTATTTAATTCTGGCTTTAATTCCACAGAGCAGACTCAAACCTAACACCATGGATCTAGAGCAGCAGTTCTCAACTGAGGAAGGTATTATTCCCCTAGAAGGGTGTCTGGAAACATGTGAGAATCTACGTTTTTATAATGAAGGGTGGGAAGAAAGAAACAGAAGGCGTGTTCATGACTGGAGTTTATAAGAGTGAAGGACAGGCTGGGCATGGTGGCTCACGCCTGTAATCAAAGCACTTTGGGAGGCCAAGGTGGGTGGAGGTCAGGAGTTCAAGACCAGCCTGACCGACATGATGAAACCCCATCTCTACCCCATCTCTACTAAGTCCAATAAATCTGGGTGTGGTGGCACATGCCTGTAATCCCAGCTACTTGGGAAGCTGAGGCAAGAGAATCACTTGAACCCGGGAGGCAGAGGTTGCAGCGAGCCAAGATTGCACCATTGAACTCCAGCCTGGGCAATAAGAGTGAAACTCCATTTCAAAAAAAAAAAGTGAAGGACAGAAGTGATAAATATTGTACAAGATGCAGAACGATCTCATACCGCCCAAAATACCAAGAGTACTTCTACTGAGAAAGAATACAGATTATGAGAAAAGGGGTGGGAATCTCAGACAGTCAATGCAGCTTAACATCAATACATTATTAACTCAGATTTAGGAGGACATAAGCAACCTAAATGTTAATGATTAATATGGCCAAAATACGGATAAAAGTTACAAGGGTTTTAATTATTGTCAGTCTTGTAATTTGGGTGATATATAGGAATCCCTTTACCTAAAAGGACTATACACTGAGCTGCTTTAGGTACTCCAAGGAGATGGAAGATCTTTTTTATTTTTTGACAAGAAGTTTCACTCCTGTTTCCCAGGCTAGAGTGGAATGACACAATCCTGGCTCACTGCAACCTCTGCCTCCCAGGGTCAATTGATTCTCCTACCTCAGCCTTCTGAGTAGCTGGGATTACCGGGGCCCACCATCGCACCCAGGTAATTTATGTATTTTTTAGTAGAGATGGGGTTTCACCACGTTGGTCAGGCTGGTCTCGAACTCCTGGCCTCAGGTGATCCACCCACCTCAGCCTCCCAAAGGGCTGGGATTACAGGTGTGAGCCACCATGCCTGGCTGAAAGATCTTTAAAAATGACATGTTGAGGCTACCAACTGTACAAGGTTATTAATGATTTCTACTTTGAAGTCCACTTTTAGTAGGGAACGCCACCCCTCTATGCTCCTTTTCTCAGTCAGGAGTACTCAGAGAACAAGCACTATTCTCAATAATAAATTTTATCAACAGATTGGCAAAAACAACCTAACAGTAAAAAACTCCACCACACCCAACATATCATTATAAAATAGTTTAATTGAATAACTGGCAAAAACAACCTAACAGCAAAAAAACCCCACCACACAAATATATCATTCATAAAATAGTTCGATTGAATCATTTATGAAAATTATATTTATACGTGAATGTAATAAAGCTTTAAAAGGCCTCAGCTGTTTCTTACTGAACTTGAATTTCCCAAAGGCCAGAATTATAAGTTAATTGATAGTTTGCAACAAGTCCTACATCATTTAGGAAATTAGAGTATTTTCTTAAGTGATAGAGAGAGAAAATGATTACAATAGCTCAATGTGTATAGGTTATGCAATTAACATCTGTAATTCGCTGATACAGTATTTTAACAGTGTGTGTGAGCCTGCTATCCTAAGAATGACCTGTGTGCAAGGCTGGCCTTTGACTAGGATGTGGCAATCTGGATTTTTGGGAGGATTCCCATCATTCCTTAACAAGAATGTTTTACGTACCTAAACTGTTTATACAAACAGTGTGACTTACGTTGAACACTTGTTTTCTTCTGCCACTCTCGAATTTTGGTATGTGCCCGGTAGAAGCTGCTTATACGACCAGATCTCAGGACTAAGTCTGGGTGCTGAGTCTCTAATTAGCTACCCTGGAAGCCATTTTTTTTTCTTTTTCTTTCTTCTTTTTTTTTTTTTTTTTAAAGACGGGGTTTCACCATATTGGTCAGGCTGGTCTTGAACTCCCGACCTCAGGTGATCCGCCCGCCTTGGCCTCCAAAGTGCTTGGATTACAGGCGTGAGCCACCACGCCCGGCGGAAGACAATATTTTATATATGTTGTCTCAGTCAGTTGCTGGAGGAATTAAGCTTGCTCTGTTTGACTCCTGTGGGAGAAGACATTTGGGAGTCTGCATTTTGTTAGCCTGGACTCTGCTACATGCACTTTTTCCCTTTGTTGATTTTGCTTTGCTTCCTTCACTGTTATAAGTCATAGCCATGAATACAACTACATGGTGAGTACTATGTATACTCCAAGCAATCACTAAGCCTAGGGGTGACCTTGGGATTGCCGACACAGCTGGTGTCAGAAGCTGGACTCATGAAGAGGGAAGAAGCAGTAGGATGACAAACATTTGTTGCTTGGGTGGCTATAAAATCATTCATAGTATGTAACAGCAGCTGAGCTCGTCTGTTGTGACAGGTAAAACTTATTTATGAAATTTGAAAATGGTGGTTCTAACACCAGGAGAACAAGCTCTCTAATTCCCCTGGCAGTTTCTGGCCATGCTGACTAAAGTGAGGGGAGAAAAAGCAGAGCCTGGATGATGTCTCTGTTTTTGTTTTTTCTTGCCTCCAGGTGGGAAGAGAAGAGGCCCAAAAGTTCCCAAAGGTGAGTTTTGGGTGGATCAAAAGCATTAAAAGTTTATATGCTCTCTCCTCCAAATAGGAAAAAATAATAGCAAAATCAGAGCCCAGGGCTGGAGCAAAGCTTTAGATAAACTAGGGGAGAAGCAGGAGTGGGGAGAGTGAACCACTTCAGCTGTTTTTCAGCCTAGCTGCTGCTGCTGCCGTCCCTCCCTACACCTATACCTTGCATTCCAGTCAGGATCTTCCAGCAGTTATAATGTTACTCTTATAAACACTGAATTTACTACTAGAAGTTTGATTAAATTTAAAATAAGGAATAAGGATGGCCAGGCACGGTGGCTCATGCCTGTAATCCCAACACTTTGGGAGACTGAGGTGGGCAGATCACTTGAGATCAAGAGTTTGAGACCAGCCTAGTCAACATGGTAAAACCCCATCTCTACTAAAAATATAAAAATTAGCCATGTGCAGTGGTGGGTACCTGTAGTCCAGCTACTCAAGAGGCAAGGCAGGAGTCGCTTGAACCCAGGAGGTGGAGGATGCAGTAAGCCGAGATTGTGCCACTGCCTGGTCAACAGAGCAAGACTCCATCTCAATCAATCAATCAATTTAAAATAAGGTAAAAACGTGGTAGGGGGTTAAGAGATGACTTTGTACTTTGCAGCTAGTGCATTTAGACATATAATCAAAAATGACATAACATGTAATATGCTGTTAGCCATTTCATAAATGCTAGAGGGATTGTTCCAATCAGGAAAAGTTAGTGAGACAAAACTTCCTGCTTTTTTTTCTGCTGAAGAGACTGGAATTTCAGCTCTTTGAGTATTGGGAACAGGGTAAGCTCTTCACAATGGATGATATTTACTATGTTTTTTTTTCCCCCCCACTCAGAAAATGATTTGGTTCCAATGCATACTATGTTTTTTTAACTACTGCTGCCTCTGGAAAAAGAGAGACAACATAAAACAAAGGAAATCTCCAGATGGAAGAAATACACTTTAGGCATTTTACATGCAGTTTTTCACTGCTGTTGAATTCTTGCGAAATTAGACGTCTGACCCTTAGAAGCCTGATGATTTTCCAGGCTGATATGCATATTTTTGAGGGGATCGCTTTGGATCATGAGACTGACAAGGTAAAATAGGACCTCAGATAGTCTTGCTGATCACTTGGACTTGAAATATGACTGTGAGCCTGAAGCATCTTGGCTCTGCTGCTGCCAAAGACAAGACACTAACTTTTTTGGAATCCTGAAATCACAGATCTCGTTACCTGGATCTGATGCTAGGCTGAAACCTGACGCTCTGCTACTGGGCTATTTCAACCTTAACACAAGCTGTGCTGAACTGAAAGCAGGCATATACTCAATAAACAGGACTTTGCCCGAAATACTTTTTCTGTTTTTTTTTTTTTTTTTGAGACAGGGTCTTGCTGTCATTCAGTCTGGAATGGAGTGGTGTGATCATAGCTTCCTGCAGCCTCAATGCAGCAAGCAATCTGCTTGAGGGTTCAAGCAATCCTTTCACCTCAGCTCCCAATTAAATGGGACTACAGGCGTGTGCCACCACATGGGGATTTTTTGTTTTTGTAGAGATAGGGTCTCTCTATGTTGCCTAGGCTGGTCTTGAATTCCTGGGCTCAAGCGATCATCTTGTCTTGGCTTCCCAAAGTTCTGGGATTACAGGTATAAGCCGCTTTGGCCCTCAAAGATTACTGAAGATGTAAAAGATATCCTCCTGTGGAACCAGAAACTAAAAACATCATGGATTCTAGCTGGACCACCTCAACCACTCACAGATATCCAAAGAAAAAGGCTCATTCTCTGATGGGACTACCCAAAATCAAGCTGCTGATTAGTCTCATACATCTAATATGGAGACTGAAAGTATTCTCAACTGGTGTTTCCTACCAAAAGCTTTAGGTTGGGAGAGGGCACATCACAAAGAGTGTGATTTTGTGATTAGATTTTGACCCCTTGAGATGCTTCGCTGCTGCTGACTTGTGTCTGCCTTTTTGGATTGGTTACAGCTTGCAACAACAGATTTAATGACCTGACTCTACTTCTCTCTTTCCCTCCTGGTACACACACACCTCAGTAAGTCCGTCTGGTCATTAAACACAGCTATCCCCAGAAAGGAACTCATATTTTCTAGTTACTCACTAGACAAATGATCAGGACAAAAGGGGTGGGAGATAACATAAGCCCATTTTGAAAAGTTTCGAAAATTCAGGATTTCATCCTGATAAATTCCTAAATATAATACGTCTAATTAAGCTGTATAAAAACGTTTTTCAGTAAAAAACATCTTTTGTCCCTCATGCAGACCTGGATGACTGAGAAGACAGGAGACTTTCATAACTGAAAGGGATACACGGTTTTATAAGGAAGAGAAAACAAAACCTAGCATCTGAGAAGAGACAGGAGAGGAGGAGGACATTAATGATTTTTGCTTTTCACAACTATTCCTGAAAGCTTTCCCACTTTTCCTAAAGGGAATCTCTCAGGGTTGCCTTTCCAAGCTGCCATGAGTCCTTTTAATTCAAACTGACTGAACTTAAAATCAGACCTAACAGCACCAACTATGAGATGGCAAGGAATAGCCTCAACTTCTGCACTTTCCATGTAGAACACCTCCTGTTTGGAACTAACTGCCTTCAGGCAGTCCTGCTGAAACCAAGGCCTGAACTGAATTATAAGTCAACTACACTGAATTGGGAACCCTAGAATGTAAGCCCCATGGTGGGAGGCCACAGCGAGGGCCTTGTTAACCTGCACCACCTAATATCTTCCTTAAGGTATCTTAACAATTTTAAACATGTTTCCAGGAGTACTACATGAGCCCCCTGGGATTATTTGTCAGTGTATGTACCCTAGCATGGCACTGTCTCAATCCTGGAAGGCTTTGAGGATTGAGTTGTGCTCTGAGTTACTGCCCTGAGTTGTGCTGTGCCTGAGTTGACACTTGTGCCTGAGCTGACCATGTTGAAAATGGCTCATACAGAAACTGAAAGAGAAAGCCACATGGTTTTCTAAGACAACCCTTACGATCTATGGTGTTTGTTTTAACTGGCTAAATTCAGGACCCCTAAAAAGGGATAACTGGCCAGGTATGGTGGCTCATGGCTGTAATCCCAGGACTTTGGAAGGTTGAGGCGGGCAGATCACCTGAGGTCAGGAGTTTGAGACCAACTTGGACAACATGGCGAAACCCTGTCTCTACTAAAAATACAAAGATTGGTTGGGCATGGTGGCACATGCCTGTAAGCCCAGCTACTCAGGAGGCTGAGGCATGAGAATCACTTAAACCCGGGAAACAGAGGTTGCAGGGAGCCAAGATGGTGCCCCTGCACTCCAGCCTGGGAAACAGCAAGACTCTATCTCAAAAAAATAAAAAATAAAAAAAGATAACTGAGATCAATACTATAGGTTGGTCTTGCCCTGCTAGACAGGGGCCTGCAGATGTAATTTTGCTGTAAAAATATTTTGGCCAACAGCAAAACATTAAACTAGCACCCCTGAGACTGCATACCCTAGAAATGCCTGCTTGTAAGATTAACCCTTGGCTGGCACCTGAGAATTTGAATGGTCAACAGTTTCCTACACTTAAATAAAACTTTCCTGAAGTAACAGTGGCTTACTGTTCCTAAACTGTTTATACAAATACTATGGTTTACACTGATTTTGGTACACATTGGGAGAGACTGCCTAGGTGACCAGCCTCCATAAAAACCCTGAGTACTGAGTCTCTAATAAGCTTCTCTGGTAGACAACATATCACATGTTGTCAATCACTGCTGGAAAAATTAAGTGTGTCCTGTGTGACTCCCCAGGGAAAGGACTCTTCTTGGAAGCTTGTGCTTGATTTTTCCTGCACTTCATGCCATGTACCTTTTCCCTTTGCTGGTTTTTCTTGGGATCCTGTCACTGTAATGACTCATAGCTGTGAGTATGAACGTACGTTCAGTCCTGTGAGCCCTCGAGCAAATCGTCATACCTGGGAGAGGTCCTGGAGACCCTCAACATAACTAGTAATACTTTTTAATAGGTAAACAGACCGATCTAGAGTTACACATTCCATCTGGGTATAGAAAGACATCACCAAAATTTCCTGCATGTTAGCAAACAGAATTAGTGGGGTACTTACGAAAATAGATCGAACCACTGCTGTTTTGTAACAGATTCCTGGCGTAAAAGCTTCAAAACAATCGGGCGCATAAAATCCCATTTGTCTTCAAATTGAAGAGAACCTTTATTCTTGAAAAAAAAAAAAAAAAAAGAGACTTTAATGCAGTTAAATAAAAAATATCCTGTAATTTTCATAAGACAGCTAGAGAAATGAAGGGCTCAAATTTAAATGAACCAGTTTTCCATAATGGAATCCCTACAGGCTTAATCTGCTATTGAGGAATCACAGGAAGATAATCATAAAAGAGAAAAATTAATTGTACAAAAGTATGTAGTGAAGAATTTGGCCTTATCCAAAGAGACAGTCCAGTCTTTTCCTCCTGACTTCTAGTAGGTAATCTCTGGACACTTAGAAAGTTAGGTTTAATAAGTGTGCCGTTGCCTGGGAGGCCTTGGGCCATTCTGGATAGGCTAACTATGCAACTCAGGGAGGGGACTGTCCATACCTGCATAATCCTAGGTGGAGGCTGACCAATCAGAAAGACGAACAATGTAACTTGAGATAGGGGTTGTGGGACACACAAGGTCAGTCAACATGGAGACCAAAATTATCCTTGTGAGCAATTAATTACGCCTGTGTGAATAAGCTCCATAAAAACTCAACAGTAAAGGTTGGGTGAGCTTCCCTATTTGGTGGTACTCATGCATACTGTCACACATTGATGCCGGGAGAGCAATGTGTTCTGACCACATGGGGAAAGGGCAAGAGAAGCTCTGTATTTGGAACCCTCCTAAACTCCGCCTTATCAGTCTCTTCCTTTCAGAATCCTTTCCCTATAACAAATCACAAATATGGGTACAACAGCTGTCACTAAATGCTGTGAGCCCTTCTAATGAATTATCAAACCTGAGAGTTTTGGGAATCCACCAAACTTACAGTTGGTGTCAGAAGTGGGAGTGGTCTTATGTGGAGACTGTATCATCTAATTTTGTAGTTGTCTTAAACTCCTCACAAAAAGTATATTGGAAATCTATATAAACTCTGAAAATTGAGGAGAGAAAAACATAGAAAAATACCCATCTCCTTTTATAATGCTAACAAAAAACCCTGACACTGAACTGTTGAGAACAGTGTAAGAAATGGAAACTCTAGGCCTATCTTACCAGGGAACAAAGATGCAAAAATCTAAGTATTATCAAATTGAACAAGTGGCATATCAAAACAATCATACCTCATAATCATATAGTTTATCTCTGGAATGTAAAAGTGGTACAACATTAGGAAAAAAAATAATAATCGATTACATTACCAAAAACAAAGGGAGAAAGAGACCCCATATGTGTTAGTCACTAGTACTCCTTTTCAAGTTAAGTGTGTCCATATGATTTTTTTTTGTTGTTTGCTTTGAGACAGGGTCTTCCTCTGTCACCCATGGAAAGAACACACAAGTCTTTTCTTGAGTGACATGGAGATATCGATACCCTCTTAACAAGAGGATTCTTTCCAACTTCAACTAAGTCTATTTCCACAAGCACTTTTGGTAATTTATAAAATTAAACATAGTATAAGTCCTGCAATTAAAAATAAAAAAGGTAAAAAGAACCAGAGTAGCGAGGTACTAGAGATAAATTAAATACTGATTAGGCTCTGAAATCTACTAATATCCTAATAGATATATTGGCTTATAAGCAATAGATACAGTTATATATAGATACAGATATAGTTAAGTACCAGAAAATGTATTTGATTCTCCTGTTTGATGGAACACATAATAAACTTTCCCCCAATACTCAATTTTAACAGTAATTTAATAACTGAATGTTTTCTTTTAAACTTTTATAACAGATTCCAAAAACGATGCTCAAGTAGTTCTTTGACGTATTCTCTATTAAACTAAAGAGCATATCACTAAATCATAACTAAGTGGCAGGGCACCAAATCCACTATATATACACAAAAGAGAATGCCTGAGAAATAAGCAAAAGAATCTTCCGACTATGAAGTTTGATTTATATGTTTTCACTGACTGACTGAAGGCTGCCTCATCTCTATTAACTTGCTACAAAGTCTCTTAATTCTTTCATTATTATTCAGAATAGCAAACGGGCTGGACTCAACAGTTGCTACCAGGTCTAGAATTCTCTCATTCACGGGCTCTTAGAGGACTTCAACATTTGCCATACCCCGGTCCCTCCATCCTTTACTCCTTACAGTACAACTAATCCCCCCACAGGCACTCTTTTCACACAAATGAGCCACAGGGAAGCCAACAGGGAGTTGGCAATGGGGGAATATCTGGGAAAACAGTATTCTAGGCAGAGAAAGCAGAATGCAAAGAACATAAGGTAGAAGCACGCTTAATGTAATCAAGGCAAAGCAAAGAAAGAGGAGAGAGCAGATAAGGTCATAGAAGTAACTTAGCTTACTGGATCTTACTGAGCTGGGTCTTGTAGGACCCTGAAGGCCATTATAAAGACTGGTTTCTACTACAAGTGAGATGAAGAGCCATTAAAAGATTCTGAGCAAGAAGTATCACAGTCTTACTTACATTTTAAAATCTCCCTCATTACTTGTTGAGAATACATTATAAGAGACAAGGCTCAAAACTGGGTATAGGATTAGAAAGCACTGATGGTGAATTGGACCGAGGTGATAGCAATGGAGGTAGAAGGTGTACAAAGTGTTTGATTTTAGATGCCCAAAAGGTGGTACTAATAGGACTTCCTGACAGTAAGCATCTGAGATATGAGAAAATGGAGTAAAGCATGACTTTAAGGCTTTTGTCCAGTAAGTGCGGCACTACCATCATCTAGAATAAAAGAAGATTTGACAGGCTTATGAAGGAAAGTGTGTGAGACTGGTTTTAGATATATTATATTTAACATCTCTATTAGACATTCATGTGAAAATGTTGAATAGGAGTTCAATATGGAAATCTGGAATTTAAAGGTCTACTAGAAAATCAAAACTTGGAAGTCATCGGAATACAGACGGTTTTAAAACCTGTTATTGGATGAGATCACTGTGAGAGACATAACAAAGTCTGAGGTCTTAGGTATCCAACATTAAGAGGAGGACAGAGGAGTAAGAACTAGCAAAGGAGACAGAAAGAGCAACCAGAGCACAATTAGCAAGAAAACCAAAAGTATGGTATTCTGGACAACAAGTGAATAAAGTATATCAGAATGACAGAATAATTAATTTTAACAAATGCTCCTGATAGATCACGTAAAATAACCAATGAAACAGCAATATGGAAGTCACTGAAACTTTGTCAACAGTAGTTTTTGCAGAGTGGTAACGACAAAAAGCCAGATTTCAGTGAAATAAAGAGTGGAATTAAGAGAGAATGAGGAGCCAGGTGCAATGGTTCATGCTTGTAATCCCCACACTTTGGGAGGCTGAGGGAGGCAGATCACTTGAGCCCAGGAGTTTGAGACCAGCCTGGGTAACATGGCGAAACCCCATCTCTACCAAAAATACAAAAAAAATCTGGCTGGACGCAGTGTCTCCTGCCTGTAATCCCAGCACTTTGGGAGGCCGAGGTGGGTGGATCGATCACTTGAAGTCAGGAGTTCGAGACAAGCCTGACCTACATGGTGAAACCCTGGCTCTACTAAAAATACAAAAAATTAGCTGGGTGTAGTGGTGGGCCCTGGCAACCCCAGCTACTCGGGAGGCTGAGGCAGGAGAATCACTTGAACCTAGGAGGTGGAGGTTACAGTGAGCCAAGATCATGCCACTGCACTCCAGCCTGGGCAACAGTGAGACCCTATCTCAAAAAATAAGTAAGTAAATAAAAACAAAAATAAAGAAGAAAACTGTAAAGATGACCGACAACTCTTCACAATTTTCCTGTATAAGAGACCAAAGAAATGGCACGTTAATTGATAGGGTGAGAGAAAGTACAAAAACAATTCTTTAACGATAGGATAAATACAGTAGGATTGTATGCTGACAGGAATGTTCCCGGATATAATGAAATGTTGACGATGTGGGGAATGGGAGAGAAACTGCTAGTGATTTAAACTGCACTGGTAGGCAAGAGGGAACGGGATCCAGTGCACATGTGGAAGAAGTGACTACAGGCTAAGAGGAGAAGGCAAACGAATGTACGTGCAGGTGCTGGTACGAGGGCAGATGTTGTATGACTCTGAGAAGCTCATGTTTTATTGCTTTAATTTCCCAGGGATGTGGAAATAAGGATAATACCTGAGAAGATGGGGGAGGAAATGCTACCATGTTGACAGAAAAGATGTGAAAAACACATCTAAGAAAGCGGAAGAATAAGTGACTATGGAGTGTAGGATGGCTGGGCTCATTGTGGTCATGAATTTAAGGTAAAAATAGCATAGTTGTGTCTTTCTCCAATGCCATTCAGCTGCACAGGTACTGACACTGAAAAGTGGAGGGATTTAAACAGGGTTGTACACTTTTCCCAAGCGGAACAAGACGGGGGCAAGGGAGTGAAAAGTGTATTGAAGGGAATGATTAGAATCACTGAGAAGAGAATTTATGTTGGGTAAGGGGGAGAAAATGGAATTCAAGATGAAAAGAGAAAGAGACTTCTGCTTCCAATCATGACAGAATAACAGGAACCAGATTTCCTCTCCTGCTTAAACAACTAGAAAGCCAAAGGCAGTGCAGGACAGTGCTGCCTGAGAAAAGAAAAACAAATGAGTTGAGTGCTACAAATGTCCAAACATACTGCCTGGAGAGTGCCTCCAGGCCTCATCACAAGGAGGGGAAACTCAAACAGCAGTTTCCCTAAGTGACAGAGTTTGGAGTTTGAAAAGGCTGAGGTAACTAGAATTCATGGCACAAAGGGAGCTCTGGATACCTACAGAGAAGGCCCCTCAAGCCTGTGGCTGAGTACTAACCTGGGTACGAGAAAACTCTGAGACGGGGGAAAGAATCATTAGGAAGGAATGGGCAGAACAATGAGCAGAGTGCACACAGGGCTAGAAAAAGTTTGGGTTGCCACCAGGCAGAGTGGAAACACCCTTTAAAGTGCCAGGCATTTGGTAGAGTCCACAGAAAGTTATTGAGTCTATAGTGGAGCCAAAGTAGCCCTACTCGGAGTGGTATTCTGGACACACTCTAGCAAATCTAAAAGGTAAGCTTCAAAAGTATCAACTGATTCCAAGTTACCAAACTGCATCAGAACCAAATCCAAAAGTATTTAATTTTTTAAATCAAGCCCCTAAAACATATACTCGCAATGACATATACTCACAAGTGACATTCAGTTAAAAACTACCAAGCACACAAAGAAACAGGAAAATATAACCTATCACCAAGAGAAATAAAAAAACATCAAAAGAAGCTGACCCAGAAATGTCACAGGTGTTATATTTAGTAAACAAGGATATTAAGTCAGCTATTACAGATATTCTATATGACCAAAAAGGTAGAGGAAAGCATGAAAAACAAAGAAATGAAATATTTTTTATTTGTTTTTTTTTATTTTATTTTTTTTTGAGACACAGTTTCAGTCTTGTTACCCAGGCTGGAGTGCAACGATGTGATCTCAGCTCACCGCAACCTCCGCCTCCAAAATATTTTTAAAATGAGTATCAGTGATCTGTGCAGTATCAAATGACCTAATCTACATATAATTGGAAACTTGAGGTGAAGGTGTAGTGAATATTTGAAGAAAAATGTAAAAATGTTTTCGAATTTGATGAAAACTATAAACCAGATATAAGATATTAAACAATAAGGTGGTAGAATCAATGAACTGAAGGCTCTAGTAGTGGAGGTGAACTGTTGGAATGAAAGCACTACAGAGAGTCAGAGACAGGGAGGTACCAGGTAATCAAGTAGGATGATTGAAATTGAGATTATGGAAGGATAGGATTTAGCAAAAATTTCTCATTTCTATTGTCTTTGTTTAATCATTCCACTGCAAGATTTTCTACTATTTTTTTTTTTCATTGCAAATATACGGGATTTCACTAATTGGGGATTATAAAGGCCAACAAATTTTGTACATGTGATATCTGTTGTACGAAAGACTTCTTTCTTTTGACTTTCCTTAAATTTGTACAAATGGTTTGAATATCTGATATCTGTAACTAAATTTTAGTTGAGCATTTGTATCCTCTATTATTTAACTTCACAATAATCTTCAGGGGAGATGTGTAAATCACTACATCACTGTGATTATTTTACTTTATAATATCTGACTGCTAATTATGTCTTAGGTGCTGTACTGTTCCAAATAGTTTACAAGTATGAATTAATCTTTACAACTATCCTACGTGTTCAGTAATATTATTATTCCCTCCCCCTGCTTTTTTTTTCAGATAGGATCTTGCTCTGTCACCCAGGCTAAAGTGCAGGGACATAATCATTGCTCACCGCAGGTTCAAACTCTTGGCCTCAAGTGATCAAGTGATCCTCTTGCCTCAGCCTCCCAAACTGCTGGGATTACAGGCGTGATCACTGTGCCTGGTCTATTCCCATTTTATGCACACTGTACAACCTGAGATTAAGTTAGATTATTTGTCTAAAATTACAGGCAATAAGTGGCAGAGCAGGAAATCAAATCCAAGTAGTTTAGCTCTGTTAAAGCCACATTCTTAATTACTCTCTGTTCGTTCCTAGATAAGGAATTAATGGGCTTCTAATCCATGGGCCAGATCCAGCCCTTGGCTTAATTTTGTCAGGCTTATAGTAAATCGCACAGATCCATGATTATAAAAATTTAGTGACAATGATCTAGAAGCCATACAGTGGAAACATCACTACATAAAAGACATTTCTTTTCAAACATGGTATAGGAGCAAGAGGAGGACACTGTTTGCCAAGAAGGTAAATATCTCTTTCCACTAAAATAAAAAATTTCAGACCACACTCGCTTTAAACTTTTAGGTTCGTTTTACAAAGGAAAAAAAAAAATCAAGCAAATTTTAGCAATGCTTATATTTTCTGAAACCCAAACAGTTTTCAGGAAAAAGCAAAAATAATACTACTGATAAAAGAGTTTAAACTTATTTTGGGGAGCTTCCTTGTCATTTATTTCATTTGTTCATGGAACAAATATCTGAGACTCTACTGTGCACTGGAGCACATAAACAAAAAGTCCTCAAGACACTCACATTCTAGTATACTGTTCCCTAAACTGTGGTACACAGACTCCTGAAGGGTCCCAGGATATATTCTTTCTTTTGTTTTTTTTCTTTATTTAAACACCAAACACCCAGGATATATTCTTAAGACTCAATCTCTAAGAGAATTTTAAAATTTTGTTTTTATTTTTAAAAATCTAACAAAATATTAATATAAGTAGAAATCTGAATTGCTTCTATGACCTTAAAACCAAGCACTAACCATAAAGGGAAATAAATTGATAAACTGTACAATATTAAAATTAACGTTAGCCATTAAAAGTCACCATTAAGGGAGTAAAAAGACAACCCACAGAGTGAAGAAGATTTTTTTTTTTTTTTTTTTTTTTGAGATGGAGTTTTGCTCATTGCCCAGGCAGGAGTGCAGTGGCACAACTGAGGCTTACTACAACCTCCACCTCCCTGGTTCAAGTGTTTCTCCTGACTCAGCCTTCCAAGTAGCTGGGATTATAGGCAGCCACCACCATGCCTGGCTAATTTTGTATTTTTAGCAGAGGTGAGGTTTCACTATGTTGGTCAGGCTGGTGTCTAACTCCTGACCTCAGGTGATCCACGCACCTTTGCCTCCCAAAGTGCTAGGATTATAGGTGTGAGTCACCGCGCCAGGCCAGGAAAGGTATTTCTAATACATATATTCAAGAAAGACTCTCATGCAGAATACGTAAAGAACTAGAAAATCCGTAAGACAAGCAAAACAACTCAACTTTATAATTGTTTTTTTTTTTTTTTTTTTTTAGAGATGGGAATCTCGCTGTCACCCAGGCTGGAGTGCAGTGGCACCATCATTGCTCACTGCAGCCTTCAACCACTGGCTCAGAGAAAGTTAGAAAATTTATATCTCAAAAGCACAGAGTTAAGGCTTCAGGCCTAAATACTGTACCATCATTTGACTGAACAAAGGAGGGAGGCTGCATTACAGAAGAATAACTTAATTTTTAAAAATATGTTTGGGTCCTCTGTTAATTACCTTAGGAAAAAAAAAATCGTGTCTGGGGTGAAGGTAGGTGTTACCAGCCAGAAATATGTTATGTAGACCGTTCTAGAATGTATTATTGCTTAACAATATGTGTACAGCTCCCACTGAAATTTAACAGTGCATTTTCAAGCAGTTAAGTTTACCTATAACAAACCCATCTTACTGGGTCATGAGTAAAGGAGTGGGTACACAGCGGGGTGTACAAATATAATAATTGATACCATGTTAAAAATAACAACGTTTAAATCTAAGAATGTAAACAAAAGTAGAAAAATCCACTGGCTTGCAAAATGATTAGAATAGAGTCATTTTCAAATAATTCAATTACTTTACAACAAAATAATACAAACGTTGACCTACTGGTTTGCCCTGAAAACACCCAGAAATCCCTACATAACGCATAGGACAAAACATACCCTGTCAAATTACAGAAGCAATACTATGGCAATATTTTAGTGATGTCAACTGTTGCATTTAAAAGGAAACAGAGGGATCTCATGCCTATAATTCCAGTACTTTGGGAGACCAAGGTGGGAGAATCACTTGAGGGCAGGATTTCAAGACTGGCCTGGGCATCATACCAAGACCCCATCTCTAAGAATAGATGATTGATAGATAGATAGATAGATAGATAGATAGATAGATAGATAGATAGATAGGCAGATAGATAGATAGATAGATAGATAGATAGATAGATAGATAGATGATAGGCAGGTAGATAGGCAGGCAGGCAGGCAGGCAGGCAGGCATGGTGGGGCACACCTGCAGTCCTAGTTACTCGAGAGGCTGAGGCAGGACAATTGTTTGGGCCCAGAGGTTTGAGGCTACAGTGAGTTAGGATCGTGCCACCGCATCCCAGCCTGAAGGGAGATCCTATCTCTGGAAAAAAAAATAACTAGGCGTCGTGGCTCACACCTGTTGGGTCAAAGCAGGAGAATCACTTGAGGCCAAGAGTTTGAGACCAGACTGGGCAACATGGTGAAACCCATCTCTACAAAAATAAAAATAAAATAAAATATTAGCTGGGTGTGGTGGCACAAACCAGTAGTCCCAACAGCTACTCAAGAGGCTAAGGCAAGAGCGTCACTTAAGCACAGGAATTCAAGGCTGCAGTGAGCTATGATCAGGCCACAGCACTCTAGCCTGAGTGACAAAGTGAGACCATGTCTCCAAAAAATAAATAAATTTTTAAAATAAAGCAAGGAAATAATGTGTTATTATTGCTGTACATCTTGCTACATCTTCTTTATGACAAAGGTATAAGGAAAGCTAAGGTGAAAAGACAAGCTGAAGGAAAAGCAAGAAATAACAGCATCCATAGAATTAAGGGCAATTTTTTTATCACCTTACTTTTATATACCCATAACACACCACACAACCACAGTTTAGTTGTTTTAAGATTTGTAATTTAGCAGGGTGTGGTGCTGGGCACCTGTATTCTCAGCTACTTGGGAGGCTGAGGCAGAAAACTGCTTGAACACAATTCTGAACACCACACAACCACAGTTTAGTTGTTTTAAGATTTGTAAATTAGCAGGGTGTGGTGCTGGGCACCTGTAATCTCAGCTACTTGGGAGGCTGAGGCAGAAAACTGCTTGAACCCAGGAGGCATAGGTTGTAGTGAGCCAAGATCACGCCACTGCACTCCAGCCTGGGCGAAAAGAGACTTCATCTCAAAAAAAACAAAAAACAAAAAAGATTTGTATTTGTTCCCTCCTCAAAGTTTCCACCATACTGATTGGGGATCACAGCCATGCATCACTTAATGATATTCTAAGAAATGCATCGTTAAGCAATTTCATCATTGTGTGAAATAATAGCATGTACTTACACAAATCCAGTGGTAGAGCCTACTACACACTTAGGTCGTATGGTATAGTCTGTTATCCTAGGCTACCAACCTATACAGCACGTAACTGAAACTGGAGGCAATTACAACAAAATCCTAAGTATTTCTGTAGCTAAACGTAGAAAAGGTACAGTAAAAATACAGTATGAAACATAAAACACAGTATACCTAAATAGGGCACTCACCATGAATGGATTCTGCAGGACTGGAAGATGCCCTAGGTGAGTCAGCGAGTGAGTGGAATAAATGTGAAGGCCTAGGACATCACCGTATATTACTACATACTTTATAAACACTTAGGCTACGCTAAATCATACAAAAATACTTCTCTTCAATAATAAATTGTTTGTTTGTTTGTTTTTTTGAGACGGAGTTTCGCTCTTGTTACCCAGGCTGGAGTGCAATGGCGCGATCTTGGCTCACCGCAACCTCCGCCTCCTGGGTTCAGGCAATTCTCCTGCCTCAGCCTCCCGAGCAGCTGGGATTACAGGCATGCACCACCATGCCCAGCTAATTTTTTTGTAGTTTTAGTAGAGACGGGGTTTCACCATGTTGACCAGGATGGTCTCGATCGCTTGACCTCGTGATCCACCCACCTCGGCCTCCCAAAGTGCTGGGATTACAGGCTTGAGCCACCGCGCCCGGCCATAAATTAAGTTTACTGTAACTTTTATTTACTTTAAAAACCTTTCCTTTTTCTGGAAAACTTAACTTTTTTGTACTAACATTTAGCCTGAAACACAAACACATGGCTAGGCATGGTGGCTCAGGCCTCTAATCCTAGCCCTCTGGGAGGCTGAGGCACAATGATCACTTGAGCTCAGGATTTTGAGACCAGCCTGGGCAACATGGTGAGATCCCATCTCTATTTTAAACAAACAACAACAACAAAAAACCCACAAACACATTACACAGCTTCACAAACACATTTACTTTCTTTATATCCTTATTCTATAAACTTTCTTTCTTATTAAAAAAAGGGGTTTTGGCCGGGCGCGGTGGCTCAAGCCTGTAATCCCAGTACTCTGGGAGGCTGAGGCAGGTGGATCACGAGGTCAACAGATTGAGACCACCCTGGTCAACATGGTGAAACCCCGTCTCTACTAAAAATACAAAAAAATTAGCTGGGCATGGTGGCGCGTGCCTGTAATCCCAGCTACTCAGGAGGCTGAGGCAGGAGAATTGCCTGAACCCAGGAGGCGGAGGTTGCGGTGAGCCGAGACGGCGCCACTGCACTCCAGCCTGGGTAACAAGAGCGAAACTTTTTTTATTTTTAAACTTTTTCATTAAAAACTAAGATAAACAGCTGGGCACAGTGGCTCGCACCTGTAATCCCAACACTTTGGGAGGCCGAGGCAGGTGGATCACGAGGTCAGGAGATCGGGACCATCCTGGCTAACATGGTGAAACCCCATCTCTACTAAAAATACAAAAAATTAGCCAGGTGTGGCGGCACGAGCCTGTAATCCCAGCTACTCCGGAGGCTAAGGTAGGAGAATTGCTTGAACCTGGGAGGCAGAGGTTGTGGTGAGCCGAGATTGTGCCATTGCACTCCATACTCCAGCCTGAGAGTGAAACTCCGTCTCAAAAAAATAAAAACTAAGACAAACATACACACTAGAGTAGTCCCATACAGGGTCAGGGTCACCAGCATCACTGTCTTCAACCTTCACATGTTGTCCCACTGGGAAGTCCTCAGGTACACTAACCTGAATGGAGCTGTCATCTCCTATGATAACAATGCCTTCTTCTGGAATGCCTCCTAACGGTCCTGAGGCTATTTTAGAGTCAACTTTTAAATTTATTAGAAGGCGTACACTCTAAAATAACAACAAAAAGCATGTTACAGTAAATGCAATGCTACAGTTTGGGTGTCTGTCCACCAAGCCTCATGCTGAAATCTGACCCCCAATGTTGGAGGCGAGCCTAAGGAAAGGTTAGGGTCACAGGGCTGGATCCCTCATGAATAGATTAATGCCAGTGGGGGTGGGGGCGGGGTGCTGAGCAGTGAGTTCGTTCTCTGTTGGTTCCCTGGGAGCTGGTTGTTAAAAAGAGTCTGGTACCTCTCCCCGCTCTCTTGCTTCCTTTCCTGCCATGTGATCTCTACACACAGGCTTCCCTTCACTTTCTGTCATGAATAGAAGCAGGCTGAGGATCTCACCAGTCTACAGAACTGCAGGCCAAATAAACCTTTTCTTCCTAAATTACCCTGTCTCCTCTTTCCTTGCCTAACATAGCCATGGCTTGTGGTCCTAAGAAGCATCTGAAGTGGGTAGCAGTGCCAAAGCACTGGATGCTGGATAAACTGACCAGTATGTTTGCTCCACAACCATTCACTGGTCCCCACAAGTTGAGAGAGTGTCTCCCTCTCATCATTTTCCTAAGGAATAGACTTAAGTATAGACAGGAGAGGAAGTAGAGAAGATTCGCATGCAGCAGTTCATTAAGATTAATGGCAAGGTCCAAACTGATATAACCTACCCTGCTGGATTCATGGATATCATCAGCATTGGTAAGATGGGAGAGAATTTCCATCTGATCTATGACACCAAGGGTTGTTCTGCTGTATACCACATTACATCTGAGGAGGCCAAGTACAAGTTGTGCAAAGTGAGAAAAACTTCTGTGGGCACAAAAGGAATCCTTCTTCTGGTAACACAAAATGCTCACACCATCCGCTACCCTGATCCTCTCATTAAGGTGAATGAGACCATTCAGATCGATTTGAAGACTGGCAAGATTACAGATTTCTTCAATCGACACTGGTAACCTGTGTATGGTGACTGGAGGCGCTAATCTGGGAAGAATTAGCGTGATCATCGAGAGAGAGAGGTACCCTGGATCTTTTGAAGTGGTTCACATGAAAGATGCCAATGGCAACAGCTTTGCCACTCTACTTTCCAACATTTTTGTTATTGGCAAGAGCAACAAACCATGGATTTCTCTTCCCCAAGGAAAGGGTATCTGCCTCACCATTGCTGAAAAGAGAAAAACAGAAGGCTGGCAGCTAAACACAGCAGCGGGTGAAATGGTCCCTGGGTGACATGTTAGATCTTTGTACGTAATTAAAAATAATATGTCACGATTAATAGCAAAAAATAAAAATAAAAATAAATTACCACTCTCAGGTATTTCTTTACAGCAACACAGACAAAGATATACATAAACCAGCAACACTTCCATTTATTATCATTACTAAGGATTATGTACTGTACACAATTAAATGTGCTAGACTTTTATAAGAGTGGCAGCACAACAGGTTTATGTACACCAGCGTCACAAACACGAGTGATGTGTTGTTGCACTACTACATTGCAAGGGCTACAATAAACATCCCCAGACAATAGGAATTTTTTAGCTCCCATTATAATCCTATAAGACCACTATTATTCTAAGCAGCAAAGCAAAAAAAAAAAAAAAAAAAAAAACCACATATGTGGTCCATTTTTGACGAAAACATCATTATGAAGAATGACTGTATATCCAATTAATGGCATGCTAATCAAAGGAAGTCAGTTGGCATATTTTAGATAGTTCATGTAAATTATGAGGTTAGCCATTTGAATGTGTGGGTTCCCTTACTGTTTATGAGCCACTAGTGCTCCCAGTTACGTGATTTTTTCTAAAACCCCATCTGCCAATCCCCACTAACCCAAAGAATCAAAAACACTACTGTACAGTTGGCCCTTGGTATTCGTGAAAAAAAATGATTCCAGGACCCACCCCGCCCACTCCCCTCTACTTCCCAGAATACCAAAACACATAGATGGTCAAGTCCCTGATATAAAATAGCATAGCATTTGCTTATTACCCATGCACATCCTCCCATATATTTCAAATCATCTCTAAAGTACTTATAGTACCTACTATAATGTAAATGCTATTAAAATAGCTGCTATCCTGTATTGTTTAGGGAATTAGAAGAAACAAGGTCTGTATGTATTCAATATAGATGCAATTTTTTTTCCTGAGGTTTTGTTTTTTTTTTTGAGATTACGGCTATTTATAATACAGAAATGGAGGCACAGAGATGTTAAGTAACTTGCCCAATATCACACAGCTAGCAAATGACAGAACCTGGAGAACAGAAGTAGCGTGGCTCCAGAGGCTGAGCTCATAACCACTGTTACATTGCAAGTACACTACTTGCATTAATCAGGGATTCATAAAACCTTTCTTATATCAACAAGTGAGGTGGCTTAATAAAAATAAAAAGTATGTGGGTGCCAAACTAAGTGCATATATATGATGTTTCTCTCTCTCTCTTTTTTTGACAGTCTTGCTCTGTCACCCAGGCTGGAGTACAATGGCATGATCTCGGCTCATTGCCACCTCCCCTCCCAGGTTCAAGTGATTCTCCTGCCTCAGCCTCCCATGTAGCTGGGACTACAGGTGTGTGCCACCATACATGGCTTATTTTTGTATCTTTTTAAGTAGAGACGGGGTTTAACCATGTTGGCCAGGCTGCTCTTGAACTCCTGACCTCAGGTGATCCACCTGCCTAGGCCTCCCAAAGTGCTGGGATTACAGGCATGAGCCATTACGCCCAGTGTTTTCTGAATATTTCTGATCCTTGGTTGGTCGAATCTATAGACATGGAACTCATGAATACTGAGGGCTGATTGTATATATTTGAATACCAGTAATTCTCACTAGTGCAATTCTTACTATGTTCCAGCCACAGCAACCTTTTAAAGGTGTTACTTAAACAGGTCAGCTCATCACTGCACCTCAAGACCTTTGACTTAGAATGCAGATCATCAGGTCTCAGCTCCAATGTCACCTCAGAGAGGCCTCCCAAACCAACCTAAGAAAAATGCCCTTCCTCCATGCCTCTCTGCACATCCAGAGACAAAGTCTTAAGATGGTAGAAGAGAAACTCTGATTGGCTATGAGACTGAAATTTTAATTTGGACTTAACAGGACTTTTAAGAAAAGCCCAGGAGAGCCATGGGATCTGAAATGTCAACATGTGGTAGAGAAAGAACATTAAACAAAATATAGTCAAAAGCAGTCTTCGGGGGAATAATTATTTTCTGTTGTAAATAAGTGAGTAAACTAGTGGCCCCACCTTCTGAACACTCTTTTTTTGAGACAGGGTGTCACTCTGTTGCCCAGGCTAGAGTGAAGTAGCATGAACACTGCTCACTGCAGCCTTGATCTTCTGTGCTCAAGCAATCCACCTGCCTCAGCCTCCCATGTAGCTGGGACTACAGGCATGCATCAACATGCCCGGATAATTTTTAAATTTTTTGTAGAGACAAGGTCTCACTATGTTGCCTAGACTGGTCTGGAACTCCTGGGCTCAAGCAATCCTCCCACCTGGGCTTCCCACAGTGCTGGAATTACAGGTGTGAGCCACCGCATCTGGGCTTGAACATTCTTACCATGTGGTTTTCATTACTGCCCTCATTATCAGCAAAAACTACGAAAGGATATTTTTTAGTGTCTGTATTCATCCATCAGGATATAAGCTCCAAGGTCTGAGAACTTTTGTCATATTCGCTATTATCACTGACACTTTTTTTTTTTTGGAGACTGGATCTTGCTACGTTGCCCAGTCTGGAGTGCAGTGGTACAATCTCAATTCACTGCAGCCTCAACCTCCTGGGCTCAATGAACCTCCCAACTCAGCCTCCTGAGTAGCTGGAACTACAAAACTGTACCCTACCACCCCCAGCTATATTTTTATTTTTTGTAGAGATGAGTTTTGTCATGTTGCCCAAGGCTGGTTTAAAACTCCTGGGCTCAGGTAATCCACCCACCTCAACCTCCTGAAGTGCTTGGATTATAGGTGTGAGCCATTGCATGCAGCCTCACTAACATTTAAAATGGTATCCAGTACAGCATAAATGTTCAGATTTTTACAGAATGAACAAACCCCAGTAACACTGATCAATTACCTGTGATATTATTTGTATGTACTCCATGGATATGACCAAGCCAACGTTCTCTCTTTTAATTTTAATTTTTGTAGCGGTAGTAGGTCTTGCTATGCTGCCCAGGCTAGCCTCCAACTCCTGGCCTCAAGTGACACTACTGCCTTGGCATCCCAAAATGCTGGGCATAAACCACTGCATCCAGCATCTGACAAATTTTAACCTGAGCTGTATTCTACTTTGGGTTTTTTTTTTTTTTGTACAAATGGGGTTGCCCAGGCTGCTGTCAAACTCCTGGCCTCCAGCAATACTCTGACCTTGGCCTCTCTGAAATCACTGGGACTACAGGCGTGAGTTACTGCAACCAGCCATACTTATTTTACAGAGCACATCAGGCATCTATTTACCTACTAACCAAGGCAGGAGGCAAATGGCTTTTAATGACAACTGGGTTCACCAGCACACTAGGCAAAACATTTATTAAAAGAAACCTTAGGTGGGCATGGTAGCTCACACCTGCAATCCAAGCACTTCAGGAGGCCAAGACAGGAGACTGCTTGAGCCCAGGAATTCGACACTAGCCTGGGCAACATGGCAAAACCTGACTCTACATAAAATTTTTTTAATGAGCTAGGTGTGGTGGTGTTGCACCTGTGGTCTCAGCTACTTGTAAGGATGAGGTGGGAGTATCACCTGAGCCTGAGGAGGTCGAGGCTGCAGTGAGCTGTGATTGCACCACTGTACATGGGAAACAGAGTGAGACTGTCTCAAAAAAAGAAAAGAAAAGAAAAACCTCTGGCTGGCACTTTTTTGCTCATGCCTGCAATTCCAGCACTTTGGGAGGCCTACGCAGGAAGATCACTAGAGCTCAGGAGTAGAGACCAGTCTGGGCAATATGGTCAGATCTCATCTCTGTAAAAAATTAGCCAGGCACAGTATGTGCCTATAGTCTCAGCTACTCAGGAGGCTGCGGTTGGAGCATCACTTGAGCCTGGGAGATCAAGGCTGAAGTGAGCCATGATCATGCCACTGCACTCCAGCTTTTGTGACAGTGAGACCCCATCTCAAAACAAACAAACAAAAAGAACAAAATCTCTTTTTACTAGAAAGATGCCTAGTATCCTCTACCTTCCAGCAGTCTAAAATTTCCCTCCTCTAATCCACTGAAAAATGACTGATCTAAATTTATCCTGAGCTGCCACTTCCTTTTAGAAGTTTTAATTAACATAACCACCTCCAGATTATGGTAATTGTTCAATCATTTATTTTCATAGAACATGAAAGAGTCTCCCATTTATATGCATCACAAAGTTTTACAGTTACTGATTAGCCCACTATTCCCTCTCCCATTCCTACTCATGACCAACTCTGAAATTCATTTTCTCTCTCCGCTATGTCAAACGCAACCATCTCTTTCTGGGACCGTACATTGAAGTGAGGGAAGGTTGCTCTAAGGCTCATGTCCCTCTCAGATGTGTGTTTCAAGAGGGCAATTTCTATCAACCCAATGAAAAACTGACAAGTTCTTAATGAGGTTCTCTTTTATGTTTAACTAGACATACTAAAAAGAATTCTCTGGTTATGTATCTTAACCACAGTCACTGACAATATTCAAATATTTGTATCACATCCATATTCCTTGCCAAGTATGATCCTGAGTCTGTGCTTTTGCACTGGCTGTTCGCTCCACAAGGAACTCTTCTAAATATGTACATGACTTGCTCTCTTGCTTCGTTCAGGTCTTACCTCAAATAGCATCTCCTCAGAGGTATTCTCTCACTATCTTAACAAAAATAAGCCAGGCGGCTCACACCTGTAATCCCAGCACTTTGGGTGGCTGAGGCAGGTGGACCACTTGAGGTCAGGAGTTCAAGACCATCCCGGCCAACACGGTGAAATCCCGTCTCTACTAAAAATACAAAAATTAGCCAAGTGTGGTGGCATGGGCCTGTAATCCCAGCTACTCAGGAGGCTGAGGCAGGAGAATCGCTTGAACCTAGGAGGTGGAGGTTGCAGTGAGCCGAGATCACGCCACTGCACTCCAGCCTGGGCAACTGAGTGAGGCTCTGTCTCAAAAAAAATAACACCAAGCCCTCTCTTCCTTACCCTGGATTTTTTTCTTGATAGTACCTATCACAACTTGACTTACAGTATGTATTTAATTGTTTATGTTTATTGTTTGCATTCCCAACAAAAATGTAAATTATACAAGGGCAGGAGTTGTCTGCCTAGTTTATCATTATCTAGTTAGAAGTAGGAAATAGTAAATTCTTGTTCAATGAATTTATTTCCCATAGACTTAATTTTTCCTGTTACGGTTACGGTTTCAATGAACAGGATGTCACTGGCACAAATGCCCTCATCCATGGCCATCTCACAAGCAGATTATGAATACACAGAAAATAGAATAACTTCATGTGTAAAAGCCAAAAATAGATTGAGGGCTTGAGAGTATCTCTGCTCAGATAGTTTGCAAATATTCCTCAGTAACTAGAGAACTTTATTTCAAACCCCCTCGCCTAGCACTGAAGGCCCTTTGTAATCTGATCTGACTTTCCTTTTACTCCTCTCTCTCCTGCTGTTTCCCTGTATTCTGGGTTTCTATGCTGCGACAATCCCAAGGACTACTACTCATAAAGAATATCTAACACAGCATGCAGCTCTGCTTACACTGCAGCCAAACTAACCTAGCCTAGATTCCTACCAAATTTTCTGCTAATCACCAGCTAAAAAAAGTTTACCCATTATTCAAAATCCAGCTTCAACATTTCTCCAAAGAATCTTCACTGATCATCCCACCGGAAACTATTTCCTCAATCTGTGAGGGACTAACAGCAGTTGGTAACACATCTGAAACTTCTGCCTCACAGTAAATCATTAGCACCTTTTAGTATATGGTAAATTCCCAAAGAGCATGGACATATATCTTTGCATTCTACATGCTGCACTGCATATGGGTGTCAATAAAGTTATTTTAATAATGAATACATTCTACAGGCACTTTTTGTTGTTGTTCTGTAGAGACAGGGTCTTCCAATATTGCCCAGGTTGGCCTCAAGCAATCCTCTCACCTCATCCTTCCCAAGTGCTGAGATCAGAGGCACGAGCCACCATGTCCAGTGTCTACAGACATTCTGAATCACTGCCTTCCATTTCCATTTTCTTTTCTCTTAAAGGAAAAAAAAATTTCCCCTGAGAAAAGTAGTATCAGTCATATTTCAATTTAAAGTTTGAGTTCTTTTTATGAACAAGCAAGTACTCAGAGATTTTATTACCACCAGGCCTGCTTTCCAAGCGCTTATGAAAGAAGCATTACACATAGAAAGGAACAACCAGTATTAGCCTTTCTAAAAATATACCAAAAAGTAAAGAGCATCAACATAAAGAAGAATTTACATCAACGAATGGATAGAATAGCCAGGTAACATCAAATGGCAGTAACCCTAAATTTAAGTTGACTAAATCCCCCAATCAAAAGATACAGCCAAAACCCAACGGTATGCTACATCCAGACCCATTTCACATCCAAAGATACACAAAGACTCAAAACAAAGGGATGAAGAAAGAGTTACCAACCAAATGGAGAGCAAAAATAAATAAATAAAAAGCAGGAGCTGCAATTCTCACATCTGATAAAATAGATTTCAAAGCAACAAAGATATAGTGGTAAATGGATCAATGCAACAATAAGAGCTAACGATCCTAACACCTAGATACATAAGACCCATAAAGAGATTTAGACTCAACGAGACAGAAAATTAATAAGGATATCCAGGACTTGAACTCAGATCCGGAACAAGTAAACTCAATAAATATTTATAGAGCTCTCCATTTTAAATACACAAAATATTGATCGGCCATTAGTAATACCCATTTTTAGAATAAAGCTACATTCCCGTTTTCTCTCCCTCTTTTTCTTCCTCTTTCTTCCTCCCCTTCACTTTTTTTTTTTCCCTAAAAAAAAAAAAAGAAAGTTTGAGTTCTCTTGTGGGTTGATTGTATTCTACTACCTTCTTGTGCCTCCAACTCACTAGATCTAATTAGAAGGAAAGAGAAAGAGAGTTAATAGTTATTAGGGAGAAGATGACTTCTGGCATGCTAATGAGCCAACGAGTAACCAGCCAGGTAGGGGTGTGTGCACACACATGTATGAGACAGGAGTGGGGGGGGGCAGGGGGAGAGAGGTGCGGGGGGGAGAGGGAGGGGGAGAGGGGGAGAGAGAGAGAGAGAGAGAGAGAGAGAGAGAGAGAGAAAACTATACTAGTTATCAGGAGAAGACCCAGTTGGAAAGATCTGAAATAATTTGAGTCATCAAAGGTATCGGAGCAGAAGTGATATGGTGAGAAAGAACTGTTTTGATCTAGAGCTCAGATCAGAGCTGAGAGATAAAAATAGTGAAATCATGGGAGTTAAGACTGTCCCAGAAAAACAAAAACAAAAAAAAAACAAAAAAACAAAGATAGAAAGGGCTGAAGATAAAATCCTGAGAAATAATTATATTGGGGGCAGGGGAGAGAAGTCAGTGAAAAACAAGTGATTTGAGAGAGAGAAGACCAAGGAAGGAATGTCATAAAAACCAAAAAAGCAGCAGAGGAAATGAGCAATAATACCAGAAAAGAGGAGAAACAATATCACAAAGAATCTCATTTGATAATCAGGAGGATGCTAGTGCCTTTAAGACTAACAGGTTCTATACAACTGGCTGGGAGAGAAGAGTGAGCCATATCACAGTAAGTTAAAGGGCAAAGAATTATAACGGCAGCAAACGGGCTGCTTTTCCAAGAACTGTGACAGTGAGAAACTGACAAAAGTTTAAGGCAGAATACAAGTTAAGTTTATATGAGGCCAAGCACAGTGGCTCATGCCTGTAATCCCAACACTTTGGGTAGAGAGGCAGGAGGATCATATGAGGTCAGGAATTGAAGACCAGCCTGGCCAACATGGTAAAATCCTGTCTCTACTAAAAATACAAAAATTAGCTGGGTGTGGTAGTGTGTGTCTGTAATCCCAGCTACCCCGGAGGCCAAGGCAGGAGAATCACTTGAACCCGGGAGGCGGAGGTTGCAGTGAGCAGAGATTGCGCTACTGCACTCCAGCCTGGGCAACAAGAGTGAAACTCTGTCTCCAAAAAAAAAGAAGTTTATATGAGGCAACACATGAACTTTCTTATAGGCATAGCAGTGAGAAAAAGGGAAACAAAAAAAAAGCAAGAGGGGACATACCACCAAGTCCGGAGGGGAAGACGAGGACTGAACAAGCAGAAGGAAGCAATTTGGGAGACAGCAGGGAACAGAGGAGGGTACGGGGGAAACAAGAAAAATGTGTGCCGTCAACCAAGGAAGTTAAGGGCACTTCAAATAGCTGGGTGAAGTACTGTGCTAAGAATTAAGAGGGGTGAGGCTCAGCAAAAAAAAAAGGTCTGAACAACTGCTGTTTGGAGTAGAACAGTAAACTGGAAACGAAAAAAATGAGCACTAAGGGCCCAGATGATAATTGCAAAAGAAAAGGAACATTACTTGTTCAAAGTAATCTAAAACAGAGGATGAAATTAGAGTATCAGATTCCTACAAAGACGAACTTTGGAAGGCAAAACAGCAAAGATAAAGCAGTTATATGGAAAGGTTTTCAGAGATACAAAACCCCAAAGCAGTTGATAACTGTATATGTCAAAATGTACTACACGCATCTTTACATAGCTGAAAGACTTCTAAGATACAGCAATAGTTGACCTGCTTTAAACAGACAATAAAATTATTCGAGTCAAATTCCAATATTAAAAAAGAAAAACGGCCACAGTGGCTCACGCTTATAATCCCTGCACTTTGGGAGGCTGAGGTGGGCAGATCACGAGGTCAGAAGATCGAGACCATCTTGTCCAACATGGTGAAACCCTGTCTCTACTAAAAATAAAAAAAATGAGGCCGGGCGCGGTGGCTCACGCCTGTAATCCCAGCACTTTGGGAGGCCGAGGCGGGTGGATCACGAGGTCAAGAGATCGAGACCATCCTGGTCAACATGGTGAAACCCCGTCTCTACTAAAAATACAAAAAATTAGCTGGGCATGGTGGTGCGTGCCTGTAGTCCCAGCTACTAGGGAGGCTGAGGCACGAGAATTGCCTGAACCCAGGAGGCGGAGGTTGCGGTGAGCCGAGATCGCGCCATTGCACTCCAGCCTGGGTGACATGAGCGAAACTCTGTCTCAAAAAATAAAAAAAATAAAAAAATGAAACAGTGAAACCCCGTCTCTACTAAAAATGCAAAAATTAGCTGGGCATGGTGGTGCATGCCTGTAGTCCCAGCGACTCGGGAGGCTGAGGCAGAAGAATCCCTTGAACCCAGGAGGCAAAGGCTGCAGTGAGCCAAGGTCGTGCCACTACACTCCAGCCTCGGCGACGGAGCAAGACTCCATCTCAAAAAAAAAAAAAAAAAAAGGCTGGGTTTGGTGGTGCACGCCTGTAGCCCCAGCTACTGGGAAGGCTGAGGCAGGAGAATCACTTGAACCCAAGAGGCAGAGGTTGCAGTGAGCTGAGACCGCACCACTGCACTCCAGCCTGGCAACAGAGCAAGACTCAGTCTCAAATAAAAAAAAAAAACTTTTAACTTCTAAGTCACACATCAAGAAAGTTTTGACGCCTGTACTCCCAGCACTTTGGGAAGCCAAGGCTGGCAGATGGCTTGAGCCCAGGAATTCAAGACCAGCCTGGACAACATGCGGAAACCTCATTTCTACAAAAAATGCAAAGAATTAGCCAGGCATGTTGATGCATGCCTGTCGTCCCAGCTAGGAGGCTAAGATGGGAGAATCACCTGAGTCCAGGAAGTTAAGGCCGCAGTGAATCATGATTGTGCCAGTGCACTCCAGCCTTGGCATTGGAGTATGACCCTGTGCTGTCTCCAAGAATAAAAAAAAATGTTTGAATCTTTCAAAACGGATTAGCTAGCCCTCTGAATTCTGTGTCCTCCACAAACTCCATAAACTTAACTTTACTCAGCTTACTGATAAAGCAAGCACATACACTTTCAGCAGGACACTGAAGGCCTTTAAGGATTGATGGTTTACTACCTTTCACTGTCAAACGCCTATACCCTTCAGGGGATATTTCTCATCAAGCCCACAGTTCTCCATTTTGACCATAGGACACGATAATTTTGTCAAAAATGCTCTGGTGATATCTAACTATACAATGTCAAAGGCATTTTTCTAACGAACCAGGTTATTAATCCCATCAAAAAAGGAAATGAGGCTAATTTAGCCACTCCCCAGCCGGTTCTGTCTCTATTCAAGGTACCACCAGCCTTGAATTTAAATACTCCTACAAACTATGTTACAGAACTACCCTGCAGAGTCTCATTACATTTCTCCCAAAGACAAACTTAAGTCTTCCCACTTGATGATTCGTTTTTTTATTCTTTTGAGACCAAGTCTCGCTCTGTTTGCCAGGCTGGAGTGCAGTGGTGCAATCTCGGCTCACTGTAACCCCTGCCTCCCAGGTTCAAGTGATTCTTCCACCTTAGCCTCCCCAGTAGCTGGGACTACAGATGTGCGCCACCATGCCCCACTATCTTTTGTATTTTTAGTAGACATGGGGTTTCACCATGTTGGCTAGTCTGGTCTTAAACTCCAGACCTCATGATCTGCCCTCCTCAGCCTCCCAAAGTGCTGGGATTACAGGCATGAGCCACTGTGCCTGGCCAATGGGCTACTTTTTAAATGTACGAATAGTCATCCATCCTCATCCTCGGTCTCACTTTCCAGTTTTAGTGATATTTGGTCAACCATGATCCAAAAATGTTAGACAAAAAAATTCCAGAAATGAACAACAGGTTTTAAAGTGCACGTTCTACACAGTGTGACGAAATCTCCCAGTCTGGCTCCATTCGCTATATCCATGTCGTATGCCTTACTCGCCCATTAGTCACTTCGTAGCCCTCCTGGTCATCAGATCAGAAAAAACAGTATATATGGGGTTTGGTACTGTCCACCATTTCAAGCATCCACGGGGGTCTTGGAATACATTCCCTGAGGATAAGTCGGGGCGTTGGGGTAGATGTGGCAGGGGCTACTACATAAGGCAAGCCCCCATCACCTGCCAGTGAGGATATAAAGAGATTTTCTGGCCAACTTGAATACATAAACTTTGGTTACATATAGATAAAAGAAACAAATGTCCATTTATAATGTCATATTAGTTACACAACATTAAAATAATCTACTATATAAATTAATATTCATTTAGAAATTCAGCTTTTTCCCTTAATCAACATTTCATAAGACAGTGTTACTGAATCTTAGTGTAACATTGGCATCTGTCTTCATGTTCACTAGAGTGACTAAGTAACTTGCTTCTTTTTTTTTTTTCAAAGTATTATCACCTTCCCTTTATTTGTAAATGTTTGAGTTAAAACACTTTTTAAATTCCCGTGAGCTTTTAAGCCTAAACCCTAAGGGCCTGTTTTCTGTACATTCAGGCAGTTTTTCCATTCACAGGTCTGTGCTGTGGATGTAGATTCAGAATTTCCACAAGGTAAGTATTTAACTAATATAGACCAAAGTAGCTTCCACAGGTAAGTACTTACCTAATATGGACCAACGTAGCTTCCACAGGTAAGTACTTAACTGATATGTACCAAAATAGCTTCTCTAAACAATGCTTTGAGAGGTTTTGTAAAAAGTAGAATAGTGACTTGCTCTTTTCTGAGAGTTATTTTTGGGGAGAAAAAGACCTTGCTTTATCCAGGTAATCAACAGGTCAAAATTTCACAGAATCGGAGACAAAATTATTTCTTAAACACATTTCAATTAATAGCATAGATACTGTTTATGTAAACACACAGATGCATTAATAGGAGTCTTCAGAAATCAAACAAATTTTCTTTCTTCTTTTTTTTAAAGTCTCATTCTCACCTGGGCTACAGAGCAGTGGCGTGATCATAGTTCACTATATCCTTTAAGTCAGAATTATCAATAGCACTTATATTGTAGGAACACTGTGAAGATTAATGTATCTAAAACAATCCCCCCACCTTGGCCTCTCAAAGAGCTGAGATTATAGGAGTGAGCCATGGTGCCCAACCCACAAATTTTCTTTCCGAACTAAAGCATGAGAATTTTGCTATACCATCATAAAAGAGAAAAGCAGAGTGGGATGGGTTACTCAATTCTCCTGAATTAGTTTTCTTAAAATTGTATTTTATACTAATTAAGTGCCAGGCACAGTTTGAGCATTATAGATACATCAACTAATTTAATCTTCACAATGTCCTATGATACAGGTGCTCTTTATTGATAATACTGTTCTACTCATAAGGAAACTTGCCCAAAGTCTTACAGCTTGTCAGTGGTGGCTATTCAGGGGGTCTAATTCTAGGGCCCCTCCCTCTTTTAAAAGGGGATATATGGGCCAGGCGCTGTGGCTCACTTTGGGAGGCCAAGGTGGGTGGATCACGTGAGGTCGGGAGTTCAAGACCAGCCTGCCATCATGGTGAAACCCTCATCTTATTACAAAAAAATAAAAGGGGATATACAGTATTGCCTCTTAGTAAAATTTGTTCTTTATTTTATGAGAGAGTCCCATCTACTAAACAATCAATATCAGTGGTCTAAAGAAGACATGGTGGTTAGGTTCCTTTTTTATTATTTTCTAGTATTCA
Organism: Callithrix jacchus; assembly: GCF_049354715.1. Taxonomy (NCBI): domain Eukaryota; kingdom Metazoa; phylum Chordata; class Mammalia; order Primates; family Cebidae; genus Callithrix; species Callithrix jacchus. The sequence continues at coordinate 7,792,164 of NC_133511.1, read as the reverse complement.
TCCACATTGCCTGAAGGCATAATGAGCGGTCTGGGGAAGAGGTGGTTCATCCTTTGTATTAAGTTGGTACAAAAGTAATTGTGGTTTTCGCCGTAATATTATGTTCTCTGAGTTAATCACTACCCCCATTTCTGTCAGTACTTTTAAGGCAAATAATTACTACAAACACATGCACAGAACGTACTAGTTCCAAGTCTTCCTCATTCTTCTCCAAACGTTTTAACTGGTGGTGGAGAATGTGCCCTGTGGGCCTAGATCTCCCTTGCTATATAAAACTAACTTTAAAGCCTGTAATCCCAGCACTTTGGGAGGCCGAGGCGGGTGGATCACGAGGTCGAGAGATCGAGACCATCCTGGTCAACATGGTGAAACCCCGTCTCTACTAAAAATACAAAAAATTAGCTGGGCATGGTGGTGGGCGCCTGTAGTCCCAGCTACTCAGGAGGCTGAGGCAGGAGAATTGCCTGAACCCAGGAGGCGGAGGTTGCGGTGAGCCGAGATCGCACCATTGCATTCCAGCCTGGGTAACAAGAGCGAGACTCCGTCTCAAAAAAAAAAGAAAAAACTAACTTTAAACGTTGTCTTTGACACGGTAAATTTCCTGCGCCTTGAAACGATATGAGCGCTTCCTCGGTTGTCATCCGGTCGTGTCCTGTAACGGGGATGGGAGTTAGGAAGGAGTTTCCTAGGGAAAAAAGGGGAAAAGATGAACTCGAGAATGGGAGAATGAGGAGGGAAGGTGTAACACGCAGAAAAGGGAGGAAGGGGGTGGAGGGGGAGGCACTGCTGGTCTGACCGGGAATTTCGTGCAGACAGAACGAGGACAGAAATGGAAGAGGGGGTCGAGTCCCTGAAACCTGTTAGGCAGCATTTCCTCGGCTCTTCCTTGGATGCGTCTTAGACGCTGCTTTACGGGAAACCGAGCGCCGAGCCCTAACGGCCCAGCTGGTCAGGGCGCCGCGCGACCATTCGTCTCCCGCTGCCGGCCGGAGCGGGTCCCCTGAAAGCATCACGCCCCTGCAGCGCTCGGCCAGGCTTTTCTCCCAGCGGCCGGTCGGCGGGAGAGACCCCCAGGCCAGAGACCCGCGTCCCCGTCCTCGCCCGCCGCCACCGCGGCTTCCCTTCCGGCCGACAACCCCCGAACACTCCCACATTTCGCAGCCGAACCTGAGCCGTGCCCTTCCCAAAGCGCCGAACCCGGCAGCTACAGAGTAAAACCCAGGCTGGAGTGAGGGTCTTACCTTTAACAGATTAGACGTCGCCATGTTCGTTCAACTTGGACTCTCGCGAGAGCACGCGAGAATTCGCGGCGCTGCCGGCCAGGCCTCGGCCGGACGCCGGAGTTCGCACCGGGGCCCAGGGCCCGCCGGCCCGTAGCGGGGTGCAGGGGGCGCCGGGGCGGCGTGCTGACAGCGCCGACCTCGTCCCGAGCACCAGGAGCGTCCTCACCCTTGTCCCCTACATGGTCACCAGAGCTTCCCCACTCGGAGGAGCTCATGCAAGCGCTCAGGAAGACGGGGACGGCGAATGCTGAGAAGGGAACGGGAGTTGACCTGACTTGGAAGAGGAAGCATCGACTCCGCGAGCCTCCCCCACTCCTGCGGATTAGCCTCTGTGGTTGCACCCGCCGCGGCCACCTGCAACGAATTTAGCTCGGCTTAGGCCCCGCAGCTCAGGGTCCGCGGCAGCATCACGTGACGCCAGGGCGGGGACGCGCTCGGGAGCGAGCGTGGGAGCCTGGAAGCCTCGGTGGGTCCCGAGGCCGCGGCAAGGCCGGGAGCGCGCCCTCTGCTGGCAGGACCTGGCGTTTTCCCGCACCCCTCCCCAAATCCCGGACTCGGTGTTAAGGGAGGCGCATTGTCCTGAAATGCTTGCAAACTACTGTCTTCAATAACTGGTGCATAGAAGGCGCCCAGGAAATATGTGTTGAGTGCACAAGCGTGCTGACTATTAATATTTATAATCGAGAGTGCCTGGCACTTAAATATTGTTCAGCGCTTTGGGAGGCTGAAGGGGAGGATCACTTGAAGCCAGGAGTCCAAGACCAGCATCTTTACAAAAAAGTTTGGGGAAATAAAAAAGGAATGTTCAGGGAATTAATATTAACCTTCGACTTCCTGAGGGCACATTATCCCGGAAGATCCTAAACCATAAGCCCCTAGCTTTTACCCCTTCAGACCACAAACCACTGGCCAATGAGAGAATATAATTTACATGTAGAACCTACAGGATACCTGGTATTGCGTCATGCGTGTTTACAAACAGCTTTCATACTGTCATAATGCGTAGAAATAAGTAAGAGCTCTGCACTAAAAGCAGAGAAGAGGGATGAGTCTACTTAAAGAATCCAGTCAAGTAGCTAATACTTGTTTGTGCACTTGTATGTGCTAGGCACTGGAAATACAGGGTTAAATAAAAGAGAAGACCCCTGCCCTCTTGTAGTGTATGGTCTAATAAGGTAGCCAAAAGTTAAGCATAGTTACACAAGTCAAATATTACTCAGTGGGAGTTGTGATAAACACTGCAGAGAGGCCGGGTGCGGCTCACACTTGTAATCCCAGCACTTTGGGAGGCTGAGGCAGGCGGATCACCTGCAGTCAGGAGTTTGAGACCAGCCTGGCCAACATGGTGAAACCCCATCTCTACTAAAAATGCAAAAATTAGCTGGGCATGGTGGCAGGTGCCTGTAATTCCAGCTGCACGGGAGGCTGAGGCAGGAGAATCACTTGAACCCTGGAGGTGGAGATTGCTGTGAGCCAAGATCGTGCCATTGTACTCCAGTCTGGGCGACAGAGCAAGACTCTGTCTCAAAAAAAAAAAAAAAAAAAACTGCAAAGAAAAAATACATGTGCACTTTCGAGCGTAAGAGGGGAAAGGAAACTAGTATTCTAATCTCTATCTACCCAAGCCACCCTTTGCTTGTTAGAGGAACTTTATAACTGAACCTTAGGACAACTTTTAAGAGCTTGGTTTCAGCATCCCACTGTCAACCGAAGATTTCAATTTTCCTAACTCACTTGTTCTGGAAACATCACTGCTACAACTCTGACTCCAATAAGTTCTCCATTCCGTTGACCCCACCACTTCCTTGTTATTTGCCTTCTGTTTTCACTCCTTCTCATCCAATTTAAAATCAACCCACCGTTATAAAAATGTTTAAATATTTAAAATGCTTAAATATTTATTTTTAAAAAATAGCACAGGCACATAATGCAAAATTCAGAAGGTGCTAAAAATACAATCAAAAGTAGGCCTCCTTCCACTTTCTAGGGTGATGTAATGTTCTAGATTGTGGTAGAGACTTCAGTTATTCAGGTGTATGCACTTGTCAAAACTCAGCAAGTATGCCCTTAAGATTTATGCATTTCAGCTGGGCATGGTGGCGCAGTCCTGTAATCCCAGCACCTTGGGAAGCTAGGGCAGGCAGATCGCTTGAGCCCAGGGGTTGAAGACCAGCCTGTGCAACATTGGTGTCTCTATAAAAAATGATAAAATTTTTAATAATTATGCATTTAATTTAAAAAAGTAAACAAAATTTGAAATTTAGTGCTATCCATGCTGAAGCATTTAGGAATAAGTGAATCTATACTTATAATTTTCCTTGAAATGTATAAAAAAGTAAGATGAATTAATGGTTGGGTAGAAACATTGATAAAGCAGTAGGGGGATGTGGCTCATGACTATAACCCCTGCACTTTGGGTGGCTGGGGTGGGTGGATCACCTGAGGTCAAGAGTTTGAGACCAGCCCAGTCAACATGTGAAACTTTGTCTCTACTAAATTTAAATACAAAAAATTAGGCAGGCACGGTGGCAGGCATCTACAATCCCAGCTACTTGGGAGGCTGAGGCAGGAGAATCGCTTGAACCTGGGAGGCAGAGGTTGCAGTGAGCTGAGATAGTGCCATTGTACTCCAGCCTGGGCAACAAGAGCGAAACTCATCCTATTACTGGGTATATACCCAAAGGATTATAAAACATTAAGTTATAAAGACACATGCACACGTATGTTTATTGCGGCAGTGTTTACAATAGCAAAGGCTTGGAACCAACTGATATGTCCATAGTGATAGACTGGATAAAAATAGCAGACTTGGAACCAACCCAAAATGCCCGTCAATAATAGACTGGATAAAGAAAATGTGGCACATATACACCATGGAATGAATGTATGGATCTCTACAGCCATAAGAAAGGATGAGTTCATGTCCTTTGCAGGGACATGGATGAAGCTGAAAACCATTCTCAGCAAACTGACACAAGAACAGAAAACCAGACACCACATGTTCTCACTCATAACTAGGAGTTGAACAATGAGAACACATGGACACAGGGAAGGGAACATCACACACTGGGGCTTGTCGGGTGGTGGGGGGAATAGGGGAGGGGCAGCGGGGGACTGGGGGATTGGGGAGGGCTAACGTTAGGAGAAATACCTAATGTAGGTGATGGAGGGATGCATGCAGCAAACCACCATGGCGCGTGTATGCCTATGTAACAAACCTGCATGTTCTGCACATGTACCCCAGAACTTAACATATAATCCTTCTCCTTTCATTCCAAGCCTCAAGTTTTTCATCTTTTGCAAGTCTCAGCCTTTTCCAGTACAGATATTTCTATCTGTCTCTTTCCTCCTTCCTCCTTCCTTGACTGCCCTGAGTTTGTATAATAGGATCTGAGGGTAGGTGGAGTGGACAAAGGAGGAAACAGGAGAAAGCTCCTCGTTCCTTGCTGAGGACGGGAGGAAATTATCAAACACTCATAAGTGAAAGCTGATATTTGTTAAAAAAAGCTGATGAAGCAAGTGTACTGAAATGTTGATGATAGAGTCTAGGTGGTGTTTATGCTAGCGTTCCCTGTGTAAAACTAGCTCATCTGTATGTTTAGAATTTTTCATCATTAAATATTTGGAGAAAAATTTTTTTAAATAGGCCCGCCTTCCTCCATAGTCCCCCAAGCATCCGTTTTTTTTTTTAAATTCTTCTTCTCTTTTTTCCTTTTTTTAATTTTAATTTTAATTTATTTTTTTGTTTTTCCATTCTTTCTTCTCATAGGCAACGGTTACGTTTCTTGTGAATGCCCAGGACATTCTGCTCATGTATAAGCATTCGTGTATCTATTCTTTTTTCTCTCCCCGCCAATGATGGGACACTACTTATACTCTTTAACACACTTGTTTTCACTCAGCAGTATGATATAAATTACTGAAAAGAGTTTTTGTGCCTATTTTTTTTCACACTTTTCCTCCTTCTCCTTCTCCTTCTTCTTCTTCTCCTTATCTTCTTTCTTCTTCTTCTTCAGACAGAGTCTTGCTCTGTCAACCAGTCTGCAATAGCAAGATTACGTGGCACAATCACTGCTCACTGCAACCCCTACCTCCCCAGTTCAAGTGATTCTCACACCTCAGCTGCCTGAATAGCTGGAATGAACAGGCGTATGCCACCATGCCCAGCTAATTTTTGTATTTTTTAGTAGAGACAGGGTTTCACCATATTGGCCAGGCTGGTCTTGAATTCCTGGCCTCAAGCGATTCTCCCACCTCAGACAGCTAAACTGCTGGGATTACAGTTGTGAGCCACCATACCTCACCTTCGACCTTAAAAGTCAAAGCTTTTGAATTGCCTGAACCCAGGAGGCGGAGGTTGCAGTGAGCCGAGATCGCACCATTGCACTCCAGCTTGGGTAACAAGAGCGATACTGCATCTCAAAAAAAAAAAAAAGTCAAAGCTTTTAACTTGTAAGAGGGATTTTGTGAAATTATGTTGGCAAGTAGAAATGAGCATACATTCTTTTTATTTTGTATAAGACATATAAGAGGTAACCATTCCTTATATTTCATAGCCTCTTATGTGATTGATTACATGGGGAAATGCTCAGAATATAATAGGTAAAAATATATGATGCAGAATTCCACGTATATGCTCCAATTCCAGCTTTGTAAAGAAAGAAAGCTACAGTTTTATTTCCTACTCAGAGTAGGGGATAAACTGGAAAAAAATGTTCAGAATGTAACCAGTGTTTGTGAGTAGTAAAAAATGGGATAATTTTATTTTTATTTATTTAAAATCTTTTTTAAAATCACCTACTAATTTAAGAAAATATAGCCATCGTGTTAAACCATAATACTTTACAAAATGAAAGTTTTCTTTAATCTCTTCTCTCCCACCTCCTAAAATATCCGCTGTTAGCCGTTTGTCTTATTTTTCTCATTTGTTTTCTGTGTATGCAGTAAAACACATATAAAGGAGTTTCTCAAATGTGGCTGATAGTTTACATCAAATTAACCTATGGTACTTATTTTAAAAGCAGATTTCTAGGCTCCATCCTCAGAAGATTCTGATTCTATAGGTCAGGAGTGAGGCCCCAAATCTACCTTTTCCCTAAGCATCCCAGGTACCTTTTCTTGTGCACCAATGGCCAAGAATTCTTGTGCATCAATGGCCCAGAATTCCTTATAAAGTGCTTAAGAATGTGTCCTTTAGAACGAAACAGATCCTGCCATTTGTGAGCTACAAGACATTGGATACCTTACTTAACTCTGTCGAGTCTTACTTTCCTTATCTGTTAAATTGGGATAAAAATAGCCTCTACATCATAAATTCTTATAAGGATTAAATATGACAATATATGTTAAACATCATATACTATAATGTATTATAAATGTGGCTGGGCACAGTGGCTCACACCTGTAATCCCAGCACTTGGGGAAGCGAAGGTGGGCAGATCACCTGAGTTCAGGAGTTCCAGACCAGCCTGGCCAACATGGCAGAAACCCATCTCTACTAAAAATACAACAATTAGATGGGCATGGTGGTGAGCACCTATAATCCCAACTACTCTGTAGACTGAGGCAGGCAGGATAATCAACGCCTGAATTCAGCAGGCAGAAATATCAGTGAGTGTAGATTGCACCACTACACTCCAGCCTGGGCCAGAGGGCAGGACTCCGTCTCAAAAAAAAAAAAAAAAAAAAAAAAGAGAAAGTAGCAAAATGTATTACATATGTAAGCACTCCGTAAATATATAGTAATAATAAGACCTAACACATAGAATGCTTACCATATGTCAGGCACAGTTCTATGTCTTGTGTCAGTCGGCTACTCATGCATTAACTCTCCTTTTCAGTCATGTACTGACTTCCCAGGTCATATGCCCTCATTTCTTAATGAATTTAGATCTTGACTCCAATATCATTCTCTCCAGCATTATTCCTGTGGTCATTCTTCGTGATTTCAACATCTATATAGAAGATTAGTTACTCGGGAGGTTGAGGCAAGAGAATTGCTTGAACCTGGGAGGCAGAGGTTGCAGAAGAATAAAAAGATTATTAGTACCCTGGTGTTTTAGTAAGGTTTCTCCTGAAAGCAGAGTCTGAAACGAGGACTTGGGATACAAATGATTTGTTTGGGAGATAACCCAGGAAGCAGGAATGAGAAAACGGGGACAGTAAGATAGCGAAGGAGGAAAACCCTCTGTAAAGTGTGCCATTGAACCAGGCGTGGTGGCTCACACCTGTAATCCCAGCACTTTGGGAGGCCGAGGCGGGTGGATCAAGAGGTCAAGAGATCGAGACCATCCTGGTCAACATGGTGAAACCCTGTCTGTACTAAAAATATAAAAAAATTAGCTGGGCATGGTGGTGCGTGCCTATAATCCCAGCTACTCAGGAGGCTGAGGCAGGAGAACTGCCTGAACCCAGGAGGCCGAGGTTGCGGTGAGCCAAGATCGCGCCATTGCACTCCAGCCTGGGTAACAAGAGCGAAACTCCGTCTCAAAAAGAAAAAAGAAAAGTGTGCCATCAAGGTCACCACCAAGAACCAAGGGGACTCAAGTCCACTGAGACCTCTGGGAAGCATCCTGAGTGCCCCATAAAATTGTCCACCAAAGGAACAGATGTTGGGACACTTTCCCATGGCAGCTGACTCTGCTGGTTGGCGGATGTCCCCAGAAGCATTGTCTTCCTCGTATTTTACTACACTTGCCTGTGGACCTAGCAAGTTCCTGGGCCTCCAGAAAAGACCTTGAGGTGAAAGCAGAAAGGAGAGGTGCTCTTTCCATGTGAAAAGGTATTGGCTTCGGAGCTCACATAGAACGTTCATAGCCGCTGATGAAATCAGAAATAGGTCAAGAGGATGTGAGCAAATACCAAAAGTGTCTGGTATGCCTGGCGTCCCCATTCCTTAACCTCTGCTTTTCCAAAGATTCTGTTCCCCCCCTCAACTACTCTCTCTCTCTTTTTCTCTCTTTTGAGACAGAGTCTCACTCTATTGCCCAGTCAGTGAACAGTAGTGCAATCTCGGCTCACTGCAACCTCCACCTCCTGGTTCAAGTGATTCTCATGCCTCAGCCTCCTGAGTAGCTGGGATTACAGGTGTGTGCCACATTGTCCAGCTAATTTTTGTATTTTTAGTAGAGACAGGTTTCACCATGATGGCCAGCCTGTTTTTAGGGAATGGAGATGATGATCTGGAAGTGGCAGTGGAAGCAAAGAGGACCCATGCAGAAACCCCAGGCCCAGTGCTACATCAGCTATCTTGTGAGAGAGATGTAGAAAAAGCAGTGACTTTGGGAGGGAACCAAGTTTCACCTAAAATAAGCAAGTAAATGGATTTCTTCTTTGCTGTAGTTTTAAGTGTGGAAGCTGGGGAGGGACACTCTTCCCCCAGATCCACAGTATTCTTGGGAATTCTTCTAATCCTTGCTGGAAGAGACAGGGAACCCAAGGAGAGCATGGGCTTATTTGGGGTACTGAGAATTCTGGGGGAAAAAAATGTAATGACTACTTTGGAGCTCTTCTTCTCTAACTGTTGTATAGTCACTTATCCTTTCAAGATTCTTCATTTGTCAACCAATCATTAACCAGTGCCTGAAGCTCATGCCTCAATTACATTTGCTATGAATATTTTCTATAAATAATGATATATTATTTAATTAATTATGATATATTTAATTCAAGGATGAATTAAATAATATGGGGCTTGGATGGGCATGATGGCTCATGCCTGTGATCCCAACACTTTGGAAGGCTGAGAAAGGAGTTTAGGAATTCGAGACCAGCCTGAGCAACATGGTGAAACCCCACCTCTATAAAGCACACAAAAATTAGCCAGGTGTGGTGGTGCATGCCTGCAGTCTCAGCTACTGAGGAGGCTGAGGTGGGAGGATCCGTTAAGCCCAGGAGGTTGAGGTTGCAATGAGCCGAGATTGTGCCACTGCATTCCAGCCTGAGTGACACAGCGAGAACCTGTCTCAAAATAAAAATAAAATAAATAATATGGGGCTTATACTATTCTATTTATATATAGCAACCTCAAATGCTGAAAAATAGTAAAAGTGTCTAAAAATTTCTTTTTTTTCTTTTCCTTTTTTTTTTTTTTTAAGACAGAGTGTTGCTTTGTTGCCCAGGCTGGATTGCAGTGGCGTGACCTTGGCTCACTGCAATCTCTGCCTCCCAGGTTCAAGCAATTCTTCTGCTCAGCCTCCCTAGTAGGTGGGCCTATGGGTGTGCGCCACCATGCTCAGCTAATTTTTGTATTTTTAGTAGAGACGGGGTTTCACCATATTGGCCAGGCTGGTCTCAAACTTCTGATCTGGTGATCTGCCAGCCTCAGCCTCCCAAAGTGCTGGGATTACAGGTGTGAGCCACCGCGCCCAGCTAAAAATTTTAAATATCAAACCACATCCTCACGCACCACCGGAGTTACCAATTCTTGAAAAAAAACAGTGCTTAGGTATGTGGCTTTTGGAACAAACAGATATTTTAACCAACCCGTTGGGCTGACCCACTTAACATCCTGTGGATTTGCTTAGGGGCCAATTATCTTCCACATTGTGATCCGAGGCTCTTCCTGCCTGAAAGATGGTTTCAGAGAAAAAAAAAAAATCGAAGAAAACAGAGATCAAAATGCTCCGGGCAGGCTTCTCTTGTCCCAGGAGGCGGAACCTTCACTTCTGACCCTTCCCTTCACGTTCCTTGAGGCCGCCTCAGCCTCTGGTTCCTCTGTGCCCGTCTGTAACTGTGGATGCGCTCCCAAGATGTACAGGACTCTCTTCCCGTGGGACAGGTGCTTACCCTGATATGGTTCTAGGTTTTCTAATGTTTTCACTGGACCCGTTTGCCCAAGTGACCGAATCAAGCTCACCCCTTCTCCTTTCCTCAGCCAGTAAACAGATTCTCCAGCCGCTGGAAACTGTCCTTGGAAAAAATGCAAGTCTGGGCCGGGCGCGGTGGCTCACGCCTGTAATCCCAGCACTTTGGGAGGCCGAGGCGGGTGGATCACCAGGTCAGGAGATCGAGACCATCCTGGCTAACACAACGAAACCACGTTTCTACTAAAAATACAAAAATTAGCTGGGCGTGGTGGCACATACCTGTAGTCCCAGCCACTCGGGAGGCTGAGGCAGGAGAATTACTTGAACTCGGGAGGTGGAGGTTGCCGTGAGCCGAAATCGCGCCATTTCACTCCAGCCTGGGTAACAAGAGCTAAACTCCGTCTCAAAAAATAAAAAAAAAAAAAGAATGCAAATCTGAGGTTTTCAACTCTAGGCTCCTTAACCTCCCACTCTGGTGCCCCCTCCACGGCCAGCAGCTGGGAGGCAGAGTGTCCAAAACTGTATTTCAACAGCTCCTCCAAGTGGAATGTCAGTTAACTACAGTGGCACGAGCTACCGTCTGAGATCAAGTTGAATTGGCTTAAGGAGAATTTCAGACAGACCCTCAAAGAAACACACGTACACAGCACACACCCACCAACACTTCTGATACTTGTTTCATCATCTGTAATTGTTCACTTCTTCAATACCAGAAAAGACAATTTATCTCGTCTAAGTGGCACTAAGTAGAAGAAACAAAAATGAGCAGCTGTTGGAGAATTATGACACTTTTTATTAATACTGTCATTTGGGAGACTTCATCTAACTAGAATTTTATTTTTTAATTATATAATAATACATTTTATTCACACTACTATCACTTAAAAACTTATATAATTTATTTTTAAATATGCTCAGTTCAATCAACAATATAAAAATGAACCATATAAAATAAGATTTTAGTAATGGAATTTACAGATTTACTTTTTACAAGAAACTTAATTTCTTAATTGGTTCAAATCAGAAGTAAATTGTCAGGGTCTTCTTGCTGTGCCAAAGCAATCTAATAGTTACAGTACAAAGGATGCACTGTGCTATATTTTTGCTTATTAAACTACTTATTACTTATAGAATTAAGACACTGCCAGACTTCACAAGTCTAGGCAATGTGGTCACATCAACTTTTTTTTTTTAAATAGTCTTGCTCTGTAGCCCAGGCTGGAATGCAGTGGCTGGATCTCGGCTCACCACAACCTCTGACTCCAAGGTCCAAGCAATTCTCATGCCTCAGCCTCCCAAGTAGCTGGGATTTCGGGTGTGCATCACCATGCCAAGATAATTTTTGTATTTTTAGTAGAGACAAGGTTCCACCATCTTGGCCAGGCTGGCTTCAAACTCCTGACCTCAAGTGATCAACCTGCCTTGACCTCCTAAAGTGCTGAAATTACAGGCACGAGCCACCACGCCAGACCCCAAGTGGTCATTTCCGCTCTCTTCTGTTTGAATAGAACTTGTGCATTCTGTCATAGGCCAGGTGGCTGGAGAACCACAGACCTCCCTTCAATTCCTGCATCTTAGAAGGGGCAATAGCTTGAATCTTCCCACTAGATATACACAATCAACTCAGACTAGCAGGAGCAGCCTGTTACATTCGCTTCTAATGTGAAATTAATTCTGCCATATTAATCTGCAGATTCAATAAAATTTTAATAAAATACTTCAATCATTTTTTGCAGTGAGCTGAGGTCGTGCCACTGCACTCCAGCCTGAGTGACAGAGCAAGATGCAGGCTGGAGTGCAGTGGCATGACATCGGCTCACTGCAACCTCTGCCTCCCCGGTTCAAGCGATTCTCCTGCCTTAGCTTCCCCAGTAGCTGGGTCTACAGGTGCATGCCACCATGGCTGGCTAATTTTTTTTTAATTTTTAGTAGAGATGCGGTTTTACCATTTGGTCAGGATGGTCTCAAACTCCTGACCTCCTGATCCTCCTGCCTCACCCTCTCAAAGTGTTGGGATTACAGGCGTAAGCCACCATGCCCGGCCATATCTTAATTTTTCACAAAAATGTTTTAAAAAAAATAAAAATTTTTTAAAATAGAAAAAGCACATAGAATAAGTATATAAAGAAAATATTTTTGTATAGCTGTACAATGTATTTTATGTTTTAAATTAGGTCTTATTACAAAAGAGTCAAAAAGTTCTTAGAAAATGAAAAAATGTATAAAGTAAAAAGGTTATAGTAAGCTAGGCCTAATTTATTATTGAAGAGAAAGTTTTTGAATACGTGTGGTATAGCCTAAGCATACAGGTTTCTAGAGTCCACAGCAGGTACAGTCATGTCCTGGGCCTACACATTCATTCACCACTCACTCATTGACTCACCCAGAGCAACTTCCAGTCTGCAAACTCCATTCATGGTAAGCGCCCTGTACAGGTATATCATTATTGATCTTTTATATCATATTTTTATACTTCCTTTTCTATCTTTAGATATAGAAATACTTATCACTGTGTTCCAATTGCCTGCAGTATTCAGTAGTCATACACTGTACAGATTTGTAGCCTAGGAGCAATGGGCTCTACCACACAGCCTAGGCGCATACTAGACTATACCATCTTGGTTTGTTAAGTACACTCTGTGATGTTCACTCAAGGACAAAATTGCCTAATGACACATTTCTTGGAACATATCCCCTTGTTAAGCAACATCTGACTGTGCCTGGTAGTTGGCACATACCAGATCATTAGCCTCTTTCTCCTCCCACCCTCCACCCTCTGAAAGGCCCCGGCGTGTGTTGTTCCCCTTTTCATTGTGGAGTAAAAACTAGCATAGTGAGGAAGGCGAAGTAGTAGCTTCCAAAAGTGCACATGTCCTGGCCAACATAATAAATGTACACTGGAGGAGATGGTGAAAATTAGGACTATTCTCAGACATTTTAGGATTCAGGGCTAGTTATTCCCACATATCTTCATTGAATTTACTAGTCCTGCCCCTGAAAACACTAAACAGATATTGCGGAATTGCAGTAGACTATCAAATGCAACCAGTTGCGGCATCAATAGCATCAATTGTAGTATTGTCCCAGACGAGAAATCTTTGCTAGAGTAGATTAACAAGGCCCTAGGTACATGGCTTATGGCTTTTGATTCGGTGGATACAATCTTTTCTATCCCTATAAGAAAGTAGGATCAGAAAGTCTGCATTCATGTGGAATGGACCACAGCATGTTTGCCCTAGGGCCATGTTAACTCTCCTGTCCTCTGTCATCCTATAGTCCAAAGAGATCTGGACCACGTCAACATCCTGCACAACAGCATTTTGATAAATGACATCATGCAAATCAGATGGAATGAACAAGACGTGGCTATCATGCTGGAAGCCTTTATGATGCTGGAAGATATATGCACTTTATAGGTAAAATGAACTCTATATAAAGATTCAGGAACTTGACCCCAAAGTGAAAAGTGATCAGATGCATGCTGGAATATTCAACCTGAAGTAAAGAATCAGTTGCTGCCAAGAGCTGTGGCCCACACTGTAATCCCAGCACTTTGGGAGGCCACGGCAGGCCAATCACCTAAGGTTAGGAGTTCTAGACCAGCCTGGCCAACACGGTGAGACCCCATCTCTACAAAAATACAAAAATTAGCCAAGCATAATGGCAGTTGCCTGTAGTCCCAATAGCAGTCCCAGCTATTTGGGAGACTGAAGCAGGAGAATCACTTGAACCGAGAAGGTGGAGTTTGCAGTGAGCCGAGATCACACCACTGCACTCCAGCCTGGGTGACAGAGCAAAACAGCTCCGTCTCAAAAAAAAAAAAAAAAAAAAAAAAAAAAAAGAATAAATTACTACATCTTACATCTCCTATCATGAAGAAGGAAGAACAAATCTTAGGTCTTTTCAGATTCTGAGGGCAAGTTAGTCCAATCAGGCAATGCTGCCTTACCTATGCACCAGGTTTCTAGAAAGGGAAAGGACTCTGAAGCAGGTCTGTATTGTCATGCACGTGGCCTTGCTGCTCAAACCAACCAGCAGATCCTGCAGCACTAAACGTGTCAGCAGTAGGGAAAGACACCCAGTGGAGTTTATGGCAGAACCCAGTGGGAGAATCACAAGCAGGCTTGGGTTTCATTCCAGCTGTAGTAGAGAATTAGATGCCCTAAGAGAAGCTAGTAGCATGCTACTGGGCACTGAGAGGTGAAAAGCCTGTGACCGTGAAGCATCAACAGACTAGAGGGCTACACCTGCCCTTTGTCAGTTGGTTTCCATCGAAGTCCAAGCACAGCAACCCTGTTTCACGAGACGGAAGTGGTACATCCAGAATCAAGCACATGCTAGACGACAGGCACGGTCAGCTGTATAGGCGAGAAGCCCGGAGCCCTGTGTCATCCGACACTATTTTTTTGTAACTTTTATTTTAAGTTCAGGGTTACACGTGCAGGTTTGTTAGTTAGGTAAACTTAGGTCATGAGGGTTGGTCTATGATGGTTGGTTGTACAGATTATTTCATCACCCAGGTATTAAGCCTAGTACCCATTTATTATTTTTCCTCATTTCTTTCCTCCCACCTTCCACCCTCTGAAAGGCCTCAGTGTGTGTTATTCTCCGCTATGTGACCATGTGTTCTCATCATTTAGCTCCTGCTTATAAGTAAGAACATGTGGGTTTGGTTTTCTGTTCCTGCATTCGTTTGCTAAGGATAATGGCCTCCAGCTCCATCCAAGTCCCTGCAAAGGACATAATCTGGTCCTTTTGTATTTTAGATGGAGTGTCGCTCTGTCATCCATGCTGGAGTGCAATGGTGGGATCTCGGCTCACTGCAACCCCTGCCTCCCGGGTTCAAGCGATTCTCCTGCCTCAGCCTCCCAAGTAGTTGGGACTACAGGTGTGTGCTGCCATGCCAGGATAATTTTTGTATTTTTAGTAGAAATGGGGTTTCACCATGTTGGCCAGGCTGGTCTCGATCTCCTGACCTGGTGATCCACCCTCCTCAGCCTCTCAAACGGCTGGGATTACAGGTGTGAGCCACCACATGTGACCCAATCTTATTCTTTTTTATGGCTGCATAGTATTTCATGGTATACATGCCCCACAGTTTTTTAATCCAATTTGTCATTGATGGGCATTTAGGTTGATTGCATGTCTTTGCTGTTGTAAATAGTGCTGCAGTGAACATATGCATGCATGCCAACACTGTTTTTTTTAAGAGACTGGGTCTCACGTAGGCTGGAGTATGGTGGTGAAATCATAACTCACCACAGTCTTAAATTCCTAGACTCAAGCAATCCCACCCCATCATTCCAAGTAGCTAGGACTACAGGCATGCACTACCATATTGTATCCTTTGATCCAATTAAGTTGACACCCAGTATTAACCATCACAAGTCCACCCCTTGTCAACTTGAACCCATACGCATCTCCTGAGATCACACATAATCTTCAAATAAAGACAATAATAAGCTCATAATTATGCCCAACATAATACAACTATCCTTTGTACAATTGGAAATGCACCAAGACACAACTCCAATACTATTACATAAGGTTGACAGTACTTAAACGCTGATATGAAGTCAATAAATCTTGTCACATGATAAAGGAAAAGGAAATAAAATGAAGATATTTTCTTAGGACAAGTGTATACATGCACAGACATGTTTTTAGCAAAAGAAGGAGGAAATGGCTGGCCATGGTGGCTCACACCTGTAATCCCAGCACTTTGGAAGGCCAAGGTGGGCAGATCACTTGAGGTCAGGAGTTTGAGACCAGCCCGAGCAACAATGGTAAAAACCCATCTCTACTAAAAATACAAAATTAGCCTGGTGTGATGGTGCATGCCTGTAATCCCAGTTACTTGGGAGGCTGAGGCAGGAGAATTGCTTGAACCCAGGAGGCAGAGATTGCAGTGAGCTGAGATCGTGCCATTGCACTCCAGCCTGGCAGCCTGGGTGACAGAGCTAGACTCTGTCTCAAAAAAAAAAAAAAAAAAAAGAAGGAAATACTCATGACAATTACAGTCCCTGTTTCTGCAGTTGGGCACATGGTCATAGGTGGTATTGATCGCCTTCTACTACTCATTCTGTATTCCCTTTGCCTTCAGCAAGCACCTCAGCAGATAGTGTTTCCTTCCCGATGAAGTGACCCAAACTTTCATTCCTGAGGGGTCTGGGCCATTTGCGGTCCTGCCTGGATTCTGCTGTTGCAGTTTCTCATTGACCTTAATCACCGGGCATGTTAATACTAAGAGAAACCCTAATGGATTTCCTGTATTCCATGCGTACTCTTCCTTACCACTGTTGTCGAGTAGTACACTGATTTCATCTTGATGAAAAATGTTGTTGGGCCGGGCGCGGTGGCTCACGCCTGTAATCCCAGCACTTTGGGAGGCCGAGGCGGGTGGATCACGAGGTCAAGAGATCGAGACCATCCTGGTCAACATGGTGAAACCCCGTCTCTACTAAAAATACAAAAGATTAGCTGGGCACGGTGGCACGTGCCTGTAATCCCAGCTACTCAGGAGGCTGAGGCAGGAGAATTGCCTGAACCCAGGAGGCGGAAGTTGCTGTGAGCCGAGATCGTGCCATTGCACTCCAGCCTGGGTGAAAAGAGTGAAACTCCATCTCAAAAAAAAAAAAAAAACAAGATATAGGACAGTATTTTATAATTTGGGGCTGGGGAAGACATAATCGTTGAAGACACGAGGGAAAAAAATAGACTTGAGATTCCTGAAAATTGAAACTTCACGACAAAAGATAGCATAGACAAGTCTTAACAGGATGAAAGAAAATAAATTCATCCTGTTAAGACTTGTCTATGCTATCTTTTGTTTCTTAAAAACAAATTATTTACTTCAGTAGCACTAGTCCTTAGTCTATTCTAAAAAGAACAAAAAAAAGAAAAAAAAATTATTTCTGTCCATAGTAGAGGTATTTCTAAAAAAAATCAACAAGAAAATTCTAACAATCCAACAGAGAATTGGAAAAGGACACAAAAAGGCAATTCATCAAAGGAATACAAACGATCAATAAATTCTATGAAAGCTAATATACTCAGAAGAACAGAACAGTGTAAATTAAATGAGAATTTTTTTTGCCCGTCATTTGTCAATGTATCAGGTTTTGTGATTATTTAGTATTAAGGAGGATCCGAGGGAGATAAATGTTCTTATAACTTTTTTTAAAGACAGTGTCTCTATGTGGCTCAGGCTGGGCTGCAGTGGCGTGATCTCGGCTCACGGCAGCCTCAACCTCCCAGACTCAAGTGATCCTCCCACCTCAGACTTCCAAATATCTGGGACCACAGGTGTGTGCCACCATGCCTGCTAATTTTTTTCCTTTTTTTGAGCCAGGGTCTCACTATGTTGCCAGAACTCCTGGGCTCAAGCAATCTCCCTCTCTTGGCGTCCCAAAGTGCTGGGATTATAGGCATGAGCAACCACTCCTGGCTCTGGAAACAATCTTAATGTCTGTTATTGGAAGTAAAGAAAGGATTTTCCAGGCCAGGTATGGCGCCTCATGTCTGTATTCACAGCACTTTGGGAGCCTGAGGTGGGAGGATTGCTTGAGCCCATGAATTCCAGACCAGCCTGGGCAACATAGATAGGGAGATCCCATCTCTACAAAAAATAATTACCTGGATATAGTCTAATGTATTTTCCGAATTTTGTACAATGAACTCATATTTATTACATAATAGGAAAATTCTTATTAAAATGATGCTACTGCTTTGACTTATTTATTTTGAGATGGAGGCTCGTTCTGTTGCCCACGCTGGAATGCGATGGCATGATCTCGGTTTACTGCAACCTCCACCTCTTGGGTTCAAGAGATTCTCCTGCCTCAGCCTCCCAAGTGGCTGGGATTACAGGCGCCCGCCACCATGCCCAGCTAATTTTGAATTTCTAATAGAGATGGAGTTTCATCACGTTGGCCGAGCTGGTCCCAAACTCCTGACTTCAGATGATCCATCTGCCTCAGCCTCCCAAAGTGTTGGGATTACAGGTGTTAGCCACCACACCCGGTCAGGCGCTACTACTTTGAAAACATTATGCTAATTGAAAGAAGCTGGTCACAAGAGACCACACACTATATGACTCTATCTGATGCAGGACCAGCAAACTCCCCAATTGGGGCTTAGTCCAGCCAGTTTCTTGGCTTCACTCAGGAAAGAATTTAAGGGCAAGTGAAGGTGTTAGTAACTTGTATTGAAGCAGCGGTGAGCAGCAGCACGGAAACTGCTCCTTGCAAAACAGGGCTACCTCGTAGGCAATGTGCCCAGGGAAGCAGCTTAGAGGCAGGTCTGCAGTCATGTTTATATGCACCTTTTTTTTTTTTTTTTTGAGAGGGAGTCTCACGCTGTCTCCCAGGCTGGAGTGCAATTGCGCAATCTCTGCTCACTGCAACCTCCGCCTCTCAGGTTCAGGTGATTCTCTGGCTTCAGCCCCCTGAGTAGCTGGGATTACAGGTGCCCACCATCACACCCAGCTAATTTTTGTATTTTTAGCAGAGAGGGAGTTTTACCATGTTGTCCAGGCTGGTCTGGAACTTCTGACCTCAGGTGATCCACCTGCCTCAGCCTCCCAAGTGCTGGGATTACAGGCGTGAGCCACCGCGCCCAGCCTACACTCACTTTTAATTATATGCAGATTAAGGTGCAGATTATACAGAAATTTCTAGGAAAAGGGAGGTAACTTCCAGGTTGTTGCCACGGAGAGGGGTGGTAACTTCTATGTGTTGCCACAGCAATGGTAAACTGACAGGGCACGCTGGTGGGTGTGTCTTATGGACAGCTGCTTCTACCCAGTCCCTGTTTGAGCTAGTCCTCAATTTGGTCCAGTGTTCGAGCCCTGCCTCCAAGTTGAGTCCCACCTCCTACCTGACATCTATGTGAAATATCCAGTATAGGCAAGTATAGAGGCACGGAGAGTAGATCAGTGGCTGTTTAGGACTGTGGTGCTGGCAATGGTACAGCTAGGGGATGAGGAGTGTTGGGATGATAGCTAAAGGTACAGGGATTTCTTTTTGAGGTCATAACATTTTTTAAAATAGATTATGTTGATGGTTGCATATGGTTTGGATATTTTGTCCCCTCCAAATCTCATGTTGAAATGTAATCCAAATGTTGGAGGTGGGGCCAGGTGGGTTCCAGCCTCCCAAGGAGCTGGGACCAGAGGTGTGTGCCACTATGCACAGCTAATTTTTTAAAAACTATTTTGTGGCCGGGCGTGGGGGTTCACGCCTGTAATCTCAGCACTTTGGGAGGCCAAGGTGGGTGGATTACCTGAGGTCAGGAGTTTAAGACCAGCCTGGCCAACATGGTGAAACCGTCTTTTTTAAAAAAAACAAAAACAAAAACAAAACTATTCTGTAGAGATGGGATCTCACTACGCTGCCCCGGCTAGTGTCAAACCACTGGCCTCAAGTTTCAAGTGATCCTTTTGCCTCAACCTCCCAAAATGCTGGGATTACAGGCGTGAACCACTGTGCCCAGCCTGGTATTTCTTTAAAGCAATGCAAAAGTGGTCAAACATGCACTAAATTGTACATTTTAAATGGTTTAATTGTATGACATGTAAATTATATGTCAAAGCTGTTACCAAAAAAATTTAGAAGATGATGCTAGTGATGATCATTTTATGCAAACTAAGAGCCTCGTCCTCTGACCCACAGTTCTTACCACACTGGGCACGGGGACTAACTCTTCCTGCTGGCGAATTTGCAGTGCTGCTGTTGGGACACTCCTTCGAGCTCCTGTCCATCTGGCCAGATGCTGTTGTTGATGACGAGCAATCCCCAGGAGCTCTGTCCTTTAGGGAACTACGGAAATATTCTTCTGTAAGAATCAGGCCATTTCAAGGAGTCATGACCATTTAAAATGAACTAGCCAGAGAGCCATTATCAACAGTTTCTAGCCAACTATAAGGATTAAGTTTGGCTTCTTGACAATTTAGTGATTATAGTAAGAATGATATTAAGAATAAAACAGGGCCGGGAGCAGTGGCTCATGCCTGTAATCCCAGCACTTTGGGAGGCTGAGGTAGGTGGACCACCTGAGGTCAGGAGTTCAAGATCAGCCTGGCCAACATGGTGAAACCCCATCTCTCCTAAAAATACAAAAAATTAGCTGGGCCAGGTGGCAGGTGCCTGTAATCCCAGCTACTCAGGAGGTTTAGGCAGGAGAATCACTTGAACCAGGGAGGTGGAGGTTGCAGTGAGCTGAGATTACACTATTGCACTCCAGCCTGGGCAGCAAGAGCAAAACTCTGTCTCATAAATAAATAAATAAATAAATAAGGCTGGGCACAGTGGCTCACACCTGTAATCCCAGCACTTTGGGGGGCCGAGGTGGGTGGATCACCTGAGGTTAGGAGTTCAAGACCAGCCTGACCAACATGGAGAAACCCTGTCTGTACTAAAAATAGAAAAATTAGCTGGGCATGGTGGCAGGCGCCTGTAATCCCAGATACTCGGGAGGTTGAGGCAGGAGAATCATTTGAACCCGGGAGGTGGAGGTAGCAGTGAGCCGAGATCAGGCCATTGCACTCCAGCCTGGGCAACAAGAGCGAAACTCTGTCTTAAATAAATAAATAAAATAGAAAATAAAACAAAAATAATAATAAAAATTATGTGCCAAGCACTGTGGTCAACATTTTACGTGGGTAACTGGTTATGCAGAAGGTATGAATATTTTCTGTGTGATTTAACAGCTCAATTCAAAATTTCATAAGCTCCCACTACCTGCAAGGCTGAACCATGACAAAGACGAGCCAAAAAGAGAAGTTATAAATTTTGAAATAGCTGTTAAAGCATAGTAGGCATAGTACATAGTACCTGACCGTTTTCTGCAATTCTGAAATCCAAAAAGCTCTGACAAATTGAAGATTCTTTTTATAACTCATCTGGCAACAAAAATCTGACCCAAACTGATGACAGGCTATTTACTCTTACGGTGTGAATATTCATACATTTGCTGTATAAATATTGATGTCTGATTATGGGGTTCTGCCCCACATTCCACCACGGCATAATGTAATATGTAAGGTATTATGGATCTTGAATTCTTATGTGCACTTCATTTGTGAATACATACACACAAAATTGCAGTTAAATAGTTGTTTCTATTTTAAAAGCACCATTAAAGATGGCTTGTTAAAGGTAGGTACTGTGATAATTCCACGACAATCATAGTTCTCATTCTCATTCTTTTTATTCATTATTTAAAATCTATTTGATAACATTAATAACATACTTCAAAAAGCTTACACTTATCCTACTTCCATTGGCTGTCATCCTGAAAAAAAAGCCAAGAAATGATGATGATGAAACATGTTTATTCTTCCACGAGATGCATAAATTAAAACCAGGTATGTGGAACCCACACTTAAAATGAGTAATTCAACACAATAACCATCAATTCATAGTCACTGAATGTCACACAGATAAGACAATGTTTTAGGCACTATTTTTTTAAAAAGACAAAATTGTACCCAGAAATAATAAGGTACACAAATTTTTTATACCTTAAAATTTTGTTTTTATTTATTTTCTACCAGGATTATGTGCAGGAAGTGAACTAGACTGTAATGACTGATATAGATTGTCACAGCTCATCACTCATGTGTCTACTTGCATCAGTCATTAGCAGTATAGAAATACCAGGCCATGCAGCAGTTCATTAAGGTTCGGGAGATCACTCTGTTAAGATCAAGAGAAGATCAGTAGCTCAGTAAAGTTTGGTGAAAATATTCATACTTGAGAAAGATTCTAAGCAGAGATGACTATCAGCTGTGAAATTTCCAAGAGTTAACTTCTGGTTGGGATTGTATCCTACCATTTAAAAATACACAGAATCTAAGATTAAAGGCTTTATAGGCTGGGCGTGGTGACTCATGCCTGTAATCCCAGAACTTTGGGAGGCTGGAGTGGGAGGATCGCTGGAGACCAAGAGTCTGAGGTCACTGCACTCCAGCCTAGGTGACAGAACAAGACTCTGTCTCTAAAAAACAAAGAAACAGAAACTAAAACCCTTGTAGTCTTTCAGTTTTTTCTTTTTTCAGCACCCTGTGCTGAAAGAGGATTTTTTTTCTTAAAAAAACACTACATAGGCCGGGCACGGTGGCTCAAGCCTGTAATCCCAGCACTTTGGGAGGCCGAGGCGGGTGGATCACGAGGTCAAGAGATCGAGACCATCTTGGTCAACATGGTGAAACCCCGTCTCTACTAAAAATACAAAAAATTAGCTGGGCATGGTGGCGCGCGCCTGTAATCCCAGCTACTCGGGAGGCTGAGGCAGGAGAATTGCCTGAACCCAGGAGGCGGAGGTTGCGGTGAGCCGAGATTGCGCCATTGCACTCTAGCCTGGGAAACAAGAGTGAAACTCCGCCTCAAAAAAAACAAAAAACAAAAAACAAAAAAACCACTACATGTTTCCTTTGCATTTCCAAGTGAAATCTCTCTAGATAGTTACTGAGAAACAAATGAGTGAGTTTGTGAACGGATCTCTAGTCTTGCCAGTTCTTCTCACTGTATGAGAATAAGGAAATTATTCAAATACAGTGCACTCTTTAAAGCTGCTTTGAAAGCTCTGTTCTTAACTGAACCAAGTGCCGTATAAAATCGAACAAAAATACTCTTAAAATGATTTTATTAACCCACAGATTCATTTTTTAATGACGTAAAGTGGGATAAAAAGACTTTGTTCTGGTAAAGTTATCTAAACAATAATATAAAAGACTGTTTTGGTTGCCACACAAAAAGGCATGGAATGCTCGAGGCTTTTGAAAACCTAGAATAAACCCTCAAGTTTCCAGGCTCGGGAAATCTTGTTTGCCACGATTATGCATATAAAGGCCACGTTTAAAAACATTCTGATTAGGCCCGGCGCGGTGGCTCACGCCTGTAATCCTAGCACTTTGGGAAGCCGAGGTGGGTGGATCACATGAGGTCAGGAGTTTAAGACCAGTCTGGCCATCATGGTGAAACCCCATCTTTAAAAAAAAAAAAAAAAAAAAATTCTGATTAAACGTTTTGGCTTACACTTACCATCACATCACCACATGAATTGGGAGTGTGAATGCAGCTCAAGATGAGCAGTTTCCATCCGAAACAAGTTTACGATAAGGATTGGACAGTTTTCATTCTTTTTTTAAAAAATCATATTTACGGTGCTGGTGGCTCATGTCTGCAATCCCAGCACTTTGGGAGGCCGAGGCAGATGGATCACTTGAGGTCAGGAGTTGGAAACCAGCCTGGCCAACATGGTGAAACCACATCTCAACTCAAAATACAAAAATTAGGCCGGGTGCAGTGGCTCACGCCTGTAATCCCAGCACTTTGGGAGACCGAGGTGGGCGGATCAATCAAGATCAGGAGTTCGACACCAGCCTCACCAGCTTGGAGAAACCCTGTTTCGATTTTTAAAAAGTACCAAATTAGCTGGGCATGGTGGTGCACGCCTGTAATCCCAGCTACTTGGGAGGCTGAGGCAGGAGAATTGCTTGAACCCAGGAGGCGGAGGTTGCAGTGAGCTGAGATCACACACTGCATTTCAGCCTGGGAGACAGAGCAAGAATCTGTCACAAAAAAAACCACATTTACTTAAAATATTTAGTAATTAGTGACATCATTTATTAATTTAAAATTTAAATTAAATTTTAAATAAAATAACTTTAATATAAAATCAAATATATTTGATTTCTAAGAAACTTGGTAAAAGCATTTTACCTGGAGCAAATAATTTCACTATTTTGGCATTATTATCCATATTCTCTCTAACGATGTAAGAAAATAGGTCAGCTATTTTCTATCTATATAAATGCATAAAGGTAATGGCCAAGGTTAGACAAATGTTTGGCAATCTTGTACAAGCAGTCAGAGTTTTCCAGTCATCATTGTTCACTTTACCATTGTTTTACCATAAATAGCCCCTCGATAATATAAAAATTATTTAACCCTATTTCGTATTTTTCAGATTCGGTTAGACACATTTGCCCTTTTCTTGACATCCTCCTGGGGTCTCCCCCTCCCCCCACCCGATACACACGCACGCCAAGCACAGCGTGGTGAACAAGGTGCTATGAGACAAGTTCTAGACTTCCTTCTGCTCATGCACTGAACTTCCGGCCCTGCCTTCCTGTTTGCTTCTTTCTTTAGTTCTGTTTTAAATCTTGGAACACATGATATCCTTCAGCCCAAGTATTAGTCTCTCCCGATCTTAGTATTATAAAAGGTGTCCACTGAAATTTAATTCACATTTTATGTTTTAGCTATTTAACTTTAGAAGTAGGCACAGGTGACTGTACTTTAAACTGCTGCTAGATTTTCAATGTTTGGGTTTATGCCATTTTGGATTGATAGGAAATTGTCATATAAGATTGAAAACTGTAACAGTGAAATGGACTACTTTACGTTTTGGGGAACAAGTATTTTCGCATTTGGTTAATTATGGTTTGAACTCATGTGAAATTAACCTAAGGATATCAAGAAAACGTTGACAACATAAATATTCATACCTTATATAGTCATAATTTATATTCTCTCCATCAGCACAACTGAAAATACATGAACCTAGAAAATGTACAAGTATTTGAAAATACAATTAAATATCTACTTCAAAGATGCACAAAAAGCACAAACGTGACTTTCGATTAGGTCGTCTGCAGGAACATTATTTCCACTTGTCAAGAACAATAGTTGAGGGGGAAAAAAAGCAGAGGAAGCCAGGCACGGGAGGGTCACGCCTGTAATTCCAGCACTTTGGGACACCGAGGCGGAAGGATCGCTGTGCCCTGAAGTATGAAACCTATACCCTGGGCAACAGAGGGAGACGCGTCTCTACAAAAAATAAAAAATTAGCCAGGCATGATGGTGTGCACCTGTGGCCCCAGCTAGCAGAAGGCTGAAGTGGGAGGCTTGCTTGAGACTGGGGAGTTCAGGGTGCAGTAAGCTGTGATCATGCCATTCCACCCTGGTCAACAGAACAAGACCCCGCCCCCGCCCCCACCCTCCCCAAACAAGCAGAGGATATGCAACAATCAAGAATTGCTATGGGTCTATGAAAATACACATCTTTTTCTACTCCCTCTGCATAGGAATGAAAGGAGAACTCATGAGAAAAAAATTCTCACCCATTGTAACTATAATGGTATGCCCACGAGCAGCGTATCAGTCTCAACTCTGTAAAATGCTTACTCTATTTACAAAGCAGTTTTTGCATGATTCACTAGATTCTCAAGATAATTTTCCATGAAACACAATAATAAATGGGGTTATTAGCCTCATTTTACAGATAAGAAAAATGGTGCTGAGAGAGGTCAAGTGACTTCCTCATACTTAGATATTGGTAACCACGTTTTCTGATTTCTTATTAAATATTCTTTCTATTATGCTACTTAGGTTTTCAAACAAATGAAGCAACTATAATTTATCAGTAAAAACCCTACGATTCCAAAAAACGTCGCTTGGTACTCCTTTGTGATTCAGAATAGTTTACAGAACAGAACAGAAGTGTACATTATAAAATATTTGACACTATGATCAAAATATCCCTTCCAGGAGAATTTAATCAATGAGTTAAAAATCAGTAAACTCAAAAGTCATTTTACCATCTTAATTGATTATTCTATCTTCACTTGTGCTGATGAGATTGTAGAATGCAATTTGAAGGCTAAATATATCAAACATCTAGCCAATTTTCCATGTCTAGAAAAATCTCTTCTGCATGCTTTTTGTATTGGAAATGAGGAAATTTGGAAATTTACTTGGAGAAAAATGCTTTTACTAAAAACATTCTATGTTTACCTATATTAATAATTTTGACAGTAGTTCAAGGTAAATTGCATTTATTTTTTGAAAATGTCAATATATAAATAAATTTCATTTTTCTTATCTAAATATGAACAGTACACTGTAACAGCAGAACATTTGCTGCTGTCAGAGTATACTGTTCATATTTAGATAAGGCATGGCGGCGCATGCCTGTAATCCCAGCACTTTGGAGGCCAAGGTGGGAGATCAGCCTGGGAAACATGGACAAACCCTGTGTCTGCTAAAAATACTAAAATTAGCCAGGCATGGTGGTACACGTCTGCAGTTCCAGCTATTCAGGGGTCTGAGGTAAGGTACTGAGAATCACTTGAACCCGGGAAGCAGAGGTTGCAGGGAGCCAAGATTTTGCCACTGCACTCCAGCCTGGGTGACAAAACAAGACCCTGTCTCAAAAAACAGCAAACATTTGGTGAGCAGTCCTCTGTTTTAAATTTTACCAATATTTGCTTAAAATATTTTGCTTGATCCTTAGACATCTCTGTAAAACATAATGCAGTTTTAGGAGTAATAATTAGGGAACAAAAACGAACATGAAACTTCTTGTGTTGAGGCAAAATTAAGGGCGGACAAACATTTCTAAAGAGTGGGGAAAAAGCCTGGTACCTCGTACAAGGAACTGCTGTTTCCGTCCTGGTGAATACTTCTGAGATGCTTTACTCTGCAGGTGAACAGTGCATATTTAAATGCACTTTGGAATTCATATTAATTAACTCAAGAGAACGTAATTCCTGATATAATCGCTTCAATTGACTATATATGTACAAAAATCCATTCAAACTGTCAAGAGAAACGAGTAATGTTGACATATCTGGACACTAAGGTCAGCGTACGCTAACAAAGTAAGAACGGAGGTAACTACGTAGATTTTCCCGTTTCAAGAAAAAGGTTGTCCGCTTTGCCTGATGATTTAGCAAAATGCCCAATCTGGGAGTGTAACGAGTAAGCATAACGCTCTGAATCAAATGCCGTACAAAGTAGTATTAGTGTGGGTGTGTGACCTTTTAAAGCCTTACTGCATCATTCTGCTGTTGATGTTGGTATTTTCCTGAAGTGACACCCAGTCCGTTCCTGTCAGTTCTTTGGCATGCTGGGAGTCAGCAGAAGCACTGTTTCCTGGGCTTTACCGCTTCCTCAGAAGAATGCACAGTATTTGGAACAAAACCACTTTTAACCCCTTCCCAGCCATCCTGAATACAAATTTCTCCCTTTCTAATAAGTTCATATATGTCTCTTGTCAAGATTGTGAAGGATTCTTCGACGTTTGTAGCATCCTTTGCTGAGGTTTCTATATACTTCATTCCACAGTCTGCTGACAGTTTTTCAGCTTCTTCCCTTGTAACCTGACGTTGTGAAGCTAAATCACATTTATGTCCCACTAGCAGAAATACAATCCGAAATGGCTGTACGTGCATTTTTGCCTCTTCTAGCCAATCTTTCACGTGTTCAAAAGATCGTCGGTTAGTAATGTCAAATACTAAAAATCCACCAACTGAGTTGCGGTAATAAGATCGAGTTATTGATCTGAAAAAAGAGAAAAAAGGTTGTATAAGGACAACTTGTTCTTTTCCTTCTCCTTCCAACAATCTAGCACCATAATAACATTTGAAGATCTTAATGTGATTTAACTAGAATTTATAAATAAAATATGAGGTATCTCAAGTGAACGAAAATATTCTATGGGACTATATGCAAGTTTCATACACTGACAGAACACGAAAGTAGTAGTTATTTTTAGATAGACAAATAAGCACTTATATGCTATGTCATCTCGTACTGTCTTATGATTATTTGTTTTTGCTTTGAAAGATCTGATAGATTGTTACATCACTGTGGTTAAAAATAGGCATACTGAAAGACTGAGTGAAGGGTACAGGTTGTACAACAAACCAGATCTCATATATATATATATATATATATATATTTTTTTTTTTTTAAGATGGGGTTTCACCATGATGACCAGGCTGGTCTTGAACTCCTGACCTCAGGTGATCCACCCACCTCAGCCTCCCAAAATGCTAGGATTACAGGTGTGAGCCACCGCACCCAGCAACAAACCAGATCTTAAGAATCTCATTCATCATAAAATTTCATGAACTCCTCTCTATCAATTTAGGAAAAAGAAACAAGGGCTATACTATGGATTGAATGTCTGTGTCCCCCCGAAATTCTTATGTTGAAATCTTAACCCTAATGTGGTAGTATTAGGAGGCGGGGCCTTTGGGATGTAATTTAGGTCATGAGGGTGGAAGCTTCGTGAATGAGATCAGTACCCTTAAAAAAAGATACCGCAGAGAGCTCTCTAGTCCTCTTTCCACCATGGGCTGTCTGCAACCCAGACGAGGGTACTCATGCTAGCACCAGGATCTCCCTGATCACCCACCTCCAGCCTCCAAAATTGTGATAACGAAATTTCTGTTGTTTAAACCCCGATTCCGTGGTAATTTGTTATACCAGCTCAAACTGATTAAGACAGCTGACTTGTCACAGTGTTAGTTACAGGTAGTCTTGTGTTATACCTATTCAAGAAACAGGAGACTGTCTGGATCGGGATATGAATCTGAGGTGTGCTAACAATTGTCTGAATGTCTCTCCAGATCTAGTCTCCATCCTTCTCTAGGGCTGAGGAAGCTGTCCTTCACAGAAAGCTTTCCCAAACTCCCTTGCCCTCTGGCTTGCAGGGGTTTCAGCCAATGGCAGGCGCCAGCTGGAGACGGAAGGAAAGAGAAGTCAGAGTATGTATCCCTCTCTTTGCTTTTGCTGGGCTGTGGCTTAGCAGCAGTAGCATTCCTCTGCTTCTAGTCAAGGTTTCTGTTGGGTAGACTGCAATACCTTTCTCTGTCCTCGTCTCTTTCAACCGGGTGGTTAATGGCTTCCCACTGTTGCTATCTCTTAATGCGGCACCATCTTTT
Organism: Callithrix jacchus; assembly: GCF_049354715.1. Taxonomy (NCBI): domain Eukaryota; kingdom Metazoa; phylum Chordata; class Mammalia; order Primates; family Cebidae; genus Callithrix; species Callithrix jacchus. The sequence goes on along the minus strand of NC_133511.1, from coordinate 7,763,338 downwards.
ATTAGTGTCCTTGATGCTACCCATATTTCTGGAAATAGTCACTTCGTTAAACTCTTTTCAGTTAACCTCCAATTGTGCCACCTGTGTTCTGGCTGAATCACAAGGCAAAGTGGCAACACTATACTGTTTCATGTTTCTTGCCCCTCCACATGTTGTTTTCTCTATCTGGAATGTCTTCTACCCCTTTTCGGTCTAGGAAACTCCTATTTCTGCTTTAATCGTCAGCTCAGTAATCATACCATCTGAGCAGCCTTCCCTGTCACTCGTCTCTCTCTTAGGTACTCTTTTTTTTTTTTAAGAGATGGGGTTTCACTATGTTGGTCAGGCTGGTCTTGAACTCCTGACCTCGTGATCCACCTGCCTTGGCCTTCCAAAGTGCTGGGATTACAGGTGTGAGCCACTGTGCCCGGCTAGGGCACACAGTTCCTTTGAACCACTGGCATACTGCCATTATGATTATCTTAATTTTCTCAATATGCTGACTGGGTTTGCTGTTATGTCAGTCATATTGCCTGTTAAATGACAGATGTTATAAAATGTTTGTTATACTAGATTCTTTTTTTTTTTGAGATGGAGTCTCACTCTGTCGCCAGGCTGGAGTGCAGTGGCGTGATCCCAGATCACTGCAACCTCTGCTTCCCGGGTTCGAGCAATTCGCCTGCCTCAGCCTCCTGACTAGCTGGGACTAACAGGTGCGTGCCACCATGCCCGGCTAATTTTTGTATTTTTAGTAGAGACAGGGTTTTACCATGTTGACCAGGATGGTCTCGATCTCTTGATCCCATGATCCACCCACTTCGGCCTCCCAAAGTTCTGGGATTACAGGCGTGAGCCACCATGCCTGGCCAATACTGGATTAATTAATTTTATTGGCGAGGATAAGTGCTAAATGTTGTATAAGCCAGAGATCCCATGTGTCTCAGTTTCCAGTTTGTCAGTGATCTTTAAGCAAACTCATCTGACTACTTGCCTGAGGTGCCGAGATCTTTGTGAATGGCCAGCAGTTTATTTGGTACTGTTACACTTTCCTACTTGCTCTCATTGCTGAAATCACAGCTCAGTTCAGTGACCCGATGCCATAAATAGCTTTGTTGTGCGAGTGCAAAGAAAGCATTTTACCTCCTCCTTCTTTCTGTTTCTCCTGCTTCCCTGTTTCTCCTCAGAATTCCTAGTAGAGAGATTCCCAAGTGGCTATTTTTGAAAAACTTTTGTCAAGGACTATAGCATTATACAGAAATTGAGTTTTTCACCAACCCAGTGGTTAGAGTCTAAAAATAAAAAAAAAAAAAAAAGAAATTGACAATAAGAAAATCTCCGACCATCTTTGGCAGGCTATGAATAATGCACTTGCTATATTTTAACTTTGAGGGATAACTAATTTGTTATTGTTTTGTCACTCATCTTTATATGTGTGAATTTAGGCAGATGTGCAGTATTTTAAGAGAAATCTAATTAAGGCTGTGTTCTTAGACGAAAAGCTTGAATGTACTCAGCACCAAGTCTGCATTACTTTTATGCCTCCCACCCATTTAATTTACCACTACTAGAGTATCTTCAAAATGCCTTTGTGGCTGAAAACTCAATGCTGAAATGCTTATATATTACACAGAGGCATGTTTTACATGGTAAGAAATACTATGTTTTCTTTCTTTCTTTCTCTTTCGTTTGTCTTCACTGTAAAAAACACCTTTCTTCCTTCCTTCTCTCTTCCTCTCTCTTTCTCTCTTTCTTTTTTGTACAGGAACGATCCTGGCTCACTGCAACCTCTACCTCCTGGGTTCAAGCTATTCTCCTGCCTCAGTCTCCCAAGTAGCTGGGATTACAGGCGCCCACCACCATGCCCCCGCTAATTTTTACATTTTTAGTAGAGATGAAGTTTCACCATGTTGGCCAGATTGGTCTCAAACTCCTGACCTCAGGTGATCCACCAGCCTCAGCCTGGGATTACAGGTATGAGCCACCACACCTGGCTATGAAATACTATGTTTTCAAAAACTTATCTTTTATTTTCTTTTTAAAATAAGCAACCCTATTAAGTGATTGTATTTAATTTTGAAAACACATTTAGAATACAGTTGGCACATCATCCTACAGAATAAAATTATAGCAAAGTACATGTAATACACATTATAAAACAACCCTTATTAATAATTAGTTGGAATAAAAGGACTCAGTATAACATCTGCCATTTCTATGTAGTGACCTGGTTTCTAGTTTCTGTGTGTGGGTTTGTGGGGCTTCACATTCGGGTATAGTTGTCCTGGAGATAGTACTTTTCCTAAAACAACTGGGCACTGCCGCTATCAATCATCTGGGGGAAGAAGCAGGCCTTCAAATGGGAAACTCCAACTGAAACGCAGGTCTTACAGAGGTGTTGAGGGAGCAGCTGTCTTTCTCTTGACCTTTCTCCCATTAAGTTGGGACACTTAGGTCTCTAGAAGTTCTTGAAGGAATTATGAGAAGGTAGGGAACAGATTCTAAAAGCACTAGACAGGGAGGCCTCCCTGTAAGGAACTCCAGAATTGATGATGAATATCAATTCTTTTTAAGCAACAATATCTTGTAGTATGATACTTTGTATCTATTTCCTTCTAGGGTTTGAAAGTCTCCCTGAATGGGCCTGTGCGGTGGCTCACACCTGTAATCCCAGCACTTTGGGAGGCGAATCCAGAGGTCAGGAGTTTGTGACCAACCTGGCCAACACAGTGAAACCCCATCTCTACCAAAAATACAAAAATTAGCCGGGTGTGGTGGCACACATCTGTAGTCCCAATTGAGACCCACTTGGGAGGCTGAGGCAGGAGAATCGCTTGAACTCAGGAGGTGGAAATTGCAGTGAGCTGAGATTGTGTCACTGCACTCCAGCCTGGGTGGAAATTGCAGTGAGCTGAGATTGTGTCACTGCACTCCAGCCTGGGTGGAAATTGCAGTGAGCTGAGATTGTGTCACTGCACTCCAGCCTGGGTGGAAATTGCAGTGAGCTGAGATTGTGTCACTGCACTCCAGCCTGGGTGACAGAAACTCTGTTTCCAAAAAAAAAAAAAAAAGAGAGAAAAAAAGAAAAAGGGAAAACAGTCTCCCTGAATGAATGGATTATTTAAGGGAAAGAAAACAACTGTGAGGTCGGGGAATGAAGGGAAAAAAAGAATAGAGTCTGGGCAACACAGGGAGACCCTGTCTCTATTAAAAAAAAAAAAAAAAAAAAAGAGTAGAAACAAGGAAGGAAGAGAGAGATAAATGGCATGGATTCTAACCCGGTCTCATTTGTGTTATGAGGGAATGAAGAGGTGAGACTGTTCTCTGGCAAGAATGGTAAAGATATAAAAACCCTAAATAGAGCGTGAGGGTGATGTGATGGTGGGGAAGGTGGATTTTGGAGCGGCAGGATCGGGGTTATAAGCTCCAAGCAGTCCCTTGTCCCTCTCAAGTGGAATATCTGGTTTTAATTATAAAAGAAAGCTGGTGGCTCGTTCATACTTCGAAGGCTACACTATCAGCAAATCGTATCCATTGCCAAAGCAGCAGTCTCCTCTCCCTGTCTTAACTGAAAGCTGCTGGTCCCTGAGACCACTCCTTTCCCTGCAGCATACTCACGTTGCCCATTCTCTAGGGTCAGGAGGAGATGGCTTCCGTTTCCCCAGTGCAACTTCCAGACAATTATTCTTTCCCAACCCCTGTTGTAAAAAAAAAATCCCCCAGTCCTTTGAGGCTTATGCCATCTGGCTCTATCATCTGCTGTCATCTGCCAACTGCTTGGTCATTCTCCACTTGCTAAAGATTTTAGCACTTGTTCCTTTCTGTTTCAATTCCTGTCATTCTTACTGATTTCAACATCCATGTGGATGAACTGCCTGGTGTCACCTCAAATTCTTTGACTTCCTTATCTCTAATAGACCTTTATCTCTATTCTTCCTTTCTCATCCATTTCCTTTTCATCAGAAATATTAATTACCTCCAAAACTGGAAATTTACACAGTCCACTAAAAATATCAAAACCTCACAGGCTGCCAGTCTGTCTATCCTTTTTTACTATGGTGATTCTTTAATTTCATCAAGATTTGTAATCCATTGATCAACTCTCTCACTTTCTATCCATTAATTCTCTCCAATCTTTGCCTTCTTCCGTATCTTGAGTTCAATGAGACGTCATTGTAATTGTTCTCTTGGAAGGCCGGGCGCGGTGGCTCACGCCTATAATCCCAGCACTTTGGGAGGCTGAGGTGGGTGGATCACGTGGTCAAGAGATCGAGACCATCCTGGTCAACAAGGTGAAACCCCGTCTCTAATAAAAATACAAAAATTAGCTGGGCACGGTGGTGTGCGCCTGTAGTCCCAGCTACTCAGGAGGCTGAGGCAGGAGAATTTCTTGAACCCAGGAGGCTAAGGTTGCGGTGAGCCGAGATCGCACCATTGCACTCCAGCCTGGGTAATAAGAGTGAGACTCCATCTCAAAAAAAAAAAAAAAAAAAAATTGTTTTCTTGGAAATATCTCAATTTCCAAGCCCTTATCACTCTGTCATATTCATCTAGGAAACCTCTATCTCTGGATCAGTCCAGCATGCAGCTGAATGTTTCTGGGGAAAATCACTCAACCAGGCAGGGTGGTGTCACTATGAATTACTTATAACCAATCTTAAGTGGGCACTCAACACCACCAAGGAATGCTGCTAATATCATGAGAAATTCTTCCTTTTTTCCTCACATTTAGGCTTCTACTATAGGAAGAAATGGAAGTTCCATTCAACCCTCTTCTCCCCATAAAAGAGAACTGGAGGCACACTTTACCCCTCTTACTAATTACTCCACAGAAGGACAAATGGCTGCTGTTTGGGAAGAGTCTGTTTCTTAGGCTGTAGGTAGAATCACTGTGGGTTCAAACTCTTGTGTAGCATCCTTTTCCCTCCTTTCCTCTTTCTGGATCCATCCTACTGGCTTGCTAATTGTCAGACGCATGCAGGTGCCATGTCAATCCTGCTCACTGTTGAATAACTGGTTTTCAAGTACCTAGCACACAGTGGGCGCTCGGTGCACCTCAGTGAATGAATGGTTGATTTAGTCTGAGCCACGTACATAGTTGCTTTGAAAACAGAAGAAACAACAGAGAGACTGAGGAAGTTTGAGGGAAGAGATAGTAGCAGTGCAGAAAAAGAAAGGTGCCAACATTGTGTCTATCACTGGTGTGGTCTTATGTTCGCACACTGAGGTCACTGAACTGCTATGAGCATCATCAGTGTTGGAAGGGGGTGGATAAATTATATATTCAGAAATACATGCATCCTAAAGACATATCCAATGAAAATATAGTAGCCAGAAATCTCTGTGAGGTTTCTTGGGAGAAAGGAGCACTTGAATCAGGGGTGTGTTGATGAAACCTCTCCAAAGAAGAAAACTTACCATGTCTTATACCCCCTCCAAGAAAAGAAAATGCATAATACTTGGGGGATCTCTTTTAATTTTGGAGGAAACATCATCAGTATAATACGTTTCTCTGATCCATTAAGTGGGAAAACCAAAAGCCTGCTAGCTGAAAGCAAGAGAAGCAAGAGAAGTCCCGTTGGCTGCTCCAAGAGACAACACAGGCAACATTGCCACTTGGCCCATGGTCCATCAGATCTAAGGGTGCCTGCCTAAAGTAACTCTAGCAGCCCGGGATGCTCCATCAGGCCCTGGAAGCCTCCACTGGACAATTACGGAAGTGGCATTTTGGAATAAAAGCATGCTTTCTTTGTCAAATATGATTATACTTTGGAAAAATAATTATTGGCTTATAACTTGGCTTTGATAGAGACTAAATGCCTGACGGTGGAACACCCAGTGACATACAATCTGAAGGTCCATCACGAATGAGCTGGGTGTTCTGATTCACCAGGCTGGAGCTTCATCACCAAGGAGAGGTCACATGTACAGGAAGGAATATGGGGTGGGACCTGAATGGACCTGGAATAACAAGGTTCACGGACCCAGCACATCTACTCCTACAGCACCCTCTCAACTCGTGGCCTTGTCTGGATTTCCCTATAATGAACGAGGAAAAAAATTCAAGTATGCCTTACAAATGGCTCTGAATGACATGTAAGCATCAGTAAGTTCCACTCAACGGAGAACTGGAAGGTCAGCGGAAAAAGTTCCCGTTGTGGAACTTCTAGTGCTACCCCTCACTGTTTACTTTTTCCAGAGGAAGAGATGGAGAGAGGTAGGTAAAGATCCACACCAATTCATGAGCAGGGGCGAAGGGTTTGGCATGTTGGGTAAAACACAAGATCGGGGGCTGGTAATTAGGAGATTTGAGGAAGAGGTATATTGGTGAGTCTAGAGTATGTGCATACTTTGTATCTTATGTGAATGGCCACCAAAAGCCCCCTCCATGAAAAAAGTTTAATAATGGAACAAAATGTCCGGTCCCACAGTTATCAGTAGGTATTTTGATCCCACTTTCAACTCGTGATAGAGAGATGGAGGCTGTACCTGGGCTTAATAGACTGACTCTTACCCAGGTTGGCTGGCCTTACTACCCAGTTTTCCAGTAGCTATTGACATCCTGAATATGGTACCTTACTCTAGGGGACCATCACGGAGGGGACAGGGATATGTCTTCGGTGTAATATATTTAATCTAGATTTAGGCCATGTTAGTGCCACCATCCATGAACTTACAGAATGCCTTATGCATAGTCATGGTATCCTGCACATTGCCACAGATAAAGTAATTCATTTAACAGTGGTGGAGTCAGGGAAACGGACTGCGGCTATGGGAGTCATTGATCCTATCACACCGCTATCACCTAGAGGCATCTGGCCCTATAAAACTGTGAAATGGGTTATTAAGATGTATGCATGCCCATTTCCAGGAAATGACACCTTGTAAGATTTTAGCATAATCCTTCAGGAGGTCTATGCTCTAAATTAGTGAACAAGATAATAGGTGGTATTTTTTTCCCCAAAAACAGAAGCTGTGGTATGGGAAGCAAAGGGTGAAAATAGGGTGATGGTGCCTCTCACAATTACACTTAATGAGTCACTAAAATTTTTTGTTGCATCTAATCCCTGTGACTCTGAACTTTGCTGATATAAAGGTTTTAGTATTCAAGAGAGAAATGCTTTCACTAGAAAACCCCATGATGCTTCTACTGAATTAGCAGCTGAAGCTGCCAACTGGCCATTTGGAGCTTCTTATGGCAGAAAGGGAGCAACAGTATCATGGGGCCCACACTGGCTTCCTGGAGTTCTTCCTGCCCAGACTCCTGTAATCTTTTGACTCATTCCAAGTCTGGTCCTCCAGCGTCCCATCAAGTCTCTGCACCTCAAGCATGCTTCTAGTAACTCTCTTTTTTGATTAAGGTTCTCAAGCCGGTTTTGTTGCAGGCAACCAAGGGCCTAACCAACAGTCAACATTCACTTTGTAAAAAAAAAAAAAAAAAATGGTGCAAAACAAGGTCACGAATCTTTTATAACTTTCAACATAGTTTTACAAGACTAAAGTTCAGTTTTTACTTTGGGAGGCCGAAGTGGGTGGATCACGAGGTCAGGAGTTCAAGACCAGCCTGGCCAACATAGTGAAATCCTGTCTCTACTAAAAATACAAAAAATTAGCTGGGCATGGTGGCGCGTGCCTGTAATCTCAGCTACTCAGGAGGCTGAGGCAGAAGAATTGCCTGAACCCAGGAGGCAGAGGTTGCAGTGAGCTGAGATTGCACCACTGCACTCCAGCCTGGGTGACAGAGCAAGACTCCATCTCAAAAAAGAAAATAAAAACAGTTCAGTTTTTAAAAAACTGTAGTGAAGAACACATAGAAAGAGATCTATCCTCTTAACAACGTATACATCTACAGCGAAGTGCACAGCATTGTTAACTATGAGTGCCAGGGTATACAGTAGATCTTTAGAAATTTCTCATCTTAGGCCAGGCACGGTGGCTCACGCCTATAATCCCAGCACTTTGGGAGGCCAAGGCGGGTGGATCACAAGGTCAAGAGATCGAGACCATCCTGGTCAACAAGGTGAAACCCTGTCTCTACTAAAAATACAAAAATTAGCTGGGCATGGTGGCGCGTGCCTGTAGTCCCAGCTACTTGGGGAGGCTGAGGCAGAATTGCCTGAACCCAGGAGGCGGAGGTTGCGGTGAGCCGAGATCGTGCCATTGCACATTGCACTCCAGCCTGGGTAACAAGAGTGAAACTCCATCTCAAAAAAAAAAAAAAAAGAAATTTCTCATCTTGCCTGACTAAAATCCTATCCCTATGAACAGCAACTCCCCATTTCCCCAGCCCACAGCCCCTGAGAACTATCATTCCACTTTCTGCTTCTGTGAGTTTTGACTATTTTAGATACCTCATGTATAAGTGGAATCATACAGTATTCGTCCTTCTCTGACTGGCTTATTTTTTTATTTTTATTTTTGAGATGGAGTTTCGCTCTTGTTGCTCAGGCTGGAATGCAATGGCATGATTTCAGCTCACTGCAACCTCCACCTCCTGGGTTCAGGCGATCCTCCTGTCTCAGCCTCCCAAGTAGCTGGGATTATAGGCATGCGCCACCACAGCTGGCTAATTTCCATATTTTTAGTAGACACGGGGCTTCACCGTGTTGGCCAGGCTGGTCTCAAACTCCTGACCTCAGATGATCCACCCATCTTGGCCTCCCAAAGTTCTGGGATTACAAGCATGAGCCACCACACCTGGCCTGATTGGCTTATTTTACTTAGCACAGTGTCCTCAAGGTTCATCCGTGTTGTTGCATATGACAGGATTTCCTTCTACTCAGTGGAATAATGCTCCACTGTATGTATAAGCCATACTCTCTTCATTCATCCACAAGGTTCATTCTTACACATATTTGCTTTAGAATAATGGGAGAAAATGGTTGCCTTGTTTATAGAAACATTTTTATCTGTTTGATTTTCCTCTTTAATTATTTTTCCTAGAATAATATATAGACAAGGGAATATTTAACAGCACTGGAGTTTGCCTATGTTTACAAAGAATTACATAATAGATGATTAATGCAATCAAGTATGAATGATATATTGGGGAATTTGGAATTTGACACAAATGACATGATTACTGAGGTTCTACAAAATGTAAATGATATCTCAGATTAAACAGTTATCTAGTTTCCTAAAAGGCACGGAAACGAAGATGCTGTTGTTACATGAAGGACAAAATTCCATAGGCCCTGGACTGCTCAAGATTATTTACAGCAGAGGCTGGGTACGGTGGCTCACACCTACTCCGAGGGAGTCCAGGGCTGCGTCACTGCACTTCAGCCTGGGTGACACATTGGGACAAAAAGAAATCTGAAAATGGCAAGATTATATAGATCTTATGTGTTATGATCATGAACTCTGTTGGATATGCGCAGGCCTCTTAAAAAAGCAACAAAATAGTAAACACTTGCCGACTTACTTGGGCAAAATGAACCAGATGTTCCACCCTGGAAATGCCCTTCTTGTGGCTTTGCCAATTGTAAAATAGGCATTGAGAGGACAAAAGTACTTTGATGCCAGACGCTCTTGGCATCAAACAGCCTACAAAGGCATTAGCCTTGTGGGTGCCTGTGTTTCGCCACAGCATTGCATTCCTACTGCCCTTCTGGGAACAGTCGCTGTGTTGATGCTTTATTTTATTTGCTTCACTTGCCTCGTGGCCCTTAGCACTGTTTTCTAGAGACTAAAACACAAGCCTCCCCACTCCTTTTACTGTTATTGATTCTAACAGTCCCTTCCCTCACCTAAGATTCTGAAACTTGGCACCTGTTACTTAGAATATTCTTTCTTCATATGAGCAATCTTAAGATTCTTTTTCTTTGGGTAAATCCAATGTCTTTCCATCAAAAATCAAGTCTGTGGTTGTAGAGGCCATATATATATACTGACAAGACGTAATGGGCCATATTTCCCCTTTGAATATGTGAATCAGTTCCCCTGTGGCTACCTTTTACTTTTCTTTCATGACAGAAAATCATTTTATGATAGTCATGCTTTCTTTATCATCCCTAGGGCTCTCTATTCAGCATTTACTCTCTATTTTCCTCTGTAGCAATTAATACATTCTGACATCCTATATAATTTTTAGTTTATTTGGTTATAATCTGATTAGATGATAAGCTCTATGAGAGCAAAGATTTTGTCTTTTTTTTTTTTTTGAGAGAGAGGGTCTCGCTCTGTTGCCGAGGCTGGAGTGCAGCGGTACAAATCTTGGCTCACTGCAACCTCTGCCTCCCAGGCTCACTTGATCCTCCCATCTCAGCAACCCCAGTAGCTGGGAATACAGGCACCCACCATCTTGCCTGGCTAATTTTTGTATTTTTTGTAGAGATGAGGTTTTGCCATGTTGCCCAGGCTGGTCATTAACGCCTGAGCTCAAGTGGTCTGCCCACCCTGGCCTCCCAAAGTGCTGGGATTACAGGCATGAGCCATTGTGCCCAGCCTTCTTTTTTTTTTTTAATTTAAAGGTTGTATCCCTAGTTTTAAAACTGAAATGGACATGCATGAGTCCTACCAGGATTTGTAAATGAACAAATAAACAACTGAATTAATCCATTCATACCTCATTAGCTTGTGCCCAGGCAGCATTCAAATGCTGAGGAAATGGGAGAATAAAAAAAAGAAATACAAAAAAAGCCTGTCACTTTTCAATACTTATAGTAGGGATTTATAAAGTCAAAAGGAAAGAAATGGGCTGAAATTGCACACTCTTTACACATATAGGTGAAATCATCCACATTTTCTAAAGAACTACTGCATTTAAATGGGTAGTGATTCAAATTGTACTTTGCAGTGGATTCTGGAAGGCAGAATAAGTTATGTGTGAAAATGGCAATAATTTATTTGGAAATTAATGAGAAACATTTCTAGCTGCACTAATGGTCTTCAAGGTGATAATGAAAGGATATTTATTTTCTATTTGATATGATACCAGAAAGTGTATAAAAGACGTTGGCACTTATTCCAGTGCTTTCTGGTATCCTTGTGCAGAACAATAATGGGACAATGACCAGGTTCTCAAGATTATTTTATATTCCAAATAACACAGTGGATTACGTGATCTAACAAATCAAAAGGACATATTTTCTTGGGTTATAATTCTCCCACCATTTCTGTGACTGCTGCTTATTTCCATATGGCTTTTTCTATATGGTTTGGTTTCATATGATTTCGTGTATCTTTCCACATCCTGGAATTTGTAACTGATGTGAATCCTTTCTCATTTCATTTTATTTCTGAAATTATTCAACTTCTATTTTCAAGTCATTTAAACATTCTTTTCCTTCTTTTTTCTATTTTTTAAAGTTTGTGTTTTTATAAGTTATCTGTACACTTACCACACATCCTCACTTTTCCCATTCCCCCCACTTGTCAATATTGTCACACCGTAATTTTAGTAAGCTCATTTCTCAGCACTTATGGTACTCTGACCCCGTAGATAACTTTTCATTGCTGAGCCCTGGAATATACTATGACTTCTTTTCCTTTCCTGAACAACTTCTCTTCCAGTTAATTGTCTTGCATATTAGTCAAGATGGGCCAGGTTATGCTACAGTTAACAAACAACCCAACTGCAATAGGAAGAACATTGAAGAATTTGGGGCCAGCCTGGTGGCTCACACCTGTAATGCTAGCACTTTGGGAGGCTGAGGCGAGCTGATGGCTTGAGCCCAGGAGTTCAAGACCAGTCTGGGCAACATGGTGAAACCCCATCTCTACAAAAAAATACAAATATTAGCTTGGTGTGATGGTGCATGCCTGTAGTCCCAGATACTTGGGGGACTGAGGTGGGAGAATCAGCTGAACCTGGAAAGGGCGAGGCTGCAGTGAACTGAGATGGCACCACTGCACTCCAGCCTGAGTGATGGGTGACAGGTTGAGAATCCATCTCAGGGAGACGGGAAAGGCTGTGTTTTAAAACAACCACATGCAACTTTTGCTCAAATACTCTGGCCAGAACTACTCACATGATTCTGCTTAAGTGCAAGAGGGAAGGGAAATATAATCCTCCTACACGTCCAGAAAAAAAGAAGCATTAGATACGAATGAACACTAAATGTCCCCACCACGTCATCTTTTTCTTCTTTTTGCTAAATTTTCCATGTATTTCTCGATAATTAAATCTCAAACTCTCTGCCAGTTGCCTTATCATAAGAAGTTTATTTCCATTAGCTTCTCTGTCTATTTCATTTTCCCACGGTTTCTCTTATAACCTTCTGCCCTGCTCCAATCTGGCCTGGCTGTCCTTGGTATCTGCAACACGCATGTGATCTTAAGACCTCCCTTCACCATCTTCCTGGGGAGTTCCTTTGCCTTTCTTCAGAGATAGAGCTGTTCCTTGGACCCCATGTCCTCTTCACCCCTCTTCGCTCGTGTGTGTGTGTGTGTGTGTGTGTGTGTGTATAGCACATCTTCAAGGAGCTTCCTTAAAAAAAGCTACATGAGGTAATATTTTGAAATCTTGCATATTGATTTATTCTGCTCTCACAATTGAGTGATAATATGGCCAGATAGGGAATTCTCTCAGATTTTTATTCTTTTTTTTTTTTCCAGTTGATACTGTTCCTTGCTCAGAAACTTGAAGTCCTTTCTCCACTGCCTTTCAGTTTCCATTGTTGTTTCTGGAAAGTCTCAAGCCAATCTGATTCCTGATCTTTTTTTAATGTGAACTGCTTTTCTCTCTCTGGAAGTTTGTAGGAACTTCTCTGTGGTTTCAGGGCTCTGAAATTTCATAATGACTGCCTTAGTGTTGCTACTTTCATCTCCTGTGTTGCGCCATTCTAATATGAAAACTCAGGTGCCTAAATTTTGGAAAACTTTGTTGAATTGCTTTACTGATGATTTCTCTCCTCTGTTTTTTCTCTTCTATCTTTCCAGAATGCCTAACATTTGCATATTGAACTTTTTGGACCAGAGTCCTTTATTGTTAAAAAGAAATCATCATTTCCTCATCTTTTTCTATTTTCTAAGTCATTGTCTTTTGTCCTACCTTTTGAGATATTTTTTTCAAATTTATAGTGAGTGTTTTAGTTTTACTATTGTATTTTCAGAAGCCAACCAGGCTGGAGTGCAGTGGTGCACTCACAGCAACCTTCACCTCCTGGGTTCAAGCAAGCACGTCTGGCTAATTTGTGTATTTTTTGTAGAGATGGCTTTCACCATGTTGGCTAGGCTGGTCTCAAACTCCAGACCTCAAGTGATCTATATGCCTCAGCCTCCCAAAGTGCTGGGATTACAGGTGTGAGCCACCATGCCCTTCCAGAATATTCTTTAAAAAAAAAAAAAACACACAAGTAGCCGGGTGCGGTGGCTCACGCCTGTAATCCCAGCACTTTGGGAGGCCGAGGTCGGTGGATCACGAGGTCAAGAGATTGAGACCATTCTGGTCAACATGGTGAAACCCCGTCTCTACTAAAAATACAAAAAATTAGCTGGGCATGATGGCGCGTGCCTGTAATCCCAGCTACTCAGGAGGCTGAGGCAGGAGAATTGCTTGAACCCAGGAGGCGGAGGTTGCAGTGAGCCAAGATCGCACCATTGCACTCCAGCCTGGGTAACAAGAGTGAAACTCCATCTCATAATAAATAAATACATACATACATACATAAAATTAAAAAAACACAAGTATCTGGTTCCTTTATGGCTGCAATTTTTTTCTTGTTATCTCTCAGAGAAAATTAAGGACAAGTTTTGTTTTTGCTTTTCAGCATTCTACTTTTCCTTATTAAGTTTCTGTTTCTCCAGTTGCTGTTTCCTGTTTGTTTGTTTTGGTCCCTAGGTTCTTTACAGATTTCCTAATATTTCTTATAATCTTTCATGAAGACTGGATGCCTCACTGAATGATCATGCTGGATCACTTAATTCAGCAAATTCAAATGTTAGTATCTTTAACTCTTTCCTCTTGAATCCCTAGAAATAACTTTACTAACGTGTTGCTTGAAGAATGGAGGCTTGACTGCCAGCACTCTGGGGAGCTGAGTGCGGAAAGGAGGCTAGACAGTCCTAGCATCCAACATGACAACATTCACTTAAAGCCCTTACTTTCAATAAGGAACCTTCAACCTCAACATGCCTGGTGCTTTCAGCCAAAGACCCTATATTTTATTCTTTTTGAAGAATAAGTTTCCAGTATTTTTGCCAGTGTGGTTGGGTGTGAGAAAAAAATTGTTTGATATATGGAATGGGGGAAGGAATGGCAGAATCCCATCCTTCTTAAACAGACTGACACAGATGATCCTTATTTTAGTACTCCCACTTCCAGAAGTATCTGATGCCACCATTTCCCAAGCCTTTCTGGGGAGGGATTCAACAGTATACATTGTTGAAGTGAAAAAAACTATATATATATATATAGTTTAACCATTGTTAAAAAAATATATTTTTAAACCATTTTTTAAATGGTTTTAGATTTTTTTTTAAACAATTAGCTTAGAAATCAGTTTTCCTGAATCTGCTAATTCATTTACGATTCCCCATTTGCTTTGTTGCTTCCAAAATGTTGTTTCTGTTGACTCCTGACCTGTTTTCCTTGTTCTGGGATTTACTGTTGAAAAGATACTATTATCATTTTAGTAAGGTTTCAGGAAAAACAAGCTAAAGTAGACACAGGCGTTCAATCTGCTATCTTCACAAGAAGCCACTCTTTCTTTGTCTTTCCTTTCTTCCTTCTTTCTTTCCTTCCTTCTTTCTTTCTTTCCTTTCCTTCCTTTCTTCGTCTTTCCCTCCCTCCACGCTTCCTTCTCCTTCTTTCCTTCCTTCCTTCCTTCTTTCTTTCTCTCTCTCTCTCTTTTTTTTTTGAGACGGAGTTTCGCTCTTGTTACCCAGGCTGGAGTGCAATGGCGCGATCTCGGCTCACCGCAACCTCCGCCTCCTGGGTTCAGGCAATTCTCCTGCCTCAGCCTCCCGAGTAGCTGGGATTACAGGCACGCGCCACCATGCCCAGCTAATTTTTTGTATTTTTAGTAGAGACAGGGTTTCACCATGTTGACCAGGATGGTCTTGATCTCTTGACCTCGTGATCCACCCGCCTCGGCCTCCCAAAGTGCTGGGATTACAGGTGTGAGCCACCCTGCCCGGCTTCTTTCTTTCTTCTTTTTGCCCTGTTTCCATGAATTCATGAGCTCAGATGATTTGCCAATCTCAGCCTCCCAGAGTGCTGGGATTACAGGCATGAGCTGCCGTACCTGCCTAGCTTCTTTTTCTATTGTTACTGTTTCCTGCTGTCCTCTTACTACTGACATATCCAGCACGCCCCAGAACCAAGCATCGCCTCCTTTGGGTTACATCCTCTGAAACCACTCATCACCACAGACATAGATGAGAATTCCTCCTTCTGTTTTGTCACTGAAACTTATTTAAGTACTTACCAGCTCTTACTGCTATTATTTGATTATTTTCTTTCTTTGCTCTAAGTCCGTGAGAAAGACTTCTGACTGGCCTCCAGTATCTATGAACAGAGCTGCAGGAGTGTTAGCCAGCACACAGCAACCCACAGAGGGACTGTATTCCCCAGGGTCTCTTGCAGTTAGTTGTGGCCATGACACTACGTTTGGATCAATGGGATATGAGAAGCATTGTGTGCAGTCTGACATTCATCTAAGTGAAAAAGCCAATTGCCCACACCTCATCTTTTTCCTCTTCCTGCTTGCTAAGAAATGGTAATGGCTGGAGAACCCTAGAAACTGATGTTAAGGCAGAGCCCCCTGATTTTCTAGGACTGCTCATTCTGGACTACTAATTTTTTTTTTGAGACAGAGTCTCGCTCTGTTGCCCCGGCTGGCATGCAATGGCATGATCTTGGCTCACTGCAACCTCCACCTCCTGGGTTCAAGCAGTTCTTGTGCTTCAGTCTTCTGAGTAGCTGGGACTAAGGCGACTGCCATCACGTCCAGCTAATTTTTGTGTTTTTAGTAGAGACGGGGTTTTGTCATGTTGGCCAGGCTGGTCTTGAACTCCTAACCTTAAGTGATCCACCCACTTCAGCTTCCCATAGTGCTGGGACTACAGGCATAAGCCACCGCACCCAGCCTCTGGACTATTATAAGAAAGAAATAAAGCTCTACCTTATTTAAGTTGCCGTATCTTGGCAGTCTATTATAGCAGTGTAGCCCGGATTCTACCCAGTACACAGACTGTATGGACCCTGAATGTGAGACTATAACTTATTTATTTTATCTTTAGTGCCTGGCATATGGTTATGCTAAATAAATGCATAGTAAATCATTGTCCTGATTAATTTCATTTTCTCCAGAAAAAAAAAAAGGGACTGCATTTAAGGATTGGAAAGCTATTTCACAGTACTTATGAAGCTTTAGGACGTCACATTTAGTATGTGCCCAGCTTTGCCAAACAGCCAATGACTCTCCTTTTCTAACAAGGCTAATCATTTCACAAAAGTTTCTCCACTTCAGTGTTAGAGTTCATCCCTGTTACTAAGTGCAGCAGTGTAGTCACCGAGTACTGCACAGAGAGGAGGGTTATTTGTTACTGACGCCAGAGGTGTTTGCTGACAGTTATCTGTATTGTTACTATTGTGTAAAGCTATTTCTCCTTTCGCTTTCTGAATACAGCAGTACAATAATGATTTGGGTGGACACGGTAATTGACTTGGGTCTACAGGGATGGGAAGTTGAGTTGTGTGCAAACCGAAAAACTTCTCAGGACAGAAATCATACAACATTATAGCTGGCCCTCTGGACACACACACACACATACACCCCCCCCCGCCCCTCCATATAACATGCCATTAAAACTGGTTTCAATCATGACAAGAGGACTGGCATAGCAGAAAGAGCACTGATAATATTCAGAGAACTGGGTTCTTGTGCAAACCATTAATAAACTATAAGGCCTTGGATAAGTAACAGCCTCTATGGACATGACATTATTTAAGAAATGAGGCTGGGTCTTGGTGGCTCATGCCTGTAATCCCAGCACTTTGGGAGACTGAGGCAGGAGGGTTGCTTGGAGCCAAGAGTTCCAGCATAGGCAACAAAACAAGACCCCTTCCCTAACGAAAAAAAAAATTAGCCCAGGAGTTTCAGGCTGCAGTGAGCTATGGTCACTCTATTGCACTTCAGCCCGAGTGACAGAGCAAGACTCCATCTCAAAAAACAAATAAACCGAAAGACTGCTGTTTTAGATCGTCTCTCTGCTCCTTCCCAGTCCAATGGCTGTAGTACTTACCTATCAAAATGGCCAAAATGGCGACCACGGTGTGGCTGTGCTCTGCAGTGTTCTCATGTGTGCTCTTGTGTCCTTTCCTCTGAACCTTCCTGGATTTTGCTTTCAGTTTACCTCTCACTGTTTTTCCTCTCTTCCAAAAGTCTTCCGCTATACGATAATTATACTTTCTCCTCCACTTTTGATTATCTTTTTAGCATCTACCCATCAGTTCTATCAAATGTCAGTCTTCATTTATTTATTTTGAGATGGAATCTCTCTCTGTTGCCCAGGCTGGAGTACAGTGGCATGATCTTGACTCACTGCAATTCTCCTGCCTCAGCCTCCTGAGTAGCTGGGATTACAGGTGTGTGCCACCACATCCAGCTTCTTTTTTTTATTTTCAGTAGAGATAGAGTTCCACCATGTTGGCCAGGCTGGTGTCCAATTCCTGACCTCAAGTGATCCGCCTGCCTCAGCCTCAGCCTCCCAAAGTGCTGGGATTACAGGTGTGAGCCACTGCGCCTGGCTCAAATCTCAGTCTTAAATTTCCCCTTAAAGCTGGGCATGGTGGCTTACACCTGTAATCCCAGCTTTTGGAAGGGGGAGGCAGGTGGATCTCGAGGTCAGGAGTTGAAGACCAGGCTGGCCAACATAGTGAAAACCCATCACTACTAAAAATACAAAAAAATTAGCCAGGCATGGTGGCAAGTGCCTGTAATCCCATCTACTCAGGAGGCTGAGACAGGAGAATCACTTGAACCCGGGAGGCAGAGGTTGCAGTGAGCCGAGATCACACCACTGCACTCCAGCCTGGGTGAATCCCCGAGACTCTGTCTCGAAAATAAATAAATAAATAAATGAATAAAATGCCCCTTATCTTAATGTCATTAAATTTTGCTTCTCTTAATCCCATAGCCTTTTTATATCTAAGAAATCTAAAATTATGATTGTTTGTCCATTTGCTCCTTTATCCTTCATCCAGATTTACTAGTGATTCTCTTCAGAAGGCTTTGTGCTTAAAACAAGTGCTAATAGTTTATGTGATCTGTGTGTGACATAACATGGCAAGTGGCTCGAAGTCAGACAAGAAGATAAATCTGGCCGGGCGCGGTGGCTCACGCCTGTAATCCCAGCACTTTGGGAGGCCGAGGCGGGTGGATCACGAGGTCAAGA
The DNA here is from genome assembly GCF_049354715.1 of Callithrix jacchus. NCBI lineage: Eukaryota > Metazoa > Chordata > Mammalia > Primates > Cebidae > Callithrix > Callithrix jacchus. The sequence goes on along the minus strand of NC_133511.1, from coordinate 7,745,020 downwards.
GATCGAGACCATCCTGGTCAACATGGTGAAACCCCGTCTCTACTAAAAATACAAAAATTAGCTGGGCATGGTGGCGCACGCCTGTAATCCCAGCTACTCGGGAGGCTGAGGCAGGAGAATTGCCTGAACCCAGGAGGCGGAGGTTGTGGTGAGCCAAGATTGTGCCATTGCACTCCAGCCTGGGTAACAAGAGCGAAACTCCGTCTCAAAAAAAAAAAAAAAAGAAGATAAATCTTTTAATTTTGAATGAGGGGACAAAAATTAGGGACTCTCAAGCCTTAAATATAGTAATCAAGTATTTAAAAAGGGAGACTTGAGGAAGTCATCCAGGGGCATTAGCAAGACATAGAGAATCACATGAGAGAAGAAACTGCAAGAGGTCCTCAAATAAATTCCTAAAATGCAAGCGACTGCCTACACTTTCTCTTTAAAGTATCAGTTCCTAAAGTGCGTTTTGTAGAACACTAGTATTGCAATGGGACTGTGTAATAGGACTCTGGGTTGGGAAACACTATATCTGCCTTGGGGGTTCACAATGTGTCTTAGTATATTAAAAGTTCTCTGAGAAGTACTCCAATAACCCAGCATTTTCAAAACTATCTGATCAAGAAACCCTTTTCTCGAATTACGTCTATTTATATGACTTTGAAAAATGCCACTGTGAAGAAAAATGATAGGCAATGCCTATAATTTGAGAACATATAATCGTTCCTCGTAACGCCTTCTCTTATAGCTAGGAAGTTCTCAGTACCTACCTAAGAACATAACAGGCCAGGCAGGGTGTGTGAGGTGGTCATGTTTAAAGCAAGCTTCCCTGAATCATATATTATCAGAACTGACTAAAAGTTACTAACGTTTAGAGGCAGAATTTATTAAAATCACAAAGTATAGGCTTTGTAGGAATTTTGCTTTAGAAATAATTAAAATGTTGGGGGGGACGTGGTGGCTCAAGCCTGTAATCCCAGCACTTTGGGAGGCTGAGGTGGACAGATCACTTGGGGTCAGGAGTTTAAGACCATTCAGGCCAACACAGTGAAACCCCAATAGATCCACATGAAGTTCATTTAGAAAAACGTTCTTGTACTAAAATGTTTAAAGCTATTGGATTATGATTTATAAGTTTTATTTTGTAGTTAGCAGCTCTAGGAGAATTTCAGGGACACTGTTGCTGTCCTGTGATTATTGATCCTTTTAAAAATCATTGTATTTGAGAAGTAAAGTAGTAGAAAATCTATGACAAAATAGGGAATTAAAGTAGACAGGATACTAAAAAAAATACAAAAATTCGCCAGGCGCGGTGGCATGCATCCACAGTCCCTGCTACCTGGGAGGCTGAGGTGGGAGAATTGCTTGAACTGGGGGACAGAGGTTGCAGTGACCCAAGACTGTGCCACTGCACTCCAACCTAGGTGACAGAGTGTGACTCGTCTCAAAAAATAAATTAAAGATAATAATAATAATAGGCCAGGCGCGGTGGCTCATGCCTGTAATCCCAGCACTTTGGGAGGCCGAGGGGGGCCTAAGGTCGGGAGTTTGAGACCAACCTGACCAACATGGAGAAACCCTATATCTACTTATAATACAAAAATTCGCCAGGTATGGTGGCACATGCCTGTAATCTCAGCTACTCAGGAGCTTGAGGCAGGAGAAGCACTTGAACTTGGGAGGCAGAGATTGCGGTGAGCCAAGATCGCCCCATTGCACTCCAGCCTGGGCAACAAGAAAAAGACTATGTCACAAAAAAAAAAAAATAAATAATAATAATAATAAAAGTCTTGCTTAAGTTATATCTGATGGTGTTCCCTGGTGTGTGTGTGTACCTCAATATCACTTGAGGGGCTCACCCTTCTTTTCCACTGCTTCAACAGAGCAGGCTAGAGGAAAGCAAATTCCCTCTAAATCACTCAGGGTACAAATAATTGGCTCTTAATATATTAAAATAAAAATTTTTGGACAATTCCCAAAAGTTCCTCTTCAAACCTTTAAATCACATTGCTATGGAAGGTAAATTATCAACAAATTATTGCAGGCGGCTGGGTGTGGTGGCTCGCGTCTGTAATTCCAGCACTGGGAGGTTGAGGCAGGCAGATCATGAGGTCAGGAGTTTGAGACCAGCCTGGCCAACATGGTGAAACCCTGTCTCTACAAAAAAAAAAAAAAAAAAAAAATCACTGCATGCTAAATTGACAGACCATGTCTGGAAATTTCCTCTCTCACAGACTGAGTAAAGCACTTTTCTTCACACAGCAACTTCATTGTGGTGATCCATGGACTCAAAACTGTATCTCTAACTTTTTCTAGCCCTTGTTTTAAAAGTTCAACATGAGGCCAGCGAGTCAGAATAGGCAGTCACTGCTGTGGCATGATGAGAGAAAGTTCTAACACTCATCAGCCACATATCAATACTTCTGCAACATTTCAAGATGACATTTCAAGATGAGTTGTTACCTCTTTTGGTGGTCCTTCTCTTTAAAATATAGATAATCCAGGCAGGTCTCTCATTACGGTATTTTCAACTACTAATAATTTTGTGTGTCTTGGTTGTCCAGCTACTTCTCTCTCTTAAGCTAAGATAGAACATTAAAGAATGGGGCTGGGCTTGGTGGCTCACACCTGTAATCCCAGCACTTTGGTAGGCGGAGGTGAGTGGATTGGTTGAGTTTAGGTGTTTGAGATCAGCCTGGGCAACACAGATCCCACCTCTACCAAAAAAAAAAAAAAAAGGGTGCTGTGTACCTATGGTCCCAGCTACTCAGGAGGCTGAGGCGGGAGAATTGCTTGAGCCAGGGAAGCAGAGGCTGCAGTATGTCAGGGGACAGGGGGAAAGAACATTAAGAAATGGTTTTTTGATTGAGAGGTAAGGGAGAATAAAAGGGGAGGATGAGTCAAGGTTTTACTATCCAGAAACATAAAGAAAGGTAGGAAGGTCCCACATGCCTCAAGAATGAGCTTTACCTGCTTCCCAATTTTGCTTGTGGCTGGCCCAGGCCCTCAGACATTTGGTGTACAACATTTAGTTTACTCCAGGACATATTAATCGCCTTCACAGACTAATGCAACACTGAGGTTGTGGCAATAGACATGCCAAGCCAATTGATTTATTGAAGAAGGAAAGAAAGAAAAATAAGTACAGGTTTTTCAAATGTCTGGCTAGCTTCTAGACTATACTGATTATATAACCACACAAAATATTCTGAATGCTCTGAGTAGACACTGAAAATAATCTTTCTCTCTCTCTCCCTCTTTTTTTTTTTTTATGAGACAGGGTCTCTCTCCTTTGCCCAGGCTGGAGTGCAGTGGCGCAGTCATGGCTCACTGCAGCCTCGACCTTCGTGGTGCAAGTGATACTCCCACCTCAGTCTCCCAAGTAGCTGGGACTACAGGGGCATACCACCATGCCTACCAAATTTTTTGATTTTTTTTGGACAGACGAGGTCTCACTATGTTGCCCAGACTGGTCTCGAACTCCTAGGCTCAAGAGATCCACTTGCTTCAGCCTCCCAAAGTGTTGGGATTACAGGCAGGAGCCACTGTGCCCAAAAATGTTTGGCTACACAGATCATCTCTTCACACACTGCTGCACTTGTTAGAAATGATGGTGTCTCATTCTTATGTACCATTTTCCTCTCAAACATCACAAAATAGACACTTTGGGAGTGACTGCTCATTTCCCTTGTCTGTGAACTTCTCTTTCCAAAAAAGTGGACCTTTACAGATACATTTGCATTATCTGACCCATAATACCTACGCAGTATATTCATGTTATAATACATTTGTATTATACATATGTGTAACTCAGTAACCTGACTGGAGGGGAGCTGATTCACTGGCTAATTAAGTAGTCAATTAGATATTTTTTCTTTGAAGAGTTGAATAAGAGGTTCAGGGACTAAGAGTTGGGAGCCAACAGAGTTGGAGAATGGAAATAGACTAGAGGGGAAATCCACAAACTCTTGTTAAAATTTTCCATACTTCCTAGCTGGGCGTGGTGGCAGGCACCTTAATCCCAGCTACTCAGGAGGCTGAGGCAGGAGAATCTCTCGAACCAGGGAGGTGGAGGTTGCAGTGAGCTGAGATCACACCATTGCACTCCAGCCTGGGTGACAGAGTGAGACCCTGTCTCAAAAAAAGAAAAAAAATCTGTACTTCCAAACACCTGGATGTTCAGTGAGCTACTGCTGTCATGAAATCTGTATCATGTATAATTTATTCCCTATTACTTAACGTAATTTGGGTCTGGTGCAGTGGTTCATGCCTGTAATCCCAACACTTTGGGAGGCCAAGGAGGGAGGATCACGTGAAGCAAGAAGTTCAAGACCAGCCTGGGCAACATAGCGAGACCTTGTCTCTAAAAAATTTTTTTAAACTTTAGCTGGGCGCCATAGCATGTGCTTGTAGTCCTAGCTACTCAGGAAACTAAAGTAAGAGGATCACTGGAGCCCAAGAGTTTGGGCCACAGAGAGCTACGATGGTGCCACTGCACTTCAGCCTGGGCCACAGAGCCAAATTCTGTCTCTAAAAAATAAATAAATAAATAAATTTGGCTAGATTTCTGCTACTTACAACACAATCTAAACTAAGACATTATATTACCTGATAATACAAGTATAGCTTACCTTTCTATTAATAACTTGGAACTACAGTAGACTGCAGCGATTATGGTAATCTCTGCTCTGTTCCCTGTGCAATTATGAACTCACCAATCATGTTACTTTCTCTTTTGAGATGAAGTCTCATTCTGTCACCCAGGCTGCAGTGTAGTGGTGCAGTCTCGGCTCACTGCAACCTTGCAACCTCCACCTTCTGGGTTCAAGGAATTCACCTGCCTCAGCCTCCCAAGTAGATGGGATTACAGGTGTGCACCACCACGTCCAGTTAATTTTTTTTGGTATTTTTAGAGACAGGGTTTCACCATGTTGGCCAGGCTGGTACCAACTGTTTTCTACTGAAGGAACAAAAAATCATTTTCTGTTGAAGGCCATGAACCACACAGTGAGGGAGCTGAGAATCAAATGAGGGCCTTTTTAGAAACAAACAAAACCAAAATCTGCTAATTTAGTTTAGAGATTTTAAAAAGACTCTTAAGAAGAAATTTAAAATGTTGACATTGCTTGCTTTTGAAATTAAGATCAGAGGACACAGATTAAACCACTTTGAACATTAACTTTATGTGGACGTTCTGAAGAGGCAGAAGAGAAAACAGACACATGAGGGAGCCAGTGGGATGTGGGAAGATAGGCTGAGAGGAAATGGAAGAGTAAGGGACATATTAAAATAAAAATGAGGGGGAGAAAATGAGGATGAGAGTAAACTATGATTATGGATAGACAAAGGAAGGGGGTAAAGAATAAAAATAAGCTGGAGGAGAGCTAATGTCAGAGGCATTCAAACCAGAGCAACTCCATTTTGAGCAAGGGCTAGGAAAATGAGGCCGCAGCTGGGTGATGTGGCTCACTCCTGTAATCCCAGCACTTTGGGAGGCTGAGGTGGGTGGATCACTTGAGATCAGGAATTCGAGACCAGCCTGGCCACCATGGTGAAACCCTGTCTCTATTAAAAATACAAAAATTGGCCGGGCGCAGTGGGTTACCCCTATAATCCCAGCACTTTGGGAGGCCGAGGCAAGTGGATCACGAGGTCAAGAGATCAAGACCATCCTGGTGAACACGGTGAAACCCCGTCTCTACTAAAAATACAAAAAGTTAGCTGGGCATGGTGGCACATACCTGTAGTCCCAGCTACTCAGGAGGCTGAGGCAGGAGAATCACTTGAATCCGGTAGGTAGAGGTTGCAGTGAACCAGGATTATGCCACTGCACTCCAGCCTGGGTGACAGAGTGAGACTCAGTCTCAAAAAAAAAGGCCAGGACTTGCTAAGGTGCATTCTCAGAAAGTTAGGCATTCCTAATCAGTAGATATTTACAGTTAAGGGAACAAATTAATGTTTACTAAACAGACCCAGATTGTGAATGTCCAGATATTCCAATACCTGGAGAACAAAGGCATTCCTAATTTTGCTATAAAGATAATAATATCGCCGGGCGCCATGGCTCACGCCTGTAATCCCAGCACTTTGGGAGGCCGAGGCAGGTAGATCACGAGGTCAAGAGATCGAGACCATCCTGGCCAACATGGTGAAACCCTGTCTCTACTAAAAGTACAAAAAAATTAGCTGGGCACGGTGGCGCACCTGTAATCCCAGCTACTCGGGAGGCTGAGGCAGGAGAATTGCCTGAACCCAGGAGGCGGAGGTTGCGGTGAGCCGAGATCGCGCCACTGCACTCCAGCCAGGAGCCTGGGGAAGAGCAAGAGTCTGTCTCAAACAAACAAACAAACAAACAAACAAAATATCCATTCTTGCAAAATATAGTAAGTGAGAAAATGAATCGTTGATCACAAATGGTTGTAGCAGAGCACATCTCCCTCCCCATGTGTGTACACAAGCATTGTACCCAGGGCGGATGCGTTCCTCCTCCTACTTCCAGGAACATCCTTCTCCGTCTGCATAGTAGCTGTTCTTTCACCACTGTACTTTCTCAATACACTTGCTTTTACTTTGCACTGCGGACTCGCCCTGAATTATTTCTTGCGTGAGATCCAAGAACCCTCTCTTTGGGTCTAGATCGGGACCCCTTTCCTCTAACAGTAAGACACTTACTGAGGAGAGAGATACATAGGGGAAGACGAGCTAAGGGAAAAAACATGGAGAGGCAAGCAGAGGCCTAGTAGATTCAGTGGTAAGGGGCCACGCCCAGATTTTGTGGGGGAAGGGGAGGGGAGAGGAGGGAGGCAAATCTCATATAGCACTTACTGCTTACAGCCCTTAACAAAGTTAATTACTTGATTAAGTTTGCCTGCAGGTCTTCCATTGCTACAAACCTCAAGTATTTAGTGGTTCTGCTCAAGTATGACTAAGGCAACTCATCAAGGGAGCTATTCCCAAATTATACTCCTTAGAACACAAGTTATCACACATTTTTCTTTTTCTTGTTTTTAGAGACAGAGTCTAGCTCTGTCACCCAGGCTGGAGTGCGGTGACATGATCATTGCTCACTGAAGCCTTGACCTCCTGGGCTCAAGCTATTCTCCTGCTTCAGCCTCCAGAGCAGCTGGGGCTGCAGGTGCACGCCACCATGCCCAGCTAATTAAAACAATTTTTTTTTCGTTAGAGACAAGAGTCTTGATATGTTGTCTAGGCTGGTCTTGAATTCCTGGCCTCAAGTGATCCTCTTACCTCAGCTTCCCAAAGTGCTGGGATTACAGACGTGAGTCACTGTTCCCAACCCAGATTTTCGCATTTTAAAAATAGCCCCCAAAATAAATTGGGAAAATACTAGGTTAATCAAAGTTAAGCGGATTTCTTTGCTGCAATACTTGTTAGAGCCTTTGACATGAATTTTTAGGAGAGTGCCATATGGAAGACAGGGATTTCCAAACTTATTTGATCAGAGAATGCATCTTTTAAGAAGAATCACAGGTCAGGCACAGTGGTTCATGCCTGTAATCCCGGCACTTTGGGAGAGCAGGTGGATCTCTTCGGGCAGGAGTTCAAGACCAGCCTGGCCAACATGGCGAAACCCCTGTCTCTACTAAAAATACAAAAATGGGCCAGGTGTGGTGGCGTGTGCCTGTGGTCCTAGCTACTCAGGAAGGAGGCTGAGGCAGGAGAATCACTCAAATCCGGAAGGCGGAGGTTGCAGTGAGCTGAGATCATGCTACTGCACTCCAGCCCAGGCAAAAGACCAAGACTCTCTCTCTCTCTCTCTCTCTCTATATATATATATACGTACACACACACACACACACACACACACACACACACACATATATTCTTTATATATATATAACCACAAGAATGAGCATTCTGCTGAGCACTCCTTGAGAGCACTGCACGAGGAGGACATTAATACCCCAAAGGTCAGGCAACATCTGATAAAAGGCCAAACCTGGCTCGAAGCCTAGAGTTTCCCTATGCTATAGCTAACATTGCTATTTATTTATCTCATATTATATTCATATAACTTTAAACACTTTTATGGGAAAAGTTCAAAATTTCTATTCTTACATTTAATGCTCTCTGGACACATAGCTCTTCCAATATATTTATCTTTATTAATACTGTATTAAACAATATTCTCCTTTCCTTACTGATAAATTAATCCCAGAACTTTGGAAGGCTGAGGCAGGTAGATTACATGAGCCCAGGAGATCAAGACCAGCCTGGCCAACATGGTGAAACTCAGTCACTACTAAAAATACAAAAATTAGCTGGGTGTGATGGCACCACCTGTAGTCCCAGCTACTCAGGAGGCTGAGGCACAATAATTGCTTGAAGCTGGGAGGCATAGGTTGCAATGAGCTGAGATCTCGCCACTGCACCCAGCCTGGATGACAGAGCGAGACTCTGTCTCAAAAAACAAAACAAAAAATTATTATTTTGAAAAGTGGTGATTACTAGCTTCCCCCAACACCCAGAATGCCAAATGCATCTTTCCTACATCCTAGGCACATAGTGGCCTCGTCTGTGTCTCCTTGTAACTACGTTCTCCCGAGTGAATTGAGAGCCGAAAGAATCTATACCATGTTGGCCTCACTTGCTTAAAAGAAACTGCTTGGTTTAGAGCTGCTTTTTCCAAGTCTGCTGAACTGAGACACAGTGTGCTTATAGCCCAGCTTTGTTCACGTAGATGATGGCACCGTCCTAGCCATGGCAGAAGATTAAGAGGGAAGGTACCTGCATGATGACCTGGTGCAGAACCACTCCACCAACTTAGACCACTCTCTACACAAGCGAGAAATAAACTTCCATCTTCAATGAAGGCACTGTAATTCTAAATGTCCTTAATATACAAATCTAATACAGTGTTAATAATAATGTACCATTTGAGTGTTATATTAATTTACAGTTATGCTCACATATACATTATTTTTCTGAACCTTTTTCACTTTGATTTCGTTCCTTTTTATTTCAGGCAAGCAGTTGTCCTCTATTAGCATGTTAGTCTGAACACTGAAAACTAAGGCTGGCCAGGCACAGAGGCTCAGGCTTGTAATGCCAGCACTTTGGAAGGCCAAGGTGGGCAGATCGATTGAGCCTAGGAGTTTCAGACTAACCTGGGCAACAGAGCCAAACCTGTCTCTACAAAAAAAGATACAGAAGTTAGCTGGGCATGGTGGTATATGCCTGCAGTCTCAGCCACTTGGGAGGCTGAGGCAGGAAAATCGCTTGAGCCTGGTAGGTAGAGGTTGCAGTGAGCTGACATTGCGCCACTGCATTCCAGCCTGAGTGACAGACCCTGTTGAAAGAAAGAAAGAAAGATGCCGGGCGCGGTGGCTCTAATCCCAGCACTTTGGGAGGCTGAGGCGGGTGGATCACGAGGTCAAGAGATCGAGACCATCCTGGTCAACATGGTGAAACCCCGTCTCTACTAAAAATACAAAAAATTAGCTGGGCATGGTGGCGCGTGCCTGTAGTCCCAGCTACTCAGGAGGCTGAGGCAGGAGAATTGCCTGAACCCAGGAGGCGGAGGTTGCGGTGAGCCGAGATTGCGCCATTGCACTCCAGCCTGGGTAACAAGAGCGAAACTCTGTCTCAAAAAAAAAAAAAAAGAAAGAAAGACAAGAGAGAAGGCTAATCATGATCGTGATGGTCAACTCCGTGTCCTATTGTTCTGTAATACATTTATTTATGCTTTCAAGCTGCCTCATGAGCTGTCTAAAGTAGGTTCCTTTTTGTCGATTTATGTCCAATCACCACTAAACCTTCAAATATGGTATTTCCCACAAATTCTTCATAGTAAGGTTGACTAATGGCAGGAATACATCTTCATGACCTACAATACCTTTCTATGAAATAAAATACGCAAGGATACCTATTATTCAAAATAAGTATCCCTACTTTCTTGAGGAAAGATACAGAATGATTTAACAGTAATTGTTTTACATGTCATTTTATGGTGAACCATTCTGGTAAATGAGAGAAAAGCAATTATTTGGAGGTAGCTACTGAAATATGTATGTATTTACAAATATAACTTTGGTAAAGAGCCAAACAAAATAAAGTATGACTCATTGTCAGTAAACATTCCCTCAAAGTCCTTGCATTATAACGCGAGAGTTACTGTTTGGTTTTAATAATGTATATAAAATGAATGACTATTTACATTCTTCTTCAAGGCATTAAAAACAATCAGCCAGGTAACAGAAAGGTCTTTAAAGTTTAATACATTAATTATCCTTTATTTTCTTGTAAGTATGTTGAGCTACTTTTAAGAAAATAATTAAATACAATAAAATTTTATTAACCATGTTTCTTTTTTTTTTTTGAGATGGAGTTTCGCTCTTGTTACCCAGGCTGGAGTGCAATGGCACGATCTTGGCTCACTGCAACCTCTGCCTCCTGGGTTCAAGCAATTCTCCTGCCTCAGCCTCCCGAGTAGCTGGGACTACAGGCGGGCACCGCCATGCCCAGCTAATTTTTGTATTTTTAGTAGAGACGGGGTTTCACCATGTTGACCAGGATGGTCTCCATCTCTTGACGTCGTGATCCACCCGCCTCAGCCTCCCAAAGTACTGGGATTTATAGGCGTGAGCCACCGCACCTGGCCTAACCATGTTTCTTATAGTTGCAACTCAAAGTAGCTGTTAGAAGTTTAAGACATAAAGATTTTTATCGTACTCACTTTAGAGAGTGGGTCAAGACCTATTGGCAAATGCTTTTCTTCTGACCCTCAAGTATCTTAAAATTTACCTTTTGTAAATTTTAAAATTTACAAAAATTTTGTAAAAGATCTCATGTGAAGGAATTTGCAATTAACATTAGAATGGTAAAACCGGAAGGAATGTTAGAGATCATAATGACTCTCATTTTACAGATAAGAAATCCAAAATTTGGCAGGGCGTGGTAGTTCATGCCTATAATCCCAGCACTTTGGGAGGCCAAAGTGGGTGGATCACCTCAGGTCAGGAGTTCAAAACCACCTTGACCAACAAGTGAAACGCTGACTCTGAAAAAAAAAAGAAAAAAAGAAATCAAAAGTTTGAAAAATTATTTTAATTATAGGAGGCTTCTTGGCTAGGTGTGATGGCTCATGCCTGTAATCCCAGCACTTTGGGAGGTTGAGGTGGGCAGATTGCCTGGGGCTCAGGAGTTCGAGACCAGCCTGGACAACAGCGGTGAAACCCTGTCTCTACTAAAATACAAAGAATTAGTTGGGTGTGGTGGCGTGTACCTGTAATCCCAGCTACTTGGGAGGCTGAGGCAGGAGAATTGCTTGAACCGGGGAGGCAGAGGTTAAGCCATGGCACTCCAGCCTGGGCGCCAGAGCGAGACTCCATCACCAAATAATAACGATAAATAAATAAATAAAAATAAAGGAAGCTTCTTGAAAAGTAAAAACATTTTTCAGGGAATCCTAAATGTTGTACAAATCCAATCGATAATCTTTTAACACCTCTCTGAAGGGCTGGCCTTACCCTCTTTCCACTTCACACACAGGAAAACTAAGGTATAAGCCAGCTAAGCAGTTCACTCATTATCTCTATGAATCAGCATCATTGCTGGGAACGGAAGCCAAAACTTTGAATGTTGGACCATTCTCACAGATGTAGGCTGATCTCATTGGCAGTGATGCTGGCTGGGGGAGAGGGGAAGCCATGTTTGGGAAGTCCCCTCATGGAACACTGCATTTCACAAGCAGAGTACTTGCTGACTAACGCAAAATGCTTCCCTAAATGAGTTCCAATGGATAATGCAGTCTTTAAGAAACAGAACAGTGCAATGTATCATTTTCACCATCTTCCTCTCAAACCAAGTGCCTTTGAATCGTAGACATTTAAAATGTGCCTTAAACCTGCTTCATCTCAAATACTCAGGAAATGCATATAATTTTATTTACTTTTTATTTATACCAGTCGTCTTTGTGAAACCCTTCATGTCCCCAGTGAATATTTAGGAGGAGTCTATTAATTTGGATCCCTCCTTCTCTCTTTATAAATATTATCACCCTGGAACATTAAGTATTGATCATAAATAAGCAAAATAAAAGTTCCTGGCAAATCTCAATATATCTCTTTTTCCCACCAAACATGACAAACTTCTAAAGACAACTCAACCCTTCACACACACACACACACACACACACACACACCCTCAGCTGTGCCGGCGTCCCTGATGTTGTATCTAGTTTACCTACAAGACCCATTCCCACGGGTCATGACCCATTATTTCTGATGACCACATTGAGTGCTGTGAGGTGCCCAAACCATTACCGCATCCGCCTCCCTGTGAACCATGCCCAGTGAGCTCATGCGGGAACCTGGGTTGGAGCGCTCCTCGCTGTGCAGCTAAAGGATCCATCACGAATCTGGGAACCCTCCCTCGCGGTTCTCCCGGGCCACACAGCGTGGGAGCCGCTGGGTTAGGGCAGGAAAAGGGGCGCCTGCTTGGTGGTGGGGTCAGGCTGTGCGCAGCCAGGGAAGCCGAGTTTGGGGAGAAGGCAGCGGGGGAGCCGAAGGGGACCAAAATACCCACAGGGGCCGAAAGAGTTGGGGAAGAGGGGGCTGCGAGGACGACCCCGGTTCAGGCGGGAAAGGAAAGACGGAAAGGGGGCGCAGGAAATGGGCGCCAAAGAAAGAAGTGAGAAATTGCGGAGGAGGAAGTCGTCCCTGGAAGAGGAGGGGCAAAGGGGAAGCGAGAATGGAGTGTTTGCACTTTGGAGAGGGAAGGGCCAGAGCCACTCCCGACCAGGCCGGCGGGGCGAGCGCCTGGGAAGGGGCGTCCCGGTGGGCCGAGAGGGCGGCGCGGTGCCCGCGGTCCCCGGGGTCCCTACCTGAACCGCTCCTGTCCCGCCGTGTCCCAGAGCTGCAGCTTGATCCTCTTGCCCGGCTCGATCTCCAGCAGGCGGGAGAAGAAGTCCACGCCGACGGTGGGGTCGCAGGCGGGGGAGCGCAGCCCGGGGAAGCGGCCCTGGGTGAAGCGGTGAAGGAGGCAGGACTTGCCCACGGTGGAGTCCCCGATCACGATGAGGCGGAACTGGTAGATCCAGATGGTCTCCATCGCTCACGTGCCCCGCTGGCTCCCGGGCCGCCCCACCCGCGGGGTAAGTTCGGCGGCGGGAACTGTCCCTTCAGCACCTCGCGGGAGCCCGCCCGCCGCCTTCCAGCATATTCCTGCGGCTGCGGCTGCGGCCGCCGCCTGGTGCCCGCCCTCTCGGGAGAGAGAGGCGGGGCCCGGCCCAGCTAGGGGCGGGGCCTCGGGACGGGGGCGGGGCGGGGGCGCGTGGGAGGGGGAAGTAGGCTTTTCTGCCGCGAACCCCCGCCCCTGACCGACTGCAAATCACTATCGCTCAACGCTCACTGGTCGCCGGCCGGAAAGTGGGCGTGGCCAGAAGACGTGACACCAGCAACAACCAAGGAAAATGAAGCAAGGTCTGAACTCCCGGAGGGTCAGCCAATGAAAAGTGAGAGTCATTTTCTTATAGGCGTCAGGGCGGGCTCGTCAGATTAGGGCTTTGCTTTTGGAAGTCCCTGAGGCCATAACTTGGGTCATTGCTTTGCTTCCTCCCACTTTTGTTTTTTCTTTTCTTTTTTTCTTTTTGAGGCTGGGTATCGTTCTATCCTCCAGGCTGGAGTGCAGTGGTGCGATCTCGGCTCACTGTAGCCTCAAGCGATCTGCACACCTCAGCCTCCCAAGTAGCTGGGACCACAGGTGTGCGCCACCACACCTGGCTAATTTTTTTCTGGGTTTTTAATGTGTTATTTTAGAGACTTGGTCTCACTATGTTGCTTAGGCTGGTCTTGAACTCATGGGCACAAGCGATCCACCCACTTCAGCCACCTGAGTAGCTGGGACTACAGGCGGGGAACAGCACACCAGGCTAATTTTTTCATTTTTTTGTAGAGATGGGGTTCAGCCTGGTCTTGAACTCCTGACCTCAAGCGCTCCTCCAGGCTCGGCCTCCCAGTGCTAGGATTACAGGCGTGAGCCACCGTACCCTGCTTTCTAGTCTTGATGAGAGCCACCTCCAAGGGGTTTTAAGGTGATGGAGTTTTGGGCAAGACTGAAATACATTTGCAGAACTAGTTCTCGGTGCTTCCAGGAAGGGCTCTGGCTGTTGCTGCATGCTCCCACTGTCTGTTCTTCACCTCTGTGAGTACCACAGAAGACTCAGAAACGCCAACTATCATCACCATACCCTCTCCCTCCAACCCCAGGGACAATCGGAAAAAAAAAAAAAAGGCAGGGAAAATGTTGAGATGCTGATGAAAGTTTCATCTCTCTTTGGTCTCCATATTTTAAGACAGAAAAAAGTGAACAGGTGGTCTCTTAGCTCATGTCTGATCAATGATGTAAGTAAACAAAGCAGAATTTAGGCCGGGCGCGGTGGCTCACACCTGTAATCCCAGCACTCTGGGAGGCCGAGGCGGGTGGATCACGAGGTCAAGAGATCGAGACCATCCTGGTCAACATGGTGAAACCCCGTCTCTACTAAAAATACAAAAAATTAGCGGGGCACGGTGGCGCGTGCCTGTAATCCCAGCTACTCGGGAGGCTGAGGCAGGAGAATTGCCTGAACCCAGGAGGCGGAGGTTGCGGTGAGCCGAGATCACGCCATTGCACTCCAGCCTGGGTAACAAGAGCAAAACTCCGTCTCAAAAAACAACAACAACAACAACAACAAAAAACAAAGCAGAATTTAAATTCTGGCGAGATCTTACTACTTTCTTGTGCCTTTCCTCAAACTGAGTAATAATGATGTCAAGGTTTATCTTAAAAAAAAAAATTTTTTTTTTTTTTTTTTTTTTTTTTTTAAAGATGGGGTTTCACCATGATGGCCAGGCTGGTCTTGAACTACTGACCTTAGGTGATCCACCCACCTCGGCCTCCCAAAGTGCTAGGATTAAGGCGTGAGCCACCGCGCCTGGCTTTTTTTTTTTTTTTTTTTTTTAAGGTTTATCTTTAAAAAGTTAAACAGTTTAAAAGTCTGTGTTTAGGTCGGGCGTGGTGGCTCACTCCTGTAATCCCAGCACTTTGGAAGACCAAGGCAGGCAGATCGCCTGAGATCAGGAGCTTGAGATCAGCCTGACCAACACAGCAAAACCCAGTCTCTACTAAAAATACACAAATTAGCCAGGCATGGTGGTGCATTCCTGTAACCTCAGCTACTTGGGAGGCTGAGGCAGGAGAATCACTTGAACCCGTGAAGCTGAGGCTGCAGTGAGCAGAGATTGCTCCTTTGTACTCCAGCCTGGGCAACAAAAGCAAAACTTTGTCTCAAAAAAAAAAAAAAAAAAAGAGTGTGTGTTTACCAAAATAAAATTTTCAACAATTCCATTTTTTTCTTGTGCTCATCCCAAATTCGGATATTGGTATTCATTCTTATTTCCTTTCCTGTTTTGGAGGAAGAGACCTTGCTGCGTGTAAGCCCCTTCCACTTATCTTTTTGGGGCTTTTTCCCAACAGTTGACTTTTATTTCATACCGTTTATACCTTAAATCTGTCCTTCTCCAATGGTTTCTGCTCCTCAGCCTGTAAACATGCTCAATTATCTGCAATTCTAAAACTAAGCAAAACACCTGTCCGTTACACCTCCCCTTCAGATTGTTGCCTCCTCTGTCATTCTTTTCAAATATCAGACATGACCATCTCTTCTCATGTTTCAATTACCAGTTAGTCTTCAAGGAGGCTTATATACACCTAACATACTCTCTGTGCCTGATATATCATCACTGCTTTGACAAGGCTGTCAGGGACTTCCTGATTATTAAACCCAAGCCCCCACTCCCACCATCCTCACCACCCCAGTGTACTGTCATCGAGCTTTAGTTGTCATTCTCTTTTTTTTGTTTTGAGATGGAATCTCACTCTGTCCCCATCTTGGCTTATGCAACCTCCACCTCCTGGGTTCAATTGATTCTACTGCTTCAGCCTCCTGAGTAGCTGGGACTACAGGCATGTGCCACCACACCCACCTAATCTTTGTATTTTTAGTAGAGACAGGGTTTCACCATGTTGGCCAGACTGATCTCAAACTCCTTGGTGCCCCAAAGTGCTGGGATTAGAGGTGTGAGCCACCGCACATGGCTGTGACTGAATTTTCTGTAAACACAACCTGAATGTCCTTATTCCTTGGCTTCCATAAAAGCATTCTCTCCTAATTTTCTGTTCTTTTTAACCATCTTCAATGACTCCTGTTTCTATGATTCATTTCTTCAATATGGAAGATGTTAAGAGAGCCATCCTTCATCTCTTCCCCATCTCTCCCTTTTTACCTTCTCTTTGGGCTTTTTCTGGCAACCTCATGTACTCCAGTGACTTCGGTTACCCCTGTGCCCATATCATATGTCTTCCCCTAACCTCTGCTCTGTATTCAGGACCCGCATTCCCAACTCCGTCTCTTAGATGTTGGATATCCATTTCAGACTCAACGTATCTCTGTTGGTTAGGATTCTTTGAAAAACAAACAAACAAACAAACTACAGTTAGGATGATATTAAAAGATGAGAGCACTTATCCTAAAGATACAGTGTTTTTATTTTTTATTGCATTTTGGGTTTTGGGGTACATGTGCAGAACATGCAAGATAGTTGCATAGGTACACACATAGCAGTGTGTTTTGCTGCCTTCCTCCCCTTCACCCACATTTGGCATTTCTCCCCAGGCTATCCCTCCCCAGCTCCCCCCCCCCCGCTGTCCCTCCCTTATTCCCCCCAATAGACCCCAGTGTGTAGTACTCCCTTCCCTGTGTCCATGTGTTCTCACAGAATCCACAGGTAGGAATGACGCTGGCATCAGAAAGGTATTTGAACCAGGAAAGAGAAAGCTGCAAGGGACTCAGGCAGTATGTCTCTCTGTCTCTTCCATTTCCACTTTCTTCTAACATCTGCTAATTCTTGACTTTCTTCAGGCCAACTTTCTCTGCTGCTTAGTCCATGTGGAGGACTATAGCTGCTGCAGTTTCCTGTTCGATAGCTAGACTCCACAGACACGTATTTTCATTTCTCTGTAAAGACGACCGAGTTGGCTCAGTTTGGAACAGGTGTTTGTACCAAAGAGATACAGTGGGACAGGCATATGCAGTAGGCCAGTCTGTTTTGATGGGATATATAGAATATTTGTAGTTCTAGAGAAAGGGTGGGTCAATCGCTTCTCTTTGGATCAAAAATATATTTTCTAGAGTGTCAGAAAATGAACTTAGTAGCTTTCTTGCCATGTCTTCTTTTCTTATATTTTATAGGTTGGTTAATGGCTTTTAGTATCTATGCTAGCTCCCTGGACAAGTGAGAGCTTGTGCGGAATATGGGCTGGAGGCTGGGGATTTTTGCTATGTAGAGCAGAGAGATGGAATGGATTAAATGTAGCTGCAGGTAGAGCTAAAGATAATCTCATAGACGGCATCCAAGGCAAAATTAATAAAATGGAAAAGAAAGCTGGCAGGTCAACTGAAGCCTCTTAAAGGGACTGGGTAGAAGGAGCGGAATATAGCTATAATGGCCAGGTGTGGTGGCTCATGCCTGTAATCCTAGAACTTTCAGAGGCTGAGACAGGAAGATCACTTGAGCCCGCGAGTTCGAGATCAGCCTAGGCAACATAGTGAGACCCCCCCGTCTCTATTAAAAAGAAGACCCTTGTTAGTATAATGGTAAAACAAACGAACAAAAAGCAAGAGAAAGAGAAGACATTTAAAAAAAATTTTTTTTAATTAATAAAAAGAAGAAGAAAAATAGGAGGAGAAAGAGGAGGAGGAGGAGGAGGAGGAGGAGGCTGGGTGTGGTGGTTCACACCCATAATGCCAGCACTTTGGGAGGCCAAGGTGGGTGGATCATTTGAGGTCAGGAGTTTGAGACCAGCCTGGCCAATATGGTGAAACCCTGTCTGTACTAAAAGTACAGAAATTAGCCAGGTATGGTGGCACGTGCCTGTAATCCCGGCTACTCAGGAGGCTGAGACAGGGGAATCGCTTGAACCCAGGAGGTGGAGGTCACAGTGAGCCCAGATTGCACTGCTGCACTCCAGCCTGGGTGACAGAACGAGACTCCATCTCAAAAAAAAGAAGAAAATGAAGATGAAGAAGGAGAATGAGAAGGAAAACCAGAAGGAAGGATAAGTATAACCCAATACAATGAAAACCGGGGACTCCAACCCAAAGAAAGTTTTAAATGAGAGGTTTAAGGCCTGGCTTGGTCAGATACCATTAGCCAAGGAAAAAAGCGTGGAATTTTTATAAGGTCCCTGGCCTCAAGAACAATCTAATGAGGATGCTAAGATAGTTCAGACGCCACGTTTGTGGATTAAGGTAGAATATAAGTTTCATCCGTCTTGGGCTCCTTTTTCTCCTTTGCCATATTCTGCCAATCACTAAACATTGCTGCTTTTACATCAGTAATATTTTTCAGATTTGTGACTTTTTATTTATTTTTTCTTTTTCTTTTTTTGTTTATTTACTTTTTTTGAGACAGAGTTTCGCTCTTGTTACCCAGGCTGGAGTGCAATGGCGCGATCTCGGCTCACTGCAACCTCCGCCTCCTGGGTTCAGGCAATTCTCCTGCCTCAGCCTCCCGAGTAGCTGGGATTACAGGCACGTGCCACCATGCCCAGCTAATTTTAGTAGAGACGGGGTTTCACCATGTTGATCAGGATGGTCCCGATCTTTTGACCTCGTGATCCATCTGGCTTGGCCTCCCAAAGTGCTGGGATTACAGGCGTGAGCCACCGCGCCGGCCAATAACCTTATCTTAACTACTTGACTTCATCTGTGAAGACTCTGTTTCCACGTAAATTCACATTCTTTTTCTTTCTTTTTTTTTTTTTTTTTTTTTTTTTTGAGACAGGTTGTCACTCTGTCACCCAGGTTGGAGTGCAATGGCAACCTCCACCTCCTGGGTTCAAGTGATTCTCCTGTCTCAGCCTCCCTAGTAGCTGGGATTACAGCCATGCCCCACCACCCCCAGCTAATTTTTGTAGAGATGGGGATTTGCCATGTTGGCCAGGCTGGTCTCAAACTCCTGACCTCATGTGATCTGCCTGCCTCCGCCTCCAAAAGTGCGGGAATTACAGGCGTCAGCCACCATGCCCAGCCCCAAATAAGGTCACATTCTGACATACTGGAGCTAGAACATCAACATCTTTTTTAGGAGACTCATTTCAACCCATAACAACCTCACATTTAGTTTCCACTTTGCTTCCAGAGTTACTTTGTTAAACATCTTTGATGATTCCTCATTTGCTCTAGAATAAATTCTAAATACCTTATCATGTTATGTCTGACCCGTCATAAGAGGACATCCACAGTCTAGTCAGATGATTCTTCTGGGTGACATGCTTTTCACGCTATACTTTTTCTTTTTATTCATACGATCCCCTCCTCTCCTTATACCCGATTCACTATTCATCTGGTCAGCAAATTTCTATTCATCTTTTAAGGCCCAGTTCAAATATTTTCTGTTTTTAGTCTTTCTGAACCACCTCTACCCCTAAGGAGTATTGTCTTCACCCTCATTTGTTCCTTTGGCAGTTAAGCAACGAGCACGCTGTACTTCTCTGATATTTCATATATCTTCTCTAATATAGCTCATATTGAATTACGGCTATTGGTTTGACTGTCTCTCCTACTAGACTGTAAGTTCCTGAAGGCCAGAAGGACTTATTAATTCATAGTTATTTTCCCGGTATGCATAGCTAGCACATAGTAGGTGTTCTTTTTATTTTTCTATTTTTTTGAGATAGGATCTCACTCTGTCTCCCAGGATGGAGTGCAGGGACACAATCATGGCTTACTGTATCCTCAACTTCTTGGGTTCAAGCAGTCCTTATGTCTCAGCCTCCTGAGTAGCTGGGACCATAGGTGTGCACCACCATGCCTAGCTAATTAATTTTTTTTTGTAGGGAGAGGGTCTCACTATGTTGCCCAGGCTGGTCTCAAATGCCTGGCCTCAAGTGATCCTCCTACCTTAGTTTCCCAAAGTGTTGGGATTATAGGCATGAGCCACCATGCCTGGCCAGTAGATGTTCTTTAAATGCTCATTAAGTTGAAATGAACTATGTTAACCATAGTTGTGTATGACCTTGAATTTTTATATATGTGCCATGTGCACACAATCTCATGAGCTTTACGATGACTCATTTGATGTTATGGTTACTAAAATGTGCCTTTGAATAATACATGCTAGGTATAAATAATTTAATATTTTAATTAAAAATATTATATTTGTGTTTATAAAAGTTTAAGCTTAGGAAATAAGGCGAGGTCATATTTAAGAAAGTTAGTTAAGCTATTAGGAAATTCTGCTTTAGTTTTTTTTTTTTTTTTAAGAAGAAAGTGAAAATGGCTAGGTGTAGTGGCTCATGCTTGTAATCCCAACACTCTGGTGGGCCAAGGCAGAAGGATTGCTTGAGCACAGGAGTTTGAGACCAGCCTGGGCGACATAGTGAGATCCCATCTCCATAAAAATTTTTAAAAGGCTGGGCATGGTGGCTCCTGCCTATAATCCCAGAACTTTGGAAGGCCAAGGTGGGCAGATTACTTGAGGTCAGGAGTTTGAGACCAAGCTTGTCAACATCGTGAAACTCCATCTCTACTAAAAGTAGAGAGATGGTGTGTGGTGGCAGGCACCTGTAATCCCAGCTACTTAGGAGGCTGAGGCAGGAGAATTGCTTGAACCCAAAGGCAGAGATTGTAGTGAGCCAAGATTGTGCCACTGCGCTCCAGCTTCAGCAGCAGAAAGAGACTGTGTCTCAAAAAAACAAATAAAAAAATTAGCCAGACCTGGTAGTGCCATCCCGTAGTCCTTACTACTCAGGAGGTTGAGGCGGATGATACCTGAGCCTGGGAGATTTGAGACTGTAGTGAGCTGTGATTACACAACTGCTCTCCATCCTGGGTGACAGAACAAGACCCTGTCTCAAAGACGAAACCAAAAACAAAATAGACGAAAACAAAAAACATCCCCCAAAGAAGACAGAAACAAAACCAACCAAATAAACGAAAACCCGAAACACTAAAGTGAAACGTGAGAAGCGCTGGAGAGGGGATCTGGCTTCTTTTTGTTGTACGAAACCCTGGACCAGGAGGCAGGAGACCTGGGTTCTGGGCCCAGCATTGCCACTACCTTTGGGAAAATTTTGACACATCACTTACTCTCTCTGGGTCTCTGTTTCCTCATCTGGACACTAAAAAGGTTGAGCTACAACTGAAAGGGTTGAGTGTGTTTTTTCAAAATGGGAGTTGTTTGTTTTGGATACGCTTTCTGAAGGCTAAAGAAAGCCCCCAAACCAAACAAACAACAACAAAAAAAACAAATAAGAAAGGACAATTATAAAATCAATTTGGTGAGTAACCACCAGAATTCAAAAGAAAACATCAGGGTGTGCATCAGACATAATAAATATTGCCGAGACCAGCTCTGTGGTAGAGACCCCAACCCAGGTGGCGCTGAAGGAAGTAAGAAACAGAAACGGGTCAGGCGAGGTGGCTCACGCCTGTAATCCAAGCACTTTGGAGGCCAAGGCGGGCAGATCACCTGAGGTCAGGAGTTCAAGACCAGCCTGACCAACATGGTGAAACCCCGTCTTAAAAAAAAAAAAGAAAAGAAAAAAGAAACAGAAACGAAGATAGAGCGCAAAAGCGGGATCAAAGTGGGACCGTCGGGGTCTGCCAGCATTCCCCAGCTGACAGCCAGAGCAGATTCTGACCCATGTATTTATTCTTTGTGAACAAGTGATTATTTTTAACAAGCAAGTAGTCAGTGTTTCTTCATAGAATACAGATACACTAAACAGGCAGATAGTGCCTGTTCACTACTAAGATAGAAATAAGCTAAAACACAGTCTTTGTGATTCAGCAATGAGACGAGGTCAGATATCCTGTGTTTTGGGAGCTGGTTTAACTAGTGCATGACCGGTATAAACTGCTTACTTATTCTAGCAGTTTCCTGCCTGGGGATGGCTGAGTGTTCCTTGCCGTCGCCTCTCAGGAAACAACATATCCTCCATCACACACACGTCAACACCTTCTCCCAGCAAAATATGTTTCATGGATTTTTTTTTTTTTTTTTTGGTAGAGCTTGCTCCGTTGCCCAGACAGGATTGCAATGGCGCGATCACAGCTCTCTGCAGCCTTGAACTCCTGGGTTCGAGTGATCGTCCCACTTCAACCTCCTAAGTGGCTGGGATCATAGGTGCATGCTGCTGAACCTAGCTTATTATTATTATTTTTTAATAGAGATGGGGGTCTCTGTTGTGCAGACTAGTCTCAAACTCCTGGGTTCAAGCGATTCTCCTGCCTCAGCCTCTCACAGTCCTGGGATTACAGAACATAAGCCACTTCATCTGGCTTGTTTCATAAAATTTTTTTTCATTACTATGTGTGTAGGTGTGCATGTGTGTGTATGTATGTACACATGTGTGTGCCAGGTCAAGATATAAAATGTATTTGTTTTGGATAAAAGTAAACAAATTTCAGAGCCTAGTGAGCTAGATGATGTCTAATGCATCTTCTGGTTCTAAGATTCTCCTAAAATGCTCAGAAGTTCTCCATGTGCTCTGTGATTGCTGACGCTCATTATCTCTTCAGTCTCATCTTCTGCCTTCCCCTTAGTGTCTCCTCAGTAACCATGCTGGCTTCCTTGACAGTCCTCAAGCATCTAAGAAGGCTGCCACCTCTGAGCCTTTGCACTTGCTCTTCCTCTAGAGCAGCTCCTCCCCATCATCTTTACATGGCTTGCTCCC
Source organism: Callithrix jacchus (assembly GCF_049354715.1). Taxonomy (NCBI): domain Eukaryota; kingdom Metazoa; phylum Chordata; class Mammalia; order Primates; family Cebidae; genus Callithrix; species Callithrix jacchus. Next base: position 7,722,295 of record NC_133511.1, on the reverse strand, counting down.
TTACCTTATTCACCCTGCACTCCAATATCTCCATGAAGCCTTCCCTTCTTACTCTATGTAAAATTGCACCTTCATGGCCGGGCACGGCTGCTCATGCCTGTAATCCCAGCACTTTGGGAGGCCAAGGTGGGTGGATCACCTGAGGTCAGGAGTTTTAGACCAGCCTGGCCAACGTAGTGAAACCCTGTCTCTCCTAAAAATACAAAATTAGCTGGGCGTGGTGGCATCCACCTGTAGTCTCAGCTACTTGGGAGGCTGAGGCAGGAGAATTGTTTGAATCCGGGAGGCAGAGATGGCAGTGAACCAAGGTTGCATCGCTGGACTCCAGCCTGAGGGACAGAGCGAGACTCTGTATCAAAAAAAAAAAAAAAAAAATTGCACCTTCATGCGCTTCTATGCTCTATTTTTTCTCCTTAGCACTTAATCATCATGTACCGTAATATGTATCTTACTTATTAATTTTGTTTATTGTCTACCTCTGCCAAGATACTGTGAGCTCCATGAGTGTAATTTTTATTTGGGTTTTATTTGTTTTATTCACAAACGTATCCACCTGGACTATAGTAGACACTCAATAAATATTTGTTGAAAATAAATTTAAAGTCTCCATAAGTTTCCTTCTAGAAGACAAAATCAGGATAACTGACCTTTAAATAAAAAAGACGATTTTATTTCAGACATGAAGTTTGAAGATTTTGGATAAGAATTAAAAAAAAAATTAGGCTGGGGGCAGTGGCTCAGGCCTGTAACTCCAGCACTTTAGGAGGCTGAGGCAGGCAGATCATTTGAAGCCAAGAGTTCAGGACCAGCCTGGCCAACATGACAAAACCCCATCTCTACTAAAAATACAAAAATTAGCCAGGCATGGTTACACGCAGCTACTTGGGAGGCTGAGGCACGAAAGTCACTTGAATCCAGAAAACAGAGTTTGCAGTGAGCCGAGATTGTGCCACTGCACTCCAGCCTGGGTGACAGAAAAAGACTCTGTCCCCACACCCAAAAAATAAAATAAAATAAAATAAAATAAATATATAAAAATTTCTGATTCATGGAGAATGAAGAACGGGTGTCATCAGTTACAATTTTGTACACTGTTTATGGACTAAATGTTTTTTTTTTATTTTTTATTTTTTATTTTTAGGGAGAAAGAGAAAGAAAAAGAGGGAAAAAGAAGGAAAAAGAGAAAAAGGAAAAAAGAAATATTACGTCATTCCTAAAATGGGTATCAATAATGGCCGATCAATATTTTGTGTGTTTAAAGTGGATAATGTATATTTTGTGTGTTTAAAATGGAGAGCTCTATTGAGTTTATTTGTCCTGGTTCTGAGTTCAAGTCCTGGATATCGTTATCAATTTTCTGTCTCGTTGAATCTAAATCTCATTATGGGTCTTATGTATCTGTGTGTTCAGATCTCTTATTATTACATTAATCCTTTTACCCTTGTATCCTTGTAGCTTTGAAATCTATTTTATTAATTGTAAGAATTGCAACTCCTGCTTTTTATTTATTTATTTTTGCTCTCCATTTGGTTGGTAAGTTTTTTTCCAACCCTTTATTTTGAGTGTTTGTATATCTTTAGATATACCATTAGATTTTGTCTGTATCTTTTGATTGGGGGATTTAGTCGATTTAAATTTAGGGTTACTGCCATTTGATATTAACTGGCTATTTTATCCTTTCATTGATGTAAATTCTTCTTTATGTTAATGCTCTTTACTTTTTGGTGTATTTTTAGAAAGGCTCATACTGGTTGTTCCTTTCTATGTATAATACTTCTTTTAGAAGTTCTTGTAAAGCGGGCCTGGTGTTAGTAAAATCTCTAAGTACTTGCTTGTTCCTAAAAGATTTTATTTTTCCTTCAATTGTAAAGCTTAAATTGGCAGGATATGAAATTCTGGGCTGAAAGTTCTGTTGATTAAGTATATTGAATATTGGCCCCCACTCTCTTCTAGCTTGTAGGGTTTCCGCTGAGAGATCTGCTGTAAGCCTAATAGGCTTCCCTTTATGGGTAACCTGATCTTTCCCTCTGGCTGCCCTTAATATTTTCTCCTTCGTTTCCATCCTGGTGAATCTAACGATTATGTGCCTTGGGGTTGGTCTTCTTGAGGAATATCTTTGTGGTGTTCTCTGTATTGGCTGGGGTTGAATAGTGTCCTGCTTTGCCAAGTTGGGAAAATTTTCCTGGATAATGTCCTGAAAAGTATTTTCCAGCTTGAATTCATTCTCTCCGTCACATTCAGGTACACCGATCAAACATATATTAGGTCTTTTCACATAGTCCCATATTTCTTGGAGACTTTGCTCATTCCTTTTTATCCTTTTTTCTCTATTCTTGTCTTGTCGTTTTATTTCATTAAGTTGGTCTTCGACCTCTGATACCCTTTCTTCTGCTTGATCCATTTGGCTGTTTAAGCTTGTACATATTTCACTAAGTTCTCGTGTTGTATTTTTCAACTCCATAAGTTCATTTGTATTCCTCTCTATATTGTCTATTCTTTTCAACATTTCATCTAACCTTTTTTCCAAGTTCTTAGTTTCTTTACATTGGGTTAGAACAAGTTCCTTTAACTCCCAGAAGTTTCTTATCATCCACCTTCTAAAGCCCACTTCAGATAATGGAACACAGTCCTTTTCCATCAGGGCTTGTTCAGTTGCTGATGAGTCCTTTTCCATCAGGGCTTGTTCCGTTGCTGATGAGTCCTTTTCCATTAGGGCTTGTTCGGTTGCTGATGAGTCCTTTTCCATCAGGGCTTGTTCCGTTGCTGATGGGTTCTGATTTTGAGTAAACTCGGCCTTCTTAGGCTGTTTTTTTCCCTTCATTGTAGATGAACCGCCTTTCTAATTAGTTTTCTGAGCCGACGTCCGACTTATTGATTCCCAGTGCTGGGATCCAAGCAACTCACTGTGGCGGCCTAAATAGCAGCGATAAGACTGATGGTGCTCTTCTGCCCGGGAATCTCCGGTCTGGCTTCCCTCTTGAGTCCGCAACAAGCGGCTCTGACTTCCCGGAACTCCAAACTCCGGTCAGTAGGGGAAGCCGTCCCGTTGGCTCTGCATGAAGAGCTGCTGCGCCGGCAAAACCGCTGCGGCGGCCACACGAGTCGCGCTGGTGACCCATGGGGCTCCTCCACTGGGAATCGGCTGATTGGTGAGTGACGAAAATTCGTCTAAAAGTGTGGCGTCGTCTCGTTCCCTGAGCTTTCACTGGGAGCTACAATCCCGAGCTGTTAGTGGTCGGCCATCTTGGATCAGGGAGCAATTGCTTATCTCGGACTGAATGTTTCATAACTTCCTTTCTACCAAGGGTTGCTTTTGATAAATGGATGTCAAAACTGGGTATTTTCCTAGTGGATCTACCTGAGGATCATGAGATAGACTATGGAGGGTCCATATGGAGTGATTAACATCCTCACTATCCTTAATCCCTCCACCCTCACAGTCAGGGACTGATTAAACTGGAACCAAAGTTCTGATTTGAACCGATTAGCTAGTCTCATCTATCCAATGGGACTGCTTGAGAGGGAAAATTTTATGGAGTTTATGAATAGAGTGAACTGTTATGTAATTTCATAAAACTAGATGTCACATTGGAATGTATGTTCTTTGTTTTTATTTTTTGTTCATTTTATTTGTTTTGAAACGGAGTGTTGCTCTGTCGCCCAAGCTGAAGTGCAGCGGTGCATTCTCGGCTCACTGCAACCTCAGCCTCCTGGATTCAAGTGATTCTCCTGCCTCAGCCTCCTGCGTAGCTGGGATTACAGGTGCGCGCCACCACTCCCAGCTAATTTTTTGTATTTTTAGTAGAGACGGGGTTTCACCATCTTGGTAAGGCTGGTTTTGAACTCCTGACCTTGTGATCTGCCCACCTCAGCCTCCCAAAGTGCTGGGATCACAGGCATATATATGTTCATACCATTCTTTTTTTTTTTTTGAGACGGGGTTTTGCTCTATGGTGCAGGCTGGAGTGCAGTGGTGAGATCAAGGCTCACAGCAGCCTGGACCGTGCTGCTCTCCCCTGCCAGGCTCAGGTGTTTCTCCCACCTCAGCCTCCTGAGTAGCTGGGACCACGGGTACACACCACCATGCCTGGCTAATTTTTTGTATTTATGATACAGTTAGGATGTTGCCCAGGCTAGTCTCAAACTCCTGGGCTCAGGCAATCTGCCTGCCTCTGAAACTGGAGGAGTTCCCTTATCCTCCTCACAGGGCATACGACAGGGGTGTGGCTCCCTTCAGTGCCTGGCTGCTCAAACCCCCAAGGGGAGCATGTAGATGGGCAGGTCTTGGGGAGTGTTGCTGGACTCTGACCCCACAGCAGTGTCTGGTGTTGAGTGTTTGCAGCTCCCGAAGTCCCAGTGGGCCTGTGTTACAGTGCGCCCTTTCAGGTTTGCTGTTCACAGGTGGCTTGTGTTAAGCAGCTCAATTAGACCCCTCCGCCTTCTCACAAGGACAGAGGGCTTTCTGTATCCCGGGTTCTTGCCCTAGTGCACTGGAAAGATCGGATCACATGTGGGCTTGGAGGATAGGTGCAAGGTTTTATTGAATGGTGGGAGTAGCTCTCAGTGAGATGGATGGGGAGGCTGTGATATAGCTGGCCTAGAGTTAGAACCTGTACAATGCCATTTTATAAAATGACAGAACTGTTTGCATTCTCACAATGACTGCTAGCCTTGGCTTCTGTAAACTGCTAATTGACTTTGCAGAATGCAGAGAGGTAAAGCTGCATACCTTGTCTTATCTGTAACTGCCAGAATTGCTGGCCTTTGGTTACCGGTACTGACCAGAGTAAGCACCCCAGATAATTCTATCCTGGCGCCAAGCAACTAAAAAATCTGTGGACCCCACACCTGCCCAAATAATGTATAAACTAATGTTTATCTTGACTTCTGTAAACCACTTAAGTTGAAATCGGAATGACAAAAGTCCCCTGGCCCTTGGAATGTCCGGAGCCCCCTCACCCCCTTCTCTGCCCAGGAGGTGATTTACAGCCCCCTGAAATGTCTGAAGACTTTCATCCCCATCCCCGCTCCTCACCCCCACTCCCAAGGTGGTTTTGTGGGTATAAAAAGGTCTTGTCGCCCTTCTTTCTCTGCCACGGGTTGGAGAGAGGTGAGTCCCTCCATGGTTGCTGGCAACAAACCCTGCAATTTGGCATACTTTTGTCTTGGTGTTGACTTTCTGTGCCCGGTCCGATAGAACAAGCCAGAGGGAGGTTGGAGTGGGAACGTGCTCTTCCCCTGGAGTTGGGCCACCTAGTGGCTGGGCTCTCCTCCCACCACCCCTGACCGAATTCCACGATGTCCTGTTGTCGATGGCCTGTCAGTGTCTGCTGGTGCCTGTCGATGTGTTCCTCTGCTCCTCTTGCATCCAGCCCCTTGTGTGTGTGCCTGCTATGGTCTTGGGTTTTTATGGGCACAGGATGGGGGCATGGTGGGCCAGAGTGGTCTTGGAAAATTTAACATTTGGGCATGAAAACAGGAGTGCCTATTTTCTCTTAGACCTCAGGCACAGGCCTGAGGGTGTAGCCCTTGTCAGGGATCCCACCTTTCTCTACCCAGCACTTCCCTGTCCCCCGTTCCATATCACCTTGGCCTCCCAAAGTGCCGGGATTATAGGTGTGAGCCACCTTGCCTGGCCATGCCATTCTTAATACTTTAAAATATCACCATTTATGTCTTCACAATTATTTTCTGAATAGGACAGGCCATCCGAAGTGAATCAGAAGTCAATTTACCCTTTAAAAATGTAATAATAATTTTCTAACTTGTGTAGCCATTATTTTATTTTGTTGTATTTGCAGTGAGGGGGCATCTGAGTGGTAATATTTTCTCCATATACTCCTCTATACTTAAAACATAAGACCCAGGATGGGCATGGAGGCTCACGCCTGTAATCCCAGCGCTTTTAGAGGCTAAGGAGGGAGGACAGCTTGAGACCAGCCTGGGCATCATAACAAGATCCCCCTTAAAAAGAAAAACAAGACAACAACAACAACAAAGACCCTAGAGCTATTGCATTAGTGGAGGCCTTTGTCGTCTCTCAACTGGACCAACGGTCCATTTCCCTCCCTACCTCCAATCCAGCTGTTACCGCACAAAGGTTGAGTTTGGTTGCTTGTCAAGTAATAGCCCAATGACCACAACCAAGGAGGATTTAGCAAGGGGATTTTCTTTCTTTTTTTTTTTTTTGAGACAAAGTTTCGCTCTTGTTACCCAGGCTGGAGTGCAATGGCATGATCTCGGCTCACCGCAACCTCCGCCTCCTGGGTTCAGGCAATTCTCCTGCCTCAGCCTCCTGAGTAGCTGGGATTACAGGCACGTGCCACCATGCCCAGCTAATTTTTTGTGTCTTTAGTAGAGACGGGGTTTCACCATGTTGACCAGGATGGTCTCGATCTCTTGACCTCGTGATCCACCCCCCTCAGCCTCCCAAAGTGCTGGGATTACAGGCGTGAGCCACCTCGCCTGGCCGGATTTTCTTACTTGCAACAAGGAAGGACACTGGGGAAAACTCGCAAAGCAGTGCCTCTCCAGGCTGGGGCTGGGTCAGGTTTTACAGGCATAAGGTAAGGAGGCGGGATCTGCCTGAATCTTACAGCAAGGTGATGCCGGGAGGAGTGATCTGACCAGATCCTGCCATAGGGTGGCACCAGGGCTCGATCTCAGTGGATCCTGCCATGTAGCTTCCAATTCTTAATTCAGTCCCTGCTCCTTGGTCTGGGCACGTAGGTTCTCCGTGTGGCTGCACGCTTTGTTCACTGGGCATGCTCGGGTCCACAGCAACCGAAAAACAACTCTCAACATTGAACCAGGCCTGGCATAGTGGCTCGCTCCTGTAATGCCAGAACTTGGGGAGGCCAAGGCAGAAGGATCGCTTCAGCCCAGGGGTTGGAGACCAGCCTGGGCAACATGGCGAAACCCCATCTCTACTAAAAATACAAAAAATTAGCCAGGTGTGGCCTGGGCTCCTGTGGTCCCAGCTACTCGGGGGGCTGAGGTGGGAGAATCACTTGAACCCAGCAGGTAGAGGTTGCCATGAGCCAAGATCCTGCTACTGCACTTCAGCCTGAGTGACAGAGTAAGACTGTTTCAAAAAAAAAAAGGGCAGGATGCAGTGGCTTATGGCTGCAATCCCAGCACTTTGGGAGGCCCAGGAGGGCGGATCACCTTACACCAGGAGTTTCAGACTAGACTGGCCAACATGACGAAACCCCGTCTCTACTAAAAATACAAAAAATTAGCTGGGCATGGTGGCAGGTGCCTGTAATCCCAGCTACTCGAGAGGCTGAGGCAGGAGAGTCGCTTGAACCCAGGAGGCAGAGGCTACAGTGAGCCAAGATCACACCACTGCATTCCAGTGTGGACAACAACAGTGAAACTCCATTTCAAAAGAAAGAAAAATAGTTGAACTAGATTGGTCTGGTGCAGCTACACAATGAGCTCATATAAACATCTGGGTGTTTAAATGACCTCAACAAATATGGAAAGAGGGGAAAAAAACATCCTGAATTGACAGAGTTTAAATCTATAATGACTGGTAAAAATGTCTTAAAAACAGCTAAATATTTTAAATAAAAATGTCTTAGTGGGGCACGATGGCTCAAGCCTGTAATCCCAGCACTTTGGGAGGCCGAGGTGGGTGGATCACGAGGTCAAGAGATCGAGACCATCCTGCTCAACATGGTGAAACCCTGTCTCTACTAAAAATACAAAAATTAGCTGGGCACGGTGGTGCGTGCCTGTAATCCCAGCTACTCGGGAGGCCGAGGGAGGAGAATTGCCTGAACCCAGGAGGCGGAGGTTGCGGTGAGCCGAGATCGCGCCATTGCACTCCAGCCTGGGTAACAAGAGCGAAACTCTGTCTCAAAAAAAAAAAAAAAAAGATGGTTTGGTCACCATTGAACTTTCTTCTGTCTTCTACTTGTTCGTTTGCTCTCTCAGATGTTACACGGGACGTGGCTCCCAAGATGCCACCGTCTGTCTCCACACATGCACTTGGCATTTGATTGGCTGTGCGTGACAGAGTAAACAAAAATAACAGTGGCTTAAACAAGATGGATCTTTTTTCTCTTTTCATGTAAAAAGGAGTATAAAGTTGAGCCCCCAGGACTAATAGAGCAGCTCTGTCTGTATTGCTGCTCTGCCGTGTTCTGCAAGTGGCTTTTACCTCAAAATTGCTGCTTAAATATCAGCCATCATAGCCACATTCTAGCAAACGGGAGGAGGGGATGGCGTGCACATCCACACATTCTTAGCGAATCTCAGGACTTTTATTAAAACTCTTAAAAAGCAGAATCTCTCTCATGCTAGTGAGGGAATGTGTTCTCTTTCCGGGTCCACAAGGGGGCACAGTTTTAAGGGCAAGAACCTCCCAGCGCTGTGCCCCCCTCCCATCTCTCTCCGTTGGGGAGATTTAACGGTTTATGTTTAAATTTCGTGGGCACGGGAAGAAACTAAGAGTCAACCCCAGTGGATGTTTAAAGGAAATCCTTTCATTGGCCGGAGGAACTTGGGGAGGTGGGGATTCTTCCCAGGATAAATTCCCCTGCTCCTTCACCCACACCGGATTTCCAGCTCTTTGGAATCCCCTCCCACATAGTGGGAGCTCTCTTCCCCTCCAGGATTTCCCCTCTGGGGTCCCCTCCCACATAGTGGGGGCTCTCTTCCCCTCCAGGATTTCCCCTCTGGGGTCCCCTCTGGCATAGTGGGAGCTCTCTTCCCCTCCAGGATTTCCCCTCTGGGGTCCCCTCCCGCATAGTGGGAGCTCTCTTCCCCTCCTGGATTTCCCCTCTGGGGTCCCCTCCCGAATAGTGGGAGCTCCCTTCCCCTCCTGGATTTCCCCTCTGGGGTCCCCTCCCGCATAGTGGGAGCTCTCTTCCCCTCCAGGATTTCCCCTCTGGGGTCCCCTCCCGCATAGTGGGAGCTCCCTTCCCCTCCAGGATTTCCCCTCTGGGGTCCCCTCCCGCATAGTGGGAGCTCCCTTCCCCTCCAGGATTTCCCCTCTGGGGTCCCCTCCCGCATAGTGGGAGCTCCCTTCCCCTCCAGGATTTCCCCTCTGGGGTCCCCTCCCGCATAGTGGGAGCTCCCTTCCCCTCCAGGATTTCCCCTCTGGGGTCCCCTCCCGCATAGTGGGAGCTCCCTTCCCCTCCAGGATTTCCCCTCTGGGGTCCCCTCCCGCATAGTGGGAGCTCTCTTCCCCTCCTGGATTTCCCCTCTGGGGTCCCCTCCCGCATAGTGGGAGCTCTCTTCCCCTCCAGGATTTCCCCTCTGGGGTCCCCTCCCGCATAGTGGGAGCTCTCTTCCCCTCCAGGATTTCCCCTCTGGGGTCCCCTCCCGCATAGTGGGAGCTCTCTTCCCCTCCTGGATTTCCCCTCTGGGGTCCCCTCCCGCATAATGGGAGCTCTCTTCCCCTCCAGGATTTCTCCTCTGGGGTCCCCTCCCGCATAGTGGGAGCTCTCTTCCCCTCCAGGATTTCCCCTCTGGGGTCCCGCTTCCACATGCTCTTCGTGGAAGTTTTCTCTCTCCTCCTTTTTCTCTCTCTGCCTAAATAAATCACTTTCTACAAACACTTTTGAGTCCAGCATTTACTTTTAAGAGCGCACTGCTCCGTGGTCTCCTCTCCCATTCTTAGGGAGTGATAGAAAAAGAACCCAGAGAAACGTCCTCTCAGGGAAACTGAGGGTTCCCCTGAACCCCAACATCACATTTGGATCTAGGGTTGTGAGGCTGATGAGTTTAACAGCCTTGCCATGTTGGGAAGAAAGCCTGCCTGAGTATGGAACCGACCTGGAGGAAGCAGTGCTCTTAAACCAGGGAAAAACTGGGTTATTTCATTCCCTACATCAAACTCTAGCCAAAGCAAGAAGTACTGTTGGATTTTTAAAATTATATGAGTGGTTATAAATGGAGGCCTCGACACAGAAAGACGAATCTCACATGTTCTCACTTATTGGTGGGATCTAAAAATCAAAACAATTGAAGTCATGGAGATGGATGGTTCCCAGAGGCTGTAAGGGTAGTAAGGGGGCAGCGATAGTGGGGAGGAGGAACGGTTAATGGACACGAAAACAATAGGGGCTGGGAGCAGTGGCTCACACCTGTGAGCTCAGCACTTTGGGAGGTTGAGGTGGAAAGATCACTCGAGGTCAGGAGTTCAAGACCTGCCTGGCCAACATGGGGAAACCCTGTTTATACTAAAAACTTGAAAATTAACTGGGCATGGTGGTGCATGCCTGTAGTCCCAGCTATTGGGAGGCTGAGGCAGGAGAATAACTTGAACCTGTAAGGCAGAGGTTGCAGTGAACTGAGATCATGCCACTGCACTCCAGTCTGGGCAAGAAAGCAAGACTCTATCCCCTCCACCAAAAAGAAAATAAATAGTAAGAAAGAATGAATAAGACCAGTATTGGATAGCACAAAATGAGGACTATGGCAAATATCAATTTAATTGTACATTTAAAAATAACTAAAAAGTACCATTGGATTGTTTATAATACAAAGGATAAATGCTTGAGGGGATGGTTGGATACTCAATTTTCCATGATGTGATTATTATGAGTTATGTGCTTATGCCGAAATAGCTGATGAATGCTATAAGCGTATACACCTACTACATACCCACACAAATTCAAAACAAAAAAATTATTTTAGAAGATGAAAAAATAAAAGGCTGGGGACTGTGGCTCATGCCTTTAATTCTGGCACTTTGGGAGGCTGAGGTGGGCAGATCACTTGAGTTCAAGAATTCAAGACCCTTGGCCAACATAACAAAACTCAGTCTCTACAAAATGTATGAAAATTAGCTGGGAGTGATGGTGTGTGCCTGTAGTCCCAGCTATTCAGGAGGCTGAGGATCACTTAGGGCCCAGGAGGTTGTGGCTGCAGTGAGCCGTGATCGCCATTCTAGGCGATAGAGTGACACAGCGAGACCCTAGCTTTAAAAAAAAAAAAAGGCCACTCGCCACAATAGGGGACACAGCAAGACCCTATCTTTAAAAAAAAAAATGTTGAAAATAAATGTAGGCGTTGGTACCTAAGGTGAATAAGGAAGGAGGTGAAGATAGGAAAACCACGACGGACTGAAAGTGGTTGATGTGTCAGTGGATAGACTCTCTTTGAGACTGAGTTGTGGCACTGGACTCGGAGCTAGATGGACAGCAAGGAGGTTGAGATCTTAGATTTGTGATTTTGGAAGCAGTACCATTTCTAGTGATGACAATTCCAGGATGTCACTCTGGAAAGTGAGTACCTCAGTTGGTGTAGATGAAAAATGTCTATGAAGATGAGGACATCAAGGAACTGAGGCCAGTGCGTTTTATAGTTTCATATAAATGCTCTTCAATGGTGTCGTGTCTGAGCATAATTCAGCAAAAAGAGATGAGAAGAGGCTGGGGTCTAGGTCGCTTCTGGTTTGGTCTTTCCTTGGGATAGATCTTAGCACACACTAGGGACATAGACTCCTTGGTCAGACTTCCATAAATACTATTTGTCTTTGGACAAGAATTGGGAGTTCAATATTATTCTTGTTGCCAGGCATCTGGTGTATATATAATCCCATCACTCAAAAAGGTGGGGTTCTAAAGTCTTACTTAGGTAAGTTTCTAAATTTTAATTTTTAAAGGTAGGGTCCTAAATTTTTATTTTTATGTACGTATTTATTTATTTTTGAGAAGGAGTCTCACTCTGTCGCCCATGCTGGAGTGCAGTGGCACAATCTTGGCTCACTGCAACCTCCACCTCCTTGGTTCAATCAATTCTTGCGCCTCCACCTCCCAAGTAGCTGGGATTACAGGCACCTGCCACCACGCCCAGCTAATTTTTTGTCTTTTTAGTAGAGATGATGTTTCCCCTTGTGGACCAGGCTGGTCTCAAACTCCTGACCTCAAGTGATCTGCCCTCCTCAGCCTCCCAAAGTGCTGGGATGACAGGTGTGAGTCACTGTGACCAGCAGGGTCCTAAATTTTAATAGTAAGCTGGGTTAGGAAGAGGATTGACAACCTCATTTGAAGGTTGGCATAGAAGGGCATAAAGGCAGGCCAACGAAGCACCTTTGGGCAGGGCCTCGCCCCTCCTCGGGAAGTACTTTGAGATTCACTAGAGCACACAGATGACATAGACCTCAAAGCTTTATATAGTGGAGGATGACTTCAACAACTTACCCTGAGAATATTTTAAGTCAGGTAAAACCAAATGGCTGTGTCTATCACTCAACATGGAAATACATGTAGGGCTGGGCGAGGTGGCTCATGCCTGTAATCTCAGCACTTTGGGAGGCTGAGGCAGGTGGATCACCTGAGGTCAGGAGTTTGAGACCAGTATGGTTAACACAGTGAAACCCCATCTCTGCTCAAAATACAAAACTTAGCTGGGTGTGGTGGCGCATACCTATAATCCCAGCTACTAGGCAGGCTGAGGCAGAAAAATTGCCTGAACCCAGGAGGCGGAGGTTGCAGTGAGCCGAGATCATGCCACTGCACTCCAGCCTGAGTTACAGAGGAAGATTATATCTCGAAAAAAAAAAGGAAAATATATGTAGGCAACCCAGTGAATTAACTGGTACAATTGATCAAACCTTGGTTGATGTCTGGCCTTCAAAAGTAAGAATTTCTCTTTAGAAAAATTGACTTTTTTTTTTTTGAGATGGAGTCTCTCACTCTGTCAGATAGCAATTTTCAGTGAGGAAAGATTGAGAGGTAGAAATAGGTAGAATTCTATCTATCAACAGGTTGTTCACAAATAAAAATGTATAAATGGATAAACAAATGGCCATTAAGCACTAAAAAAAAAATGCCCAACCTCACTAGTAATCAAACAGATGCAAATTAAATCAACGGCGTGGAGTTTTTACCTATCCAACGACAGTTTTGCTGAGGGCGACTAACTTGACGACTGATCAATCTAGTTTTTCCTTACCTCATGTTTCACGTCACTGAAAATTAAATGACTCACAGGTTATAGTGTAAATCATCACAATGAATTTCAAGATCATTAAAGAGAGCAATTTTGTTAGAATTTCGGAACTGTGAATTTCAAAACTGTGAAAGTTTTGAAATTTTCCTCTGGTCCCAAACCTAAAACATTTTAAGGTTTTACTTTTCAAAGTAACTAATCTTTGAAAAATTTTACTTTTCAAAGATGCTAAAACATCAACATTATTGAGGGAGCGGAAAGAGAAATAATTGGCTCTCTTTCAATTCTAAGCCTCAGGTACCAGTTATTTCTGATTGGAAGTCTACCAAATAGTATTTGGGATCTATTCGCCTTATTAGAGCTAAATGCTTGGACTCTGATTTTTCCTTAAGAAATGGCTTAGCCGGGCCGGGTGCGGTGGCTCATGCCTGTAATCCCAGCTACTCGGGAGGCTGAGGCAGGAGAATTGCCTGAATCCAGGAGGCGGAGGTTGCGGTGAGCCGAGATCGCGCCATTGCACTCCAGCCTGGCTAACCAGAGCGAAACTCCGTCTCAAAAAAAAAAAAAAAAAAAAAGCTAAGAATAAAGTCCTTTCGGATTATCGAATAACTGTTTTTTCTTTTAAAAGTCAAAGTCTTGCTGCTTCGCCCAGGCTGGAGGGCAGTGGCGCATTCACAGCTCACTGCAACTTTGGACTCCTGGGCTCAAACCGTCCTCCTGCCTGGCCCCGCAAAATACTGGGATTAAAGGCATGAGCCACCATGCTCAGCCTCAAAAAACTCCTCTTTCTGTCCTACAGAAATTATTATTGTTAGTTAAGGTTTTTGTTCTGGGAAATAACCAAACTACGGTAGAGCTCCCAAAAAGTCTCTCAAAAAGTTTCAGAAACAGCTGTTCCGCTGGGTTGCTTTTGGCCTCCAAATGTTTGAATTTGTACAGAGTTGCCTGAAACAGTGAAGTAGGTGACTTAAGTTTCCTTCTGCTGTTGCAATGTGGACACACACGGCGGCAGTACAGTCTAATGGAGTCCAGGATTTGGAGTCAGCCTGGCGTTCACCCCCTGGATCTGCTGTGGATTAGTTGTATGATTATGGCCACTGGTGCAAGCTGTTAAAACCATACCTCCGTTTTTGCCTATATAAAAAGCAATGTCTTGTGAATTAATAAAAGAATATTGTACATTTGGAAGGGCTAAATTAATTTTATATTAGTAAATATTAATAAATCACGTCTGGCCGGGCATGGTGGCTCATGCTTGTAATCCCAGCACTTTGGGAGGCCGAGGCGGGTGGATTACCAGAGGTCAGAAGTTCAAGACCAACATGGCCAACATGGTGAAACCCCATCTCTTAAAAAAAAAAAATCACTTCTGAGCAGCAGACACTTTTTTTTAAAAAACCACCTTGCTATATCTCTCCATCCAGACGTCTTAGGGGCACCCAAACACAAAAAGTTCAATGTAAAATTTGTCATTTTCCATTTTGGATCTGCTCCTCTCCCTACAGTCTTCTTATTTACTTATTTGTTTTTCTTTTTCTGAGATGCAGTCTCGCTCTGTCACCCAGGCTGCAGTGCAGTGGCGCAATCTTGGCTCACCACAGCTTCGGTCTCTCTGGTACAAGCTGTTCTCATACCTTGCCTCCCAAATAGCTGGGATTACAGGTGCATGCCACCACACCAAGCTAATTTTTTATATTGTTAGTAAAGATGGGGTTTTACCATGTTGCCCAGGCTGGTTTCGAACTCCTGACATCAAGTAGTCAGCCCACCTTGGCTTCCCAAAATGCTGGGATTACAGGTGTGAGCCACCGTGCCTGGCCTCTACAGTCTTTAAAAGGAATAATTCATCCTTCATGCAGTAGCCTTAGTCAGAAACCAGGGACTTAGCCTAGATGCCTCCATCCTGTCTACCCATGACATCCAGTCAGTACTAAACAGTGTTGATTCTACTTTCTACACATTATCTTTTTTCTTTTTCTTTTTCTTTTTTTTTTTTTTTGAGATGGAGTTTCGCTCTTGTTACCCAGGCTGGAGTGCAATGGCGCAATCTCGGCTCACTGCAACCTCCGCCTCCTGGGTTCAGGCAATTCTCCTGCCTCAGCCTCCCGAGTAGCTGGGATTACAGGCGTGCGCCACCATGCCCAGCTAATTTTTTGTATTTTTTAGTAGAGACGGGGTTTCGCCATGTTGACCAGGATGGTCTCGATATTTTGACCTCGTGATCCACCCACTTCGACCTCCCAAAGTGCTGGGATTACAGACTTGAGCCACTGCACCCAGCTGAGCTTCTTTTTTTTTGAGACAGTCTCAATCTGTCTCCCAGGCTGGAGTGAGGTGCCATGATCTCATATCACTGCAACCTCTTCCTTCTGGGTTCAAGTGATTCTTGTGCCTCAGCCTCCCGAGTAGCTGGAATTGTAAGTGTGCACTACCATGATTGGCTCATTTTTTTTTTTTTTTTTTTTTAGACTCTCAGGCTGGAGTGCGGTGGCACTGTCTCCGCTCACTGCAACCTCCACCTCCCAGGTTCAGGTGATTCGCCTGCCTCAGCCTCTTGAGTAGCTGGGATTACACGCGCGCCACCACGTCCAGCTAATTTTTGTAACTATAGTAGAAACAGCGTTTCACCATATTGGCCAGGATGGTCTCAATCTCTTGACCTCGTGCGCCGTCCACCTCGGCCTCCCAAAGTGTAGGGATTACAGGTGTGAGCCATCACGCCCGGTCTAATTTTTATATGTTTACTAGCAATGGGGTTTCACCATGTTGGCCAGGCTGGTCTCGAAATCCTGGCCTCAAATGATCCGCCCAGCTCAGCTTCCCGAAGTTCAGGATTACAGCTGTGAGCCACCACACCTGGCCAAGAGATTCTTCTTGTCTACTTCCATGGCATCTTCTATTCAACTCTATCTGGAGACTTTACATGTCTGCATTTAAGGAGCCCAGACTCTGGAGTTAGCAAATGTGGGTTCGAATCTTCACTTATTATGTAAATTTTTTTCTCAAAAAAATTATTTTTACTGCTTATGATCCACCATTCTATGACCTCTTTAAGCCTCAGTTTTCTGTTCTATAAATGGAGATAATATCTGATACCTGGTGAGCACTTAATATAGTAATAATATGTTTATTATTGCATTATTTAACTTTATTTTAATTGGTGATTTCTATGTCTAGCTTCCTCTGCTGTCCATGCACATTTGAGGTCAGAACTTCCGTAACTAATTATTTAACAACATTAACTCAGCGCTTATTATGATGTGCATATGTAATACATATGTGCACTTATGTAATCTTCTCAATGTTCTATCTGGGTCTAAGTTTGCTTGACTCCTAAATTCATGCTATTTTACCATACAGCCTTCTGGTTTTAATATTAATCTCTTTTTCTTTTCTTTTTTTCTTTGAGATAGAGTCTTACTCCCATCATCCAGGCTGGAGTACAGTGGTACGATCTCAGCTCATTACAACCCCTGCCTGCCGGGTCAAGCAATTCTCATGCCTCAGTTGGGATTACAGGCATCTGCTACCACGCCCAGCTATTTTTTTTTTTTTTTGTATTTTTAGTAGAGATGGAGTTTCACCATGTTGGCCAGGCTGGTCTCGAACTTCTGACCTCACATCGCCCACCTCAGCCTCTCATGCTCAGATTACAGGCTTGAGCCACCATGCCTGGCCAACACAAACCTCTTTAGAGCCTTCTTACAATTCTGTGGTTCCATAAAAATTTACCAACATAGGCTCATGCCTATGCAAGGCAATTATTTCAAAGCATTACTTTATTGCTTGACATAATGTAGAATTGGTATTAATCCAGTTAGAATTCAGGGACCTAACAATTGAGTTGGTTACAGGATTGTCTACAATATATTAGTGAATAATCAGGATTTAACCAGATATTTGAATATGTTTGGCTTTATCTGCATAATCATCATCATCATGATTCTAAACAGTGAATCAAATATGTTAGTTCAATCAACTTGTCAATTTATTTTTAAAAATGCAACTAGTTGGCCGGGCGGGGTGGCTCACGCCTGTAATCCCAGCACATTCGGAGGCCGAGGCAGGTGGATCACGAGGTCAAGAGATCGAGACCATCCTGACCAACATGGTGAAACCCCGTTTCTATTAAAAAAAAAAAATGCAACTAGTTGCTGGGCGTGGTAGCACGTGCCTGTAGTCACAGCTACTCGGGAGGCTGAGGTGGGAGGAAGGATCGCTTGAGCCCAGGAGTTCTGGGCTGTAGTGCTCTATGCCGATCGGGTGTCCGCACTAAGTTTGGCATCAATATGGTGACCTCCCGGAAGCGGGGGCACCACCAGGTTGCCTAAGGAGGGGTGAACTGGCCAAGGTCGGAAACGGAGCAGGTCAAAACTCCCATGCTGATCAGTAGTGGGATCACGCCTGTGAATAGCCACTGCACTCCAGCCTGGGCAACATAGTGAGACCCCATCTCTAAAAAAATAAAATAAGCTGGGCACAGTGGCTCAAGCCTGTAATCCCAGCATTTTGGGAGGCTGAGGCGGGTGGATCACCTGAGGTCAGAAGTTCGAGACCAGCCTGACCAATATGGTTAAACCCCATCTTTAAAAAAATAAAAAAATACAATAAAAAAATTAAAATGCAACTAGTGAATTGACTTGGGTAGCTAGCTAGCATAGGAGATGTGTGAGTGATTATCATGGATAATTTCATCTTGCACTTCCTTGAAATTTTGTGGTGTTTATTAACTCAAATATTTGTATTCATATACTTCGTTAGCCTTCATCTTACTTGAGTGACACACACTTAATTTGAAACACTGCAACATTTATCTGTCGCTTTCCCTTTTTTTTTTCAGATAGGGTCTTGCTCTGTCACCCAAGCTGGAGTGCAGTGATGCAATCATGGCTCACTGCAACCTCAACCTCCTTGGCCCTAAATGATCCTCCCACCTCAGCCTCCCAACTAGCTCGGACTACAGGTGCAGAGCACCATGCTTAGCTAATTTGCGTGTGCACGTGTGTAAAATTTTACTCTGGTCTTGCGCTCCTGGGCTCAAGTGATCCTTCTGCTTTGGCCTCCAAAAGTGCTGATTACTGGTGTGAGTCACAGTGCCTGGCCATCTCTGTCTCTTAATATGTTATAATTTATTCTATTTATTTAAAATAATTTATTTTTTAAAGCTTTTATTTATTTATTTTAGATATGGGGGTCTCACTATGTAGCCCAGGCTGGTCTTGAGCTCCTGAGCTCCAGTGATGCTCTGGCCTTAGCCTCACAGAGTTCTAGGATTGGAGGTGTGAGCCACCATGCCTGGCCTGTTATAATTTCTATTTTCAGAATTTCTGAAAAACGGTTTTGGCATCACTCTCACCTTTTCGTTACTCTTTTTTCCCTTCCCTTTTCCTTTCCCTTCCCTTCCTTTTCTTTTCTTTTGATGACATTTCTGCTCTTATTGCCCAGGATGGAGTGAAATGGCAAGATCTCGGCTCACTGCAACCTCCACCTCCCGGGTTCAAGCGATTCTCCTGCCTCAGCCTTGTGAGTAGCTGGGATTGCAGGCATGCACCACCGCACCTGGCTAATTTTGTATTTTTAGTAGAGACAGGTTTTCACCATGTTGGTCAGGCTGGTCTCGAACTTCTGACCTTGGACGATCCACCCACCTTGGCCTTTCAAAGTGCTGGAATTACAGGCGTGAGCCACTGCGCCTGGCCCCTTTTCATTATTGTTAAGTAAAATTTCAATATCTTATATTTATTTGAAAGCTATTGAGGGACAAACTTCTAAAATAATAACCACTATCATCACTCATGCTTCATATTCCCGTTTCCTGCGCTGAGATCCATTCTATGTTTGGCCTGTATAGTAGCCTCTCTTCCTATCCCATCTTGTAAATAGGGTATTTTCTAGGTTTGGTTCTGTTCTTCTCTATTTACATCCTCATTTTTAGGGAATTTAGTTGTTTCATCTTTTCAGCCATCGCTTCTAGGTAGACAAAAACAAAAACCCAAATCTTTCTCTCTAATATTGTCTTTTCTGTGTAACAGGCCCAGACTGGACCCCCTGAAAGCCCAGCCCCTCCTCGAAATACAACATGCTTGAAAATCAAACTCACTTTTTCTTTACAAACTGAGTCCTCCTGGTTTCTCTCTCTCTCTGTCAATAGTACCACCAGTCTCTCGGTCACTCTCAGAACTTTCAGGTTTTTATAACATATTTTCTTTATTCATTCATCTGTTGATCTGTTTCCACCTCTTGGCTATTGTGAACAGTGCTGCAGTGAATATGGGACTGCTAATATCTTTTGAGATCCAGAATTCAATTCTTTTGGATCCCAGAAGAGGGATTGCTTGATTATATGTTGCTTTTATTTTTAATTTTTTGAGAAATCTTCCTTCTGTTTTTTACAATGTCGCACCACTTTGCATTTCTACCAACAATGTCCAAATGGTCTAATTTCTCTACATTTTGCCAGTGCTTGCCATCTTTGGGTTATTTGATAATAGCCTTCCTGACAGCTGTGAGGTGGTATCTCACTGTGGATTTGACATGCATATTTCACGTACTGGCCGTTTGTATGTCTTCTTAGGAGAAATGTCTATTCAAGTCCTTAAGAAATAAAGGAAGGAAATTTAGCAATATGCAATAACGAGGATGAAACTTGAAGATGTTATGCTAAGTGAAATAAGCTAGTCACAGAAAGACAAGTACTTCATCATTCTACTTACGTTAGGTATCTAAAATAGTCCAATTCATGGAACCAAGGAGTAAAATGGTGGTTGCCAGGGGTGGGGGGCATGGGAAGAGAAAATGGAGATTAACTAATTAATGGGCATAAAGTTTCAGACAGGCAAGATGAATCAATTCTAGAGTTCTGCTGCACGACATTGTACCTATAATCAACAATAATGTCTTGTACACTTAAAAAGTATTAACAGGGGCTTGGCAAGGCGGCTCACACTTGTAATCCCAGCCCTTTGGGAGGCTGAAGCAGGTGGATCACCTGAGGTCAGCAGTTAGAGACCAGCCTGCCAAAATGATGAAACCCCATCTCTACTAATACTATAAAAATTAGCCAGATGTGGTGGCACACACCTGTAATCCCAGCTAATCCGAGGCTGAAGCAGGAGAATCGTTTGAACCTGGGAGGTGGAGGTTGCAGTGAGCTGAGATCAAGACAGTGCACTCCAGCTTCAGCAACAAGAGTGAAACTCCGTCTCCAAAAAAAAAAAAAAAAAAAAAGAACAGATCTCTGGCATCAAGTGTTCTGATCACCATACAACAAAACAAAACAGCACCTTCAGGTTACCTTTCACCTCGTTCTTTTCCTTGGCAAGCAACCACCAAGCCTCTTCGTTTTGATCCTGTCTTCTGTCCTGCGATCATCACTACTAAAGTGGACCCTGTTACCACTTGTGATGCTGTGATAATTGCCTTCTAATGGCCTCTGTACGTTCAGAATCCTTTCTAATTTATTCTACGTGAGCAACCTTCTTAGTACTCTGCTGCTCAAAAAGCCTCTTAATGACTGTCCAACGTTTCACAGAAGGACACGGAAACTTCTTGACTTATAAAACTCAAGACTCTTAACAATCAAATTCTAATTTGCCTTTCTTTCCTTCTCTTTTCCTGTTTCCTGTCATGAAACCCCCTCTTTCAGCCAGTTCGTTTTGCCTATTCTTCCATGTTATACTCCACTTTTAACCTGGCTTCCAAATTCTCCCTTACTCATCGCCAATCCAGGTCCTAATTATAATTTCAAGCTCAGGGAAATAGCCTTTTTTTTCCCCAGTAAGCTTTCTCTGATTTAATTCAGAGCCATTTCATTTAGTTTTGAATTCCTTTATAATTTATCATACTTGACATTTAGTGCCTCACTTTCTCAGTTAACTTTTTAATGCATATGCCTTATTTATTTAATATATTGCTAATTTCTTTTCCTTTTTTTTTTTTTTTTTTTTTTTTTTTTGAGACAGAGTCTCCCTCTATCACCCAGGCTGGAGTGCAATGGTGTGATCTCAGCTCACTGCAACCTGTGCCTCCCAGGTTCAAGCAATTCTCCTGCCTCAGCCTTCCAAGTGGCTGGGATTACATGCACATACCACCATGTCCGGCTAATTTTGTATTTTTATTAGAGACAGGGTTTCACCATGGCGGCCAGGCTGGTCTCAAACTCCTGACCTCAGGTGATCCATCCAGCGTGGGCCACTGCACCTGGCTGATAAATTGCTAATTTCTTGATGCCAAGAACACATATACCTATATATCCATTAATACACACGATAGTGTCTTGATCCCAAGGGTCACATATATTAAACTAGAAATTGGGAAATCTGTGAAAATGTATCTGTACACAAGACTGCCATTTGAACTTCGGGTACTCTTGACTCATGGGAAACCCACCCAAATTTCATGATCAGTTTACAAGTCCTATATGTTGGTGTACTGAAGTTTGTTTTCTTTTCTTTTTTTTGAGACGGAGTTTCACTCTTGTTACCCAGGCTGGAGTGCAATGGCGCGATCTCGGCTCACTGCAACCTCCGCCTCCTGGGTTCAGGCAATTCTCCTGCCTCACCCTCCCGAGTAGCTGGGATTACAGGCACGTGCCACCATGCCCAGCTCATTTTGTATTTTTGGTAGAGATGGGGTTTCACCTCGTTGACCAGGATGGTCTCGATCTCTTGACCTCGTGATCCACCCGCCTCGGCCTCCCAAAGTGCTGGGATTATAGGCCTGAAGTTTGTTTTCTAACTGATGTGTCCTGCAGCACAGCGAAGGCGACTATTTGGCATATCTGAATGGAAAGTTTAAGTGTTTTTTTAATCTTACCTGATTTAACAGAAAAACAAGTAAATCAAAGCATGAAAATCAAATACATTAAACCTCAGAATATCCTCAGCTGATTTATTTTGACAAATGTTTAAATTATTTAGCTATTCTGAATTTATTTGATTTTAATTATTTATAACAACACCCTGTAGTGCATTAGTAAACGTCTTAAGGAGGGTTTTGTAAAAGTAGGCAGCATCTCGGTAATGATGTCACTGTAACTCGGCCATTTAAGTTTTGCTGACCAGTGGGCTGAGCCTATGAGGATAATTGTAAGAAACATTAAGGAACAAGGAATCCGCAGTTGATACAGGACGGTGCTGTATCTGCCTTTTCAATTCTTTGTGCCACTATAGTTTTTCAATACTTTTCAAAACTGCCAGCAGTTCAATAAGACTTTTAGTTCACTCTTAAGCTTAAAATATCATCTTTACATGCACTTGATACTATATGCCCAAACTTCTCAAGTGCTTACTTACTACTTTTTGCCAGCAGCACTATTAAAGGGTGTTCCATTACATCCTAAACATCCAAGCCCCTTCTTTTTACCTCTGCTTGGAAAATTTTCAAAAGCACTTCAATTTTTAGGGGCCAGGCACAGTGGCTTATACCTATAATTCCAGCACTTTGGGAGGCCGGGGCGGATGGATCACTTGAGGTCAGGAGATTGAGACCATCCTGGCCAACATGGTGAAACCAGGTCTCTACTGAAAATACAAAAATTAGCCAGGCATGGTGGCAGGTGCCTATAATCCCAGCTACTTGGGAGGCTGAGGCAGGAGAATTGGTTGAATCTAAGAAGGAGAGGTTGCAGTGAGCTGAGATCCTGCCACTACACTCCAGCCTGGGCGACAGAGGGAGACTCAGTCTCAAAAACAAATCAAAACAAAACAAAAAAAACACTTTTTTTTTTTTGAGACTGAGACTGAGTTTCAAAAAAACTTTTGTCACCCAGGCTAAAATGCAATGGTGTGATCTCGGCTCACTACAACCCGCCTCCCAGGTTGAAGCAATTCTCCCAACTCAGACTCCCAAGTAGCTGGGATTACAGGCACCTGCCATCATGTCCGGCTAATCTTTGTAGAGACGAGGTTTCACCATATTGGCCAGCCTGGTCTTGAACTCCTGACCTCAGGTGATCCGTTTGCCTTCGCCTCCCAAAGTGATGGGATTACAGACGTGAGTCACCGTGCCCAGCCAGCACTTCAGTGTTTTTTTTGAACAAGAATGCAATAATCTACAACGTTGACTTTACCTGGAACAACTCTAGATGATGGGAATAGCTTCCTTGCGCATTTTCCCTTAATATCTTTCCCCTTGACTTTTTTTTTTTTTTTTTAGATGGAGTCTCACACTGTTGCCCAGGCTGGAGTGCAGTGGCCTGATCTTAGCTGACTGCAACCTCCGCCTCCTGGGTTCAAGCAATTCTCCTGCCTCGGCCTTGGAAGTAGCTGGGACTGCAGGTGCGCACCACCACGCCTGACTAATTTTTGTGTTTTTAGTAGAGACAGGGTCTCAACATGTTGGCCAGGTTGGTATCAAATTCCTGGCCTCAGTTGATCCACCCGTCAAAGTGCTGGGATTACAGGTATGAGCCACTGCGCCCGCCCCCTTTGACATTTTAACAGAAGCTACTTAGTTATTCCTCAATGAGAAGGAGATCAGCTGACAGAGGGCTACAGTCAGGTGTTCTCAGAATTTGTTTGCTTTGAGAGTAAAACTAAAAGGAACCAATCTATTCATTAACTAACTCTTACAGTGGATAGCAGCCTTAGGAAATATCCACTCTAAGATGTGTGTTGGCAATAAACACTGGGACTACCATGTAATCCTAGGGCGGGTTTACTCAGAAAGTTATAACCTTCATCACTCTCCAAGTGAGGAAGGCCCTATATTTTACAGCTATAAATACTAGGGGTAGGCTGGGTATAGTGGTTCACACCTGTAATCCCAGCACTCTGGGAGGCCAAGGCCGGTGGATCATCTGAGGTCATGAATTTGAGACCAGCTTGGCCAAAATGGCGAAAACCCTGCCTCTATTAAAACTACAAAATTAGCCGGGTGTGGTGGTGTATGCCCATAATCCCAGATACTTGGGAGGCTGAGGCAGGAGAATCACATGAACCCAGGAGGTGGAGGTTGCAGTGAGCTAAGATCTTATCATTACACTCCAGGCTGGGCAACAGAGTGAGATTCCATTTCAAAATAATAATAATTATGGCCGGGCACGGTGGCTCAAGCCTGTAATCCCAGATACTTGGGAGGCCGAGGCGGGTGGATCACGAGGTCAAGAGATCGAGACCATCCTGGTCAACATGGTGAAACCCCGTCTCTACTAAAAATACAAAAAAAAAAATTAGCTGGGCATGGTGGCGCGTGCCTGTAATCCCAGCTACTCAGGAGGCTGAGGCTGAGGCAGGAGAATTGCCTGAACCCAGGAGGCGGAGGTTGCGGTGAGCCGAGATCGCGCCATTGCACTCCAGCCTGGGTAACGAGAGCAAAACTCCGTCTCAAAAATAATAATAATAAAAATAATAATAATTATTAAATAGATAAATAAATACTCTGGTTACTACGGTGAGAAACGGCCTTTCTAATTTACATCACCCCTTTCATGTTCATGTACGTGGTGACATGATGGCTTAGTACTTGATCGCCCTTCAGTTTTCTTTCAATGTGTCTTCCCCATTTGCAAAGGCTGGAAAGGCAAAAATTTTAGATTTCCAAACTCCTATTGGCTATGTGTTGCTGTTGTTGTTTTTTAAAAAAAACCTTTTAGTATGGCCGCTTTCAAACAAACATTTACAGAAATAGAATAGTATAAAGTACTCCACATAAGCAAAAGCTCTAAAATACAGTAAGATAAGTGTGCTCAAAGGGGTTATCTTTTATTTTGATTTTTTAAGAGTTGAAGTCTTGGCCGGGTGCAGTGGCTCACGCCTGTAATTCCAGCACCTTGGAAGGCTGAGGTGGGCAGATAACGAGGTCACGAGTTCGAGACCAGCCTAGTCAACATAGTGAAACCCCATCTCTAATAATAATAATAATAATAATAGCCAGGTGTAGTGGCAGGCACCTGTAATTCCAGCTACTTGGGAGGCTGAGGCTGGAGAATTGCTTGAACCCAGGAGGCGGAGGTTGCAGTGAGCTGAGATCGCACAACTGTACTCCAGCCTGGGCGACCAGAGTGAAACTGTCTCAAAAAAAAAAAAAGTTGAAGTCTCGCTCTGTCACCCAAGCTATTCTCAAACTCCTTGGCTCAAGCAATCTTCCTGCCTTGGCCTCCCAAAGTTTTGGGATTACAGGCATGAGCCACCACAGCCAACCATGAGACTTTCTTTTATGTCACTCTAGACCTAAACTGTATTTTTTCCCTTTGTTTTTCTTTTCATGTATACTTTAAAAATTGGGTATAACTTAAAGTGCACATAAAAGTGTGGGTCGGTGAATTTTTACATATGTGTATACCATGTAACCACTCCTCTGATCAAGATACAAATTATCTTCTTATCCCAGAAGTCTCCTTCCTGCTCTCTCCCAGTTGATATCTCTCCACAGTGTATTAGTTTCCTGGATTGTCACAGACGGGGTGGCTTAAACCAACAGAAACGTATTCTTTCACAGATCTGAAGGCAAGAAGTTCAAAATCAAGGTATGGGCGAGGTTGATTCCTTCTGGATCCTCTGCGGGAGGATCT
Source organism: Callithrix jacchus (assembly GCF_049354715.1). Classification (NCBI taxonomy): domain Eukaryota; kingdom Metazoa; phylum Chordata; class Mammalia; order Primates; family Cebidae; genus Callithrix; species Callithrix jacchus. The sequence continues at coordinate 7,696,875 of NC_133511.1, read as the reverse complement.
GTTCCGTGCTATTGTCTCCTGGACTCAGGTAGTTGCCAACTATCCCTGGTCTTCCTTAGCCTTCGGTGACCTCTCTCCAGTCTCTGCTTCCACTATCACGTGGCATTCCCAATTTTTTATGTGTCTATGTCCAAATTGCCCTCTTCTTCTTTTTTCTTTTTTTTTTTTTGAGACGGTGAATCGCTCTTGTTGCCCAGGCTGGAGTGCAATGGTAAGATCTCGGCTCACTGAAACCTCTGCCTCCCAGTTCAAGCGATTCTCCTGCCTCGGCCTCCTGAGTAGCTGGGACTACAGGCACGCACTGCCACGTGGCTAATTTTTTGTATTTTAGTAGAGATGGGGTTTCTCTGTGTTGGTCATGGCTGGCCTCGAACTCCCAACCTCAGGTGGTCTGCCTGCCTTGGTCTCCCAAAGTGCTGGGATTACAGGCGAGCCGCCACGCCCAGCCTAAATTGCCCTCCTCTTATAAGGACATCAGTCATTGAATTAGGGCTCATCCTAATTCCCTCTGATCTTACCCTGCTTGATTACATCCTCATAGGATGTAATCCTATGAGGATTCCAAACCTTATTTGGAAATACGGTCACATTCAGAAGTACCTGGGTTAGGACTTCGACATATCTTTTGTGGGGACCCAATTCAATTAATAACACCAAAGGTAACCACTATTCTGACTCTTATCATAATGGATTAGTTTTACCTTCTTGGTTCTCTTGAAATTCACATAAATGGAAGTACGCAGTATGCAATGGCTTTTGTCACTCGATATTATGCGTGTGAGATTCATCCCTCATTGTTTCCCATAGCAGTGCTTTGTTCTTTTCATGCACTATAGTATTGTAGGAATATATAACAGTTTATTCTGTTGATGGGCACTTGAGTGTTTTCCAGTTTGAGGCCATTATTATTATTAATATTATTATTTTGAGATGGAGTTTTGTTCTTGTTGCCCAGGCTGGAGTGCAGTGGCACAATCTTGGCTCACTGCAACCTCTGCCTCCTGGGTTCAAGCAATTCTCCTGCCTCAGCCTCTTTAGTAGCTGGGATTACAGGTCCCCCCAGCCCCACCACACCTAGCTAATTTTATTTTTTTTTTTTTTGAGACAGAGTTTCGCTCTTGTTACCCAGGCTGGAGTGCAATGGCGCGATCTCGGCTCACTGCAACCTCCGCCTCCTGGGTTCAGGCAATTCTCCTGCCTCAGCCTCCTGAGTAGCTGGGATTACAGGCACGTGCCACCATGCCCAGCTAATTTTTTGTATTTTTAGTAGAGACAGGGTTTCACCATGTTGACCAGGATGGTCTCGATCTCTTGAGCTCGTGATCCACCCGCCTCGGCCTCCCAAAGTGCTGGGATTACAGGCGTGAGCCACCGTGCCTGGCCCTAATTTTTGTATTTTTAGTAGAGACGGATTTCACCCTGTTGGCCAGGCTGGTCTCGAATGCCTGTTAGGTGATCTGTCTGCCTTGGCCCAAAGTGCAGGGATTACAGGCGTGAGCCAGCATGCTCAGCCGAGGCTATTATTAATAAAAATAGAGCTGGGTGCAGTGGCTCACACCTGTAACCCAGCACTTTGGGAGGCCGAGGCAGGCAGATCCCTTAAGCCCAGGAGTTTGAGTCCAGCCTGGGCAACCTGGCAAAATCCTGTCTCTACAAAAAATACCAAAATTAGCCAGGCATGGTGGCACATGCCTATGGTCACAGCTGCTTGGGAGGCTGAGGTGGAGGATCATTTGAACCTGGGAGGTGGAAGTTGCAGTGAACCAAGATAGTGCCACTACACTCCAGCCTGGGTGACAGAGTGAGAGCCTGTCTAGAAAAATAATAAATAAATAAGTAAATAAAGTTAGGAACATTCTTGTGTTCTTGTAACGTTAGTGCAAATATGCATTCATTTTCTCTTGCACACACACCTAGGAATGGGTTTGCAGGGTCATGGCAAACCCATTAGAGTTCAGCTCTAGCCGTTATACTGCCAAACAGTTTTCTAAAGTGGTTGTACGTACTTCTTTCTGTTCCTGCCAGAGGTATATAGAATTCCAGTAGTTATACGTCCTCATCGGTTTAGGTATTATCATTTAAAAAGTCAGAAGTTTCTTTGGGCATGTAGTGGGACTTCATGGCATTTCTTTGATGACTAATGATAGTACCTTATGTTTATTAACCATTTGTAGATTATTAATTTTGAAGTATGTTTCATTCGTAATACTTCTGATACCAACTATTGTGATGTGTTTCTACCCATAGAACACTTCCGGCACCAAATGTGTGCGTGTTTTTTCCCTGTTGTCAACCAATTCTCCAGCTCTTCAGACACCACGGGAATTTCCTACGGTTCCATTTGATGTTATATACTTTGAGTTGGCAACAAATACAACAAGTTAAGGGTTCAGTCCTACAAGACTGCCGTCACTTCACATGCCAATTGCAAGCTGAGGGCCTCCCTTCTTCAAAATCGGGAGCTCCCAGGATCCCCTCCTCAGGTTCTATAATTTGCAAGAAGAGCTCACAGAACTCAGGAAAACTATTTCCGTACATGTACTGGTCTATTTTAAAGAACACAACTCAGGAGCAGCCAAATAAAAGAAATGTATAGGGTAAGGTTTGGGGAAGGGGCATAGAGCTTTCATGCCCTCTCTGGGTGCCCCACCTTCCCAGCACCTCAACGTGTTCACCAACCCAGAAACTCTCCAAACCTCATTGTTTCCAGTTTTTATGGAAATTTCATTACGGTGTCATAATTGATTACATCATTGGCCATTGGTGATTGAACTCAGTCTCTACCTCTTCCCTTCCCAGAGGTGAAGTGGGGACCAAAGTTCCAACCCTCTAATCACATGGTTGATTCCTCTGGCTACCATCCTGCATCCTGTACCTATTTAGGGAACCACCAAGAATCACCCTATTAGCATTGTTTTAGGTTTAGATGAAAGGAGCTTACTATGAATAACAAAAGACACTCCTCTTGCTGCAGAGATTCCAAGGGTTTTAGAAGGTCTGTGCTGGGAACTGGGATGAAGACCAATCTGTATCTTTCATTGTATCACAATATCACAGATGTCTTATTTTGTGAAGGGCCTATAAAAATATTTTGCTGGCTAGGCGTGGTGACTCACACTCGTAATTCCAGCACTTTGGGAGGCCAAGGCAGGCAGATTGTCTGAGGTTGGGAGTCTGAGACCACCTTGACCAACATGGAGAAACCCCATCTCTACTAAAAATACAAAAAGTAGCCAGGCATGGTGGCGCATGCCTGCAATCCCAGCCAAATGGGAGGCTGAGGCAGAAGAATCGCTTGAACCTGGGAGGCGGAGAGCCATTGCACTCCATCCTGGGCAACAAGAGCAAAACTTCATCTCAAAAAAAAATTTTTTTTTTGCTGGCCCATGCCTATAATCCTAGCACTTTGGGAGGCGGAGGCTAGAAGATTGCTTGAGACCAGGAGTTTGATACCAGCCTGGGCAACAAAGGAGAGACCCTGTCTCTACCCGCCCCCTCAAAAAAAGATAGACGTCTTCTGGCAGATATATGTATTGTAAATCCATATATATATATATATACATATATATATATATGAATTTATATATATATGAATTCATATATTCATATATATATATATGAATTTATATATATATGAATTCATATATTCATATATATATATATATATATTTCCTGAGTTGGAGTCTTGCTCCGTCACCTAGGCTGGAGTGCCGTGGTGCCATCTCAGCTCACTGCAACCTCCGCCTCCTGGGTTTAAGCAATTCTCCTGCCTCAGCCTTCTGAGTAGCTGTGATTACAGGCACTCACCACCATCCCCAGCTAATTTTTGTATTTTTAGTAGAGACGGGGTTTCACCACATTGGCCAGGCTGGTCTCGAACTCCTGACCTCATGATTCACCCACCTCGACCTACCAAAGTGCTGAGATTATAGGCATGAGACACTGCAGTTGGCCTACTATTTTTAAACAAATCTGTTGCTGGGTTGGCCTAGTATTTTTAAATAAATCTGTTGCTGGATTTAAAAAATTGTTTTAATGGCATACCATCTTTGTATAGATTAATGCAAAATTCCATTTCAGGCAGTAATGTCACTTAGACACCCTGAATGACCTTTCTTTTTTTTTTTTGAGACGGAGTTTCGCTCTTGTTACCCAGGCTGGAGTGCAATGGCACGATCTCGGCTCACCGCAACCTCCGCCTCCTGGGTTCAAGCAATTCTCCTGCCTCAGCCTCCCGAGTAGCTGGGACTACAGGCACGCGCCACCATGCCCAGCTAATTTTTGTATTTTTAGTAGAGACGGGGTTTCGCCTCATTGACCAGGATGGTCTCGATCTCTTGACCTCGTGATCCACCCGCCTCGGCCTCCCAAAGTGCTGGGATTACAGGCTTGAGCCACCACGCCCGGCCATAATTTCTAATGTTAGTCCTATAAAGGCAATCTGGTCCCCAGGCAAGAAGGAGGTCTGCTATGATGAAGGGCTGTTATTGTCTGTTTTAAACTATAAACTACAGGCTGGGTATGGCGGCTCACACCTGTAATCATGGCATTTTGGGAGGCCAAGATGAGTGGATCCCCTGAGGTCAGGAGTTCAAGACTAGCCTGGCCAACACGGTGAAACCCCAACACTACTATAAATACAGAAAATTAGTCAGGCATGGTGGCGAGTGCCTGTAATTCCAGTTACTCGGGAGGCTGAGGCAGGAGAATCCCTTGAACCCAGAAGGCAGAGGTTGCAGTGAACTGAAATCGTTACATTGCATTCCAGCCTGAGCAACAAAAGCAAAACTCTGTCTCAAAAACAAACAAAAAACAAAATCCAGTTATATGCTATTTCAAGATATATATAAATACCATTTTTATACAGAAATATTGAAAAGCAATGAATAGAAAAAAAATATGCCAGGCCATACCAACTAAAATGAAGTTTGAAAAGCTATGTTAGCATCAGAAAAAATAGACTTTCACACAAAAAGGTATTACTGCAGATAGAGTATCATGTCATAATAATAAAATGTTAAATTCAACAAAATTGTATAAAAAAAACTACTCTGGCCGGGCGCGGTGGCTCATGCCTGTAATCCCAGCACTTTGGGAGGCCGAGGCTGGTGGATCACAAGGTCAAGAGATCGAGACCATCCTGGTCAACATGGTGAAACCCCGTCTCTACTAAAAATACAAAAAATTAGCTGGGCATGGAGATGCGTGCCTGTAATCCCAGCTACTCAGGAGGCTGAGGCAGGAGAATTGCCTGAACCCAGGAGGCAGAGGTTGCGGTGAGCCGAGATCGCGCCATTGCACTCCAGCCTGGGTAACAAGAGCGAAACTCCGTCTCAAAAAAAAAAAAAAAAAGAAAAGAAAACTACTCTGTACCTAATAGTAAAAATTTAAAACATGTGAAGTAAATATTGACAATTGCATAAGGAGAAACTGACTTAAGTTTCTGTTTCTTCCTATTATGGAAGACTATGTTGGTTCTCAAATTTTAGTGTATCTCAGTATCGTGATGGGCTTGTTATAACAGATTGTTAGACCTATTGAATCAGAAGCTATGGAGTTGGGTTTCTGATTCCATAGGTCTAGGGTGGGGCCTGAGAATTCTTATCACAAGTGCCTGAGAGCAGCGCCTAGTTCTCAGCTGCTACTGATGTTTCTGATTCAGGCCCATGATTTGAGAACCACCGGTTTAACAAAGGTTTCAGAAATGGTTAGATGAAACAGACAAAAAATCAGTAGCAGACTGAATGTTTGTTCAAATGGACATGTTAAAACATTGAGTAAACTGGGCGACGTGGCTCACACCTCTGATCCCAGCCCTTTGGGAGGTCAAGGCGGGCGGATCACCTGAGGTCTAGAGTTTGAGACCAGCCTGACCAACATGGAGAAACCCCATCTGTACTAAAAATACAAAATTATCTGGGCATGGTGGCGCACGCCTGTAATCCCAGCTACTTGGGAGGCTGAGGTAGGAGAATCGCTTGAACCCGGGTGGCAGAGGTGTGGGTGAGCTGAGATCAGGCCATTGCACTCCAGCCTGGGCAATGAGAGCAAAATTCCATCTCAAACAACAAACAAACAAACAAACAAACAAAAACAACATTGAGGGCCAGGCATGGTGGCTCACGCTGTAATCCCCACACTTCGGGAGGCCAAGGCCAGTGAATCTCTTCAGGTCAGCAGTTTGATACCAGCCAGGCCAACAGGGTGAAAACTTGTCTCTAGTAAAAATACAAAAATGAGCTGGGCGTGGTGGTGGGTGCCTGTAATCCAGCTACTCGGAAGGCTAGGGCAGGAGAATCACTTGAACCTGGGAGAAGGAGGCTGCAGTGAGCTGAGATCACGCCACTGTACTCTAGCCTGGGTGACAGTGAGACTCCTTCTAAAAAAAAACAAAAACAACCAACCAAACAAAAACCACATTGAGAATAAACATTCTTTTAAACATAAAACATTTATAAAAATTGGCCATGTACTAGGTCTTAAAACTTACCTCAATATTTTTCAAAGTATCGAAAGTATCAGGAATGGTGGCTCGCATTTGTAATCCCAATGATTTGGGAGGCCAAGAGATCTAGACCAGCCTGGGAAACATGGAGAAAACCGGTCTCTACAAAAAATGTACAAATTAGCCCAGGTGGCACTCGCCTGTAGTCCCAGCTATTTGGGAATCTGAGGCAGGAGCTTCCTGTGAGCCCATGGGTTTGAGGCTGCAGTGAGTTATGACCATACCATTGTACTCCAGCCTGGGTGACAGAGTAAGACCCTATCTCTGAAAAAAAAAAAAAAAGTATCATATAGCCTACATTACCATACAGTTAAGTTAGAAATCAACCATAGAAAATAGTTAAAACAGCTGGATGAAGTGGCTCATGCCTATAATCCCAGCACTTTGGAAGGCTGAGGCGGACGGATCACCTGAGGTCAGGAGTTCGAGACCAGCCTGGCCAGTATGGCAAAACCCTTTCTCTACTAAAAATACAAAAATGAACTGGGCATAGCGGTTTATGCCTGTAGTCCCAGCTACTCAGGAGGCTGAGGCAGGAGAATTGTTTGAACCCTGGAGGCAGAGGTTGCAGTGAACCGAGATCATGCCACTGGACTCTAGCCTGGGCAACAGAGCGAGACTCCATCTCCAAAAGAAAAAAAAAAAACAGATTTTAAGCCTCCAGAATAATCCTCTTTGTCTTCATGCTCTGTCCTCTAGGTCCACCAGGGTGGTGGGTGGTGGGCCATCCCCTTAATCCTGGGTGACTTAATATATGAATTTCGGAGGTGGGGAGGGATTGTGCAGTTCAGCCCCCAGCAATTCCTACAATGAAAATGTAAGCTATCGGCAGGGCGCGGTGGCTCACGCCTGTAATCCCAGCACTTTGGGAGGCTGAGTCGGGTGGATCACAAGGTCAAGAGATCAAGACAATCCTGGTCAACATGGTGAAACCCCGTCTCTACTAAAAATACAAAAAATTAGCTGGGCATGGTGGCGCGTGCCTGTAATCCCAGCTGCTCAGGAGGCTGAGGCAGGAGAATTGCCTGAACCTCGGTTGCGGTGAGCCGAGATCGCGCCATTGCACTCCAGCCTGGGTAACAAGAGCGAAACTCAATCTCAAAAAAAAAAGAAAAGAAAAGAAAAGAAAATGTAAGCTATCAGTTTGATAGTGAGAGACTGGGAACCAGTGGACTAAGGCAGGGACATCTTCTCTTAGGAGGTGACATTGGACCTAAGACTATGCTTAGATCTGAAGGCAGATTATTCCAGGCAGAGGAAATGAGGCAATAGAAATAAAGAGAAAGAGAAAGACCACAGTGTGTAGGTTGAAGAGTTAGGCAAGGCATTTAAGCTAGAGCAAGGAACCTAAATTTCATGCTAAATACAATAGACAGGCATTGTGGGCTTATAAGCAGGGGCGAGTGACTTTATTTCGCAGGGATTTTGGGTGATGGACTGTGGAAAGGCAAGAATAGAGTAAATAAGAAGACACGCCAGGCTGTCGCAGTATATAGGCCACAGATTTTGGTGGTTTGGCTTATGGTGGTGAAGACAGAGAAAAGGGAATGGATTTCAGATCTATTTTGAAAATGAAATTAAAAGACTGGGCTGGGTGTGGTGGCTCATGCCTGCAATCCCAGCACTTTGGGAGGCTGAGGTGGGTGGATCCCCCAAGGTCAGGAGTTTGAGATCAGCCTGACCAGTATGGTAAAGCCCTATCTCTACTAATAATACAAAAATTAGCTGGGCATTGTGGCGTGTGACTGTAGTCCCAGCTACTAGGGAGGCTGAGGCAGGAGAATTGTTTGAACCCTGGAGGCAGAGGTTGCAGTGAGCTGAGATCGCGCCACTGCACTCCAGCCTGGGCAGCAGAGTAAGACTGTCTCAGAAAACAAAAGAAAAAAGAAAAGACAAGACTGGCTATCTGACTGAATGAGAGGGAAAAGAGAAAAGGAGAAACCAAGTATGATCCCTAGATTCTTTTTTTTTTTCCATAGAAATGAGATCTTACTTTACTGCCCAGGCTTGTTTCAAACTCCTGGCCTCAAGTGATCCTCACAGCTCAGCCTCCCAAAGTGCTGGGATTACAGGCATGAGCCACCTTTCCTGGCTGATCCCTGGTTCCTTAGTTTGAGAACCGATTGACTGAAGTGCTGTATACTGCAGAGGTGTAAGAGAGGAAAGTGACACGGAGGAGCAGAGAGTGTTGTTTGGGCCATGCTTGAGATGCCTTTAAGGCTTCCCAGTGGAAATGGCAAGTCAGCAATTATATACACAAATCTGAAGCTCAAGGGAAGCCTGCGCTGGAGTTAAAAGTCAGGAAGTCATTAGCCTGTGGTTGGTATTTTAAACCACTGCATTAGACAATAAGGGACTGCTATGGTTAATGACACAGTTTAAAGTATCTCAAGATTTTTTTTGTTCTCATTTTTGTTTGTATTTTTTGCACAACCTACATTTGTTTCTTTTTCATTTTCCCTTCAGTACTTATTTCAGAAGTTAGATGACCTCAGGAAAACGGATTCAGGCAATGGTACCTGGAAAAGGGGTGAAGGGAAGAGAAATCTCTCAGGACTGTGGGCAGCAAAGAACGGGCGAAGTGGGACTTGGCCAGGACCAAGGAATAATCAGGAAAAAGTTCATTTTTTGGAGTCTTTTCTCCTTAAATAAGTAATAAGGTTAAACTGGGCACGATGGCTCATCGCTTTTTGGGGGTTTTGTGGGAATAGAGTCTCACTGTGTCACCTAGGTTGAGTACAGTGGTGTAATCTCAGATTACTGCAACTTCCGCCTCCCAGACTCAAACTCCTTTAATCCCAGAACTTTCAGAGGCCAAGGTGGGAGGACTTAAGCCCAGGAGTTCAAGACCAGCCTGGGCAACGTGGAGAAACCCATCTCTACAAAATAATAAAAGAAATTAGCTGAGCATGGTGGTGGGCACCTGTGGTCCAAGCAACTTGGGAGGCTGAGGTAGGAGGATCACTTGAGCCTGGGGAATTTGAGGGTGCAGTGAGCCATGATCACACCGCTGCAGTGGGCGACAGATTGAGACCTTGTCTCAAAAAAAAAAAAGCAGTTAGGGTTGTGCAGAGTACTTTCCTCCCTCATCTAGCATGGAGCCTTGAACACAGTAGGTGTTCTAGAATGTGTTTGGGGGGAAAGAAGGAAGGAAAGGTGGATGGAGGGTAAAAGTATCTTTCACATATTGAATATCAGAGATCCCATCTAGAAATGTGGTCTGCACATAATTTGCATTCAAACAATATACGGTTGATTGATTTGCGGTGTGTCCTGTAATAAGATAATGGTAATAACTCCAATTCTCTAAACAAAGTTGCCATCTAAGCAGATAGTATTATTGATTCACTCTGTTTAATGACAGATAATTCTGAAACTTTCATTTGTTTGGTAACTTGTGTACTTTAGGCCACTTAAATCGAAGACAGATTGACACTGACCAGTATTCCTAGAATACTTGTGAAAGAGAAAATAAAGAGGCTTAGCTGGTAGAAGAGAGCTATTGTCCTGTGAGCCCCACGTATAGTAGAAATAAATGTATTTAATAGGATGCTCCAAACAGAATTTTTAAAATAAAGCTTTTTCTCAAAACATAAAATAAAATACAGCTTTTTAAGTAAGTGTTTTAAAATAAAATTTAATTCTAGATTATATTTGGAAAGTTCCCATGGAATGCTTATAGAAATGACTGTCCTTTAACTTCCTTAAACATTGGTTCCAAAGGAGTCTTAATATATAGATATTTTTTGAGACAGGGTCTCATTCTGTTACCCATGTTTGAGTGGAGTGGCATGATCATGGCTCACTGCAGCCTGTACCTCCTAGGCTAAAGGAATCCTACCTCAGCCTCCTGGGTAGCTGGGGCCACAGGTGCAAGTTACCGTGGCCAGCTAATTTTTATGTTTTATATATACATATATGTGTACATATTTTTGAGACGAAGTCTCACTTTGTCACCAGGCTGGAGTGCCGTGGCATGATCTCGGCTCACTGCAACCTCTGACTCCCTGGTTCAAGCGATTCTCCTGCCTCAGTCTTCTGAGTAACTGGGACTACAGGCGTGCACCACCACACTTGACTAATATTTTGTATTTTTAGTAGAGACAGGGTTTCACTATGTTGGCTAGGCTGTTCTCAAATTCCTGACCTCCTGATCCACCCACCTCGGCCTCCCAAAGTGCTGGGATTACAGGTGTGAGCCCCTGCGCCTGGCCTGGGAAGTTTTTTTGAGATGGAGTTTCTCTCTTGTTGCCTAGATTGGAGTGCAGTGGTGTGATCTCGGCTCACTTGCAACCTCCACCTCTTGGGTTCAAGTGATTCTCCTGCTTCAGCCTCCCAAGTAACTGGGATTACAGGCACACACCACTACTCCTAACTAATTTTTGCATTTTTAGTAGAGATGGGGTTTCACTATGTTGGCCAGACTGGTCTTGAACTCCTGACCTAAGGTGATCCACCCACCTTGGCCTCCTAAAGTGTTGACATTACAGGCGTGAGCTTTCTTTCTTTCTTTCTTTTTTTCTTTTCTTTCTTTTTTTCTTTTCTTTCTTTTCTTTCTTTTCTTTCTTTCTTTCTTTCTTTCTTTCTTTCTTTCTTTCTTTCTTTCTCTCTTTCTTTCTTTCCTTTCTTGATGGGGTTTCACCATGTTGGTTAGGCAGGTCTTGAACTCTCGCCGTCAGGTGATCCGCCCACCTTGGCCTCCAAAGTGCTTGGATTACAGATGTGAGCCACTACGCCCAGCCAGCTTTTCTTATTCAATATGCTGTGTTTGGTGAGATCTAAGAAGGATATCTATTTATAATGATTTTTACAAGCAATGAAAAAAAGACATTGGGAAAGAGGCTCATACATGCCTGTCAATTAAATTGGAAAGACAGCTTGGTGATTTTTTTTCTTTTTTTTGAGACAGAGTCTCACTCTGTTGCCCAGGCTGGAGTGCAATCGTGTGATCTCGGCTCACTGCAATCTCCACCTCCCGGGTTCAAGGAATTCTCCTGCCTCAGCCTCCCGAGTAGCTGGGATTACAGGCGTGTGCTCCCACGTCCGGCTGATTTTTGTAGTTTTAGTGGAGATGGGGTTTCACCATGTTGGTCAGGCTGGTCTTGAACTCCTGACCTCATGATCCACCTGCCTTGGCCTCCCAAAGTGCTGGGATTACAGGCATGAGCCACCGCACCAAGCCAGCTTGGTGATTTTAATGTCAGTATCAGTTCATCGCTATTCTGAAGATCTTGGGAAATTAATCTTTTCTGAGTTTTACTCACTTGAAAAATAGTGTTCATTGTGCCTGAGAGCAACTTGCAAAGCATTTGTGGCAGCGTAGATGGCTGCAACAATATCCTCCATCCCATATGCTTTTTTCCCATGTGATGGTGACACCGTGTTCCTTTGAAAGGTGGGGTCTACATTTCCTTCCTTTGAGTCTGGGTGGCTTTGGGATTATGGTGGTGATGAGACTAGATGACTTTTGTGGCTAGGTCACAACAGGAGCTACTGAGAAGGATAGAAAAATAAACAGTGTTTGTTTTTTGAAACTGGCCTGGCACTTACAGCTGAGCCATATTATTCTTTTTTTTTGAGATGGAGTCTTGCTCTGTTGCCCAGGCAGGCGTGCAGTGGTGCGATCCTGGCTCACTGCAACCTCTGCCCACTGGGTTCAAGAAATTCTCCTGTCTCAGCCTCCCCAGTAGCAACCACACCCAGCTTTTTGAATTATAGTAGAGATGGGGTTTCACCATGTTGGTCAGACTGGTCTTGAACTCCTGATCTCAGGTGATCTGCCTGTCTTGGCCTCCCAAAGTGTCGGGATTACAGGCATGAGCCACCGCACCCGACATTCATATTATTCTTTTATAGGATATAATGTAACAGAAATCATTCCCAGACAAGATTACCCTGAGACCATGATAAAATAAAATAAAGCAAGGCTAGCTCGTAATCTTCTCTAAGCTCACAGACAACATCATTGTGCCACCCGTAAAATACTAACTGGGCTTTTTGTCAAAATGAGTGACTGCTAGTTCTTTACCAATCACTGTTCTTTTCTTCACTCTAGTCTGCCCTCCATCTAGATGTATTAAGATACCAATAAGAATTGCATCCAAACAGCCTCCAATCTAGAGTGAACTCCTGCTTCCTTAGTCCCTTCTTCAAATCACTCAACCAAGCTAATATCAAATATATACAGTTCTTTCTAACTCCCTGTTACTGAGAATCTATGATTCCACGTCATGTGAATTCTCTCTCTCAGCGAGGAGTAGTAGTTCAACTTGTTGAAGGTCACATACGTTCACAGTGGTCTTTGGTTGGAGGATCGTGACAGTCGACTCTGCTTTTTTTCTCTTAGGGCACTTGCTGGGGGTAAGAACCAGCTGCATTATCCTGAAGTCACCTGGCTTTGAGGAAGCCCAAATTGGTCAATTAGCCCACAAAGACCACAAGGAAAGCCCCTGAAACTAAAGGGAAAGAGAGGATGCTGATCAGGCCCCGATGCTCCAGCCCAAACCTCCCACCCCACTCGTTGCCTTCTCACTTCAGCTGCCTTCTGACTGCAGCCACAAGAGAGATCTCCAGCAGAACCCTCCTAAATTCCTGACCCACAGAAACCTCAAGAGATAATAAAATGATTGCTGTTTGAAGCCACTATGATTTGGGGGTGATTTCATAATATAAATTACAGAAATAGAAAATATAAATTATCTGGCACACAGTAGGTGCTCAGTAAGTGGTAGCTGTTATTTTGTACTTGCAAGAGGTAGAGTTACTATGTGCAAAATCCCCAACACCTAAATTATTTTTCCAGTAAACTTCCATCGACATAAACTTAGGGATCGGTGCCCACAGTTCCACTCAATGTATTTTAATCCTGTTACCAAAATAAGGTAGACTGATCGATACTCCTCAGCAGGGAAGAGCTCATTTTGGAGCAATGCTAGAGCAGTACTACTATTGCCATTTTTTGAGGAGGATTTTGTGTTTAAGAAATACATATAAATTTGTCCATAACTTTAGAATCCATGCCAGTGGTTAATTATATTTCCTGGCCCCATTGTCTCCCGGGGGTGGCATGTTGAGACCAATAGGTTTGTTTTTTTTCTTTTGAGGCTGAGTTTTGCCCTTGTTGCCCAGGCTGGAGTGCAATGGCCAATCTCGGCTCATCTCAAGTTCCACCTGCCAGGTTCAAGAAATTCTCCTGCTTCAGTCTCCTGTGTAGCTGGGACTACAGGCAGATACCACCATGCTTGGCTAATTTTGTATTTTTAGTAGAGACAAGATTTCTTCATGTTGGTCAGGCTTGTCTCGAACTCCCGACCTCAGGTGATCTGCCTGCCTTGGCCTCCCAAAGTGCTAATATGGTTTTTTTTTTTTGAGATGCAGTTTTGTTCTTATTGCCCAGGCTGGAGTGCAAAGCCGTAATTCCAGCTCATTGCAACCTCCACCTCCTGAGTTCAAGCGATTCTCCTGCCTCAACCTCCCGAGTAGCTGGGACTACAGATGTGCGCCACCATGCCAGGCTATTTTTTTGTATTTAGTAGAGATGGGTTTTACCATGTTGGTCAGGCTGGTCTTGAACTCCTGATCTCAGGTGATCCACCCACCCTTGGCCTCTCAAAGTGCTGGGATTACAGGCGGGAGATCCTGCACCTGGCCCAGCCTATATGTTTTGAATTAAGATTAATGTGACCTATTGAAAAATGCCTTAATTGTATATTTTTAAAATTGCAAAAGCAGTATATGCTCATGGTAAGAGCACAAAATGAAGATATATATGAAAATCTCTCACCCCCTTAATAATTCCCCGCCCCCATCCCCAACCACTGACATGATTTAAACATTATCAGTAGCCTGGTATGCATTCTTCCACATCCTTTTTCTTGCTTATATGAACACAGCGAACATAAATATGTCTATCAATGTATCAATATATGTATATATAAAGATATTTAGTTGGTAGCTTTTATTAAAATGGAGTCATAGTATACAATCATCTTAGTTTGCTTTTTTCTCTTGATGGTGTACCCCAGTTTCTACACATTAGTGTGTATACATCTGCATTTATTTCCTATGGCCGCTGTAATAAATTACCACCCATTTAGTTGCTTAAAATGGCATGGATTTATTCTCTTACAGTTCTGGAGGTCAGAAGTCTGAAAGCAGTTTCACTGGCCTGTGGTCAAGCCTAAAGATGTCGGGGCTACGTTCTTCTGGAGCTTTGAGCTTCTGGTGGCTCCATGTATCCCTCGGGTTGTGTTACCTTTCTCTGCTCTTGAAGCGGATCACGCTAACCTCTGCTTCCGCTGCCATAGCGCTTTCTGTTCTTCTGTTGTACATTCCTTTCTGTCCAATCCCCCCAACTTTTTTTTTCTGGAACAGAATCTTGCTATGTTGCCCAGGCTGGAGTGCAATGGCGTGATCTCAGCTCACTGCAACCTCTGCCTCCCAGGTTCAAGCGTTTCACCTGCTTCAGCCTCCTAAGTAGCTGGGATTACAGGTGTGTGCCACCATGCCTGGCTAATTTTTGTATTTTTAGTAAAGTTGGGATTTTGCCATGTTGGTCAGGCTGGTCGCAAACTCCTGGCCTCGGGATCCACTCACTTCAGCCTCCCAAAGTGCTGAGATTACAGGAGTGAGCCTCCATGCTCAGCCTCTGTTTCCTTCCTATGACCCTTGTGATTAGAGTATGGCCCATTTTAATCTCTCCATCTCACGATGTGTAACTTAATCACATCTGCAAAATCCATTTTGCCATCAAGGCAACATTCACAGGTTCTAGGGATTAGGAGCTGGATAATTTTGGGGGACATTATTCAGCTTGCCACAATGTCTAAATTCATCTTTTAGTATTATGTATTTATACAAAAGCATACATTTTACATAAAAGGGACACTGTCTGCTGGGTGCAGACTCTATCTGCTGGCTCATGCCTATAATTCCAGCACTTTGGAAGGCTGAGGCAGGCAGATCACAAGGTTAGAGATTGAGACCATCCTGGCCAACATGGTGAAACCCCATCTCTACTAAAAATACAAAAATTAGCCAGCTGTGATGGCATGTGCCTGTAATCCCAGCTGCTTGGGAGGCTGAGGCAGGAGACTCGCTTGCACCGGAGAGTCAGAGGTTGTAGTGAGTGGAGATCGTGCCACTGCACTCCAGCCTGGCAACAGAGTGAGACTTCATTGAAAAAAAAGGGTCTCTCTCATATGTGCTGGAATTTTTTTAAAGTGTAATTTAAAACTTTTTTAATGCTTTCTGCACCAACACCCTTTTTTTATGCGTTCTTTCTTTTTTTTAAAATATCTTTGCAGACACTCTTCAGTTTTTTTTTGTTTGTTTTTAAAGACAGTCCCACCAGGTTGCCCAGGCTGGTCTAAAACTCCTGAGCTCAAACAATCCTCCTGCCTCAGTCTACTGGAGTGCTGGGATTACAAGCATAAGCGACTGCACCTGGCCCCCCACCCTCTTTTAGAGTTACTTGTGTTAACGTGTATCTTATATTTCTTCATATTCACATAATCAAACACGGTAGTCCCCCCTTATGCTTCAAGACCCCTCCTAGATGTCTGAACCTGCAGACAGAATTCAGTCCTATACAGTATATACTTTTTTCTTATACATACCTATAATAAAAGTTCATTTATAAAATTGGCAGAGTAAGAAATTAACAGTAACTTGTAATACAATAGAACAATTATAACGATATTCTGTAATAAAAGTTGTGTGAATGTGGTCTCGCTCTCAAAATATCTATTACACTCTAGTCACCTGTTTTCAGAAGGTGACTGGCTGTGGTAGCTGAAACTGTGGAAATCAAAACCTCAGGTAAGGAGTGACTACTATACATATTGCAAATAAAACACAAATCTGGGCCGGCTCGGTGTTTCACACCTGCAATCCCAGCACTTTGCTTTGAGAGGCCAAGGAAGTTGGATCATGAGGTCCAGAGTTTGAGACCAGCTTGACCAACATGGTGAAACCCTGTCTCTACCAGAAATACAAAGATTAGCCTGACGCGCTTGTAATTCCAGCTACTCAGGAGGCTGAGGTAGGAGAATTGCTTGAACCTGGGAGGTGGAGTTTGCAGTGAGTTGAGATGGCGCCACTGCACTCTAGCCTGGGCAACAGAGAGAGACTTGGTCTCAAAAACACACAAACACACACAAAAAACCCAAATCTGATTTAGTTAAGGAGAGACTTTATTTGAAGTGATTATTGCAAATGGAGATTGGTGATGACAGTGGGAAGGGTTCCTGAAGGTGGAGGGGGACTACTCCCTACCTGTGGGAAGTGGAATGAAAAGGTGGCTCAATTGGATAAGATCAGAGAATGTTTCACCCTGAGGCTAGCTTTTTAGGAGGGGCTATTAAGGAGGGGTTACCTGCAGCTCAGACTCAGAGTGGGTAAAAGTTCAGAGGTATGGAGAGGAAGAGAAATTTAACCAAAATCTTTGGGGGGGAAAAAAAAGGATGAGAGGTTTCTTTTCTTTTCTTTTTTGGAGACAGACTCTTACTCTGTTGCCTAAGCTGAAGTGCAGTGGCCTGATCTCACCTCACTGCAACCTCTGCCTTCTGGGTTCAAGCGGCTCTCCTGCCTCAGCCTCCCGAGTAGCTGGCATTACAGGCGCGCACCACCACGAGCAGCTAATTTTTGTATTTTTAGTAGAGACGGGATTTCACCACATTGGCCAGACTGGTCTGGTACTCCTGACCTCCGGTGATCCCGCCGCCTTGGCCTCCCAAAGTGCTGGAATTACAGGTGTAAATCACCACACCCGGCCTAGGGAGGTTTCTTTCTTTCCTATTTAGAGACGGGGTTTCACCATGTTGGCCAGGATGGTCTCGATATCCTGACCTCGTGATCCACCCGCCTCGGCCTCTCAAAGTGCTGGGATTACAGGCGTGAGCATCGCGCTTCATTGGTTTTCCAGGAGCTCAGGGAGGGTTTAATGAGTTGTTTACTTTACGAAAGTGAGATCTTAAATGTGCTTCTAATGTCCTCTTGTTTCATGATATGCTTGCATGATAATAATTAGTCCTCTATGGATGACCACATTCTTAGTTTTCAAGGTTTTTGGAGGTCCAGAGTTGAGACCAGGTTGTAGTGAGTGGAGATCGTGCCACTGCCCTCCAGCCTGGCAACAGTGCAGCTGCTAAACTTGGGGTTCCTGAAGCCATATTTCATTTTCAAAAGTTTTTTTTCTTCTAGACTCCTCTTACAGAATTGCCAGCTTGTCTGCACAGCCTGTCTATTCGAACATACGTTTATTTTGCCCCACCTCAACCCCCAAAGGAGGTGGCCAGGAAAAAGAAAGGTCCCAACGCCCTTCCTTTTGTCTTCTGGATCTCCTCCTTTCCTGAAGCAGGGGATCAGTCACAGGAACTTTTCGACCCCAGATCTTAGTCTCTCTTAATCCCTCTTGGGTCCGCAGAAGCCTCGCAAGGCGTGGCCAGAGCAGGTCTTCCCGGCCGAGAGCCAGGGGTTGGCACCGTCTCGCTCGCTGCCTGGCACGGCGGGGACAAATGAGTTCGGAAAGGCAAAACCGACACACCGCGAGGAAAGGGATACGCCTCCATCCACGCCACAAAGGCACCTTTCCAAGATCTTTAAGGATCTTATCCATGTTTTTGCAGGAAAAAGCGACACCTGAAGCTCCTTCAGGTTTCTTTTTTTGGCGGCGCCTCGCTCTGTTGTACAGACTGGAGTGCAAAGACGCGATACCGGCTCACTGCAACCTCCGCCGCCAGGGTTCAAGCGATTCTCCTGCCTCAGCCTCCAGAGTAGCTGGGATTACAGGCGCCCACCACCACGCCCGGCTCGTTTTTGTATTTTTAGCGGAGACGGGGGTTTCACCGTGTTTTCCGGGCTGGTCTCGAACTCCTGACCTCGGGTGATCCACCCGCCTCCGCTTCCCAGAGTGTTGGGATTACAGGTGTGGGCCAAAGAGCCCCACCAGCCTTTAGTTATTATTATTATTGAGACGGAGTTTCGCTCTCGTTACTCAGGTGGGAGTGCAGTGGCGCGATCTCGGCTCACCGCAATCTCCGCCTCCCCTTCGTTGTTTTAATGAAGCCACCAAGTACCCTTCAGACAGAGGGAGGGAGCGTGGGAGGGAAGGGGCGGGGTCAGTCTGTCCTTCCAGTTTGCGGAGTTCAGGCTCACTCGCTGCTCACTCATCGCTTCTTCGCTCGGAAGTCACCTACAATAACCTCGTGTCACCGTATCTTGTGATTTCAAACAAGGAACCCTAGAAACCTGAAAGGCACACTGGGTGCCACTCGACAATGAGGCTCGGCTGAGAAGAAGACAAAAAAAATTGCTTTTTCTCCTCCTGCCACCCTGGAGGTGCCAGGTTGTAATCTGCAAATGCATTGTCTGGCCCTTAGGGTTTGACAGTTAATGATTGGTCGCTGAGGGAAGCCTGGTGGAGGAGCGAGAGGGACGCGAGCCAGCGAACGAGGGAGGGAGGGAGCGCGGAGCCCGAGCCACGGGTCTCGGGCGCCGGAGACGCGCAAGGGCGCCCATGGAGGCAGCGTCGCCGGCGGGCCCTGGCTCCCCTGAGCCCCTCGCCGAGGGAGCGGCGGGCGAGTTCTCCAGCCTGCTGCGCAGGATAAAAGGCAAACTCTTCACCTGGTGAGTGGAACGCGCGCGATGCAGCTCCGCTGGGGCACTGGGGCCGCTGCGGGCCCGACGCGCACGTGGACACGGAGCACGAGCTCTGAGGCCCGGGCAGGGAGGCAGAGGCTGCACGGACTTCGCTTCCGGGTTCAACACGTGCGCTAGGGATGCTGCGCTTCACCTGGCCTCGGAGAGCACATCGTGTGCCTCCCTCGGCTCCCTGTTCGAAATCATTGCAATGTATTTTAGAGGATTTGGGGGGGGGGCGTGGGGATCCACCCTGTTGGCACTGTTAGGTCAGTCTTCGGTGGCGCGCCGCTGGGGAGGGGACCAGGTCCCCAGGGATGCTGTGAAGGAGGGGTGCCCGCCTCGGGCTGGGGAGGTGGGTGAGCGCCACTTCCTGGCGCTGGCGGCCTCATTCCGTCTACTGCGGAGCCCGCCAGACCCGGCGCGATGATTCAAGAGTTGACACAAGTGAGAGATCCTGGTTAAGTTTTGTGCTGCTGCCAGGCGGGAGGGAGACCAGAGCCAGGTTTCTTTCCTGGGCTTGAGCCAGGTGACATGCCACCCCCGGGCTGGGGTCCAGGGAAGCCTGTTTGTGCTGTCAATATGCTTGGTGCGAAGTAGGACCAAATGTTTTTAAGGAGTGGACAGAGACTCTGGGGAAAGCATTTCTGTTGTTGCCGGAGGACTTGTGCTCTGGAAATGAGAGAACCAGGACCTAAATAGTGAAAGGCATTATTGAGCGTTCGCTCTGTGTCAGGTACTGTAACAACAATATATATGGATAATATCAACGAATCCTCACCACTTTAGATGTCACCATTGTTATATCCACTTGAACGCTGGAGAAACTAAGAGGGCTAAACAATTTGCCCCAGACCTGTAAGGAGTGGTGCCTGCAAGCCCTGGTCTAAACAGTGCTGGCCACTGCCACCTCATGAAACAGACAGGCTCTCTTTTTCTTTTTCTTTCTTTCTTGAGACAGAGTTTCGCTCTTGTTGCCCAGGCTGGAGTTCAGTGGCACGATCTTGCCTCACTGCAACCTCCGACTCCTGGGTTCAAGCGATTCTCCTGCCTCAGCCTCCCAAGTAGCTGGGATTACAGGCATGCACCACTGCACCTGGCTAATCTTGCATTTTTAGTAGAATCAGGGTTTCTCCATGTTGGCCAGGCTGGTCTCGAACTCCCCACCTCAGGTGATCAACCTGCCTGGGCCTCCCAAAGTGCTGGGATTACAGGTGTGAGCCACTGGCCTGGCCTGATTTTTTTTTCGTGGTAACAAAGCAAATTTCCCTTTAAAGATTGTGAAAGATATGTCCGGAAAAGCCATACCATTTAAAAAACTAGATCAATAAAGGTGTAAGCATTTTCTATCATACAAATATAGTTTTAAATTGATGCATGTGTTTAAAGGGGAAAGTTGCTAAAAACCACCTTGCAGCATCCAGATGTGTCTGTCTTGATACATTTGTTATAAGTTCTCAGCTGGGAGGAAATTGAGCTGTAATAGTTAAGGATACTCACATTCTGGACCCAAATCCTGGCTGGGTGACCTTGGACAAGTCACTTAACTTCCCTGTGCTCCAGTTTTCTTTCTTCCTTTTTTTTCCTTTGAGACAGAGACTCGGTCTACCCTCCAGGCTAGAGTGCAGTGGTGTGATCTTGGCTAACTGCAACCTTAGCCTTCCTGGTTCAAGTGATTCTCCTGCCTCAGCTTCCCAAGTAGCTGGGATTACAGATGTGTACCACCATACCCAGCTAATTGTTTTGTATTTTTAGTAGAGATGGCGTTTCCCCATGTTGACCAGGCTGGTCACACACTCCTGATCTGATTTGCCCACCTTGGCCTCCCAAAGTGGTGGGATTACAAGCGTAAGCCACTGCACCTGGCCTGTGCTCCAGTTTTCTTATTTGTAAAATGGAGGTAATAACAGTACCTGCCTTGTAGGGCTGTTAGGAGGATTAGTTGGGTGACCAGGTAGGAGAGGGCAGACAGAGCCTGGCTCTCTTCAGTGCTCTGCATGTGTTAGTTGTCACCATCAGCTCTCTATTCTTGGGTGATGGGAACATGTGGTAATTGCTTCAGGAATGCCAGTGGCCTTGAGGCTGGGGAGGTGATATGGCAGGCAGACATCTGTTTAACAAGATGTGATAAGAATTAACAATGATTTTTTTTTCTTTTTCTTTTTTTCTTTTGAGACCGAGTTTTGCTCTTGTTGCCCAAGGTGGAGTGCATGACACAATCTTGGTTCACTGCAACCTTTGCCTCCCAGGTTCAAGTAATTCTCCTGCCTTAGCCTCCCTAGTAGCTGGGATTACGTATGCCAGCCACCACGCCTGGCTAATTTTGTATTTTTAGTAGAGATGGGGTTTCTTCATGTTGGTCAGGGTGGTCTCGAACTCCTGACCTCTGGTGATCCACCTGCCTCAGTCTCCAAAGTGCTGGGATTACAGGCATGAGCCACCACGCCCGGCCTCCACACACAAATTTTTTGAGGTTATCCTTTCTTATGTAATAGCTGGTTGTGGGTACCTTTACATTCCATATGGCTGAAGTTGTTGGTTTTTTTTTTTTGGAGACGAAGTTTTGCTCTTGTTGCCCAGGCTGGAGTGCAATGGCTTGATCTCGGCTCACCGAAACCTCTGCCTCCCAGGTTCAAGCAATTCTCCTGCCTCAGCCTCCTGAGTAGCTGGGATTACAGGCACGCACTCCCACCACCTGGCTAATTTTGTATTTTTAGTAGAGACGAGGTTTCTCCATGCTGGTCAGGCTGGTCTTGAAGTCCTGACTTCAGGTGATCGGTGCATCTCAGCCTCCCCAAGTGCTGGGACTACAGGCGTGAGCCACCACACCCGGCCATGGACAAAGTTCTTTAACAGCAGGAGTGCGGTTTTTCTGTTCAATATCTCTTGCAACCCTTAGCACAGGAATGAATGAATGAGTGAATGACTGAGGGACGACAAAGGTTCCTACCTCTGGCAGGCATCCAAGCACTTGGATTTTGAATTAATGCAGTTTCTCTTTATCTGACCCAGCAGTCGGAAAAGAGTGGTTTACCAGATAACCAGCACTCCTTATACTTAATATTTTGAACTTTGTTGTCAAAACTCATGTCCCAGCTGTGAGTTTAGCTTTGTGAATCCCCACCTGTGGCCAGGGAACCAAGGGTAGGATAGCACAGAAAGAGGCTGGTGAATGGGTGTGATGTGTTATCATCATACGGACAAGATGCAGAGGAATATTTATAACCACATAGGTCATTTCTCCTTTTACCAAAAAGGGGCAAGAGCAGCCTTTTCGGGCAACTGGGTACTAAATATAGGGAGAAGACTAGGACCTAGACTTTGTTCTGTTTTCATTATGAGGAGGATATGTTCTAAGTGACCCCAGCTCCTAATATACCTGCCCCCAGAGGGTACAGACAACTTTTCTCTATGATTAGGAATATCAGATCACACATTAAATAAAAGTTTATTGAGGCTGGGCACGGTGGCTCACGCCTGTAATCTCAGTACTTTGGTAGGCTGAGGTGGGCGGATTATCTGAGGTCAGGCATTCCAGACCAGCCTGGCTAACACGGTGAAACTCTGTTTCTACCAGAAATACAAAAAAAAAAAAAAAGAAAAAAAAATTAGCCAAGTGTGGTGGTACAGCCCTGTTATCCCAGCTACACAGAGTCTGAGGCAGGAGAATCGCTCGATCCAGGGAGGCAGAGGTTACAGTGAGCTGAGATTGCATCATTGCACTAAAAGAGAAAAAGAAAAGTTTATTGAACACTTACTATGCCCCAGGCATTCATGATAATGAGAATCATATACTCCTTAGTGAACCCTGAAATTTTGGCTTTTGTCATTTGTTGCTGTCAACTTAAGTGAAAAATATTGTGATAGAAGGCCATGGACTTCCAGGAATGTCTGAGAATACTTCTTATTTGTTTTTTAATTATTGTTATTATTTGAGACAGGGTCTGTCTCTGTTGGCCAGGCTGGAGTACAGTGGCATGATCATGGCTTACTGCAGCCTCGACCTCCATGACCCAAGTGATCCTCCCACCTCAGCCTCCTGAGCAGCTGGGACTACAGGCATGCACCACCATGCCCTACTAATTTTTATTTTTTATTTTTTTTTTTCCTGTAGAGACAGGGTTTCACCATATTGCCCAGGCTGGTCTCAAACTCATAGGCTCAAGTGATCTGCCTGCCTTGGCTTTCCAAAGTGTTGGGATTACAGGTGTGGGCCACTGCGCCTGGTCTTATTTAATTGTATACTGTGACACAGTTTATATTCTGATGCATAGGTCCTGATTCATATATATGTTTTAATTTTCGTAGGGACAAAATCTTACAGTGTTGCTCAGACTAAACTTGAACTGTTGGGCTCAAGCAATCCTCCCGTCTTGGTGTCCCAAAATGCTGGGATCATAGGCATGAGTCACTGCTCCAGGCCTATTCATGTATTTTTAAAATGTATATTCCTTATAACAACCATCCATTTTATATCTCTAGCATAAAACCTTTAGTTATTATTTTATATATTTATCTTTTTCCCAAAAAATAGATGGTAAGCTTTTCGAGGGCATGGATTTTATCATATTCCTTTCGTAGCAGAGTGCTGGACATGGTTCATTCATTGATTCTTTTTTCTTTTTTTACTTTTTTAAAAAACTTTTTTAAAAGATGGGGCTTTAGCATGATGGCCAGGCTGGTCTTAAACTCCTGACCTCTGGTGATCCACCCACCTCGGCCTCCCAAAATGCTAGGATTACAGGCGTGAGCTATTGTGCCCAGCCCATTCATTGATTCTTTCATTCACCAAGCCTCAGACATTTATAATGTTCTAGGCTTCAGACTAGTCTGTTTGGCCATGTAGAATAGGACTAAGATCCTGCCCTAGAGAAAATTCATAATAAAATTATGGTAAGAAGTTACAAGTGCTATAAAGATGAGTGTTCAGAAATGGCACAAAAGAGGGCAGAGACCAAGTCTACCGCAGTAAGATACGATTGGGAGCTCGAGAGGGAAGATGATCAGGATGACGAAGCATGAGTGAGTTTTCAAGGAGGCCTGGGTGGGGAGGGGCCGTCTAGGCTGGGAAGTGTCGGAAAATGTTTCGCTTAAGGAACTTCAAGTAGCTTGGTGTGAAGGGGGCATGGGCTGGAGGAGGGAAATAATTGGTGGTCAGTCTACACCCACATTCCTTTGTTTTCTGGAGATGGAGTCTTGCCCAGGCTGGAGTGCAGTGGTGTGATCTCCTGAGTTCCATGGAGTCTCCTATCTCAGCCTCCTAAGTAGCTGGGATTATAAGCATGGACCACCATGCTTGGCTGAATTTTTTTTCTTTTTATTTGAGATGGAGTCTTGCTCTATTGCCCAGTCTGGAGTGCACTACAATCTCTGCCTCCTGGGTTCAAGTGATTCTCCTGCTTTAGCCTTCCTAGTAGCTGGGAATACAGGTGCCCACCACCATGCCCAGCTAATTTTTTAAATTTTTAGTAGAGACGGGGTTTCACCATGTTGGACAGACTGGTCTCGAACTCCTGACCTCGTGATTCGCCCTTCTCAGCCTCCCAAAGTGCTGGGATTACAGGTGTGAGCCACCACGCCTGGCCAACACCCACACTCCTTGTTATCGTCTAGTAACAAGTCTGGGGTAGACCTGTGCTTTCTCCTTTCATTTTGGTTTCCGCTTTCCAAAGGGTAAAGCCCAGACGTTTTGAAGGAGTCAGTCATTCAGCTGTGCTTAACCGTATAGCCTTTATCCAATCAACAGACATCTACCGGGTGTTCGCTGTGTATGCAGCACAAATCCGAAGCTGGCATGTAGCCCTGCTGGAGGGTATTGTTTTTTAGTGTTATTTAAACAAAGATGTAAAGTTAGGGATCTTTTGTGGCTTGTGCAGTTCGCTGGGGAATTGGGAACTCTAGATTCTACGAATCTCCATAAATTTTCCTCTCTCCCCCCTTTTTACTATGAAATTATTTAATATCTGCCATTCTAGTAGACTCCAGGAGTCAGGAATCATATCTAGTTTTGGCCACTGTTGTATCTATACTCTGATTATTTTGTTACTGACCTTGCAATAGATTCACAATAAATATGGGATGCATGACTGAGAATGAATCCTTAATACCAATGGGCATTGTATACAAGGTTATATCTTTTTTTTTTAGAAAGGTTACATCTTTTTAAGAAAGGTTACATCTTTTTTTTTTTAAGAAAGGTGACATTTTTTTTTTTTTTTTTTTTTTTAGAAAGGGTACATCTTTTTTCCCACTCAGCACTGTATGTTTGTGACCCAGTCATGCTGTTTTGTTCATCTAGTGTGTTTCGAAACCTCAGGCTTTTTGACATTCTGAGCTTACTAATTCTTTTTTTCTTTCTTTCTTTTTATTTTTTTGGAGATGGAGTCTCATTCCAGGCTGGAGTGCAGTGGCGTGATCTTGGCTCACTACAACCTCCCCTCCTGGTTCAAGTGATTTTCTTGCCTCAGCCTCCTGAGTAGCTGGGATTACAGACACCTGCCACCACACTTGACTAATTTTTGTATCTTTGGTGGAGACGGGGTTTTATCATTCTGGCCAGGCTGGTCTCAAACTCCTGACCTCAAGTGATCCACCCACCTTGGCCTCTCAACGTGCTGGGATCAGCCACCGTGCCCAGCCTTGAGTTGACTAATTCTTTGTTGGGGCTGTTCTGTGCGTTGTAAGATGTAGGTCCCTGGCTTCTGCTTAATGAAAGCCAGTCTAGCATCCTCGCCCCCACTCCTAGTTGTGATAATCCAAAATGTCTCCAAACATTGCCAAATGTCTCCTGGGGGACAAAATCATCCCTGGTTGAGAACCACTGAGCTAGTCTATTGTTTTTACCTGCTACAGAGTATTCTTGGTTCCACGGTCCACGAGTGTTAGACAACCAGACAATTTCCAGCTCCCAGCCTCCACAAACATCACTGTGATGATCACTCTTACATGTCCTGTATGTGCTGAAGAAAGAGATGACGGCCAGGCTTGGGTCTGAGTCCCTTTAGGTAGAGGGGAAGGGGATGGACACTAGGCTGGGGAAACTCTGGGCACCACAGGACCGAAGTTGATTTCTGTGATTCAGTGACCCTCCATTAAGCTATTTCTATCAGCTGCTCTGGAAGAAGGAGGAGGCAGCCTCTCTAGATTGCTGCCCATTAGCCTAAGGAGCTTGGAGAGGGAGGGTGGAGGAATGACTGCTGGCTGGACAGCCTGAACCTGTTTTATTAATTTCTCAACAGTGCAGGGAGTTGTTAAAGGGGCAGGCATGTACTGTAGGGAGAGGTAAGAGTGGAATTGGAAAGCTTTTCTCTAGCACACCCTCCACTGTGCCTCTGGCCCCTGTCTCTGACCCCGGCTGTAGTCACCTTCTTCCCCTAGACCAGTTCTAGACAGCCTTTCGGTTATACCTTCTTTTCTTTGCTTCTTCCTTCTGGTTGACTTGAAGGAAGTCGGTGCCTATTCCCCATCTTGACAGCATTTCCAGAATAGTCCTAGAGCCCACCTCCCCCTTTATCCGTATTGTCACCAGTGCAGTTCAAGCCTTTATCATATCTCAGACTCTTGTAATAACTTCCATCCATGCTCCCACCAGCCCCCTCCCAATCGTCTTGCTACACAGAAGTCAGAATGCTGAATAAAACGAGAGTATTAATAGCTGTCATCAAATGAACTTGCTGTGTACAGGCACCCTACTTACATTTCATCAATCCTCATGACAATCCTATAAAAATAGGTTTTTAAAAATTATTTTATTTTTTTTAAAGACGGGGTTTCACTGTATTGGTCAGGCTGGTCTTGAACTTCTGACCTCAGGTGATCCGCCCGCCTCAGCCTCTCAAAGTGCTGGGATTACAGGCGTGAGCCACCGCGCCAAGCAAAAATAGGTTTTTTAGTCTGTTTTGACGGAGCAGATAAGTAACTTCCTCAGGATACTTGGCTGGTGAGAGGCTGAGCTGAGATAGATTAATTTGTTTCTAAAACCCAGACCTGCTTTACTATTTCAGAAGTCTCATGTGATATAACCAGTTTACCCAAAAAAATTAAAAGAAAAAAAGAAATCTCACTGCATTATGTTCAGGCTGAAGTCCTTTCGGGATTCTTCCCACCACCTGCGCCAGTGGTTTGCAGACTGGAGGAGCTCTCGGGGTTCCCTGGAGGTTCTTGGGGTTCACCATGGGACGCAAGTAGGGAATAGGAGCCGGCGGGCTTCGCGGCTGGCCTCTCGCGCCCACCAGGGTATGTTGCTATTGCTTGGTTTATAGTGGGGCTTTGATGCAGGGTCCATAACGGTAATACTGTACACTGGAGAACTTACAAACAAGAGAAACTTATCTCACACAGTCTGGAGGCCTGGAGGTCTGAGACTGAGGTGTCTGCAGGTTTGGTGTCCCTGGTTCATAGTCAGCCGTTTTCTTGCTGTGTCCTCACATGGTAAAAAGGATTTGGGAGCTCTCTGGAGTCCCTTTTGTAAGGGCACTAACTATTTATGTAGACTCCACCTTCATGACCTGATCATCTCCCAGAGGCCCCCTCCAATAGAATCACGTTAGGGATTAAGTGTCAACGTACGAATTTTGAGGAGACACAAATATTAAGTCTATAGCAATGCTGTTTGAAGAAAGGGGTCTGTCTCTAAAACAAATCTGAAAGCCACTGTTTATTGGTTAAAGCTGAAACTGATGCTCCTCCTCCTTCTCTTCTTTCCCTCCTCTCTTCCTCTTTCTTCTTCCTCTTCTTTTTTTCTTTTTTTTTTTGAGACAGAGCCTTACTCTGTCTCCAGACACCAGGCTGGAGTGCAGTGGCACAATCTCAGCTCACTGCAACCTCCACCTCCCAGGTTCAAGCAATTCTCCTGCCTCAGCCTCCCGAGTAGCTGGGATTACAGGCACACGCCACCATGCCCAGCTAACTTTTTTTGTATTTTTAGTAGAGATGGGGTTTCACCATGTTGACCAGGATGGTCTCGATCTCTTGACCTCGTGATCCACCTGCCTCGGCCTCCCAAAGTGCTGGGATTACAGGCATGAGCCACTGTGCCCGGCCTCTTCTTCCTATTTACCTGAACGTAATAATTCTTTTTTTTAGTTTTTTTTTTTAAATTGTGGTAAAATATGCATAACATAATATAGAATGTACCATTTTAGCCATTTTTATGGGTACCATTAAGGGGCATTAAGTACATTTGTAATACTTCCAGCCATCACCAGTATCCATTTCCAAAGCTTGTTTATTATCCCAAACAGAAACTCTGTACATTTCCAATAATAACTCTGCACTCCCCCTCCCCAGCCACTAGGACTGGCAGCTCCCATTCTACTTTCCGTCTCTCTGAATTCGACTTCTCTAGATACTGCATGACACGAAATCATATGGCACTTGTCATTTTGTTGGAGCTCAGGCTTCTCGGCATGAACTATGAGGCTTTCCATCATTGGCCCACTTACCTCTCCAGGCTCCCCTCTCAGAATGTCCCTCTCTCATTTGGCACTGGGTCCAACGACACGGACCTGCCGGTGACTCCCTTGTGCAAGCCTTACCTGCACCTTTGCACCTGTAGTTCCGTCCTGGGATGTGTTCTCTGTCAACACCAACTTGAGAAGTCTTCCCTGATTCCTCTCTTCCCTCATGGCACACATCTTCAGTTGGGTTCCCCTCTGTGTACCTGCTCCTACCTCATCATTACACGTCCTGTATTGTAGCATGAAGTATCATTATTGGTTGCCTGGGAGAGGGCCTTTTTAAAAATTTTTTTATTTATTTTATTTTTTGGGTTTTTTTTCCTATTGTTCTTGGGAGAGGGCCTGTGAAAGGACAGAGATGATAGTTCACCTCTGAAGTTCCGGCAGGACTTTATGCCTGGCACAGAACTGAATTGGCAGCAATTCCTCCCGTGAGATACCCCCCGAGTTAAGACTGAAATAAAAATTAAGCTGTTTCTGAAGAACTTTCAGAGATTTCTGAAGGGAGCCACCTTTGTGGAAGAAGTGTTGCCGCCCCAGGAAATCGCTTGTGTAGGCATGTTTTGGTGCGTTCATTAAAAAGCTCTAGTAGACTGGGTGAGGAGGTTGCTTATGCCTGTGATCCCAGCACTTTGGGACACCAAGCCGGGAGGCTCTCTGGAGCTCAGGAGTTCAAGACTAGCCTGGGCAACAAAGTGAGACTCCTGTCTCTACAAAATAAATAACTAAATAATTAATTAGCCATGTGCAGGGGGGCAGGCCTATAATCCTAGCTGCTTAAAAGGCTGGAGCAGGAGGATCACTTGAGCTCATGAGTCCAGGATTTCAAAGTCACTCCATTGCACTCCAGCCTGTGCAACAGAGTAAGTCCCTATCTGCAAAAGAAAAAGCGATAAAAACTTCCTTATGTCGTGATTTACTGAAGATCATCTGAGAGAACTAATCATTTCACACAGGTTAACTTTCCAGATAACTTAAAACCCATTCTTTTTTTTACTTTATTTATTTATTTTTATTTCTTTGTTTGTCAAAGACAGCTGAAAAAACTTATTCTTCTTTTTTTTTGAGACGGAGTTTCGCTCTTGTTACCCAGGCTGGAGTGCAATGGCGTGATCTCGGCTCACCGCAACCTCTGCCTCCTGGGTTCAGGCAATTCTCCTGCCTCAGCCTCCTGAGTAGCTGGGACTACAGGCACGCGCCACCATGCCCAGCTAATTTTTTGTATTTTTAGTAGAGACGGGGTTTCACCATGTTGACCAGGATGGTCTCGATCTCTGGACCTCGTGATCCACCTGCCTCAGCCTCCCAAAGTGCTGGGATTACAGGCATGAGCCACCACGCCTGGCCAAAAACTCATTCTTTTAAGCATTAAAATTCACTTTTAAGTCCAGTCAAATGACACTATTTGTGTAATGGATTATTAACTTCTGCGAATTCATTTATTCATAATTTTGGCAGCAATTCTTTGAGGTTTAATTGATTTGTACTCAACAGCTGTCTCAGGTAGGCCAAGCCATTTATGGACTTAGTGGTCCTTAGTGCAACTAATCCTGAAGATTCTGCCAAGAAAAGAAAGCATTATTTAAAAATGTTTATGGCATATTTAAGACAAATATTTGAGACTACTCTTCTTTTGATAAACAAAGTACATTTAACATGAGAGCAGCTTTTCTCAGGATTCAGGATCATCATCATCAGCCGTTTTCTGCTGAGAGGCCACAGCATGTTCATGGAGCATTGATATGAATTATTTGTCTGATTTGTTTCAGCCTTTTTTCTCCCACGTTGTCACATGTGGTTTTTTTCTGTTACCAATCATATCTCTAGAACCCTGTGTTCTTTCTAAAGTATGAGTTCTACCGTATTGACACTGTAGAAACCAGATAACTCCATTTCTTAGAATTGCTTATGAAGTATAAATAGGCCCCAAATAAATATTGGAATAGTTTTCATTTTAATAAATGATACAACCTTTCAATCCAGAGATTTTGAGCTGTTTATTTTAGAAGATGACAGGAATCTATGTATTTATTTATTTTTTTGAGATAGAGTCTCACTCTGTCCCCCAGGCTGGAGTGCAGTGTTGCCATTTTTGGCTCACTGCAACCTCTGCCTCCCGGGTTCAAGCAGTTCTCCTGCCTCAGCCTCCTGAGTAGCTTGGATTACAGGCACGCACAACCATGCCCGGCTAATTTTTGTATTTTTAGGACAGACGGTATTTCACCATATTGGCCAGGCTGGTGTCAAACTCCTGACCTCAAGTGATCCACCCGCCATGGCCTCCCAAAGTGCTGAGATTACAGGCATGAGCGTCTGCACCCAGCAGGAGCCTATGTTATTTAAAGCCATCAGACAAGTGATTTGTCACAAAAACTTGGTTATTTATGTTAATGATACACGGAGAGATTCCATGAAAAACCACAGGTAAGTCCCAAACTTCTTTCTAGTCATCTCTTTTTTCTTTTTTTTTTGAGACAGAGTCTCACTCTGTCACTCAGGTTGGAGTGCAGTAGGACAAACATGGCTGCCTGCAGCCTCAACCTCCTAGGCTCAAACAGTCCTCCAGCCTCAGCCTCCCGAGTAGCGGGGTTTTGCCATGTTGCCCAGGCTGGTCTTGAGCTCCTGGGTTCAGGCGATCTGCCCGCCTTGGCCTCCCAAAGTGCTAGGATTACAGGCGTGAGCCTTCTAGTCATTTCTTAAAAATGTCAGGGTACTTAAGGTACAAACAGATTCCGTTTCTTCAGTCTACCCCCAGCCTTACTGAGGAGGATGGTGTTGTGCTGGGTGCAGTAGATCTTCCCAGAGAATTGTGGGGATATTCCTGCTCCAGGAGTGTTGAGGGTATACTTGGGGGAAGAGCATTTCCTCAGCTTTTCACTGTGATATTAAACAAGAGATAAACATAATAACCTTTGCTGAGTAAGGGTTACTTTGTGCACTGAGAGCAACGACACTATTCTGGGACCTCAGGGTGAATTAACTCATGTAATTCTTACAATGACTTTGTTTATTTTTTTATTTTTTGGAAAAGAAGTCTGGCTCTGTCACCCAGGCTGGAGTGCAGTGGTGAGATCTCAGTTCACTGCAACCTCTGCCTCCTGGGTTCAAGCAATTCTCCTGCCTCAGCCTCCGGAGTAGCTGGGACTACAGGCACGCACCACCATGACTGGCTGGTTTTTCTATTTTTAGTAGAGATGGAGTTTCAGCAAGTTAGTCAGGCTGGTCTCAGACTCCTGACCTCAGGTGATCCTCCTGCCTCGGCCTCCCAAAGTGCTGGGATTATAGGCACAAGCCACTGCACCCCTCCCTTAAAATAACTTTCTGTAGCAGGTATTATAGTTCTGTCATTGCCAGCGCCGTTTCACAGATGTGAAAGTTGGAGCACGGAAAGGCGAGGTAATTTTCCCTAACAGCATTAGTCACACAGGGTAAGGAATGCAACCAGGCTTCCCCGCTCAGGCAGCCTGGCCCCCAGAGCCTGTGCTCTTACTCACTGTACTGTTCTGCCTCTTGTGACAGGGCAACAAACAAACAGAAACCAGACCCTGGGCAGTCTTTCCCGAGGCCTGTTCTGGGTTATTTGTATCTCTAGGGATGGCAAAGACTATATAAAGTTAGGAT
Organism: Callithrix jacchus; assembly: GCF_049354715.1. Lineage (NCBI taxonomy): Eukaryota > Metazoa > Chordata > Mammalia > Primates > Cebidae > Callithrix > Callithrix jacchus. Next base: position 7,664,652 of record NC_133511.1, on the reverse strand, counting down.
ACGTGGAGTGCATTTTCTGAGAGCATTATTTATTTTTTAGACCCTAGTTTCGTGGAAATGGATTAATCATAATCCCTGGTCTATAACACACTCTCATTGTGGGCCCATGAATGGCTTAATTAATTTTTTTTTTTAAGAGGCGGCGTCTCTCTTTGTGATCCAGGCTAGAGTGCCATGGTATGATCATAGATCACTGCAGCCTTGAACTCAAGTGATCCTCCTGCCTGGGCCTCCAGAGCAGCTAGGAAGGACTACAGAGGTACACCACTAGACCTAATTGTTAAAATGGGTTCTTGCTATTTTGCTCAGGCTGATCTTGAAGACCTAGCTCAAATGGTCCTCCTGCCTTGGCCTCCCAAAGTGCTGGGATTATAGGCACGAGCCACTGAGCTCAGCCTCAATTATTTTTTATTTTTTGAGATGGAGTTTTGCTGTTGTTGCCCAGACTGGAGTGCAATGGTGCAATCTCGGCTCACTGCAACATTGGCCTCCTGGGTTCAAGCGATTCTCCTGCCTCAGCCTCCTGAATAGCTGAGATTACAGGCACATGCCACCACACCTGGCTAATTTTGTATTTTGAGTAGAGATGGGGTTTCTTCATGTTCGTCAGGCTGGTCTTGAACTCCCAACCTCAGGTGATCCACCTGGCCTCCCAAACTGCTGGGGTTATAGGCCTGAGCCACTGCTCCGAGCCAAAACAACACTTTTTAAAAGTTGCATATACAGCAGGAGAGGGAGCAAAGTAAAAGGCATATATCTGAATATACCTTATTTTATTGATTCTCCTTCCTCAGCCATCTAAGTAGCTTGGATTACAGGTGTGAGCCACTGAGCCTGGCCAGCCTCAATTAATTTTTAAATGTGATAAGTTCCCATAAATCTATCACGGGCCCTAAAACTGGAATTTACATGTACCTAGACCAAAGATAATCACAATCTGGAATTTTCCTTTCACTATTCCTTTGCTCTCATTTTAATATTGTTTTGTGCCTCTGTATTTCTAAAAAGTATGCTTGTATTACCCTGTTTGACTTTATAAAAAGGATGTCATGCTCTGTAATCTGGTGAGATTGATACTCCCTTATAGCATGTTGCTAAAATCCCTTCACATTGGTGCAGGTGCTGATGCTGTAGCATGCTCACTTCGAGTCTGAATAACATTCTTTCCTGTGAATACACCACACTTCATTTCTTCATGCCGTGGATGGCGTTTGGGTTTGTTCCAGGTTTTTTGCTATTGCGGACAGACTTCTTGAAACACTCTTCTGCATTCCTGTTGAGATCATGTGTTAAGAGCTTCTTTCTTTTTTTTTTTTTTTTGATACGGAGTTTCGCTATTGTTACCCGGGCTGGAGTGCAATGGTGCGATCTCGGCTCACCGCAACCTCCGCCTCCTGGGTTCAGGCAATTCTCCTGCCTCATCCTCCTGAGTAGCTGGGATTACAGGCACGCGCCACCATGCCCAGCTAATTTTTTGTATTTTTAGTAGAGACGGAGTTTCACCATGTTGACCCAGGATGGTCTGGATCTCTTGACCTCGTGATCCACCCACCTCGGCCTCCCAAAGTGCTGGGATTACAGGCGTGAGCCACCGTGCCCAGCCAAGAGCTTCTTTCATTCAAGACATGCACATATGCATGTATCTAGGAGCAAAATTCCTGGTTGATAGGGCATGTGATGTTAGATTTCATAAAATAATGCCAAACTATTTTCCAAAGCAGTTGTACCAATTTCCACCCTAATTAGTCAGATATGGTGGCACATACCTGTAATCCCGCCTACTAGGGAGGCAGAGGTGGGAGGATCACCTGAGCCCAGGAGATGGAAGTTGCAGTGAGCTGAGATTGTGCCAGTGCACTCCAGCCTGGATGACAGAGTGAAGCTATATCAAATATGTTTTTAATTAGAGTGGTGTGGTGGCACATTGCCTGTAATCCCAGCTACTTGGGAGGCTGAGGCATGAGAAGTACTTGAACCTGGGAGGCGGAGGTTGCAGTGAGCTGAGATCATTGCTACTGCACTCCAGCTTGGGCAAGAGAGTCAGACTCTGTCTCAAAAAAATAAAATAAAAAAATTTTTTTCCACTCTCACAAGCTGTGTATGAGAAATCCTGTAAAACAACTTTCAGTCAGGCTTAAGGTTTTTTTTTTTTTTTTTGAGACAGAGTCTATCACCCATGCTGGAGTGCAGTGGCATGATCTTGGTTCACTGCCTCCCAGTTCCAAGTGATTCTCGTGCCTCAGCCTTGTGAGTAGCTGGGATTACAGGCCTCACCTGTAACCATGCCTGGCTAATTTTTGTATTTTTAGTAGAGATAGGGTTTTGCTACGTTGGCTAGGCTGGTCTCAAGCTCCCAGCCTCAACTAATCTGCCTGCCTCACCTTCCAAAGTGCTGGGATTACAAGTGTTAGCCACTGTGCCCAGCTGGGCTTTAAAATTTTTGACCGTCAAATAAATGTAAAATAACATAATAATTTACATATACTTGATCACTAATGAAGTTGGGTCTCTGTATATGTTTATTGGTTTTAGTGTACTTTGTGTGTGTGTGTGTGGGGGGGGGGAGAGGGAGGGACATGGAGTCTCACTCTCTCACCTAGGCTGCAGTGCAGTAGCACAGTCTTGGCTCACTGTGGCCTCTGCCACCCAGGTTCAAGTGATTCTCCTGCCTTAGCCTCCTGAGTAGTTGGGATTACAGGCCCGTGCCACCACACCTGGCAAATTTTTGTATTTTTAGTAGAGATGGGGTTTCACCATTTTGGCCAGGCTGGTCTCGATCTCCTGACCTCAGGTGATCCACCTGCCTTGGCCTCCCAAAGTGCTGGGATTACAGGTGTGAGCCACTGCACCTGGCCAGCCTTACTGTACTTCTCTGACGTGCGGCTGTTCTGTGAAATACCCACCTTTTCCATATTATCTTTCTATTAAACAGACTGCTCTATACACATTGCAACTTACATGGATTTAAAGATCCCTCCTGAGACTGACATAATTTTGGCTTGTGTCAGGTTCCCCAGGCTCGTTTACTTCTTGCGCGGTAGTGGAAGTTGAAAAGTTTTTGAGAATATTTGGAGTTGTCTGGATTAAATAAGGAAAAGTTGAAGCTGGTTTAAGGGAGGAACATGACAGTTTTTCTGGTTTGGGCGTGTGGGGTGTTGAAAGGCTGGAAAGGATAGTATGACTCATAGGAAATCTCCCCTCCGCCTCCGCTTCCCTCACTGGGCCAGGTCTCCGGGAGCTTGCTTTCTTTTTTTGAGACAGTCTCACTCTGTCGCCCAGGCTGGAATGCAGTGGTGTGATCTCAGCTCACTGCAACCTCTGCCTCCCAGGTTCAAGCGATTCTCCTGTCTCAGCCTCCTGAGTAGCTGGGATTATAGGTGCCTGCCACCACGCCTGGCTAATTTTTGTATTTTTAGTAGAGACAGGGTTTCACTGTGTTGGTCAGGCTGGTCTCAAACTCCTGACCTCATGATCAGCCTGCCTTGGCCTCTCAAAGTGCTGGGATTACAGGCGTGAGCCCCCAGGGGCTTTCTAGATTAGTCACAAACTCCTGTTTTCTTCAGGTGCCCGATGGGTGTGTGATGAGTGTATTGGGCCTGTTGTTAGAGGTCCAGCTCACCACGGGCACAGGAAAAAAAAGAGGATTTATTACTTTACAGAATCGTGGAGGGTTACACTGCCAAACCACAGAGAGACCAGAGAAGCAGCAGGAACCAGGAGTCCAAACCACAGCAGGATTCCCTGTGAGCCTTTGTGCACTGCGTTGGCTCTTGGCTTCGTTCTTCCAGCTGATGCCAGCTGATTCTCTTCCTCTGAGAATCGCATTTGACGATTTAGATCACACAAAGCAAAAAATGAACAAACCTCTCACGTGTTGAAAGTGATTTTTGTTTTGATAATCTGCAACCAGGGAAATTTAGCTTTTACAATAGTTAAAGGGAATCATCCTTCAGAACCGTCTGTTCCACCTCAATGGGCAGGCCGTGTTAAGAACTGAACATTTTCTGTGGTTTCTTGGCTGCCTGTTGAGAACAGGGTTTGTTTGTGCTCAGTTCCTGTGCCAGACTGGGATGGGCAGAGGGAGGGTTGTATGTCCGTCTCAGGGATGTGCTCTCCTGCAATCCAGACTTGTGAAACAGCAGCATGTTTATTACCCAGCCATGCTAATCCCATGCTTCCTGATCCTATCTGCCTCCCACCCTGGCACCCACCTTTTCAGCCCCGCTGGAGCGCCTGTGTGTCTTTTGGGGTATGTCCATGTTGGTGCTCCTCTTAGAATTTTTCTCACACGAGGTGTGGCGAGGGAGGATCCTGGAGGCAGAGGCCACATACTCCATACATTGCCTACAGTTGAATGCTGCCCTCTCCATTTTGCCCCCTCCCTCCTAATCTAGGCAATACACTTAAGTTCCTCTGACTCATATCCAAAGAGAATGGTGATTTGAAAATGTGTTTCAGGCCGGGTGTGGTGGCTCATGCTTGTAATCCCAGCACTTTGGGAGGCCGAGGCGCATGGATCACCTGAGGTCGGGAGTTCAAGACCAGCCTAACCAACATGGAGAAACCCCATCTCTACTAAAAATATAAAATTAGCCGGGCTTGGTGGTGCATGCCTGTAATGTCAGCTACTCAGGAGGCTGAAGCAGGAGAATGGCTTGAACCCGGGAGGTGGAGGTTGCCGTGAGCTGAGATCACGCCATTGCATTCCAGCCTGGGATACAAGAGCGAAACTCTGTCTCATGAAAAAAAAAAAAGAAAACGTGTTTCATGCTTTCTCACTGCAGCCAATCAAAGCCAGAAGACAAAGAGAAGGACATCAGAAATGGATTTTATATTGTCCCTCATTTTTATCAGAACACTCCTATTAAAATAATTGTAGAACATATAACCACATAGGTTTGGCTAATCAGTGCCCATTGTGAGAGAGGCAAGGTAATTTGTTTTCTTGTTTTTCTTTCTTTTTGAGACAGTATCTTGCCCTGATTTCCAGCCTGGAATGCAGTGGTGTGACCTCGGCTCACTGTAACCTCCGCCTCCCAGGTTCAAGCGATCCTTCCACCTCAGCCTCTTGAGTAGCTGGGATTACAGGCATGTGCCATGATGCCCAGCTAATTTTTGTATTTGTAGTAGAGTCAGGGTTTCACCATGTTGGCCAGATTTGTCTCAAACTTCTGACCTCTACTGATCCGCACGTCATGGCCTCCCAAAGTGCTGGGATTACAGAGGTGAGCCGCCATGCCCAGCCAGAGGTAGGGTAATTTGTACCAATCGATCTCCCCGTATGGAATAATAATGGTCAATATTACATAGTGTATGTTTTCTTTTTGTTATCAGGGAAGTGGTGTATGGAATGGGAAAAATGTAGTCTTACTAATGATCTTGGGCAAGCTATTTCTCCGAACAGCTGAAACTGTTATAACTGCTTTTCAACAGTATCATTGTACTAATAATCTCTGTCTCACAAGAGTTTTTGTGATGTTTAAGAGAAACATATCAGCCAGATGTGGTCGCTCACGCCTGTAATCCCAGCACTTTGGGAGGCCAAGGTGGGAGGATCACCTGAGGTCAGGAGTTTGAGACCAACTTGGTCAACATGGTGAAACACTGTCTCTACTTAAATACAAAAATTAGCCAGGCATGATGGTACACGCCTGTAGTCCCAACTACTTGGGAGGCTGAGGCAGGAGAATCACTTGAACCCTGGAGATGGAGGTTGCAATGAGCCGAGATAGCATCACTGCTCTCCAGACTAAGGGACAGAGTGAGACTGTATCAAAAAAAAAAAAGAGGGCTGGGCGCAGTGGCTCATGCCTGTTATCCCAGCACTTTGAGAGGCTGAGGTGGGGAGAACACATGAGGTTAGAGTTCAAGACCAACTTGGCCAACATGGTGAAACCCCATCTCTACTAAAAATACAAAAATTAGCCAGGCGTGGTGGTGAGCACCTGTATTCCCAGCTACTTGGGAGGCGGAGGCAGGAGAATTGCTTGAACCTGGGAGGTAGAGATTGCAGTGAACTGAGATCATGCCGTTGCACTCCAATCTGGGTGACAAAAGCGAAACTTCATCTCAAAAGAAAGGAAAAGAAAAGAAACATCATAGGGGTCCAAAGTGGCTCCCGCCGGAGGTCATGGGGCTTGCGAAGGCGAGGTCATCAGTTCAAGGCTAACCTGAGCAACCTCATAAGCTCAAACTGATTGGCAAAAAAAAAAAAAAAAAAAGAAAAGAAACATCATATATAAGCACTTAGTATGGCACCACACACATTTTTATTAAGCCACCTCACTTTTGTTGATATAAGAAAGCTTTATGAATTCCTAATAAATGCAAGTAGTGTACTTGCAATGTAACAGTGGTTGTGAGCTCAGCCTCACTGCTTGGGTTGTTCTCCAGGTTCTGCCATTTGCTAGCTGTGTGATATTGGGCAAGTTACTTAACATCTCTGTGCCTCCATTTCTGTATCTATAAATAGCAGTAATAATGGCATCTATCTCATAGGATTGTTGGGAGGATTAAATAAATTAGGACAATGAAATTGTTAGAACAGTGCTCGGTATATACTATACACTCAGTTGTTAGATGTCATAATTAGTATTACCATTACTATTTTTACTAGATATTGTAAGACTATGTGTGTATAAGGTGGGGGTGGTTGGGTGGCAAAAATATCCATAACACAGTGTCTGTCTTTAGAATCGAGTAAAGCAAGTGCAACATATAAAACACTACCTCCAAAATACAGAAAATGGAAAAAGGGGATTACAACCAAAATGTCATAGGAATTTAGAGGTCATCATTCTGGTAGTGGATATCTTTCTTACTGTCTTTATTCTCACAATTATTTCAGTTTATTTTTATTTTTATTTTAAGACAGAGTCTCACTCTGTCACCCAGGCTGGTGTGCAGTGGTGTGATCCCAGCTCACTGCAACCTCTGCCTCCTAGGTTCAACCAATTCTCCTGCCTCAGCCCTCTGAGTAGCTAGGATTACAGATATGTGCAACCACGCTCAGCTAATTATTTTTTGTATTTTTTTTTAGTAGAGATGGGGCTTCAGATGTTGGCCAGACTGGTTTTGAACTCCTGACCTGAAGTGATCCACCTGCCTCGGCTTCCCAGAGTGCTGAGATTACAGGCGTGATCTACTGCGCCCAGCCTTATTTCAGTGTTTTAGCATGACAGAACATAACACAGGCTTTGGAATCATATTTGGATTTTAATCCAGTGCTGCTGGATATTTATTTGGCACAAATAAACTGTATAAACTATTTATAAATAGCAATAATAACGGTTCCTATCTCAGGATTGTTGGGAGGATTAAATAAATTAGGACTATGAAATGGTTAAAACAGTCCTTGGTATATAGTATACACTCAATAACTGTTAGATGTCATAATTATTATTACCATTACTATTATTACTAGATAATGTGAGACTATGTGTGTATAAAAGACTTATACACACATACACCTGTGTGTGTTTAAAAGACTTAAATGCTGGCGAAATGATACATATATAGTGTTGCACGAACACGCAGTATATTAATATATGTAAGAGCTCAGTCAGTGAGTGGCCAGTGCTTCCCGTCTTTTATTATGTAGGGGGTGGAGAGTACTAATGTGTGCCCTCTATTCTTCACTGAGAGTCACATGGGACATAATGCATAAGAAGAAATCCCTAGATTTATACCTTCAATTTTTGTCGGTTTGTACGGAACTAGTTGAGAAGTTTCTGGCTTGACGGCATGGTTTCATTTTCTCCCTGGCAAATGATGAAAGTGTTTTAATCCAGGGTGGCTCCTGATTAGCTTTGCCTGCAGTTTTTTCATTCGATGTGATCATTTTGTTACTAAGGAAATTCGCTGAGATGAACGTAACTAGTTATAGCATTATGATTCAAGTGTTGTTTTAAAGTATCACATGCATTGCTGACTTAGTATATTAGTTTTCTCTTGCTGTCATAAAACATTACTGCCAATTTAGGGGCTTAAAACAACACCAATTTATTATCTTACCTTTCTGTAGGTCAAAAGGCCAACACCAGTCTTCCTGGGCTAAAAATCAAAGTGTTGCATTCTTTTCTGGAGGTTCTTTTTTTTTTTGAGACGAAGTTTCGCTCTTGTTACCCAGGCTGGAGTGCAATGGCGCGATCTCGGCTCACCGCAACCTCCGCCTCCTGGGTTCAGGCAATTCTCCTGCCTCAGCCTCCTGAGTAGCTGGGATTACAGGCACACACCACCATGCCCAGCTAATTTTTGTATTTTTAGTAGAGACGGGGTTTCACCATGTTGACCAGGATAGTCTGGATCTCTTGACCTCGTGATCCACCCGCCTCGGCCTCCCAAATTGCTGGGATTATAGGCGTGAGCCACCGCACCCAGCCCTTTTCTGGAGGTTCTAAGGGAGAATCAATTCCTTGACTTTTCCAGCTTCTGGAAGCCACCTGCCTCCCTTGGCTTGTGACTTCCAAACTAGCAACATTGTGTCTGTCTGATCCTTCTGGAGTTACATCTCCCTCTGACTACAGCTGGGCAAGGTTCTCCCTTTTAAAGTCTCATGTGCTTAAATTGGGACGACCTAGTTAATCCACATTTGCAAAGTCCCTTTTGCCCTGTAGGGTAACCTATTCACAGGTGCAGGGGTGAGGGAGAGAGTGGGGGTACTCTGGAGGGCTGGTATTCGTCCTCCCACATTTAGTGGTAAAACCTAGAAATGGTGCCCCCCACAGAAAATAAAAAGCTTTAGAGCACAAAGAAATAAGAACACCTGGATGTCGATGAAACTGGAAGCAATAATTCTACAGCTTTCTACAGCTCATGAACAGCAGGAAAACAAAAAAGAAAAAGAAAAAATGTAAGTGATAATTCATAAAATGTCAAGGAAACGTTTACTCAACTCTCTCACCCACAATCTTTTGCACATACTCACTATTTGAAATAATCAACCAAGAATTGCTACTGACTGTTCCAGTTACACCACAGACTAGAAAACTACTGATTCCTTTGGATGAGCTACATCTTCGGGCTCCATTCATGCTGGAGAATTTACAATGCTGTCCCCTTTGCTGGGATGACAGTTCCTATAGCCCTCCTCTGACCCAAACAACTTGTCTTTATTCTTCAGGTCTAGAGGAAGTATCACTTCATGAGTAAGGCCTTCCGTGAATCCCAGATTTGTCAGACATCATCCCACCTTGCACATCTGTCTGTCCACCCTCACGTGTGGTGTTCTTCACTGCTGTGCTGTGAATTTCATGAGGACAGGGGCTCCATTTCTCTATGTTCCCATAGCCTGACAACTGTTAGGATCTAAAAAAAAATGTGCTGAATTGCATTGGGGACCATTAAGGAGATGGTAATAAGAGTCATTGTGTTTGGGAGGCTGAGGCAGACAGATCACTTGAGTCCAGAGTTCCAGGCCAGCGTGGGCAACATGACGAAATCCTGTCTCTCCTAAAAATACAAAAACTTAGCTGGGCATGGTGGTGCATGCACGCCTGAAGTCCCAGCTACTTGAGCCCAGGAGGTTCACGTTGCAGTGGATCCTGATTGTGCCACTGTGTTCTAATTTGGGCGACAGTGAGACCCGACCCTGTCTCAAAAAAAAAAAAAAAGTTACTGTGGGTTATTGAAGTTGCCTTCCAGGCTTGGTCTATTTCCACTAAGCAGGCAAGGAAAATTCCCACACATTACAGTCTCTAAGTAAAAGTCTTTAAGTGGTGTGCCACTGCAAAGGTTTCTCTTGAAAAAAGACACAGTTATGACCTCTGATTTGATTATCGTTTCTGAGCTAGATGAGCTCCGCAGACAAGGCTGCGGTTTGCCAGGTGTGCTCTGTTCAGTCTGTAGGTGCAGTTACCTTCAATTACCGTAAGTGGCTGTTTGCTCCTGCTCCACACTCTTCTGTTTTTGCATGTGAGTGTGCGTGTTAATGTTTTTTATTTCCCCAGCCCCTCCCGCGTGTTAATGTTTTAAGGTATTGAATGTTGGCCTCTTTAACTAGCATCCATTGGATTTTCTGCATAAAACCCTCATTTTCTACAAGATTTGATATTGGTAGCTTTTTTTTTTTTTTTTTTTTTTTTTTTTTTTTTTTGAAACGGAGTCTCCCTCTTGTTACCCAGGCTGGAGTGCAATGGCGCGATCTCGCCTCACCACAACCTCCGCCTCCTGGGTTCAGGCAGTTCTCCTGCCTCAGCCTCCTGAGTAGCTGGGATTACAGGCACGTGCCACCATGCCCAGCTAATTTTTTGTATTTTTAGTAGAGACGGGGTTTCATCATGTTGACCAGGATGGTCTCGATGGTCTCTATCTTTTGACCTCGTGATCCTCCCGCCTCGGCCTCCCAATGGTAGCTTTTATCTTATTGGCTACGGGATGATGCTATGATGGTTTACAGTTGTCGTGTATTACAGGAGTTGTATATATCAGTAGTGGGCAATATGATCGGAGTGTGTTAGGATATTTTTGCATGCAAAATTCCAAGTTAAATGTAAAATAGATATGATTCTCTAATAACTGAATCTGTAGTTATGCAATATGTTATCTATTATAAAATATGTGGAGGCCGGGCGCAGTGGCTCACGCCTATAATCCCAGTGCTTTGGGAGGCCAAGGCGGGTAGATCACGAGGTCAAGAGATCAAGACCATCCTGGTCAACATGGTGAAACCCCATCTCTACTAAAAATACAAAAATTGGCTGGGCGTGGTGGCGCGTGCCTGTAATCCCAGCTACTCGGGAGGCTGAGGCAGGAGAATTGCTTGAACCCAGGAGGCGCAGGTTACGGTGAGCCGAGATTGCGCCATTGCACTCCAGCCTGAGTCACAAGAGCGAAACTCCATCTAAAAAAAAAAAGAAATATATATATATATATATATATATATATATATGGAAAATATAACACTTGATTTATATTCAATGATCAGATAAAAGGTTGGGCATTTATAGAGAAAAATGGCATTAGCCTTTATTTTTACAGCTGTGGAAATCTAGCCTGTGTTTTTGTAGCTTCATTCATTTTCCTTTTCTTTGAGATGGAGTTTCACTTTTGTTGCCCAGGCTGGAGTGTAATAGTGTGATCTCGGCTCACTGCAACCTCCGCCTCCTGGGTTCAAGGGATTCTCCTGCCTCAGCCTCCCAAGTAGTTGGGATTACAGGCATGTGCCACCACGCCTGGCAAATTTTGTATTTCTAGTAGAGATGGGGTTTTACCATGCTGGCCAGGCTGGTCTCAAACTCCTGACCTCAGGTGATCTGCCCACTTCAGCCTCCCAAATGGCTGGGATAACAGGCGTGAGCCACCGTGCCTGGCTGCTTCATTCATTTTTATCAATTTTTGGATGCATCCTCTATTTGGAATTTATTTTAACAGAGTCATGTAGGAGGGAACATGGTTAGCAAAAGCACTCTACTTAGTGTCAGTAGGTTTGTATTTTCCACTTGATTCTCATACTTTTTTTTTTTTTTTTTTGAGACAGAGTCTCATTCTGTCTCCAGGTGCCAGGCTGGAGTGCAGTGGCGCAATGTCTGCTCACTGCAACCTCCGCCTCCTGGGTTCAAGCAATTCTCCTGCCTCGGCCTTCCGAGTAGCTGCAGACTACAGGTGCATGCTACCACGCCCAGCTAGTTTTTGTATTTTTTAGTAGAGACGGGGTTTCATTATGTTGGTCAGGATGGTCTCGATCTCTTGACCTCATGGATCCGCCCACCTTGGCTTCCCAAAGTGCGGGGATTACAGGCATGAGCCACCGTGCCTGGCTGATTCTGATACTTCTGAACAGCATCAGTTAGGCAACCCATTTCACCTCTCTTAGCCTCAGTTTCTTCATCTGTGACCGCGCAGCATTGGCAAATGGATCAAAAATAAAATAAGATAGGATATAGAAGACTTTCCGTAAACTGTGGGGCACTATAAAGAATATAAACAAGGTATTTTGATGGGGTCCATTAGCATGAATGTAATAAATAAAGAATACTTGATGGTTGATGCCCCACTGGCAAGTCCAGGGAGCTTTAAGTCAGGGGTTTGGAAATCTTGAATTGTTAACAGAGGATTACAGGAAGAGGTTGGGAGAGAAACAAGATGGAATGTGAGCTGCAAATCCAAATTAGCAAGGATTAAACATGAGAAGTCAAGGGGAAGTCTTCCAATGTTATAATTAGTGTTTTCTTCTAGTCCCTTCACTTTCTTGGTTCTTTTAAGAAAGAATGTAGGTTTTTTTTTTTTTTTTTTGAGACAAGCTCTCACTCTGTTACCCAGGCTGGCGTGCAGTGGCATGATCATGGCTCACTGCAGCCTTCAACTCCCCAGGATCAGGTGATTATTTCACCTCAGCCTCCTGAATAGCTGGGACTATAGGTGCGTGCCATCATGCCCAGCTAGTTTTTGAATTTCTTCCTGTCGAGGAGGCATTTGATCATGTTGCTCAGGCTGGTCTTACACTCTTGGGCTTCAGCAATCTGCCCACCCTGCTTGGCCTCTCAAAGTGCTGGATTACAGGTGTGAGCCACCACACTCGGCTGGAATTAGATTTCTTATTGTTTGAAAACTAGTATTTACCAGATAGATTAAAAATAACAAAACATTTCCACAATCCCACCCAAATTATTTGGTTCCTTTAAGGTTTAGTCAATCAGGCAATCAGATCCATCAACCAATTCATCAAGTCATTGACTTCTTAACCCTTCCACTGCTGTCTTTTGGCTCCAAGCCTTCCCTTGTTCTCAAAGGTTCAGAACAGAATTCAGAACAGAATGAACCCGTTCCAGGAACTAACAGAATTGGGAATGCCCAGAGGTTGAAGTGGTCTTGATTGAAAATATCCTAAATTACAACTAAAGCGACTGGACATGACCCAGTGGGTTGCTTGCTGGATTTAGATCCACTCTAAGCTTGCTCTGCTCTAAACTTCTGTTGTATTGTTATAGAATACTGCAAAATTAGCTCACCCACCCCCTCCTTCGGTCTAAGAAATATGCAGTATGACATTTGGTGAAGATCAGCAGAAAAAAATATTTTGCCAATTTCAGAAATATCCTGCTCTGTAAGAAAATGTAACTGGTATTGTAATTCATAGGGTAATTTTTGGAAAAGCTTGCTTTATTGCTTCATTAAATAGTGAGACTGTGGTTTTGGTAAAACTTTATGCACATACTTCTAGAGTTGTAGATAAGAAGGCTGGCACCTGAACCTCTTGATTCCTGTTCTTTGCCGGATTTTTCCAGTTCTGTTTGTCTGGAACACCATGATCAGTTCATTTGGTCGTGACCAGTCTCTAGAAAGTGGCTCTTGCTGTTCAAACTTGCACCTTTATTTTCAAGAAGAAGTGTAAGTTTTTAATGAGAATTGTCACTGTTAACTTTGACAGATGGTCACAAGACGACCATCTCAAAAACCTACCAGGGAAATATAGGATCTAATGTTGCTTGGCATACCTAGAACAAGGGCAAAGAAATTACATGTCCCCCCACTTCATGAAGATACTTTTGTATCTGCCTCATAACCAGAAAGGATTGTCAGGCCAGACACGGTGGCTCACGCCTATAATCCTAGCACTTTGGGAGTCCGAGGCAGGTGGATCGCGAGGTCAGGAGATTGAGACCATCCTGGCCAACTTGGTGAGACCCTCTCTCTACTAAAAATACAAAGTCAGCTGGGTGTAGTGGCACATGCCTGTCATCCCAGCTACTTGTGAGGCTGAAGCAGGAGAATTGCTTGAACCCAGCAGGTGGAGGTTGCAGTGAGCCGAGGTTGAGCTATTGCACTTTAGCCTGGGCAACAAGGGCAAAACTCTGTCTCAGGAAAAAAAAAAAAAAGATTGTTTTGTTGGTTGGGTGCGGTGGCATGTGCCTATAATCCCAGTGCTTTGGGAAGCAGAGGCATGAGGATCTCTTGAGGCCAGAATTTGAAAACAACCTGGGCAACATAGTGAGGCCTTGTCTCTACAAAAGTTTTAAAAATTAGCTGCGTGTGGTGGCATGTTTCTTTCGTCCCAGCTACTTGGTAGGCTGAGATGGGAAGATCACTTGAGCCCAGGAGGTTAAGGCTGCAGTGAGACATGATTGGCCACTGCATTCCAGTGTTGGGGCAGAGTGAGACCCTGTCTCTATTTAAAAAAAAAAAAAAAAAAAAAAAGATTATCTAGTTAATGAATCAGGAGACTCTTGTTCCTGTGTGGGACTGGAGAAAATGTCATAATTGCCATGTTTCCTTTTTCTAGAGTTTATACTGCCCAGCAGAGCAGATTACTATCACTCTGTCCCATTCCAATGAGTTTTGCAACTTATTTTGCTTTTCTATTGTTAAGCTGAATTCTTTCTGATGGTCACATTTGGGCTGACACATTTCCAAGTTAGACTGTAGACTGATTTCTTCCAATCTGTTTGTTCCTACCCGTTCCAGTTGAACTAATAGAGATTTCAGAAAGCTCAGCTTTCTCTGGCATTTTTTACCTTTGCAGCAATTCTGCCGGTCCATATGGATTCATATACTGTGTAAACAAAGACGAATGTGACACTTTTTCTGCCTTTTAGGAGCTTGTGACCTACCTGGGGAGCCAAACACATAATAAGTAGAATACAGCGTGAGACATTTTATTAGATCAGCAGTCTTCAGGTTTTCTTCCTTATGAACTGCTTTGATTAGTATTATTATTATTTTTGCCAGGAGTCTTATGTTTTGAAAGATTTTGGCACCCTTTCCCCTAAACTCATTTGTTAAGTAATAATGAGCTATTTCTTTCTTTCTCTCTCTCTCTCTCTCTCTCTCTCTCTCTCTCTCAACTAATCAGACACTAGAACTTCTGATTAGCAAGAGAAAGGACTGCTACCACATTTGGTTGATATAATTAGAGCTGAAAGCAAATACATGTGATATTTTGATTTGTCTGAATAGCCTTGGCATGCGGACACGTAGGGCTTCTGTTGACTTAAAAGTTTTATGGGACCGTTCAAATAAAAGTAGAGGCTGTGCTCCACTGTGATAGCCCAGTTTGTTTGTTTGTTTCTTTCTTTCTTTCTCTCTCTTTCTCCCTTCCTTCTTTTTTTGAGATGGAGTCTCACTGTCACCCAGGCTGGAGTGCAGTGGTGTATTCTTGGATCACTGCAACCTCTGCCTCCTGGCCTGAAGTGATCCTCCTGCCTCAGCCGCCCAAGTGGGCTACAGGCATGTGCCACCATGCCCAGCTAACTTTTGTGTTTTTAACAGAGACAAGGTTTTGCCATGTTGGTGAGGCTGGTCTCGAACTCCTGACCTCAAGTGATCCTCCCACCTCAGCCTCCCAAAGTGCTAGAATTACAGGTGTGAGCCACTGTGACTCTGCCCTCATCACAGCAGTTTCAATGAATATCAGCAGTTCGTGCTTGTTTCATTTATACACCTCTGCTTTCTTCCTCCTGGATGATCTTAAAGTAAATCTCAGGCATCATGTAATTTCATGCACAGATCAACATTAATCTCTAACAAATAAGAACTTAAAAACGAGGCCGGGCATGGTGGCTCATGCCTGTAATCCCAGCACTTTGGGAGGCCGAGGCGGGTGGATCACGAGGTCAAGAGATCGAGACCATCCTGGTCAACATGGTGAAACCCCGTGTCTACTAAAAATACAAAAAATTAGCTGGGCATGGTGGCGCGTGCCTGTAGTCGCAGCTACTCAGGAGGCTGAGGCAGGAGAATTGCCTGAACCCAGGAGGCGGAGGTTGCGGTGAGCCAAGATCGCACCATTGCACTTCAGTCTGGGTAACAAGAACGAAACTCCGTCTCAAAAAAAAAATTAAGAATAATTAATATAAAATAAACAGTTCATATTAAAATTCTTAACTATCTCATAATTTAAAAAAACAGTTTGTTCAAATCACAGTGCAAATGAGACCCATATATTTTAATGGGTTGTTGTGTTTATATCCTTTTCTCTCTGTAGGTTTATTTTCCTCTCTTTTTTTTGCTTGCAGTTTATCTTCAAAGAAACAGTTCATTTATCATGTAGTTTTCCACATTTTGGATTTTGTTGATTGTGTCTTTCTGATAAGTTAACAGTATTTTCCTCTTAGGATAATGTTTTTAAATGCATAAATATAGAAGATTATAATGGAAAGCAATTGCAAAGATTTAGTTGTCAAATTATTAGAAAGCGAATTGGGATATCTGCTAATATAGAGGCTTGTTTTCTTTAAAGTTTACTAAATAACAAAATATTACGAGGAGGTTTTAACTACCGTGATTTTTTTTTTAAGGGATGGCGGCTTGCTCTGGGACAGGCTGGAATTCAGTGGCACCATCATAGCTCACTGCAGCCTTAAACTCCTCGCTTGAAGCAATTCTGCCTCCTCAGCCTCCCCGGTAGCTGGGACTACAAGCACGCATCATGATACCCAGCTTTTTTTTTTTTTTTTTTTTTGAGATGAGGTCTTGGTGTTTTGCCCAGGTTGGTCTCCAACTCGTGGCCTTAGGTGATCCTTCTGCCTTGGCCTTCCCAGTGTGCTGGGATTACAGGTGTGAGCCACCGTGCCTGGCTTGCCGTGGTTTTGGAGTAGTGATGAATATACATTTTCTTTGCCATTTTAGCTAGAGTTGCCACACGCAGTGAATTATTTTGGCAGCAAAGTCTTAGGTATTGTTATCTCCACTCATTTGTTGCCTGTTTATAATTGAAGGGACTGTTAAATTTTAGTTAAATCTTATTGAAAATGAGGATATATACATCTATTTTCTATTCAAGTTCATAGATCCCAGAATGTTTTCATGGACCTGGTCTATGTGCCCCAGGTTAAAAACTCTGCAGTCCTGTTTTTTTTGGTGAGATTTCATAGGTATTATGTATTACCAACAGGAGATGTCTTAGTTTGTTTTCTGTTGCTATAAAAATATCCAAGACTGGAAATTTATACAGAAAAGCAGTTTATTTCATATAGTTCTAGAGGCTGGGAAGGCCACAGATTGGGCAGCTGCATCTGTTCGGCTTCTGGTGAGGGCCCTGTACTGTGTCAGCATGGTGGAGGGCATCACAAGGCAAGAAGGGTGAGTCTCACTTTGTCACCCAGGCTGGAGTGCAGTGGCGAAATCTCTGCTCACTGCAGCCTCTGCCTCCTGCGTTCCAAATGATTCTCCTACTTCAGCCTCCCAAGTAGCTGGGATCACAGGCGCCTGCCACCATGCAAGGCTAATTTTTGAATTTTTAGTAGAGATGGGGTTTCACTATGTTGACCAGGCTGGTCTCAAACTCCTGACCTTAGGTAATCGGCCTGCCTCAGACTCCCAAAGTGCTGGGATTAAGGGTGTGAGCCACCATGCCTGGCCAAATAGGCTTTTTTTTTTTTTTTTTAAAGACGGAGTTTTGCTGCTGTTGCCCAGGCTGGAGTACAATGGTGCCATCTTGGCTCACTACAACCCCCAACTGTCATGTTGAAGCAATTCTCCAGCCTCAGCCTCCCGAGTAGCTGGGACTACAGGCGTGTGCCACCATGCTGGTTAATTTTTTGTAGTTTTAGTAGAGACAGGTTTCACCATGTTGGCCAGGCTGGTCTCAAACTCCTGGCCTCAAGTGAGCTGCCCACTTTGGCCTCCCAGAGTGCTGGGATTACAGACATGAGCCACTGTGCCCTGCTGGGACTAAGTTCCAGCATGAGTTTTAGAGGGATGGATATTCAAATCATAGCAGAAGACATACAACGTTTCTTTGTCTCTTTCTGTTTTGTTAGGTTAGGAGCTATGGATGTTTATTGTCTAGACCCACTATTTCATTAGGGCTCCTACAGTGATGCTTCGTCATCTCATCTTCACTTATTATGCAGACTATTTCTACAAGGACAAACTCCTCTTCATCAACTCTTTGATTACCCTGAGGTATAATTTGTATAAAAAGGGCAGGATAAATATTGATTCTTTTATTCACCAGTCTTCAAAATAATAAGTTCATTCCCTAGCATCCTCCAAAGAAGACCAGCAAGTTAAAAAAAATTTTTTTAGTATTTCTATTAACTCATGGATTTAAACATTTGAGTGTTTCAGTCCGTTGCAGTTACTCTTCCCAATGCTAAGAATTAATTTTTGTCATAGATTTAATCTTTAGTGTTCTTGTTATTTGGTGTGACAGGATGTTCCAGGCTTATTTTGTACATTTCCTGCCCTAGGTCTGAAATCAGCCATTCTCCAAAAAGCCCTAGTTCTTTTTATTTTTATTTATTTATTTTGAGACAGAGTCTCACTCTGTTGTTGGAGTGCAGTGATGCAATCTCGGCTCATAGCAACCTCCATTTCCTGGGTTTAAGTGATTCTCCTGCCTCCGCCTCCTAAGTAGCTGGGTAATTATTAAAAATTACCACACCCAGCTAATTTTTGTATTTTTAGCAGAGACAGGGTTTGCCATGTTGGCCAGACTAGTCTTGAACTCCTGACCTCAAGTGATCTACCCACCTTGGCCTAGCAAAGTGCTGGGATTACAGTCCTGAGTCACCATGCCCAGCTCCTAGTTCTTTTTAGTGGGAGGTAGTATTTAGCTGCCATTATCTAGGCACTAGGGGTGTTCATAATTAATAGATTAGTCATTGTTTCAGAGCTCTTTAGGGGAAAGAGATAGGATGTATATGTGCATATTGTGAAAACACTCATGACATACTACAAAGTACCCATGAGTCAATTGTACTTTTCAATAAAGTTCAAAACTATAGGGTTATTAACTCAGCATCTTCAATCTTACACCTTCATCTTCTTTTTCCTATAGCCCAAATTAATACATCAATATAATTTCTTTCTTTTTTTTGTGGGGGGACACAGCACTCAAAACCAGAAGCGGTTAAAGGGGTTCCCATCAATGTAATTTATTTGCTGTATTCCCCAATATTTGCACATAATCCCAAAATAATATCAACACTATTTCCAAACAGTTTAAGCTATTGTATAGTTCTTTTTGATCCTATGGTACCAAAAAGACAGTACACAGTAGGAATGTATTGTCCAATTAGTATGTTTTAAAGTCCCTTAAGATAATTCCTGTCTGGTTTTGCTACCAACCTTTATTTATTTATTTATTGTTAATCAATGAGAGCTTGTTATGTTCCTCAGGTTGGCCTTGAACTCATAGCCTCGCCTCCTCAAGCGCCAGGACAACTGGCCGGAGCCACCGTGGCTCCCTGCTACCAACCTTTAAAGCATCAAGTTTAAATTTGGTTTATTTTAGATGTGGCTTTTTTAAATTTAATTTTTGTTTTACATAATTATAAGTTATGTAACACATTTACATGGCCTCAAAGGCAAATCTATAAAATAAGATTATATTCAGACATATATCTTTTTCTTTTTTTGAGACAGAGTTTTGCTCTGTTGCCATGTGCCGGGCTGGGGTGCAGTGGCGCAATCTCGGCTCACTGCAACCTCTGCCTGCCAGGTTCTTTTTTTTTTTTTCTTTTTAAATACGGGGTTTCACCATGTTGGTCAGGCTGGTCTTGAACTCCCGACCTCAGGTGATCCGCCTGCCCTGGCCTCCAAAGTGCTTGGATTACAGGCATGAGCCACCACACCCAGCCAAGTTCAAGCAATTCTCCTGCCTCAGCCTCCCGAGTAGCTGGGACTACAGGCATTTGCCACCATGCCCAGCGAATTTTTGTATTTTAGTAGAGACCATGTTGGCCGGGATGGTCTCGATTTCTTGACCTCGTGATCTGCCTGCCTTGGCCTCCCAGAGTGCTGGGTTACAGGTGTGAGCCACCACGCCCGGCCTCAAACATACATCTTTTACCTTGCTTCCTCTCCTGCCCTACACAACTTGTAAAACATTTTGTTTTGGCTAGGCGCGGTGGCTCATGCCTGTAATCCCAGCACTTTGGGAGGCTGAGGCTGGCGGATCACCTGAGGTTCGGAGTTTGAGACCAACCTGACCAACATGGAGAATCCCTGTCTTTATTCAAAATATAAAATTAGCTGGGTATGGTGGCATGTGCCTGGAATCTCAGCTACTCAGGACGGTGAGGCAGGAGAATTGCTTGAACCTGGCAGGCCGAGGTTGCTGTGAGCCAGTATCGTGCCATTTTCACCCCAGTCTGGGCAACAAAAGGAAAACTCTGTCTCCAAAAAGAAAAAAGTTTTGTTTTATCTTTTCTTTTAAACAATTAACAAATTATGCGCTGGGTGCAGTGGCTCACGCCTGTAATCTTAGCATTTTGGGAGGGCGAGGCGGGTAAATCACCTGAGGTCAGGAGTTCAAGACCAGCCTGGCCAACAGGGTGAAACCCCATCTTTAAAAAATAAAAAATAAAAAAATTAACAAATTATAGATAAATATTTGCATTCCATACCCATTTTTCTCCACATTTGCTTCTTTTTTGAAATGGTATACCTGGCAGTCACTTTGTAGCAGTGCATGGAAATATGTGCCTTGCTTTTTTTTTTTTTTTTTTTTTTTTTTTGAGACAGAGTCTCACTCTGTCGCCAGGCACCAGGCTGGAGTGCAGTGGCACAATCTCAGCCCACTACAACCTCCGCCTCCCAGGTTCAAGCAAGTCTCCTGTCTCAGCCTCCCGAGTAGCTGGGACTACAGGTGCACGCCACCATGCCCAGCTAATTTTTGTATTTTTAGTAGAGACGGGGTTTCACCATGTTGGCCAGGATGGTTGTCTCGATCTCTTGACCTTGTGATCTGCCCGCCTCGGCCTCCCAAAGTGCTGGGATTACAGGTGTGAGCCACCGCGCCTGGCCGTGCCTTGCTTTTTATAGCTGTACAGCACTCCTCTGTGTTTATTCAGCTAGTTTCCCACTGTTAAGCATTTTCGTTTTTTCCTTTAGTCTTTTGCTAGCATAAGTAGTGCTGCAATGAATAGCTTTGTAGATACACCTTTTTGTATCTTTGCCATAGTTGCCTTGGGGTAGATCCCTAGAGATAAAATTGCTAGAAGTTATCAAATCCGCACCCCTAAACTCTTCCACTGAAGCAGAGATTTATTATTTTGCACTCTTACCAGCAACGGTCAGATACTATTAAGTTTCTGAAGTGCCAAAACTAGATCCTGAACAGCCCATGGATTGCATTCACTTCTTCTAGGGATTCCTAAAAGTTGGGAGACCTTAGAATCAGAGCATTGCTCTAGACCCTTGCTACTCAAAGTCTGGTCCATGGGCCAGCAGCATAAGTACCTCCTGACAGCTTGTTAGAAATGGGAAATCTCAGGCCGGGTGCGGTGGCTCATGCTTATAATTCCAGCACTTTGGGAGGCCAAGGTGGGGCAGATCATGAGGTCAGGAGTTCAAGATCAGCCTGACCAACATGATGAAACCCCATCTCTACTAAAAATTCAAAAATTAGCCGGTCATGGTGGTGCACCCCTGTAATCCCAGCTATTCAGGAGGCTGAGGCAGAAGAATTGCTTGAACCCGGGAGTCAGAGATTGCATGAGCTGAAATTGTACCACTGCACTCCAGCCTAGAAGACAGAGTAAGACTCAGTCTCAAAAAATAAAAAATAAAAAAAATGCGCAATCTCAGCCCTCTCTCCAAACCTATACGGAACGAGAAGCTGCAATTTAACAAGAGCCTTAGATGATCATATCACAAGAAAGTTTGAGAAGCGCTAGGCTAGAGCTGTGTTCTTCAGTACATGACCCTCGGCCACATGTGGTTATTTAAATGAAAAGGAATTAAAATAGAATAAAACGAAAAAGTCAGTTTCTCATTTATACTAGCCACATTTCAAGTGCTCAAGAGCTCCTTTCCAAACATCTCCATCATTGCGGTAACATCTATAGTATTGTACAATGCTGATCCCTGGCTGCACTGTCTAATATGGTAGCCATTCGCCATATATGACTATTTTATTTAAGTTGAAATGAAATAACATGAAACCTCTAATTCCTCATTCACATTAGCCATATTTCAGGTGCTCAGTAGCTGCATATGGGTAGAGGCTACTGTAGTGGATGGTGCATATATAGAATAGACACCTATGGTTAAGAGGTTACCAAAAGGCTGGGCGAGCCAGAGAAAGGAAGGAAATAAAATTCACTGAGTGCCTCAGGTGGGTGGATGTGCTGGTACTTTTATAGGTTATACCAGTTAACCCTTAAGCCCATAAAGGTGGTATTACACGCCCTTAAAAATATATATATAAGAGAACTACCTAACACTAATGAAGAATAGAGTTAGATCTTCTGATTCAAAGACTAGGTTTCTTTCTTTCTTCTTTCTTTCTTTTTGTGATGGAGTTTAGCTCTTGTTGCCCAAGCTAGAGTGCAATGGCACGATCTCATTGCAACCTCCTCCTCCCGGGTTCAGGCGATTCTCCTGCCTCAACCTCCTGAATAGCTGGGATTGATTACAGGTGCAACTGATTGAGTACATGGCTAATTGATTACATTAGCCATGCCTGGCTAATTTTTTGTGTTTTTAATAGAAATGGGGTTTCACCGTGTTGGTCAGGCCGGTCTCGAACTCCCAACCTCAAGTGATCCGTCCGCCTTGGCCTCCCAAAGTGCTGGGATTACAGGCGTGAGCCACCACGCCTGGCAAGAATAGGATTCTTCCTACTAAGTTCAGAAGGGATAATCTTTTCCCGACGGCCACGTCCAGACTGTTCTCTCTACTGGCCTTTTCCAGAACAAGACATGGTGTGAACCATTGTTTCACTTGCCTGTACCTGTTTCTCTTCTCTTTCATGTTTCAAATTTAAATCCAGACCCCAGTCTTCTCTAACTCTGGAGCTTGTATTTTTTCTACTGTCATATTCATTGAGTTCACTTTTGAGGGCTCTTGTCTACTTTGCATTTTAACACGATGCCACTGTAATAAATGTAGCGTTTATTTGTTAACTTAATAAACATTTACTGAGCACCGATTCCGAGTAAGACATAATCCAGTGAGCAAAGAGAAAACACTGATATCCTTTCTTCTACTTGTCTTCTTTTTGAGGTGATAATATGTGCCACGAAACTTTCTGTTTTTTAAAATTTGGCTTTTTTAGCTACTTTGAATTTTGAATATGACTATCAGAATGTGGGTTCTTCAAAACTGCAAGCTACTTATGCTTACTAGAATTAAATGATGTATTAATAGCTAAACTTTTGAATCATAGGAATGTGGAGATGGAAAGAAAACAGTTCATCTTGGCTGCTACTCACTATGTAAAGAAATGCTACTTGTAATATCTCCCTCCCTCCCTCCCTCCCTCCCTCCCTCCCTTCCTTCCTTCTTTCCTTCCTTCCTTCCTTTGTTCCCTTTTCTCTTTTTTGAGACAGTCATGTGTCGCCCAGGCTGGATTGTGGTGGCTCCATCTTGGCTCACTGCAACCTCCGCCTCCCGGGTTCAAGCAATTTTCATGCTTCAGCCTCCTGAGTAGCTGGGACTAAAGGCACATGCTACCATACCTGGCTAATTTTTGTATTTTTAGTAGAGATGGGGTTTTGCCATGTTGGCCAAGCTGGTCTCAAACTTCCGGCCTCAAGTGATCCACCAGCCTCTGCTTCCCAAAGTGCTGGAATTACAGATGTGAGCCACAGTGCCTGGTCAAAAACTACTTATAATTTTTTCTAAGCTTGATTCCAATAGAATTTAAAATGCTTTAGGAATAGAAACTGGGTAGCTTATGTGCAGAGTGTGAGAACTTGGTCTAAATGAATATTTCTTTTTGGGTTCATAATAGGATTTTTGTAGACATATGTTATTATTCAGTATGTCTATAAAATTCTTACCGGGTATTGACAGGTGGAAGTTATTATCAGGTATTTACAGGTGGAAGATGTAATGGATTTTAAAATCTCCAAATAGCTCTGTTCCATAGGAATCTTAGCACTAATATGAAATCCTGCTTCAACTGACAACATGGAACCCAGCAGCAAAGATTTATTGAGATATAAAGTGAAGGAAGTACGTGATTTGCATTCAAACAATGCCTCTTATCCATCATTTGGAATTCTTTTTTCTTCAAATGAAAAGGAAAGAGTAATTTAGTGGTTTGCTACCCCGATTGTGTCTTGGACTCATCTAGGACACTTAAAATAGGCTGATATTTGGATCTACCCCTTGAGAATCTGATCCAATTGCTTTGGGCTGGGGTCTTGGTATTAGTGTTATTTTTAAAGCCTAGTGATTTTTTAAAAATATCTAATCAGGTAGAGGACTGCCTGTCTAATTTGAAATTGCAAATGAAGAAGAGCTAACGAAATGAATGCATCCCATCATTGCGTCTCATATATATAATGTAAAACTAGTGTTTGAATTAGGCAAAAGCTTGTGTCAGGCCTTTCCTCCATTCTTCAGTCTTCCCAAAATACCTTTAACGTACGTGATTGTTTCTGACCCTCCACGAACCTTCTCCAGGACGTCTTCACCTTTCCTCCCGCTTGGCCGCGTGCACAACTCTTATTTTAACCCTTTCTCATTTTATCGTGCTTTTGTGTTGTGAGTCCTCACCTCACACTGAAAACTCCTGAGGCTGTTCAACAATAGCAAATACCCTATTTGCCAGGCACTATTAGTCATGGAGAATATCATGTCCCTTTCCTCCTGGAGCTTAGAGTTCTGGGGAAAGAACAGCCATAAGTGGTGTGCTGGGTGCTATGATAGATAGAAGGGTGTAATATTTTGTGGGGGCACACAGGGGAGCTTCCTGATCTATTTTGGGGAGAAGACAGAGGGTCTGGGACTAGAAAATAGGTGAGTCTTAATTCTAAATTCCTTGTGCTGGGCTCATATTAACAACCATTGCACTTTGGTGAACACATGACTGAGGAGCATACTGACGGAATCTATGAGTAAAAGCATATTTTCATTGGAAAGCAAGTAAGTGCATACGTATGTACTTAGGAAGGGAAGGGATGTTAAGATGTAGACTTTGGGCTTCCTAGAAGAAAGAAGGAGGGAAATAAAGTGTCTCATGATCTTTTCTTCTTTCATTCCTTAAATTCTTTTTTTTGTTTGAGACAGAGTCTTGCTTTGTCGCCCAGGCTGCAGGGCAGTGGCATAATTGCAACCTCCGCCTCCCGGGTTCAAGCGATTCTCCGGCCTCAGCCTCCTGAGTAGCTGGAATCACAGGCATGCACCCTCACACCAGGTTAAATTTTTTTGTATTTTTACGAAAAACATGAGGTTTTACCATTTTGGCCAGGCTGGTCTCAAACTCCTGACCTCAAGTGATCCGCCTGCCTCAGCCTCCCAAAGTGTTGGGATTACAGGCGTGAGCCACTGTGCCCAGCCTCATTCCTTGAATTCTTAAAGTTATAAAATAGATCCCAACAGTAATGTGGTTGGAAGTGGCCTTACCCGTTTGTCCACTCCGCCCTCAGTGACCCATGACTCTTGCTTGCTGTGTATTCTGGCGGCCTGGCTCCCCAGTGTGAAGCCGCCCTGGGGAAATTTGTCTTGGGGTTGGATCATATCCTGCCATTGAAGTTCATTTTAGCGGAGGTTCCGTTAGAAGAACTGTGACAGGATGTATCCCAAGCTCAGATGCGTGTTTCTTCTGCCGGCTTCACCTAGACAGGAACAGGCTTTGTTGTGGTATAGGGTTCCTCTGTTCAGAATTCACACGAACTGGGACTTTGTACAAATGTATACAAACACGAATGTGGAGCTCTGAGTAAAAAACACTGTTTTGAGGCAGTCAGTGTTTTTCTCCGTCAGTTGGAGTGTGTGTGTCTTCTTTCTTCCTTGGTTCAATTTCCTCCCTCCCACCCCCACCAGCTTCTCTCTCTCTCTCTTGCTCTCCGACTCTTCTATTATAGATGAGGTCATTATGATTTGGAGCCAAGAGAAGTGCATTCCTGTAACTTTAAATCTCCAGACTCAATTTGTGACTCTCCTTTTTTTAGAAGCTGGTTATACTTTATAGTTGGAGGACAGCTTGCTTAATTGTGCTATTTTAGAATGCAGATATGAGCTTACTGTAGGAATTTTGTCAATTTGTGTAGAGGGCTTAATGCTTCCACACTTTTTATTCTCACTAATTTCAGATTTATAATTGCTTTCAAGTCCATTATGGGACGTGAAAAATATGCTCAATTTGATTAGGTTATCAGCCACTTGGTCAGAGTTTCTGTGCCTGGTACTTTTGATGTCCGACTCCCCCATGATGTATAGGGAAGCAGAGTAACTGCTGGGAAGAGAGCGATCAGGTCAGGCTTCTTTCTTGACAGCAAGGTGAGGTGCAGGGATGCTCTGAAGAAGGGCTTTTTGTTTTGTTTTGAGATGGAGTCTTGCTCTGTCGTCGCCCAGGCTGGAGTGCAGTGGCGCAATCTTGGCTCACTGCAACCTCTGCCTCCCAGGTTCAAGTGATTCTCTTGTCTCAGCCTCTTGAGTAGCTGGGATTACAGGCGCCCGCCACCATGCCCGGCTAATTTTTGTATTTTTAGTAGAGACAGGGTTTCACCATGTTGGTCAGGGCGGTTTTGAACTCCTGACCTCAAGTGATCCGCCTGCCTCAGCCTCCCAAAGTGCTAGGATTACAGGTGTGAGCCACCGCTCCCAACCTGCAGGGGTTTTCTAATATAAACTCTGCTATAAAATCATAATGGAGAGATGAAGGAGGGGAAGGAGAAGAAGAAAGAGATATAGAATGTAGGAAGATACCAACTGTGAGGGACGATCCACCTGTTATCTCAAGACTATGTGCCATAGGAGGGATAGCAGATGTTGAATGGCCAGGAAATTTGGGCATTAACTCTGCTCCTGTGTGATCTTAGGCAAAACACTACTCTCTTCTGGGCCCCACTCTCCTTGATTAAAGTGGGTTAGTGCCAGGGTTCTGCGATTCTGAGACTTTCTTCCAGGGAAGAGAGGAAGTTTTTGGTGACTCACACTTGAAATCATAGCACTTAGGGAGGCTGAGTTGGGAGGATCCCTTAAGCTTAGGAGTTTGAGACCAGCCTGAGCAACATAGTGAAACTCCGTTTCTGTGAAAAAGAAAAAAAAATTAGCTATGGTGGCATGTGCCTGTAGTCCCAGTTATTTGGGAGGCTGAAGTGGGAGGATTGCTTGAGTCTGGGAGGTCAAGGCTGCAGAGAACCACGATTGCACCATGGCACTGTAGCCTAAGCAATAGAACAAGACCTTATCTCAAAAAAAAAAAAAAAAAAAAAAAAGTCAGTCACACACACACACACACACACACACACTTTGCAAAGTATATGTCATAGCTGAGTAATCAAAATAATCTCTAAACAGATGTTCATTGAAGTGGGAGAATATGCCTTTGTGGGAATGGAGGAGATCAGAAAGATGAAAATGTAGTTCTTCAACATCCAACATGATTTTTATTTCATAAAATGAAATAACCACCTGGAATAGTTAGCATTTCTCTTTGTGTTTGGCTGTGTGTGTGTGTGTGTGTGTGTGTGTGTGTGTGTGTATAAGTAAGGTGTAACTTATTTGCAAGCTATTCTGATTTCTTCCTTTATTTTCTAGGCATATTTTGAAAACAATTGCTCTGGGTCAGATGCTGTCCTTGTGTATATGTGGGACAGCTATCACTAGCCAGTATTTGGCAGAAAAATACAAAGTGAACACCCCCATGCTTCAGAGCTTTATCAATTATTGCTTGCTGTTCCTAATTTATACAGTGATGCTGGCATTTCGATCAGGTATGTCAAATGTGGAAATTACCTTTTCAACAAAATAATCTTCATAAAAATGACTAGAAAAGTATAACACGTCTAAATTCTGTGAAAGTGGTGACTAGAGACTTACGTATAATTCTCTGAAATTGTTGATTAAAATAAGTAGCACCATACTGTTTGTAACGGAGTAGTCGTCAAAAAGTGTGGGTTTTTGTTGTTGGTTTGTTTTAGTGACAGGGTCTTACCCTGTCACCCAGGCTGGAGTGCAGTAGTGTCATCTCCCTTGAGCCTTGACCTCCCAGGCTCAAGTGATCCACTCACCTCAGCCTCCCTGGTTAGCTGGGACTACAGGCGTGCGCCACCATACCTGGCTAATTTTTGCATTTTTTTTTTTTTTTTGTAGAGATGGGTTTTGCCGCTGGGCGCAGTGGCTCACACCTGTAATCCTAGCACTTTGGGAGGCTAAGGTGGGTGGATCACCTGAGGTCGGGAGTTCAAGACCAGTCTGGCCATCATAGTGAAACCCCATCTTAAAAAAAAAAAAAAAGAGATGGGTTTTGCCATGTTGCCCCAGCTGGTCTCTAACTCTTGGGCTCAAGTGATCTGCCCACCTTGGCCTCCCAAAGTGTTAGGAATACAGGCATGAGCCATTGGGCCCAGTCTAAAAAATGTAAATGTCATTACAAGTTAGGTTCCCCCCCAGTTTTAAAAAGACTTTAAAATATTAAGTCGATATTAAAAACACTTAAAGTCAAGAACCTTACTCTCCAAAATATTTATTTCGAACTAAATAAAGATGCTAAATGGAATATCAGTTGCATGGATAGATCAGGTGTCTGTTTTTTTTTTTCTTTTTTTGAAACAGAGTCTCACTGTGTCACCAGGCTGGAGTACAGTGGCACAATCTTGGCTCACTGCAACATCTGCCTGCTGGGTTTAAGTGATTCTTGTGCCTCAGCCTCCTCAGTAGCTGGGACTACTGGCATGCGCCGCCATGTCTAGCTAACTTTTGTATTTTTAGCGCAGACGGGGTCTCACCATGCTCCTGACCTCAAGTGATCCACCTCCCGCAGCCTCCCAAAGTGCTGGGATTATAGGCATGAGCCACTGCGCCCAGCTAATTTTTGTATTTTTTGTAGAGACAGGATTTTACCATGTTGCCCAGGCTGACCTAGAATTCCTGAGCTCAAGCAGTCCTCCCGCCTTGGCTTCCCAAAGTGCTGAGATTACAGGTGTGAGCCACTGGGTCCAGCCAGATACATTATTAACCAAAGTCAGTAATTTACATTAGGGTTCACTCTTGGTATTGTGCATTTTATGGGTTTTAACAAACGTATAATGGCATACATTTACCATTACAGTACCAAACAGAACAGCTCTATTCCCCTAAAAAATCCCTCCGCTCCACCTGTTCATTCCTCCTTCCCTCCCCACAAACTCCTAGTAGCTACAGCTTTAATTTTTTCATGTGCTTTTTTTTTTTTTTTTTTTTTGAGGCAGAGGCCTGCCGTGTCACCCAGGTTGGAGTATAGTGCAGTGGCACCATCTTGGCTCACTACAACCTCTGCCTCCTGGGTCCAAGCAATCACAGGCATGTGTCACCACACCTGGCTAATTTTTGTATTTTTAGTGGAGATGGAGTTTCACCATGTTGGCCAGACGGGTCTTGAACTCCTCACCTTAAGTGATCTGCTTGCCTTGGCCTCCCAGAGTGCTGGGATTACAGGTGCCTGACCAGTTTCATTATTTTGTAAACACTTTAGTTTAACCCTTTGTTGTAAAGGGGTTTGAAGGTCCAATTTTCAGTTTACTACTTGCTTTTGAATCATATGGCTGACATAGCAGGAAAAAAAAGCCTCGCAAAGGTTAGTGAATCCAGTGGAGAAGGACAGCACTGTGCACACTTAGGAAATTACGGTAATTTATTTAATCCCATGGACCAGATATCTAAAGGTCTTTATTGAAATTTAGGGCTGGGCATGATGGCTGACACCTGTAATCCTAGCACTTTGGGAGGCTGAGGTAGGAGGATTGCTTGAGGCCAGGAGTTTAAGATCAGCTGGGCAACATGGTAAAGCTCCCTCTCTACAAAAAATACAAAAATTAGACAGGCATGATGGCATGTCCCTGTAGTCCCAACTACTTGGGAGGCTGAGGTTGCAGTGAACCAAGATCTCACCACTGCACTCAAGGCTGGATGACAGAGCAAGACCCTGTCTCCAAAGGAAAAAAAAAAAAAAAAAAAAAAAAAAGAGTTGGGAGTGGAACTGTACATGGTTAATAACCCTGGACCTTGTGAAGGCTTTGGGCTTCGGGAATTCAGTGAGACTCACAAATATATCAGTGCAGTTAGTGTCTCTACGGGATGGGGGTTGGGTGCTTTCCATGCCATCTGATGGTGAGGAAGACTAATTCTGTTTTTGTTTTGTTTTTTTCTGAGATGGAGTTTTGCTCTTGTTCCTC
The DNA here is from genome assembly GCF_049354715.1 of Callithrix jacchus. Classification (NCBI taxonomy): domain Eukaryota; kingdom Metazoa; phylum Chordata; class Mammalia; order Primates; family Cebidae; genus Callithrix; species Callithrix jacchus. The sequence goes on along the minus strand of NC_133511.1, from coordinate 7,634,659 downwards.
AGGCTGAAGTGCAGTGGCACTATGTCAGCTCACTGCAACCTCCGCCTCCTGGGTTCATGTGATTCTCCTGTCTCAGCCTCCTTAGTAGCACCTGCTACCACGCCCAGCTAATTTTTGTAGTTTTAGTAGAGGCGGGGTTTCGCTATGTTGGCCAGACTGGTCTGGAACTTCTGACCTCAAGTGATCTTCTCTCCTCAGCCTCTCAAAATGCTGAGATTACAGGTCTGAGCCACTGTGCCTGGCCTCATTCTGTGTTTTCAAGATGTTCCTGCTAATTGGATTTTACTGATAATTATTTGGTTATGATTCTCACTACTTTTATTTATTTGCAAGTTATCTTGCCATAAAGCCTTCTCATATATGTGCCAACTCTGCATCTCCTGTGCTGCTAGATTCTCCAAAGTAGTGAAACCAATTAATTTGAATAAATATAATTTGGGGGAATAAAAGGTGTTTCTTCAGTGTGCCACTAAGCCTCTTCTCAAGCTTATTTTCACTTGAAAGCACATCCCTTCCAAAAGAATGATCACATGCAGAGTTTCCTTTGAAGAAGCCCATGAATAGAAGTTAAATAACCAATTAATTTCTAGGAAAACATTTCATTTCCTAGGATAGTCTGTGGCTTGTCAGAAATGGCAACATTCAAGCTCATGTCCAGATATTTTATTTCTGTTACAATAGGAAAGGGATTTTTAAAAAATTAATTTTTTAGCTGGGTGTGGTGGCTCACACCTATAATCCCAGCACTTTGGGAGGGTGAGGTGAATGGATCATGAGGTCAGGGGTTCAAGACCAGCCTGACCAACATGGTGAAACGTTGTCTCTACTTAAAAATACAAAAATTAGCCAGGCGTGGTGGCAGGCACCTGTGATCCCAGCTACTTGTGAGGCTGAGGCAGGAGAATTGCTTGAACCTGGGAGGCAGAGGTTGCGGTGAGCCAAGAGTGTGCCATTGCACTCCAGCCTGGGTGACAGAGTGACACTCTGTCTCAAAAAAATAAAAATTAAATTTAAAAAAAATTCCGGGGAACAAAATGTGCCAGTTTGTTACTTAGGTAAACATGTGCCATGGCCGTTTGCTACCAACCTGTCACTTAGGTATTAAGTCCAGCATGCATTAACTCTTTTCCTTACTGCTCTCCTCCTGCCCTGCCCTCCCCCTTGTTTTTCCTAAAGAGGTGGAGTCTCACTATGTAAGCCCAGCTGGTCTTGAACTCCTAGGTTCCAGCTGTCCTCCACCCTCACCTCAACCTCCTAAGTAGGTGGGGTTACAGGTGCACACCACCATGCCCAGCTAGGAAAGGGGATTTAACCACTTTTCTCTGAGTCTCATTCTACTGCTTTTGTTGAACACTTGGTCTATGATGACACTTTAATCGGGTCTCATACTAGAAAAATATCTAACTCTGGTGAGCTGTTACAGGAGTTTGGGTTATGAAGAATGGGAACCAGGGGGGGACATGTTAGAAATACACAGTAGCCAGGTGTGGTGGCTCATGCCTGTAATCCCAGCACTTTGAGAGGCTGAGGCAGGCAGATTGCTTGAGCTCAGAAGGTGAAGACAAGCCTGGGCAATGTGGTGAGACCCCATCTCTGCTAAAAATACAAAAATAATTAGCTTGGGATGGTGGCATATGCCTGTGGTCCCAGCTACTCAGGAGGCTGAGGTGGGAGAGTGGCTTGAACCCAGGAGGCAGAGGTTGCAGTGAGCCTAGATTGCCCCACTGCACTCCAGCCTGGGCAACAGAGTGAGTCCCTGTCAAAAAAAAAAAAAAGAAAAAAGGAGGAAAGAATGAATGAATGAATGAAAAAAGAGGGAAATACACAAGAAACTCTTTGATATTCAAATCAACATGTCTTACCATACATGTCATTTGCAAGTAACATGTACTAACCCAGATTTCCTTCAACCAGGCAGTGATAACCTTTTAGTAATCTTGAAGAGAAAATGGTGGAAGTACATCCTGCTGGGACTAGCAGATGTGGAAGCTAATTATGTGATTGTCAGAGCCTACCAGTACACAACTCTAACCAGCGTCCAGGTAAGAGGCAGCCCTCTGACCACTTTGGATTTTATACCTTCCAAAGGAGAACACGAAGTCATACGTGTTGACCTAATTTTATCGAAAACCTGTTCACTTGAAGAAAACCTAAACACAGGTGGATGCTGTTTTCTAGTGGAGCATATGCTCCAACGAGCAATGTTTCCTAGAATTAGTGAAAATGTATACAAGCCAAGCAGCCCCCAAACTGCTAATGCTATGGCAGATTAGAACGGTTCCTACCGAAATAAGCATAAATGTTTAGTTGGCAGTTGATGCTGTGGTATTGACGCATGTTCTGTTTCATATGCTGCTCAAGCATGGCACACGAAAGTAGATATACCTTTGTTCTATAGGAAAGTTGGAGCTTTGCAAACATAGTAGATATTCATGACAAAGGAACCACTGGAAGAAACCTACTAGACATTTTGGGAAGAGGTGGTAGCCAGAGTTAAAACTCCCATCCCTAGTTTTTTGTTAGGTTTATTCTTGCAACATTGAAAGAAAAATGTTCCTACATTACGGTGCTTTTCAACTTTGTAAAGTTGAACACAACTGATTTCAGTTTTCGTTTTTTTTTTTTTTTGAGACAGAGTTTCGCTCTTGTTACCCAGGCTGGAGTGCAATGGCGCGATCTCAGCTCACCGCAACCTCCGCCCCCTGGGTTCAGGCAATTCTCCTGCCTCAGCCTCCTCAGTAGCTGGGATTACAGGTGTGTGCCACCATGCACAGCTAATTTTTTGTATTTTTAGTAGAGACGGGGCTTCACCATATTGACCAGGATGGTCTTGATCTCTTGACCTCGTGATCCACCTGTCTGGGCCTCCCAAAGTGCCGGGATTATGGGCTTGAGCCACTGAGCCCGGCCTCAGTTGTCTTAATGTGAGCAAACTATGGGTTGTGTCTCATAACACTGACTCACCATTACTAACTACAAAATGTTTTATCAATGGAAGTGAAAGTGAAATAGACTCCAATGCCAGGTTTAGATGTCACAGTTTAGTAAGTTAATAACTGTTATTTTTCATTTTTTTAAGTAATAAAAAAAAGTGTCTATCAGAAGTGGGATTTGAAGTTTATAACTTTTTGATGTATCTCTTTCTCACTGTACAACATACAGAGATGTTCTTATTTGACTCTAAATTTTAGGGCCTGGAAAAATTGAAATTACTTATTTCACATAGAAAAGTTAAGGATTAGCAAGGCATGGTGGCTCATGCCTGTAATCCCAGCATTTTGGGAGGCTGAGGCAGGCGGATCACCTGAGGTCAGGAGTTTGAGACTAGCCTGACCAATATTGGGAAACCCTGTCTTAATTAAAAAAAAAAAAAGATTGATGAGAACTCAGTATTTTTCTAATGTGAACCTATATTAAATGTTATTAAATACTTTCTTTTTTGTAACATTGTGCTAAGCATTGTTCTCAGCAAACCTCTTGGATTTTGACCAGTATTGGTTAAAAAGCTGAGACAGGAAATGATTTATTAAGACAGATGCCATAGGAGGCATACAAAGAACCTAAAATTTCATCAAAATTAAACCCAGCAGTTACCTAGAGGATGGAGTTTATCACTAACAGGAGTAAGTGTATTTTCGCATTGGGTAATGAGGTTTGTGTAAGTGTGCAGCGAACGGCGTTTTCCAGTCACGTCCACTCTCATAATCTCACGTACATTTTAATTACTTGATTACAATTCTCAGGAACTTTGATCTCTGACGAATAATGATTAAAAGTCTTGAACTGATGCAAGGCCTAAGTTCAAACTTACAGTTCGATATCTGTGACCTTCATGCCTCTTTTTCAGTTTCAAAGAAACGGAAAACAATTTCTTTCATGCTAGCCTCTTAGAAAAACCTAAGCATTTGGTTGCCAAAAGTCATGCACTTATGGTCCTAGCAAGGAATATGTTACAAAAAGGCAGGGAACCATTAATGTTTTCTCCAGCAGCAGAGATGGTTGTCAGGAATGATTCAGGCTGGATCTCTACCTGAGTCAGTCTCTGGCCTGGGTAGTCCAAAGGGATGGAAATTCGAATTAGGTGGCCTTTGAAGCTTCTTAAAGATTCCTTAGAAGGTTCTGTAATTACAACAGTCATGGGGTAGTTCACGTGAAGGTCATGATGTGGCCACTGCCATCCTGTGGGCCAGGTTTCTGCTCATGTCCCGTCCCTCTTTACTGCCACATCAACCCATTTCCCACCCATGGCCTGCCCCTTCTCTCTGTGCTGCTCTGTTCTTCCTAGTAGGCAGTCCTTTCGGAAGGCTGCTCCGCTCAGTGTCTAAGGCTAATTCAGTTTTCATTATCTCTTCTTTACTCTATTGTACCTCTCATGGTCTAACTTACTGTTATACCCACGTCCCAGGGTTTTACTTAGTACCGTGCTTACTGTGACTGTACAATAATTTTCTAAAAATGAATCGATACTCCTAGAATGGAAAGTATCAGAGAAGACATCTATCATCAAGAATACCTTTTTTTTTTTTTTTTTTAAATGAGAAAATAAGTATTGCTCTGTTGCCCAAGCTGGAGTACAGTGGCACAATCTTGGCTCACTGCAACTTCTGCCTTCCAGGTTCAAGTGATTGTCCTGCCTCAGCCTCCTGAGCAGCTGGGATTATAGGCACATGCCACCATGCCTGGCTAATTTTTTTTTCCCAAGACGGAATCTCACTCTCTTAACCCAGCTGGAGTGCAGTGGCACGATCTTGGCTCACTGCAGCCTCTGCCTCCCAGGTTCAGGCGATTCTGGTGCCTCAGCCTTCTGTGAGTAGCTGGGATTATAAGCATGTGTCAGCATGCCTGGCTGATTTTTTTTTTTGGATTTTGAGTAGATAATGAGGTTTTGCCATGTTGGCCAAGATGGTCTCAAACTCCTGACCTCAAGTGATCCTCCTAGCTTGACTCCCCATAGTGCTGGTATTATAGGCGTGAGCCACCGTGCCTGGCCACCAGGAATACATTTTGAAAGGAAGGTTCACATGACTGAAGGTGATAGCTATCAGATGAGAAGTCATGGAATGTCAGAGTCAGAGGGAAACTGTGAGATCATTTGGTGTCATCTTTTTATTTTACTTTTTGACTTGGAGAGTGACTGGCTGAGGACCACACAGCTAGCTGGACGGTGTGCGCCTGGGGCCTGAGGTCTCTGGAGCTCTGTCCATGGTGTACATAGGTAGCTCCCTCAGTGCCCAACAAAAATTGTTAAAGATAGAGCAAATTTAAGTTTGATTTTAAGACACAAGGATAAGGGACTCTTCCGTGGTAGTTCTTAGAGTGTCTTTTTCCACTTGTTTTGTTTAAGGAATGTAGTTGAGATTTTGTTAAGCCATTATGGCTGGATTCTGCTGGTGTCTTTGGGGACAGGGCATTATCATTTGCATCGTTTAATGTTTTGTTATTCAGGCAGGCTCAATAAAGCACTTAGGAGATTAGAGTTCTGCAGCTGGCATACATAACAAGGCACGATGCCCATTCCTACACATGGTGCATTGGACTCCACTGGAGCTGCTGCAGTGAGAGGCAAGCAGTAAACAACCGTGGGCAGGATCGAATGCGCTCTGGGGATTTAGGGGCCTGTCTTCTTCAAGACTAAACAGATACAGAGAGAATCCCGGACAAGGTTTGAACCAACAACAGGGTGAGCAATAACATAGCAGTTTCAGGAGGATTTAGTATAAAGAATACATTTCTTCCTTGAAAACATTTGAATGCATCAAGAATTTCTTGAATAGATTTTATCCTTGAATGCACATTAAATTTGTGAATTTAGGAATCGAGTGAGTGTACTTTTTTTTTTATCTTGCAAACAATTTTGGACCTGCTATAATTTTGGCATGCTTAATCCCTCTGCCTTCCGGATGAGCAGTATCAGGGGTATAGCCAGTGTTTTCCAGACCCAGGATCAACAGGTGATGGAGGAGCACGTGATGAAGATGAGCAAGAGAATCTGCTGTGAGCATGAGTGTGTCTCACGTGGTGGGGTTGGACGCTTTGTCAGGGGCGTGCTGTCTGTCTGCACTCATAGTAACCCGTGCTTCTTTGTAGCACTTAGCCCAGTTCCACTGAAATATCTGGCTGTGTGATTATTTATTCCACATCCTTTATAGCTTTGTGTGGCCTGAGGGCACACTGGTTCTGTCCTGTTCACCCCTATTCCAAGCTGCTTTCATGGCATCTCACACATGCAAGGTGTTTGACAAATATTTGTTGACTGAGTAAATGGTTGCATGAAGGAAGAGATGTTTGTCTACCGGACTTAAAGATACACACAGGGCCGGGCGTGGTGGCTCACACCTGTAATCCCAGCACTTTGGGAGGCCGAGGTGGGTGGATCACTTTAGGTTAGGAGTTCAAGACCAGCTTGGCTAACATGAGGAAATCCCATCTCTACTAAAAAATACAAAAATTAGCTGGGCATGGTGGCAGGTGCCTGTAATCCCAGCTACTCAGGAGGCTGAGGCAGGGAGAGTTGCTTGAACCTGGGAGGTGGAGGTTACGGTGAGTTGAGATTGTACCAGTGCACTCCAGCCTGGGCAACAGAGTGAAACTCTCCCTCAAAAAATAAAATAAAAAAGATATACACAGGTGGGAGCATAGAGGTAAGGCGCACAGGCCTTTGGCAGTCTTATGTTCAGCAACTGACTCTTCCATTGTATTTTATTATTTATTTTGAGACAGGGTCTCTCTGTGTGGTGAAGGCTGAAGTGTAGTGGCATTATCACAGCTCACTGTAGCCTTGACCTCCTGGGCTCCAGTTATCCTCTCGCCTTAGTCTCCCCAGTGGCTGGGACTACAGGCATGCACCGCCACACCCAACAATTGTGTGTGTGTGTGTGTGTGTGTGTGTATATATATATATATATATATGTGTGTGTGTGTGTGTATATATATATATATATATATTTTTTTTTTTTTGGTAGAGATAGTTTCACCACGTTGCCCAGGCTGATCTTGAACTCCTAGGCTCAGGCAATCTGCCTGCCACAACCTCTTAAAGTACTGAGATTTTACAGGCATGAGCCACCATGCCCAGCTGTCATCCCATTTTTAACTATGTGATTTTGGCAACTCATTTCACCTCTCTGCCTTCATGTTTTCATGTATAAAATTAGATTGTAATTTCAATCTCATAGAGTCGTAAGGATCAAACGAGTGAATCCAGGTAAAGCTCTTGGTAGAGGGCTGCCAGTAATAAATGCTCAATGACTACTGAGTCCTAGTATTTCTTCATTACCATCTTTAGCTAATGAGGGAGGTTTTAAACTGTTCTCTTTCCGTGCAGCTTTTGGATTGCTTTGGGATTCCTGTGCTGATGGCTCTGTCCTGGTTTATTCTTTATGCGAGATACAGAGTGATCCACTTCATCGCTGTGGCTGTCTGTCTGTTGGGTGTAGGAACCATGGTTGGAGCAGACATACTCGCAGGGAGGGAAGACAATTCAGGTAACACGGTGTCTCATGTTTGTGCTTTAATCACAGCAGGATTTTGTTCATGTTTTCACGTTTATTCTGCAAAGATATAGTAAAAAGCAGAAAGTATGTCCTGGTTAACCACATTTTCAATTGTATTTTTAGATTTACTTATATCTGGTATTTTGTAACTACCCCCACACAAAACAATCTGTATATTCCCACCAGCCCACAGTTTTTCTTCCTTTTTCTCACATTAAGTAGCTTTGTCTCTTGACAGCAAAGTGTCTTCATATACTTGCAATAATCTTTTGGCTCATGTATTTAGATGGGTTATTGGAACACCTACTGTCAATTCTTGTTTTTTTTGTTTGTTTTGTTTTCTTCTTTTTTATCTCCTTTATCCTATTGCAGAATCTTTTTTAAAATTTTTAAAATTTAAAAATTTTTCCTAAGTAGCATCTCAGCAATGTTTGTTTTATCAAAAAAGAAACTCGTTCACTGGAGTATTTCTTTTGAAGTCACGGTGTAGGTGACAGCATCTTGGCCATACTTGGGTTGAATTCAGTTGATGGTGTAAAATCTAATTAAGATCTATGAATTCATCCAGTCTACATACAAGTGACTTAAATGTCTCCTTGGATTGAGAGAGAAAATTACAATTGAGAGTATAAAATCTAATTAAGGTCTATGAATTCACCTAATCTGTAAGTGAGTTAAGTGTCTCCTTGGATTGAGAGAGAAAATTACTTTGAAAGCAGGTTCGCATTTTTCAAATTGACCTTCCCCTTCAATGAACTCCATTAATTTGTCATGTCATGGAATCATTTTCTGAGGCCTTACATTATGATATATACCATCATCTCCTAGCTTGTTAGACTTCTGAGGAGTTAAATTATGAAAAAAAATCACAGCAGAATTGCATCCGAAAGTGAGAAAAGTAAGAGATTTTAAACTTCCAGTAATCAGGCTGGGTGGGGTGGCTCACACCTATAATCCCAGCATTTTGGAAGGCTGAGGTGGGTGGATCACCTGAGGTCAGGAGTTCAAGACCATCCTGGCCAACACGGTGAAACCTCCATCTCTACCAAAAACACAAAAATTAGTCTAGGCAAAGTGGCTAACACCTGTAATCCCAGTACTTTGGGAGGCCAAGGTAGGCAGATCACTTGAGGTCAGGAGTTCTAGACCAGTCTGGCCAACATGACAAAACCCCTTCTCTACTAAAAATACAAAAATTAGCTGGGTGTGGTGGTGCATGCCTGTAATCCCAGCTGCTCAGGAGGCTGAGGCAAGAGAATCACTTGAATCCGGGAGGCAGAGGTTGCAGTGAGCCAAGATCGTGCCACTGCACTCCAGCCTGAGTGACAGAGCAAGACTGTCTCAAACGCACGTGCACGCGCACACACACACACACACCTTCTAGTAACCAGTTTCTTCTTTAGAGTGATTTAAATGAACATGGGTCAGATGACCGCCTGGAGGCATGCTGTAGGGGTTCACCTGTTGACAGTGTTTTGCTTCTGTGCCTTGTCTTCCTGCAGGGAATGACGTATTGATTGGTGACATCTTGGTCCTTCTTGGGGCTTCCCTCTATGCCATTTCTAACGTTTGTGAAGAATACATCGTGAAGAAGCTGAGCAGACAGGAGTTTTTAGGAATGGTGGGCCTGTTTGGAACAATTATCAGTGGCATACAGCTGTAAGATTCTAAACGTTTTTCTAGACAAAACAAACAAATCTATTATAGAAGATAACTATTAATATTCATTGTTTATTTGGCCCATATTTACATTTCAAATTAATATTAGGTTGGTGCAAGAGTAATTGTGGTTTTGCCATTACCTAGTAACTTACTGAGTATCTATTAGAGGATTGTTAAGACATCAAGAATTACTCCTATTTTCCTAAACACGTGTGATGCTTATGGATTCCTGATAACGATGTGGTAAAGGCTTTTACCAGTAAGGAGTTTTATTTTTTAGTTATTTCCAGAAAATATTAACACATTAGCTTCCTAAGCTTATTCAAAAACAAGGTACAATATCATATTTTTCCTCCTATAACTGACTGTTACTACAGAGTACCTGTAAGGGAGTCAAACATCTCCGTGTGAGCTCCTTCGGTTTTATTCTTTGTCATGTTTATTAAAGATAGTTATTTTTATATTCTAAGACAAATTCAGAAGTCAACATAATTCCTCACTTTAGCTGAAGTATAGTAACTAAAATGCTTATAAAATAGTGAAAATTAGTATGTGGATCTCTCTGTGACCTCTTGTTTTAATCTCAGATTGATTGTGGAATATAAGGATATTGCCAGCATTCCCTGGGACTGGAAAATTGGTATGTAAAGAAATCATAATTCCTTTTAGTCAGCATTCTTTCCTTTATCTAACAAATGAACATCTAGGAATATGTACATTTTTATATGCATTTGTAAAATGCATATAAAATACAACATACATTTATAAAAATGTATAATACATTAATAATAATTTTAATATTTAGACATCTTTGTAAAATCTCAGAGTGATTTAATACATATCAGCTATAATGGTTTACATTGAGTTTTCTCTGAATATTGGTAGATAAACTTCCATAAAAGTTAATTCTTAATCTTTACCTGTAGGAATAGCCTTTGGTTACGAGGAATCCTGAACAAGACTGGAGATTGACCTTTGGTCAAACCAGCTTTCCTTTTTTTTTGAGTTGGAGTCTCATTCTGTCGCCAAGGCTGGAGTGCGGTGGTGTGATCTCGGCTCACTGCAACCTCCACCTCCCGGGTTCAAGCGATTCTCCTGCCTCAGCCTCCCGAGTAGCTGGGACTGTAGGTGCCCACCACCACGTCTAGCTAATTTTTGTATTTTTAGTAGTCATGGGGTTTCACCACATTTGCCAGGATAGTCTCGATTTCCTGACCTTGTGATCGACCTACCTCGGCCTCCCAAAGTGCTGGGATTACAGTGTGCCACTGTCCCCAGCGCAAACCAGCTTTCAAATTAGATCTGTATCTTGGGTCCTCAAACTTCTCATGAAGTTTGTTTGCTTGATAGAAATTGTGAAGCACTGATCTGAATTGTTGATGGTGTGGAATCTCCCCCACCTCCCACTGCTCCTGTCATCTGATATTCCTAGGCATCTGCATAAATAAATAAAGGAAAAGAAAATGGTGATAGGACAGTCAGAAAAGATTTGAACCGGGTTTAATGATGGGGTGTGGAGAAGTTAAGTAGTACCTAGGGGTCACTGAAGATTATCTACCATGCTTGATAATTTAATTCAACGAAATAACTTAGATTGCCAGAGAGAGAAGAGAGAGAGAGAATTGAGCATGGGATGAGATTAAAGAAGTGGTTGCAGCTGGGTGCGGTGGCTCAAGCCTGTAATCCCAGCACTTTGGGAGGCCGAGGAGGGTGGATCACGAGGTCAAGAGATTGAGACCATCCTGGTCAACATGGTGAAACCCCGTCTCTACTAAAAATACAAAAAATTAGCTGGGCGCGGTGGTGCGTGCCTATAATCCCAGCTACTCGGGAGGCTGAGGCAGAAGAATTGCCTGAACCCAGGAGGCGGAGGTTGCAGTGAGCCGAGATCGCACCATTGCACTCCAGCCTGGGCAACAAGAGCGAAACTCCATCTCAAAAAAAAAAAAAAAAAGTGTTTGCAAAGCAGAGCTAACATAGTGAACACCCACACCGTGAGCACTGTCCTAAATAGGATAATTATATTGTGCTTCCTTGGAGCATTTAATTTAATGAGATGAGCAAAATACAGTGGACCTAATCACCGTCTTTGATGTCTTTAAAGATACTTTATTCTGAATCCGATTATATAAATCACGTCCAACCAAACAGAAGCAAAGATGATTTTTCTCGGCGCGAGTTGTTGATTCTGCCTTTACTGGCCATTTATCACAGGCGTCTCTGTCCTGGGAGGATGCACAGCAGAGGGTGTAAGAGCTGTGGACTCAGTCACACCATAAGCAGGATTTTCTGGCCTTGCCCATCTCATACCTTGTTGGATTTTTGAGGTCCTTTATCTACATCACAGATTGCTATGAATATTATATTTCCCAGAGAGCTTTATGGTCTCATTTGCAAGGCAAATGTTAACAAACAAGGGGCTTTGTAGATAATATGTTAACGGGTTAGGGAGTTTTACATGGCAGCCAAGCCTCAAACTCCTTTGTCTTCTGATTTCTTGCCCTAATATTAGATATTCCTTCTTGTTTTTCGCAGCCCTGCTGTTCATGGCATTTGCCCTGTGTATGTTTTGCCTGTACAGCTTCATGCCATTGGTGATTAAAGTCACTAGTGCCACTTCCGTCAACCTGGGCATCCTGACCGCGGACCTCTACAGCCTATTCTTTGGACTCTTTCTGTTTGGCTATAAGGTAAACAAATAGATCATGTTTAAAGAACACTTGCTTGAATCCAAAAAATGTAGCAAGTTTCTTCAAGTCGCTAGATAAGAAAATAAGACCTTCTTATTCTCTTGGTAAGAATTTCACCGGTCAGGCCTCCCTTCCTGCTTCTGACTTAGAAAAGTGCTTCACATAAATTGCCCTCCTAGGGTTTTTCTAAAGGGTGAAATATCTGGATTTCATCTTTGATGGTATGGCCCAGGGCACTCGCTTATGAAATTGTTAACACTCTTGCCAGGTGATAAACAAGCAGACCCAGAGCTGCTGCTGACCTTGAGGGAGAATGTAACTTAGCCCGAGCACTAGGTGCTTTTCCACGCACTCTTTTTGCCGTGGTACACAAAAGTCTGGAGTGCCCGACGGGAAGGGAAGAGAGGTGGCCGGCTTGTAATGCATGTGTGATTGGAACGGTTCCGTCTTTGACAGTAATTTTATATCTTAAAGGTAATTCAGTCCAGGGGTGTTTCAGACCTTATCTATCCACATCACCATGGCATTTACAAGCGTAACCTGCTGCCATCAGCAGTGGGTCCTATTACGTGTACTAATTCTTAAGGCAGGTGGGTTAGCAGGGAATGTATCAGTGTCTTCAGGGGAAGCAAGAGAACAAATACAGAATTTGAACAAAAGAGCATCCTCAGAGAGTCTGATACACCTTCCCTTGATAATTACTGATTGAGCCATTCATTTTATTTATATTTTTTGAGACAGAGTTTTGCTCTTGTTGCCCAGGCTGGAGTACAGTGGCGAGATCTCGGCTCACCACAATCTTTGCCTCCCGGGTTCAAGCGATTCTGCTGCCTCAGCCTCCTGAGTAGCTGGGATTACAGGCATGCGCCACCACACCCGGCTAATTTGTATTTTTAGTAGAGATGGGGTTTCTCCATGTTGGTCAGGCTGGTCTCAAACTTCTGACCTCAGGTGCTCCGCCTGCCTTAGCCTCCCAAAGTGCTGGGATTACAGGCGTGAGTCACTGCGCCCAGCCATTTGTCAGTGTTCTTCAATCTTCTTGCCACTGCACTTTCCACCTTAATTTCATTATGAAGATAAATCTGAAGCCTATGATTGCATCATGTTAAAGTCTCATTATCATAGAGAATCAATTAGATTTTTTTTTCAACCTCACAGCTAATTTGAAAATTCCTAGGGCAGCAGTTTAGCAGTTCTTTTTTTTTTTTTTTTTTGAGACAGAGTTTCACTCTTGTTGCCCAGGCTGGAGTGCAATGGCATGATCTCAGCTCACTGCAACCTCTGTCTCCCAGGTTTAAGCAATTCTTCTGCCTCAGCCTCTCAAGTAGCTGGAATTACAGGTCTGTGCCACCACACCCAGCTAATTTTTTGTATTTTTAGTAGATATAGGATTTCACCATGTTGGCCAGTCTGGTTTCGAACTTCTAACCTCAGGTGATCCACCCGCCTCTGCCTCCGCCTCCAAAAGTGCTGGGATTACAGGCATGAACCACTGCACGTGGTCCATTCTTTTAAAAATCTTAAACCCCTTGATTAAAAATTGGGAACCTCAGTGATTTATACCTATTATTTATCATATTATAAATGAAAATTGAGAAATAAAATTAACTCATTAAGAAAGTAATTCATCATACGTTAACATAACAATTTTATGAAAAACTTTTTCAAAAAAATGGTGAGAAGAGTGTCATTGATTTATATTTTTTAAAAATCTCTTTACTGTGTGGCTTACTAGAAAACAGCTGGATTCTCACATCTGCTTCTTCCTTCTGCCTTGTGATATCACATCATGTAGCCTGTAGAACATTTCACTGTGCACTTGTAAGAAGATGAAAGTGAAAAGGGAAAATAGCATTTTAGTAGTATAGTAATCATAGTTTTGAGGGCTGGGCATGGTGGTTTATGCCTGTAATCCCAGCACTTTAGGAGACTGAGGCGGGTGGATCACCTGAGGTCAGGAGTTCGAGACCAGTCCCGGCCAACATGGTGGAACACCATCTCTACTAAAAATACAAAAATTAGCTGGGTGTGGTGGCACATGCCTATAATCCCAGCTATTCGGGAGGCGGAGGTTGCAGTGAGCTGAGATTGCATCATTGCACTCCAGCCTGTGTAACAAGAGCTAAACTGTGTCTATAAAAAAAAAAAAATAACAATAGCTTTGACTATATAGATTCCTCCTGGGGTTTTGAGTTCCCTCAAGGATTTTGGATTATACTTTGAGCACCCCTGCTTTAGAAATCTCTCTTTTCAGCCTGGACAATACAGCAAAACCCCATCTCTCCAACAAAATACACACACACACACACACACACATAAAATCAGCCAGACATGGTAATGTGCACCTGTAGTTCCAGCTACTCCAGAGAGAGGCTGAAGTGGAGGATCACTTGGGCACAGGGAGGTCAAGGCAACAGTGAGCCATGATCTGATCACACCACGGCACTCCAGCCTGGCTGGCCCAGTTAGACCCTGTCTCCAAAAAAAAAAAGAAAAAGAAAAAGAAAAAAGAGAAAAGATATCTGTCTTTTCTCAGCATGCCTTCAGTAAAGGAACAGATAGGATGTTGGCTGTTACCTGATAATTTTAGTTTCAGTATGGGCAATCAACTATATTTCTTTGTCCTTGTAAAATTTTATATCCAAACAAATCCTTATTTATGCTATTCCCAGATATTGGCCATGAACTTAAAATACTTAGCTGAATTACTGCTACATTAAGCTCAGTGGGTTCTCAGAAATTTCTGCTTAAAGAGTATAAACTTTTTGCTTTGCAAGGTTACATGTGAAGGAACCAGCTGTTATCTTTTCAAACTTGCTGGTTAAGGTGTTCCTGAACTAAGACTGAAGGAGTATTCATAGCTTATTGGTAATATCATTAAGAAAAAGTCAAGGTGAATCAGAGAAGTCATCCTGATGAGCCCAGATTTTTTTCTGAGAGCCAAATTGTACTACAAAGTCAGTTTTTCTGTGCTGCATTTCATCTAGCTACCACTAGGGGTGCTGGTGTTTCCATATAGCAATTCCAGGCTAGTTGGCTGGCTGGCTTTAACTGCTTTTAACTTTAAAATGAAAAATCCCCTTTTATGTCATTTTTTCAGCCACATAACTTTAAACTGCTATTCGCAGAATCAGAGCATGCAGTTGATAAATTCCTTTCCAGTTCGTTTGTGTTTCTTTGTCCCTGCACGTCTAATAGTTCATTCTTAGATCAGATTTTTACTGTTTTTGGTCAAAGGTCGTTTCAAGACTTACGGAGTAAAGAGCAGGTCTTCTGAAATCTAAAGAGTAAATTACAGAGGTAGAAAAAACTCAGAGGATAATGAAGACACCTAGCACTTTACAAGTTTTTTTCTTTTCTTTTTTCGAGACGGAGTTTCGCTCTTGTTACTCAGGCTGGAGTGCAATGGTGTGATCTCAGCTCACCGCAACCTCCGCCTCCTGGGTTCAGGAAATTCTCCTGCCTCAGCCTCCTGAGTAGCTGGGATTACAGGCACACGCCACCATGCCCAGCTAATTTTTTTTTTTTTGTATTTTTAATAGAGACGGGGTTTCACCATGTTGACCAGGATGGTCTCGATCTCTTGACCTCATGATCCACCCACCTTAGCCTCCCAAAGTGCTGGGATTATAGGTGTGAGCCACTGTGCCCGGCCTCCCTTTTCTTTCTTTTTTTGAGTCAGAGTTTTTGCTCTGTTGCTTAGGCTGGAGTACAATGGCGTAATCTCGGCTCACTGCAGCCTCCACCTCCTGGGTTCCAGTGATTCTCCTGCCTTCACCTCCCATGTAGCTGGTATTACAGGTGCCCACCACCATGCCTGTCTAGTTTTTATATTTTTAGTATAGACGAGATTTCACCATGTTGGCCAGGCTGGTCTCGAACCCTTGACCTCAGGTGATCCACTTGCCTCTGCCTCTGAGTGCTGGGATTACAGGTGTGAGCTGCCGCGCCCGGCCTAGTTTCTCTAATTTTTAAAATACACCACGCTTGGTCAGTCTTTAGCCATTCTCTTTCTGTGCCTTATCATGTTGCTAAAAATACATACTCATTTAATACTTCAACTTTTGTATGGATTTCCAACGCAAATAAGAGCACATATACAAATTTCTTCATGAAATTTAGACTTTGGGGTATGACATGTTTCCATATATATATATATGTGTGTGTGTGTGTGTATAGTGTTCTGTCCTCATTGCATTTTGCTCTGGGTGGTGGTTTTCAGTATTAAGAAGGGGAAGCGGGGCCAGGCACGGTGGCTCATGCCTGTAATCCCAGCACTTTGGGAGGCTGAGGCGGGTGGATCACGAGGTCAAGAGATCCAGACCATCCTGGTCAACATGGTGAAATCCTATCTCTACTAAAAATACAAAAAATTAGTTGGGCATGGTGGCACGTGCCTGTAATCCCAGCTACTCGGGAGGCTGAGGCAGAAGAATTGCCTGAACCCAGGAGGCGGAGGTTGCAGTGAGCCGAGATCACACCATTGCACTCCAGCCTGGGTAACAAGAGTGAAACTCCGTCTCAAAAAAAAAAAAGGGGGGAAGGGAAGGAGGTTTGGGGAAAGTTACCAAAAAGTCCATCCATACTTGTGGAATGTCTGTCAGAATGGGCTTCTGCTCTATCTGGTCCTTCTGGGGCAGACAGTGTATGAGATAGCCTCTGTTCCCTATGACGGTCCTCAATGGATCTTACACCAGTCACCCCTTTGGGCTTTGGATTCTTCTGATATCTAGGCTTTTTCTAGCTCTAATATTCTGAATCTGCTCAGTCCACCATAAATTTTACTATGTAATACTTGCCTGCAGAGACAAGATAATGTATTAAATTTTAGCAAAATGAATTTCACTGAATAGCACACATTGGGAGGCTGCTGACCAGATGCCACTCCTGACCTTCCATGTTACATCACAGTCTTGTGTTCCTCTGTTTCGCACCAATAATGTAAACTGTGTCTAGGGTCTGAATGGGGCTCTCTTGTGGTATCCATGATGACCACCATTTTCTCCACTAAGTGGGACTGTACGCAGAGTGGGGTGTAGCTGGATTATGACAGAGACAAGCAAAGGTTCCATTTCTCCTAAAGATCCAAGGATCTAGGTGGCTGGTGTGCCAGTGCTGTTGGCAGTCCCAGCATTCAGCAGCATATGTGGGAGGGTTTTGTGCATTACCATCTCCTTAGGCAACTTTCAGAAAAAAGATCATGAGGCCAGGCATGAAGCCCCTGGACTTTGGGAGCCTGCGGCGGGCAGATTGCTTGAGCTCAAGTGTTCAAGACCAACTGGGCAATATGGAGAAACCCTGTCTCTACAAAAAACACAAAAATTAGCCAGGTGTGATGATGAGCGCCTGTGGTCTAAGCTGATCTGGGGGCTGAGGTGGGAGGATTGTTGGAGCCTGGGAGGTAGTAGTTGCAGTGAGGTGAGATTGCACTACTGTATTTCAGCCTGGGCCACAGAGTGAGATCCTGTTGGAAAGGAAAGGGAAAGGAAGGGAAAGGGGAAAGGGGGAAGGGAAGGAAAAAGGGAAGGGGGAAGGGAAGGGGAAGGGAAGGGAAGGGGAAAGGGAAGGAAAAAGGAAAGGAAAGGAAATGAGAGGAGGAGAGGGAGGGAGGGAGGGAGGGAGGGAAGAAGGAAGCCAGCAACTGATTATGAGAAGGTGACCCTCAAAGCACAGTTGCAGAAGCAGCAGCAGAGGTGTGTGTGAGGCACAATTCACCGCCTGTTCTTCTCTTTTCCTAGTTCTCAGGACTCTACATCCTGTCCTTCACCGTCATCATGGGGGGGTTCATCCTATACTGCTCCACCCCGACGCGCACGGCCGAGCCAGCTGAAAGCAGTGTGCCTCCGGTCACCAGCATCGGGATTGACAACCTGGGGCTGAAGCTGGAGGAGAACCTCCCGGAGACCCACTCCGCTGCCTTGTAGCTGGAGAAGATGGTGCACCTCTGCCCCGCCAGGATAAGGCAGAGCCTGCTGCCTGCTGAGGGGACACTTGGGGAAATAGCAGACTCAGAGTGGACACTCTACACCCCTGGGTTGGATCCAGTGGTTAGATTTCAGAAGGGAACACTCAACAAAGTTCAAAAGTAGAAATACCGAAATAGAGCAGAACCCAAGCTAAGAGTGCGCTTCTGTGTTTGAGGACCAATACCTGCTCATGTTGGGGAGATGAGGTGTGGACCCCACACTGAGGTCTTAGAGGCACCAGTGGGAAAGCAGGATGGGGGAGAGACCCAGCAGCAGCCAGGGTGGGAAAGCAGGCTGTCCAGTCTGGGCTTGGGGGTCCGGAACAGGGGCGGCTCACAGTGGGTCTGGCGTATGTCAGAGGCTTTGAGTCCTTTTCTGCTGAGACAGTCATTGTCCACAGGCCTTTCAGTACAGATGAGGCCTGGGGGCTGACTGCATGTGGCAGAAAATGGGTGGGTCGGCCCTTGAAGAGCCCTGAGATGTGAGCATTAAACTGGAGTGCAGAAAACCTAGGAACCCTCCGCAGTGGTTTTGCTTCTTGTTTGAGACACAGTCTTGCTCTGTTGCCCAGTTCACTGCAACCTCTGCCTCCTGGGTTCAAGCGATTCTTGTGCGCCAGCCTCTCGCGTAGCTGGGATTACAAGCATGTGCCCCCACACCCAGCTAGGTTTTATATTTTTAGTAGAGATGGGTTTTCACCATGTTGCTGGGGCTGGTGTTGAACTCCTAACCTCAAGTGATCCACCCGCCTCGACCTCCCAAAGTGCTGGGATTACAGGTGTGAGCCAGCATGCCTGCCCTGTTTTGTTTTTATAGAGAGATGGGGTTTTGCCATGGTGTCCAGGCTAGTCTCAAACTCCTGAGCTCAAGCGATCTGCCCACCTCAGCATCACAAAGTGCTAGGATTACAGATGTGAGCCACTGTGCTTGGCCTATTTATTTTTTAAAAACATTTCTCCATCACTCATTCCAGGTCCCGGAGCAAACTCCCTCTGTGCTCAGAGCTTCACACTGGATATGTATTCCACAGTTTCAGTCCCAGATCATACACTCCAAGATTTCTCATCCATATATATGTGGACGCCATCCTTTCTAAAAACTAAACATGACCTCCTAGAACGTTCCTATTGCTCTCATCTTATTTAGCGTCAGCTCAAGAAACTGAGTCTTACTGTACATTTTCACAACAAAGAAAAAGCTTTTGTTTTTATAACTGGTTAAAAACCAGAAAAGATTACTGTCAAAATGAAAATACAAAATTAATAATTTCTCACCAAAGAGTATGCCTGGGAGCCTCTAGTTGTTAAAAGAGGATAATATTACTCCTTATCAAAACTTTATAATGCCAAGTGATTTTTATGATACTTCTTCAATACAAAGTGTTAATATGTATCATCACTATAATCAACAAAATGCCACTTTAAGAAAACTGTAAATTTTTTGTAAAAATGTAAGAAATAAATGGGGAGTAAGTGTTCACATTATTAAAAGGCTTTGAATTCATGGAAATACATCAACTATGTGGTTTCTTTGATTAACCAGTTCCCCTTGTGTATTATTTTTTCCAGTAAAACCATCCTTCAAATCCCTTGTGGATTTTTTTTTTTTTTTTTTTTTTGAGACAGAGTCTTGCTCTGTCACCCAGGCTAGAGTGCAATGGCGCCATCTCAGTTCCCTGCAACCTCTGTCTCCCAGGTTTAGCAATTCTCCTGCCTGGACTACAGGCACGTGCCACCATGCCCAGCTAATTTTTGTATTTTTAGTAGAGACAGGGTTTCACCATGTTGGCCAGGCTGGTCTTGAACTGACCTCAAGTGATCCACCCACTTCAGCCTCCCAAAGCGCTGGGATTACAGGCATGAGCCACCGTGTCTGGCCGCCTCGTGGATTTTGAATGACTTGATATATTCAGTATTTCTTCATATTAATTTTTCAGAGTCATATCCTCTGTGGGGTGAGGCAAGCCTCTCTATTTAGGGACTATGCTGGGATTCAGGGGAATTCAGAGCAAGCTCACAGATCATTTGCAGAAATAAACATTGTCCAGTTCTGAATTACCACAGTGTTTTTTACTTTCTTGAACGAAGGAAGCTTTCATTTTCTGCAACCAATTAAAACTTCCTTTTCCGGGGGCGGGGGGGGCGGGGGGCAGTTGGGGAACTGCCTTTTTCCTTTTTTTTTTTAAATTTAAGATGGAGTTTTGCTCTGTCACCCAGGCAGGAGTGCAGTGACATGATCTCAGCCCACTGCAACCTCAGCCTCCCAAGTAGCTGGGACTACAGGTCCTCGCCACCATGCCCAGCCAGGTTTTGTATTTTTAGTAGAGATGAGATTTCACCATATTGGTCAGGCTGGTCTCAAACTCCTGACCTCAGGTGATCCACCCGCCTCAGCCTCCCAAAGTGCTGGGATTACAGGCGTGAGCCACTGTTCTCGGTCTGTATTTATTCTTAATCCCAGTTTTTCTAGATGGGGTGAAGGCACAACTACCTCTTCATCAGGCCCTTAGGAATTCTGACAAAGTTTAAAAACGTAGCGACAGTTTCTTGCTTAGAATTCATTCCTGCTTCCAGTACTTGTAGTTACAACCCTGGTCCCTAGGATCACTGTATTAGGTAGCAGAGAGGAAAAAAAACTGAGGTGATTTTGAAACTGCCTTTGCAAAATTATAACTGAGACAGTGAAAGAGCTCTAACCTAACCAGCTCCACCTTGCTTCTAACCTCCAAGCTCTCCTTGTTCATTCCTGGGCACAGGCTGAACTAACTTTGGGAGGACCTTAGTTTATAGCTTATAGTTTAAGACAAAGATGGTAACAGCCCTTTCCCAAAATCCAGCCTTCTTCCCTGGGGACTAGACTATTAGCATCAGCCACAAGATTAGAAATGATGGTTTAGGAGTCATGTAGCTGGAGGCCCCAAGAGTCTGACCTTTCCTAAGCTGCCCCTAATCAGGGCCTGAGATATTCTGCAGACCCTGCACTTGATGGATCAGCTGGCACCACCCAGGTTGACTAACTGGCTCATCTGATCTGTGCTCCCCACCCAGGAACAGACCCAGTGCAAGAGGACAGCTTCAATTCCCCATGATTTCATCTCTTATCAATTAGCACTCCTGGCTTACTGGCTTCTCCCCACCCACCAAGTTGTGCTTAAAAACTCTGCTCCCCGAATGCTTGGGGGACTGATGAGAATAATAAAACTGCCCTCCCACACAGCCGGGTCTGCGTGAACTGCTCTTTCTCTATTGCAATTCCCCTGTCTTGATAAAGCAGCTCTGTCTAGGCAGCAGGCAAGGTGAACTCACGGGGTGGTTACAATTTGGCGAAGAAAGAAAAAATTATAGTCATTATACTAGTGTATCACTCCCTTGGCAAGAAGTATATTGTCATTACCAGCATCCTCCCCAGGCCTCCTTCCCCAGATCAACCAGAAAGAGAAAAAAAATCTAGTGGGGACATTCTAGTTCCACTCATTTTGAGTGAGCACACACTCATGAAGGCATGTAAGACAGCTGTTCATCCTTTTTTTTTTTTGAGATGGAGTGTCAAAAAAAAAAAAAAAAAGAGGGGGGCCCACTGCCCCCTTTCATCTTTCTAGCCCATTGGTCAGTTCAAACTTTTTAGGTTACATAAACTTTTGCCAGCTGAGCACAGTGGCTCAGGCCTGTAATCCTAGCACTTTGGGAGGCCGAGATGGGCAGATTGCCTGAGCTCAGGAGTTTGAGACCAGCTTGGGCAACATAGTGAAACTCGTCTCTACTAAAATAAAAAAAAGAAAAGAAAATTAGCTGGGCGTGATGGTGTGTGCCGGTAGTCCCAGCTACTTGGGAGGCTGAGGCAGGAGAATTGCTTGCTCCTGGGAGGAGGAGGTTGCAGTGGGCGGAGATCCGGCCACTGCACTCCAGCCTAGAGGATAGAGCGAGACTCTGTCTCAGAAAAAAATAAAATAAAATAAACTTTGCCTTTGGTCCCAGTACAGAACATTGAAAGGGCATTGAGCTAAAGTAAATCCTTTTCTGTAGACACATGTGGTTGGCCAGTTGTCCTACCCTGCTCTGTTCTCCTTCCTCCTGTGCCTTTAAATCCTAGCCTTTCCCCTTGTCTGCTCCTCATCTGGAGAGGGGCGGAGGAGTTCCAATCTGGACATCCCAAGTTAAAAAACAGTGTCTCAGAGAGGAAATGGCATGAATGGCAGCCATTAAATCATGGCACTGTACAAGACTATGCAACCTGGTTAAGGAAATTTGTGAGAAATGGGGGTTTAACCAGCCTGTATAACACTCTTCCTTGAAAAATTTCTTTACAAACGTCTAGCTTACATGGGATCTTAAATTAAAAAATATATATATACTTTAATTCAATATATTTTAAATATTATCATTTCAGTATGTGTCACTAGCCACATTTCATGTATCCAAGAGCCACATGTGGCTGGTGACTACCCTGTTGGACAATGAAGCCTTAACTTCTTTAAATTAGACTGTTAGAGTAGGTGGGTAGGCAAATGGGCTCTCCCTATCAGGCAGTTGTTAATTAAACTGTCTCTTTAAAATAATATCTAGTCGGCCGGGTGTGGTGGCTCACACCTATAATCCCAGCACTTTGGGAGAGTCCGGCGGATCACGAGGTCAAGAGATCGAGACCATCCTGGTCAACATGGTGAAACCCCGTCTCTACTAAAAATACAAAAATTAGCCGGGCATGATGGTGGCGCGTGCCTGTAATCCCAGCTACTCAGGAGGCTGAGGCAGGAGAATTGCTTGAACCCAGGAGGCGGAGGTTGCCGTGAGCCGAGATCGCGCCATTGCACTCCAGCCTGGGAGGGAAACTCCGTCTCAAAATAAATAAACAAATAAATAAAAATAACAACTAGTCACAGCCGGCACCAGGGAAAGGCAATCTCCCAATAGATAGAAGACACCTGAAGCTGGTTATCAGCAGCTTCCCAGTTAGATCTCAGGAACTGAGTGAGTGGGCTTGAGAAAAGAAACCTCTTCCTATCTCTTGTCTCAAAGGAGGAAGTAAAGTTGAGACACACCAGGCATGAGATCAGGGGCCTAGAGGTTAAAGATTAAGGCCCCCCAATCCTTAAGATCTCAGGTGATCTTAAAGATGGGGCGACATGGAGAAACGCCCTCATGTTCCCATTCAATGTTGCTCAAACCCTCACGCGTACTTCATTTATCACCATCCCCTCACATGTACTTTCTAAAACTGTAAACCCAATACCCTTTCGCATGTAATGTCTAGAGCTGTAAGCCCATATAAAGGCAGGGATGTCCTTCCTTAGACGAGCTTGGCTCTTAGGCAACGATGGCGCCTCGCTCCCGGCAGAATACATCACCCCTTCCCAGTTCGGTGTTGGAGAGGTCTGTTTCTTGCCGCCTTCTTGCTTCATTTGGTTCCCTGACCAAGAAGCGAGTTGCAGTTGGCAGACGGCCGGCACAGCCTTTTGGGTGGTCTGCCTAACCCTTCGGAGCATCCCTGTGGGGGGCTCCCACCTGCTTGGGTGACACAATCCTGAGAGGGCGCCTGGGCGGGTACTGGCCTGGTGGAAAGCCCCGCTGTGCGGATCCACCCAGTGGCCGAACACCGAGAAGGAACGGGTACTTGGAAGGTCCGCACAGCAGAAACACGGTAGGACTGATCCTGGAAACTTGCCCACCCCCTGTGGGTGGAAGCTGGCCTGATCGCCCACGCTGTGTCAGCCTCCGCACTCTGGATTTGATTTCCTTTCTCTCTAACTGGTTTCAGTCTCTATGCGGTACTAGCAATCTTGCCTCTGTTCTTGACTTGGTTGTTTCGAGGTGTGTAATTGTGAGTGTGGCAGGGCCCAACTGGGGAGAGAATGTGTACCGTACCAGTAACAGGCAGAAAACCGGGGTAAAGTGCTGAGCCCCAAGCTTCAGTAACGGGCAAAGCCAGTGTGCAACCCCTTTTTACCTTTTGAGTGCTGCTTTCATCCTAACAGGGAGATTGGTAAGATGCGGACTGAACCCACTCCATTAGGGGCCATGTTAAAAAAGAATTAAAAATATTCAGTGAAAATTAGGGTGTCATGATGACACAGGGAAACCTAGAACTTGGTGTCAAATAGACTGGCCAGCATTTGAAGTAGATTGGCCTTCAGAGAGAATAAGTATGGTAGAGCTACTTGGGCACAAGATTAGCTATGGGGATATGGTACTCCCATCTATATCATCGTATCATCAGATTACAAGCAGTATTAGAAATGATGACTAGTGAAAGATCTAGAGCTTTAGATTTGTTAGCTGTACAGTGTACACAAACGAGAAATGCAGTCTATCCAAACAGCCTAGCATGAGATTACCTGCTAGCCTCAGGACGAGCAGTCTGCGGGAAATCTAACTTAATTAACTGTTTAAAAATTAATGACAATAGACAGGCAGCCAGACGAAAAAGTTATACCCAGGTTTCAGTCCAAACCGTCTGGAAACGGTTGAACTCCAGACTCTTTCGGTGCTTGGGTTTCATCTTTTGGCGGATTCAAGACTCTCGTAGGGAGCCAAGTACTTATCTAATACCCCTCTGCATACTGGCAGTCCTGTTTGGGAGTGTACAGTCCACCACAGAGCCGGGGTGACCAAACACACCGCCCTCATAATGGCACTAAATAGGTAACAGCCGTTACTCACAGAAGAAAGCTCATCTCATGAAAAGGCAGAAGGTTATAAAACTGACATAGGTCTTTCGCACGCTCTTTTCCTTTCCCATGTCTCCCTTTCCTCACCTTCTATGTGGCTTACAAACACAGATGTATGAGGACAAAACACAGAGGTTAAGCCTTAAACATCACTTGTGGGATAACTTACCAGGGTATAATCTAACTCCTACCTAGGCCCAAGCAAATGCTGCTAGAAGGAGCTCCGAGTTGGACTCCTAACTGGCTTACTTGTGCTTCTCCCCAAGAGAAAGCTGAGTTGTGCCCCTCAAGTGGATGGCTGCTTAGTCAATGACGGGTAAGACTCCCTTTAAGATGAGAGTGACCTAAGACAGGCACAGCCGCGGGGAGACCAACAGAGGCAAAGGTCAAGCCAAGAGCCCGGCTGCTGTCACACAGAAAACAAGCAGTTCTGGGAGCAGATACCCAGCAAAGTGACTTCCCAGGCGGCAAGCAAGGTGCCTGTGACTAGACCCAGACTCTGTCCTATCGCTCTAGCACTCTGTACATTAAAAAGAAAGTAAAAGCTTTCTGATAATAGTTTTCCTGTAAAAGAAAGCCTTTAAGGGGGGA
The DNA here is from genome assembly GCF_049354715.1 of Callithrix jacchus. NCBI lineage: Eukaryota > Metazoa > Chordata > Mammalia > Primates > Cebidae > Callithrix > Callithrix jacchus. Next base: position 7,609,593 of record NC_133511.1, on the reverse strand, counting down.
AATGTGGAAGGAAAATAAAATAAACAAATGGAACAAAGTCAAGTTTAATAAGCACAACACAGGTAGTGGCTAAACTTTAAACAGAGGCCATTTAGGCGAAGGAATTCAGTAACCTCTCCCTAGTGAAGATACAGGGTTATTTTGCTTTCCAGGCTAGTTTGTGAGCTGTCTAGGGATTTGTAAAACCCCTTTCTCTAAATGAGTTAAAAGGTAAAAATGTTAAGCCCGTCCTCAGAGAGTAAAATTTTGTATAAGTGTAGTAAAGCCATAGGCATAAGAGACTAGGGTAGTCTTTACTCTGCTAGTAAGTCATTGTTTGCCAGTGTCAAGTCCATCAACTGGGTCAGCCTAAAAACTCAATCACGAGATGTAAGCTGTCCTACCTGTGGCTTTAAGCGTGTGGTTAAAGTATATTTAGTCTCTGCTTCCAGAGATCTTTTCAGATTTCTTTTAAGCTTCGTGTTACCAACTCCAACTCGCCATGTTCATGATTAATGCAGTCAGTCGCTAAGTTAATCCCAACATCACCAAAATTCCTCTGAGGAAAAAGCAACTCAAAGCAGTATCGTGATTCTCTGGGCCTAATGCTTTAACACTGTTTACTGATGAGTCAGGTAAACAAGGAAAGAGTGCAGTCCACTAAACGTGACATAATCAAGTAACTTGGCTTACTCAGTTTATTGGATATAAAATCTTGAAACAGCCCTAATTATGTCTAATCTTGAGGCCACGGCTCACTGCATAGCGTATTGGCTTTGGCAATGAACAAGCAAACTGCAAGTGATGATGTCACTGTTTGACCTGGACAGACAAAATTAGAGAGAGCGAGAGAGAGCGAGAGACAGACAGACATGTAAAGAAGGCAAAGAGATAAAGAGTCACAGAAAGAGGCCGGGTGCGGTGGCTCAAGCCTGTAATCCCAGCACTTTAGGAGGCTGAGGCGGGTGGATCACGAGGTCAAGAGATCGAGACCATCCTGGTCAACATGGTGAAACCCCGTCTCTACTAAAAATACAAAAATTAGCTGGGCATGGTGGTGTGTGCCTGTAATCCCAGCTACTCAGGAGGCTGAGGCAGGAGAATTGCCTGAACCCAAGAGGCGGAGGTTGCGGTGAGCCGAGATTGCGCCATTGCACTCCAGCCTGGGTAACAAGAGTGAAACTCCGTCTCAAAAAAAAAAAAAAAAAAAATGCACAGAAGGACGAAGAGAGAAAGATAAAGGAAGAAGTAAGGAAAAAGACAGTAAGAAAGTGGGCAGATGGCACCCTTAGGAAGGTGATGAAACAAAGTTTACACGTCTCAGTTTGTCAGTGGAAGTTGCAGAAATGTTATAAAAGGTGATTCATGCAAGTAGGTTGTATAAATTTTGTCTTAAAGGTCTAAGCAAGTTTTAAAACATTAATTGAAAAAGAAATAGTGTTAAAAGTTTACAAGTATCATCTAGTGAAAGCACAAGTTTTTTTAAAGCACTAACCTGGTCTTTTACAAAGATCAGAAAAGTCTCTTGGCACCGGCACAACCCTAGAATTTCCGGCACACCAGCACCCGCCAAGAGACTGCGTCCTCATCACAGGATTGAAAGGAGAGAAAAACTCAAGCGGGTCTAGAACACAAGTCCCAGACGTCACCTGGGGGACGCTGAACAGGACAATGCGAAAGGCGAAGCAATCCTACTTGGGGTTTGTTTAGTTTTTCTCATCTTCTAATCTACATTTTTCTGCCCTGTTACTTAAAGTAACACCTTATTCACTGCTTCTAATGATGCAACTGCTATTTATTGCATTTGGATCCCAAATCTCTCACTTTTATTTTATTAAAAAAAATTTTTTTTTGAGACAGAGTTTCGCTCATGTCACCCAGGCTGGAGTGCAATGGCGCGATCTTGGCTCACCGCAACCTCCGCCTCCTTGGTTCAGGCAGTTCTCCTGCCTCAGCCTCCCGAGTAGCTGGGATTACAGGCACACGCCACCATGCCCAGCTAAGTTTTTGTATTTTTTAGTAGAGACGGGGTTTCACCATGTTGACCAGGATGGTCTCGATCTCTTGACCTCGTGATCCGCCCGCCTCGGCCTCCCAAAGTGCTGGGATTACAGGCGTGAGTCACCGCGCCCGGCATCTCTCACTTTTATAAGCTACAAAGCGGGGGCAAGAAGGAGTCCCTCCTCTGGGAGACAGCAAAAGGTGTTAACACAAGCCCCAGCTTTAGGCCTCCAGATCAGACTAAACCTTCCTTCTAGTAGGGACCTGAAAGAAAAGGGACAGCAGTAAGAGTTTTAACACAAATGCTAGAATCGCGGCGTAAACCTGTGGCCTATTTATCTAAACAAGTAAATGCGGTGGCACTGGCCCGGCCACCCTGCTTTAGAGCAGTAGCCCAACCACCTTGCCAGCCAAGAAGCTGGCAAATTAGCACTAGGACAGGAGGTAACTGTTTGAGTGCCACACACTGTAATAATCCTGCTGGACCAGAAAGAGCCTCACCGGCTGTCTAAGCCAAGAATGGCTAAATATCAGGGACTGCTATGTGAACATAACCGCAGAGACAGTGAAGACCCTAAATCCAGCTGCTTTGCTGTTTATAGCAAAAGCAAAAGAATTCCCATCACATTATTGCAAAGATATAGTAGATGAGGCCTTCTCAAGCAGAAAAAAAACCTTATAGGATCAGCCTTTTAAAAAAAAGGAACCCCACCACTCTTGGACCTGTGTGGGACGGGCCCATTCTTGTAATCCTCTTTACCCCCACTGCTGTTGAGATTGCTGAGGCCATGCCCTGGATCCAAGTCAGCGGCGGCCCGAGACAAGTGGACTAGTCTACCAGACCCAGAGCACCCCACCAGGCTGACTTTGAGGTGCATCGTCAGCAAGGACAAGGACCAAGCCCGATTCAGTTCTGTTCAAATGTGATGAATCCTGAGGACTCCTCAAGCCCTGCTCTAGTCACACAGCCAGAACTGACTAGTCCAGGCATGGCCGAAGCCTGAGCCCTTTCAGGTAAGTAGATTTGGACTGAAATCTTAATACTTGGTGCGGGTTAGTAATAGTCACTGTTTTGCTGTTAATGCTGCCACTGTGGCTGTTCCTTGACGGACATTCCTTGCCCATGCCTGTTGTAAAATGTTGCTTCCTATTTTAACCATGCTAGCCCTCACGGCGAACTTAGAAAGAGGGGAGGCTTTGGACAAATGTCCTAGGTTTACCCACACTGCCTGGGTAAGAAACATCGCAAAAGACATGACAAACCTGGCAAACGTGCCCGTGTAAGTCTGGCATGGATTTAACCCCCAGCCTTTATTTGGAGGTTGGTTCTCATCCTCGGGAGGACTGAAAACCCTCATGATAGGTAGACTGTTGGTACTTGCTTACTACTACCCTGCTTGCTACCCTTGTTTCTCCAAATAATTAGAAGGTTGGTTACCACTGTAGTTCATCAGAAAACTCTATCGCAGGTATATGATATAAATCACTATCGATCGATCTCACAGAATGACCCAAATAGTTGTGATATAGCCGGCCTAGAGTTAGAACCTGCAAAATGCCATTTTATAAAGAGACAAAACTGCTTCCATTCTCCTCACAATGACTGCTAGCCATGGCCTCTGTAAACTGCTAAGTTTACTTTGCAAAATGCAGAGAGGTAAAGCTGCATACTTCCTTTTATCTGTAACTGCCAGCATTGCTGGCCTCTGTTTACCGGTAATGGCCAGAGTGAGCACCCCAGATAATTCCATTCTGGCGCCAAGTAACCCCTACCCAGACGGTGTGTAAGCAAACGGGTATCTTAACTTCTGTAAATCTCTCAAGTGTCTCTACCCAGGAGGTGATTTACAGCCCCCCCGAAATGTCTGAAGACTTTCATCCCATCTCCGCTCCTCACCCCGACTCCCAAGGTGGTTTTGCGGGTATAAAAAGGTCTTGTCACCCTTCTTTGTCTGCCACGGGTTGGAGAGACGTGAGTCCTCTGTGGTCGCCGGCAATAAACCCTGCAATTTGGCATACGTTTGTCTTGGTGTTGACTTTCTGTGCTCGGTCCAATACAACATAGTGAAGTTAAGAATGAGAACCCCACTATTACTAGTAAGTAATTGAGGTTCTCAAAGGGGGGAAATGAGGAAAGAAACCCCTCTTTCCTGTCTCTTGTCTCAAAGGAGGAGGAAGTAAAAGTTGAGCTCTAGCAGGTATGAGGTCAGTGGCCTGGAGGTTAAAGATTAAGCACTACCCCACACCCTTAAGATCTCAGGCAACCTTAAGGGTGGGGGCAACATGGAGAAACACCCTCTATTGTTCCCCTTCATTCCTGCTCAGACCCCAGTGCTTACTTCATCTATCAGGAGCCTCACACATACTTTCTAAAGCTGTGAACCCCATACCCTTCTCACATGGAATATCTAGAGTTGTAAGCCTATATAAAGGCAAACAACTGTCCTTTGTTAGAGTGAAGAGGGAAACCCAGGCATCTCAGATCAACTTTCCCTTTTCATTCCTAAGACTTTTAGGCTTTGGTAAACCAAAGCCCTTTTCATATGTAATTCCTGAGACTGTAAACTGAGACCCTTTTCATATCTTAAGCTATAAACCTAAGATTCTTCCACCTGTAACATCTAAAGTATAAGCCTATATAAAGAAGGAACCTTCCTTTGTTAGGGGAGCTTGGCTGTTAGGCAACTATGCCACCTTGCTCCGCTGAATAAATCACCCCTTCCTTCCCAGTTCGGTGTTTGAGAGGTCTGTTTCTTGTAGCTGCGCCTGCTCAGGCTCACCCATGCATGCTAAGATGCAAAATGGTAGAGTTTAACTGGTATGTGACCTCCCTCTAGGAAGGCTGGACTGGTAAGGGCAACATGCCGTGAATGAGCATGCACAGCTTCAGTAAACACAATGCACATGCATCTCCTCCCATGTGCTGGCAGACCCAGCACATGCGGACAGCCCACCCCAAGGAAAAATCAGAGGACGAAAGACTCAAAACCCCACTCAGATCTCTGAATTCACCTGCTTGGTCCTCTTCCAAGTGTATTTTACTTTCTCTTTTTCCTGCTCTAAAGCTGTTTTCTTTTTCTTTTACTTTTTTTTTTTTTTAATTTGAGGCAGAACCTCGTCCAGGCTGGAGTGCAATGGCGCACTGTTGGGCTCACTGCAGCCTCTGCCTCCCGAGCTCAAGCAGTTCTCCTGCCTCAGCCTCTGCAGTTGCTGGGATTACAGGTGAATGCCACCAGACCCAGCTAATTATTGTGTTTTTACTACAGTTGGTGGTCTCACCATGTTGGCCAGGCTGGTCTGGCCTCAAATGATCCTCCTGCCTCAGCCTCCCAAAGTGCTGGGATTACAGGCATGAGCCACCATGCCCAAACCCTGCACTAAAGCTTTATTTTGGTCTTTTTTTCTTTTCCTTTTTGTGGAGAACAGGGTCTCACTATATTGCCCAGGCAGGTCTTGAACTCCTGGGCTCAAGCTGTCCTCCCACCTCTGCCTCCCTAACAGCTGGGATTACAGACGTGATCCACAGCACTAACGCTTTTTAATAAGTTTCATTCTTGCTCTAAAACTTGTCTCAGTCTCTGACTCTGCCTTATGCCCCTCAGATGAATTCTTTCCCCTGAGGAGGTAAGAATCAAGTTCTGCAGACCTATATGGGTTGACCGCTGTAGCAAGACTCTGTAAGGGATTGTTGATACAAATTGTCTTATTACAGAGATTGAATATAAGTTATCGTGACATTTAAAATCACAAATACGTTTTGATAACCATTTTCATAAAGGATCTTTTGTATTTTACTATAAAATTCAATTCATGAAGATAAGAAATCATTTATCTAAATGTATGCTGATCCCGGAGACTAAAAATCAGGAGCAAGCACAAGCTTTTGAAACACAACACCTTCTTCAGTTAAAAAACCACGCCTGTAATCCTAGCACTTTGGGAGGCTGAAGTGGGTGGATCACCTGAGGTCAGGAGTTCAAGACCAGCCTGGCCATCATGGTGAAACCCCATCTTAAAAAAAAAAAAAAAAAAAAGTGCTCGCGTCGGCAGCACATATACTAAAATTGGAATGATACAGAGAAGATTAGCATGGCCCCTGTGCAAGGGTGACACACAAATTCGTGAAGTGTTCCATGTTTTAAAATAAAAAAGAAGAAAAAGAAAACCTCTTAAATGCTTTTTTTACCCCATTAGAACAATATTGATTGATTTTAAAATATTTTTTCTAGATATTCATGCCATTTAAAAAAATAATGCTGCTGGTGGCTCACACCTGTAATCCCACCACTTTGGGAGGCTGAGGTGTGAGGACTGTTTGAGCCCAACAGTTCGAGACCAGCCTGGGCAACATAGTGGGAACCCCAGTCTCTACTGAATTAAAAAAAAAAAAAGTATTTTTTTAAAAAGCCCAAACCCTACTGAACGGTGTAACAAAGGTGCTACATTGTTCCACAGTGTTGTACAGATGAAGTATATCGTGCAACTAGACTGGGGTTGCACGGTAAGAGGAGAGGATTTTGCTGGGGTCACTTTCACTATTCGCGTTTAGAAACCAAGTTCTCTTTTCAGCCTAAGGAACTGGTATGTATTTATCGGTGGACTTTCCAGCAGGTGGCGCTGTAACAACCGAAACAACCTAAAGATGGTTTGCATAAACAATAGTTCTCATTGCACAGTGCTTCCATAATGTCCTGTAGGTCAAAGTGTTTTGTTTGAAAAGGGGTATTATAAACACTGTTCTCATAAGTGGCTGCCTTTGGTTAACAGATGAGTAATTGTTGGAAGCTAACCAGTGGGTACATGTGGACTAAAGAGAGAAATAACAGATATTGAGACTCCAAAAGGTGGCAGGGCAGGAAGGAGGTGAGGGTTGAAACATGACTTGTTGGATACAGTGTTCGCTGTTTGGGTGATAGGTACACTAAAACCCCAGATTCCACCACTACCCGATATTTATATATGTAAGAAACCTGCACTTGTACTTCGTGTGTGTGTGTGTGTCTCTCTCTCTCTCTCTATATATATTTTATATATTTATATATAATATATATTATATATTTATATTTTAAAAAATATAAAAAAATATATATTTTTTTGAAATGGAGTCTTGCTCTGTCATGCAGGCTGGACTGCAGTGGCATGATCTTGGCTCACTGTAACCTCTGCATCCCGGGTTCAAGTGATTTTTCTGCCTTAGCCTCCCAAGTAGCTGGGACTACAGGTGTGCACCATCACACCCAGCTGATTTTTTTTTTTTTTAAATTATTAGTAGATATAGGGTTTCACCATATTGACCAGGCTGGTCTCGATCTCCTGACCTGGTACTCCGCCCACCTCAGCCTCCCAAAGTGCTGGGATTACAGGTGTGAGCCACTGTGCCAGGTTTTCCTTTTAAGCCTCTGTGGCACTGGTATGGCAGGCCAGGTTTTCATTTCCAGCTATAACCGTTTCCACTGACCCTTTTCTGATGAATGTGTAAGTTAAACATTAAAGAACTAAAGAAACTGGTGCCTGAGGGGAGCGCTGGAATGCGAAAACAAACCCATTAAGACCTGGCCTGGGTTTTCTCCAGCCCTAAAGTCTGGCCAAATAATAAACGCATTCTTACACAAACAACTTGTACCAGAGCTCATTTAACATGAAAAAACTTTCCAAGACTCTAGAGAAAGCTTTCCACACCTTAGACTCTAGCTAAAGATTACACACACATTGAGCGAAACACTCCCGCGTGTAGGTGCACTCCCACACATAGGCATATAACTTAGAATATGTATAAACACTGGGGGAAAAAAACCTTGTAAATTTGAGTTGGTTCGGTGAATTACTCAGAACTTCTCCCTGAAACCAGTTGCTGAAATAAACTCCCTTCTTCTCTGCCTGCATCTCATTGTTGGACTGCAAGAACAAGCAGCTGGACCCCTCATTCTGTCCAGGTGCACGGGCAGAGGAACAGACACACAGATCAAGTGAACCCAGAAAGAAACTCACACAAATATGCTGAAATTGATATTTGACAAATGTAGAGCAGTGCAATGGAGGAAAGACAGTCTTTTCAACAAATGGTGCTGGAGCAATTGAACATCTACTGGGAAAAAAAATACACATTGACCATGTCAGTTAGAAATAAACTGTTGAAGAATTGGGGTCCTGGCTGGGTGCAGTGGCTCACGCCTGTAATCCCAGAACTCTGGGAGGCCAAGGCAGGTGGATCACCTGAGCTCAAGAGTTCAAGACCAGCCTGGCTGACATGGTGAAACCCTGTCTCTATTAGCTGGGTGTGGTGTTGTGTGCCTGTAACACCAGCTACTTGGGAGGCTGAGGCAGGAGAATCACTTGAACCCGGGAGGCAGAGTTTGCAGTGAGCCAAGATCGCGCCACTGCATTCCAGCCTACGTGACACAGTGAGACTCCATCTCAAAAAAAAAAAAGAATTGTAGTCAAAAAGTTGAACCATCTGTCTCAGGTCACACAGTTTGGTAGCTAAGGTAAAAAGAGAAACCAGGATTTTAACCTTTCGATTTAGTCAGCAGCCAAAGTCTCCACTCGGTAAATTCTGCAGGGGTCATGGTCCCTGCGGAACTGCTGAGACAGCAAATGCAAATACAGCTCTAAGGCGAGCTGTTGGGATGGTTTTCTTGGAAAAACTAGCTTGGGAGTGCAATTTTCTCTGCAACACTGGGGGCTGCCCTTTTAAGAAGCTGTCTACAGTTTGTCTCTGTGAGGTCTTATGTATGCCTAGTCACGATTCTCTTTTCTGTCATAATTATGGTGATGTGCCATTTCATCTACATTTAATCACTTAGTATCTGGACATATCCTCAGCCTTCAAAATATATCAATAAATCAGGGAAATTTAGCAGACAGCCACTTAGCTGATTAAAAGGCAAGAGATTTATGAGGAAATTCGGTAATGCTGAACATGCAGTTCTCCAGTCGTCCTATAAAGGGTGTTTTGAGAAGTCTGGCCATATATAAATGGTGTATTAGGGGAAGTACGGCCTATTCAGAATGACAAAATTTTACCCACCCTTCATGCATAAACCTGTAGGATTTAATGTTCCAAGGTTTCTTGTCTCAATGCTCAAACTTTTACAATGTACTTTATGCCTCGGTTTAAATTAAATAATATCCTCTTCTAGCAATCTTTTTTTGAGATGAAGTTTTGCTCTTGTTGCCCAGGCTGGAGTGCAATGGCGCGATCTCAGCTCACTGCAACCTCCACCTCCTGGGTCCAAGCAATTCTCCCACCTCAGCCTCCTGAGTAGCTGGGATTGCAGGCGCGCGCCACCACACCCGGCTAATTTTGTATTTTTAGTAGAGTTGGGGTTTTTCCACATTGATCAGGCTCGTCTCAGACTCTCGACCTTAGGTGATGTGCCAGCCTCAACCTCCCAACCAAAATGCTGGGGTTACAGGTGTGAGCCATCGTGCCCAGCCTTTTCTAGCAATCTTTTTTTTTTATTTTTTTTTTGAGACAGAGTTTTGCTCTTGTTACCCAGGCTGGAGTGCAATGGCGCGATCTCGGCTCACCGCAACCTCCGCCTCCCGGGTTCAGGCAATTCTCCTGCCTCAGCCTCCAGAGTAGCTGGGATTACAGGCACAAGCCACCATGCCCAGCTAATTTTTGTATTTTTAGTAGAGACGGGGTTTCACCATGTTGACCAGGATGGTCTCGATCTCTTGACCTCGTGATCCACCCGCCTCGGCCTCCCAAAGTACTGGGATTACAGGCGTGAGCCACCGCGCCCGGCAACAAATACACTTTCATGATAATGACATTAGTCCATTCGTGAGGGCAGAGCCCTCATGACCTAAACACCTCTTAAAGGTCCCACCTTTCAACATAATCACAGTGGCAATTACATTTCAGCGTAGGTTTTGGAGGGGACAGACGTTCAGACCGTAGCACATGCTAAGTGTCACCTTCTCTGACATCACATATTAAACTTCTCTCTGACCAGTGACGGTGCTTTTCCACTTTGGTCTCAGTGTTTATCACACTTAATGTTATAATATAACAAAGTTACATTCATAATCTAACTTTGGCCTTGTGGGACCTTATTCACCTTGGTCTTCATGGAAAGCCTGCTAGTTCAGTGTGCACACTTGTTTTTTTTTTTTTTTTAATTGTTAGAGAGGGAGTCTTGCTATGTTGCCCAGGCTGGTCTTGAACTCCTGGCCTCAAGCAATCATCCCGCCTTGGCCTCCCAAAGAATTGGGATTACAGGTATGAGCCACCACGCCTGGCCACAGACATATTTAAATGGGGGAAACACATACATACCACCAGCATCACAAAAGCAAACCCCAGTGAGGTCTACTTTCTTGAGAAATTGCTGTTCTTGATAAGACTGATTGCAGTAGCTTTAGGGAACCTGCCTCTGGCCCTGACACACATCAGGAAGCATCCTGTAGGACTTCATTTCCCCACTCCATCTGTTGCACTCAGTGTGTATGATACCTGTACTTAGACATAACTGGTGTACAGCACTTACTTCATTTCTACTGTTAGTGTGAAGGATTAGACAGGCAGGGGGAGGCCAAGGCTTAGCCCCTATTTGCTGAGTAGAGAGTGAGACATGCTAAAGCAGGGGGATCTGGCTTAGCTGAGAGCCACACCTGGCTGGTGAGCACAGTGGACTGTCCTGAGTATAAGGTCGATAGCCTTGCTGGGAGCCGGATGAACAGCACCCACCCCTCTCTATGCCTGATAACAGTTCATCAGTCAGGACCCATTACTCAGCATCTGGCTCCTCCATGCGGGCTCCCCTCGCCCACTTCTGCATTCTGCTCCCAGGTCCATATTCAGCACTAGACTATGCGCGCTCAGCACCAAGCTATGCATTTGAACCTCAGCACTAAACTATACATTTGAACCCACGAAAATTTAAGAGATCCTGCCAAGCCTTACCCAATGGCAGCCCACCCCATACATCCTTGGCCAGCCCACCTCTCAATAAGTCCCACCTCCCTACCTATAGCGGCTCGCCCCGTCCGGGCCCTGTCTCCCTACAACGAATGAAATTGCCTATGCTTTGTTTCCCCAATATCAAATCAATCGCCTCTAACCCCCATCAAACCCCCTGCCCTGAGAAGTTAAGTGCGACTTATCTGGCCCCTTCCCAGACCACAGAACCTCGCCCAGGAGCTGAATAAATTGAATTTCTCATTTCTGTATACTGGCCTCAGTGTCCTCATTGCGACTTGGCAATACACGTTACACTGAGCACTGTTTGGTTATGATGGAGGAACAGGGTTCAACACATCTCATTGTGGGAGGCAGAGCAGCAGGACTCTAGGCCAGGCCAGGAGACCCTGTATAGCAGGTCTGTCTGTAGAGAGGAGGGTGCTCTCAAACTGTCTGGCATGTGCTGGCTGCACGCCAGTCTCCTAGGAAGGCTAGCTAGGGAAGGGGAGGCCACTTAGGTTCCCAAGATGGGGACACACGCAACAGGGAGAAAAAACTGGGAAGAGTGAGAGTCCTAGGCACCCAGGACATGAGCGTACGAAAGGTACCCGGGGACACCAAAGACAAACTGAACTTAATTGGAGACTAAAATAAGCCTGTGCCCTTAGAATGTTCTTTAACTTTCTAAAAGGAACATTTCTCCAGCTGACAATCTCATCATTGCCTCAAGCTCAGAAAGTCAAACCAAGGCATATCGTGCCTTCAACTGCCTTCATTTCCTGCACTGTCTGCTGTCACTTTTGAATTTCCACATCTGACTTTTACATTCCATTAATAGCATGTTCTGCTGTTGCTCAGACTCCAACCTTTGAAGCCATATTAGATTTACTCCTCACCTTTCACGTCCAGCAGGACACAGCAATGCCTGTTACTTCTTTGGTGACATTGCTCATCTCTCTCTTTTCTTTTTTTTTTTTATTACTTTGTTATTTCTTTTTTTCTCTCTTGTTTTTATTGATTGATGCATAATAGTTGTACATATTTATGGAGTATATGTGATATTTTGATACATGTATACAATATGTAATGATCAAACCAGGGTGACTGGGATATCAAATAATCATCATTTCTTTGTGTTATTGAATGAAGCTCTTTGTGTTTCAAAGCTTTTCTTCTAGATTTGAAATATACAACGTATCATTGTCTCTCTTTTTGTTTTTAATTCTCGAATAGGCTCAAGCCATCGTTTCTTTTGCTCATACTAGGTCATACTAGGTCTATAGCTGTCTGTATTAGTCAGGGTTCTTAGATAAATAGATATAGACACAGGTGTAGATATCTAGGAAGAGATTTAGTAGGAGACATTGGCTCACATGATTATGGAGGCCAAGAAGTCTCATATTATGCTGTCTGCACACTGGAGGCCAAAGAAAGCTAGTGGTATAGTTCCAGTCCAAGCCCCAAAACCTGAGAAGCAGGAGAGCCAATGATGTAAGTCCCAGTCCAGGTCTTCTGACCTGAGAACCAGGGTCCCACATCCATGGGCAGGAGACCGATGGCCCAGCTGAGCACAGAGACAGAATTTACTCCTCCTCAGCCTTTTTGTTCTATTCAGGCTCTCAGGAATTGGATCATGCTTGCCATAAGAAAGGGCAATCTTTTTGACTCAGTCTACCAATTTAAATGCTATTTTTTTTCTTTGAGACATTGTCTCATTCTGTTGCCCAGGCTGGAGTGCAGTGATGCTACCTTGGGTCACTGCAACCTTTGCCTCCTGGGTTCAAGTGATTCTCCTGCCTCAGCTTCCCAGTAGCTGGGACTACAGGTTTGCACCAACATGCCCAGCTACTTTTTCTTTTTAGTAGAAATGGGGTTTCGCCATGTTGGCCAGGCTAGTCTCAAACTCCTGGCCTCAAGTGATTCACCTGCCTCAGTCTCCCAAAGCGTTGGAATTGCAGGTGTGAACCACCATGCCTGTCCTCAAATGCTTGCTCCTTCCTTCCCTTTTCCTTCCCTCCTTCCTTTCTTTCCCTCCCTCCTTCCTTCCTCCCTCCCTCTTTCTTTTCTTTTGAGACAGAGTTTCGCTCTTGTTGCTCAGGCTGGAGTGCAATGGCACAATCTTGGCTCACTGCAACCTCTGCTTCCCAGGTTCAAGTGATTCTCCTGCCTCAACTTCTTGAGTAGCTGGGATTACAGGCATGCCCCACCACGTCTGGCTAATTTTGTAGTTTCAGTAGAGACAGAGTTTCTCCATGTTGGTCAGGCTGGTCTCTGACTCCTGACCTCAGGTGATCCATACACCTTGGCCTCCCAAAATGCTGGGATTACCAGCATGAGCCACCACATCCACTAATTTCTTTTAGAAATATTCTCTCTCACACACCCAGAGATGTGTGTATCTGATAAAGATTTACCAGCTATCTGAGCATGTTTTAGCCCCGTCTAGTTGACACATAACATTAACCATCACAGCTGGGCACAGTGGCTCACACCCTTAATCCCAGCACTTTGGGAGGCTGAGGTGGGTGGATCACCTGAGGTCAGGAGTTCAAGACCAGCCTGGCCAACTTGGTGAAATCCAGTCTCTATTAAAATACAAAAATTAGCTGGGTATGGTGGTGGGTGCCTGTAATCCCAGCTACTTGGGACGCTGAGGCAGGAGAATTGCTTGAACCTGAGAGGCAGAGGTTGCAGTGAGCCAAGGTTTCGCCATCGCACTCCAGCCTGGGGACAGAGTGAGACTCCATCTCAAAAAAAAGCAGGGTGGGTGGGTGGGGACAGCACTAGGAGAAATACCTAATGTAGATGACGGGTGATGGATGCAGCAAACCACCATGGCACGTGTATAACTAGGTAACAAACCTGCACGTTCTGCACATGTACCCCAGAACTTAAAGTATAATAATTAAAAAAATTAACCATTACACCTATCGTGAGTTTCTGTCTAGTTTCTTCTGTTCTCTACATACTCCTAAAATTCTTTCAGTCCCACATATTTCTGCTGGAGGAACCTTTCTCAACTATCACTACTTGACCCAGAAACCTTCAATGGCTTCTTATTACCCTTAGAATAAAGTCCAAACTGAGGCTGACTCTTCTCCCCTTGCCCGTGCTCCCTCCGGTTCCTCCTGCTCACACGGATCCTGCCAGCAAGCCCCCTCCCTGGTCTGTGCCCGCGGGCTCTGTTCATTCTGCCTTCACATACTTCACAGCCAGCCCTCCTTAGGTGTGATTCTCTCTCCCACTTCATCCTGTGTCTCTAATGCTTCCTTCATTCTCTGAACTTCTGCTCAAGTTTTCTTTCTAGACAATGGAGTCTGTAAAGTTCTCTCCCTCTTGAGAGCGCCTGTAGCACATTTTCTCTCTCTCTCTCTTTTTAGCAGCTACACAAGAAGCACTTACTCTACTTATTTAACCCAGATGTTATCTTCTACCGGAAACATACTGCATTCCTCAGGCAACATCCTCACCTATTATGAAGGGGAAGGAGGTTCACTCCAAGAGAGCCAAGAAACTAATCTCACACTGTAGACACATACTTTGTTGATAATGTCAGCATTCTGTAAGCATTTTACACACATTCTTTATTATTTTCCCCTTCAGAGTTCAATAGGCTGACTCTTCTCAGATGCAATCCTGACGGATGCTGCGGAAGCGCCACTTCTATGATTTCTATTTTTCTGGAAAATGGAAACATTTTCTTTTCGGTCCACTGTATTCCATTTATAGGAATTACACACATCACTGGGACTTTACTCTCACTCCCATTTATAAAAGAAGTTGAGCAAGATAAGACAAAATAGTCAAAGAGTTACATAAATCCCAATTGCCCAATGGGGATAACGCTGGAATCGAACTGCTGGCTGGCAGCAGCGTCATTCATCTATTCACTCAAATATATACATATACAACTTACAATTATTTTCAGATGGAGTCTTGCTCTGTCACCCAGGCTGGAGTGCAGTGGTGTGAGCTAGGCTCACCGTAACCTCCACCTCCTGGGTTCAAGCAATTCTCCTGTCTCAGCCTCCCACGTAGCTGGGATTACAGGTACCCACCACCACACCTGGCTAATTTTTGTATTTTTAGTAGAAACAGAGTTTCACCATGTTGGCCTGGCTGGTCTCACACTCCTGACCTCAGGTGATCCACCTGCCTCAGCCTCCCAAAGTGCTGTGATTACAGGCGTGAGCCACCATGCCCGGCCAAAATGTATTTATTGAACAAATGAGTGGGTTGCTGTTTGAGGCTATGGCACTATAAAGTGTTGGAGTATTAATATACAACATATATAGGAAAATGGGAAATCAGTGAAAATACTGAATTTAAGGTCTATCTTCTGCCTTACATTGCTAATATATTAATTCATACAAATAGACTATTCTCCTAATAATATATTCATAGGATATAGTATTCATATGCTATAATGTGTAATTCATCATCAGTCAGTCATACTGTACACTGATTGCAAGAGCCTTGTTATAGAGATTGGGCCTTGCTCTAGAGTGAATGTTTGTGTCCTTCCACATTTCACATGAACCCTAATCCCCAGTGTGATGGTATTAGGAGGTGACGCCTTTGGGGAAGTGATTAGGTCATGAAGGGGAGCTCTCATAAATGGGATTAGTGGCCTTGTAAAAGAGACTCCAGGCCGGACATGGTGGCTCATGCCTGTAATCCAAGCACTTTGGAGGCCAAGGAGGGCGGATCACCTGAGGTCAGGAGTTCAAGACCAACCTGACCAACATGGTGAGACCCCATCTTTAAAAAAAAAAAAAGGGGTAGAAAAAAAAAAAAAGAGACTCCAGAGAGCTCATTCCTTCTTCCACCATGTGAGGACACAGTGTAAAGGTGGATCTACAAGCCAGGAAGAGTGCCTTCACCAGACACGGATTCTGTTGGCAGCCTGACATTGGACTTCCCAGCCTCCAGAGCTGTGAGAAATAAATGTCTGTTGTTTGTGAGCCAGCTAATCTACGGTACTTTTATTACAGCAGCAAGAATGGACCACGACATGCCTTATTACGCCTTTCAGTACCAAAACCTTAATGGAATGGGAAGGGTCAGAAACAAACACTATTTATTTATTTATTTATTTATTTATTTATTTATTTATTTATTTATTTATTTTTTGAGATGGAGTTTTGCTGTTGTTACCCAGGCTGGAGTGCAATGGCGCGATCTCGGCTCACCGCAACCTCCGCTTTCTGCGTTCAAGCAATTCTCCCGCCTCAGCCTCCCAAGTAGCTGGGACTACAAGCACGCGCCACCATGCCCAGCTAATTTTTGTATTTTTAGTAGAGACGGGGTTTCACCACGTTGACCAGGATGGTCTCGATCTCGTGACCTCGTGATCCACCCGCCTCAGCCTCCCAAAGTGCTGGGATTATAGGCGTGAGCCACCACGCCCGGCCCACAAACACTTTTTAAACATTCAACATAGAACCAAACATAAAGCCTGAAAAATAACAGGGACTCAGCAATATTGCATTTGTATGTGTTGATTAACTATGCTTTCTCCTATGCTCTGTCAGATCTGAAACTTGAGAGTTGCTAGTTTTTGTTTGGGTAAGTAGTAATAATCCTATAATGTATTAAAGCAAAAAAAAAATGATTTAATATTGAGGACACTGCCCAAATATGATACCTCTACACCGCATATTAATCTTTTCCGGGAAGTCTCATTCTCAGCATAAGTTAAGTGGGACGGAACAAAGAACTTTAGAAGATACCTGAGGAGGAAATGCTACTCCTGTTTAGGAAAAGGAAAGCCTAGATCAATAGGTTACATTTTCTGGGGTTGGAATGTATGTTATTGACAAACGACAAAGGAAATAGAAGGGGGATGAGAGGAAAGTATGATCACTCCAGTGGTAACAAGAATGCTGGTGACAGTGACTACATTTGGGAGCCAGAACCTGCATATCTGAGTAGATGATTCACACTCTTACAGACTCCAGGCAACTGCTTGGGATTGAAGAAATGGGTTCTATCATTACAAAGCTGGATGATCTGGGGGACTGGTCACTTCCTTTTCGTAACTCTCACGGATCTAGTGGTAGTATGTGTCTGGCAATGGACTGTTTTTTTTTTAAAAACGTACATTGTCTTATTTAAGCTTCACATCTTAAGGAGGCATAGACTATTTATATCTTCATTTAACCAATGAAGAAATAAATGCTTGTATCAGATAGGATAGAATTAGGTTATGCTACTATAACAAACACCACCAAATATCTTACTGGCTTAAAACAAGATTTGATCTTTGGCTAGCTGGGCATGGCGGCTCACACCTGTAATCCCAGCACTTTGGGAGGCCAAGGTGGGAGGACTGCTTGAGCCTGGGAGTACAGGACCAGCCTGGGCAACATAGTGAGATCCTATCTCTACAAAAAAAAAAAAAATTAGCAAGGCATGGTGGAACACATCTGTAGTTCCAGCTACCCAAGGCGTTGAGGTGGGAGAATTGTTTGAACCTAGAAGGTTGTGGCTACCGTGAACCCTAATCACACCACTGCACTCCAGTGTGGCCAGACTTCAGTTCCACTGTGGGCTTCGGGTTTTGATCACTTCCCTGACAAAGGCGTGCTACCCAGAGAACTATCAGAAACGCCAGACAAATAAGTGATGTCTTGAGCCCGGGAGTTGGAAATCAGTTTGGGCATCATGGTGAGACCCTGTCTCTACAAACACGTGGTGTCTGGTTACATGAATAAAGCCTTTACCGGTGGTTTTGGAGATCTGGGTGCACCCAGCCCTTGAGCAGTGAACTGAACCCAGTGTGGTCTTTTCCCTCACCTCTCTCCTGCTCTTCCCCCGTGCCTCCAATCATGACTAGTTTTATACCTTTTCTCTCTCGAGGTTGTCAACTTCTGCCTCTTAGTCACCTTCCAGCCTTCAATAAAGACTTTGAAACTTGGCTTACAGGTTTCCCACGCAACTTCCTCCCTCACTTGAATGATTCATGCTCAACTCCCCTTGAACCTCATAGCTTCTTTATCTCCTTAATGCCAATGACGGTCACCTTAACTTCTCTCTAGCAGCTGCTCCCATATTACATCTAAAGTTTGTTACCACTCAGAAGTGCTTTCCCCCTGTGTCTTCAGTTCTCATGTTCTAGATTTTGAGCACAATTCCCTTCCTCAAACCCAGCACAGCCATTTTTTATACTCTGCTGAACTCTTATTTTTTTATTATTATTTTTTGAGACGGAGTTTGCTCTTGTTACCCAGGCTGGAGTGCAATGGCGCGATCTCGGCTCACCGCAACCTCCGCCTCCTGGGTTCAGGCAATTCTCCTGCCTCAGCCTCCTGAGTAGCTGGGACTACAGGCACGTGCCACCATGCCCAGCTAATTTTTGTATTTTTAGTAGAGATGGGGTTTCACCTTGTTGACCAGGATGGTCTCAATCTCTTGACCTTGTGATCCACCCGCCTCAGCCTCCCAAAGTGCTGGGATTACAGGCGTGAGCCACCGCACCCGGCCTCTGGACTCTTATTCTTTAAGAGCACTGACTCCCCCTCCTTGAGGACTTTTGCCCAGCTTGCGGTCTGGTCAATTGCTCGGACTCCTTCCATTCCACCTACACCCTTCGTTTGCTTGTACCCACATCTTGCCCAGCAAAATGCCAATGCTAAATCAAGGCTGCCTCGGTCCTCCATTACCTGCTTGACATAATATCTGGTCTCACCTAGGAAATATGTATTGGATAATCCTTAGGGTGAAGTTTTTAGGCCACCTCCCTTCTAGCCAAGGGGCATCTGTGATAATGGATAAGTCATTAGCAAGTTAGTAGTGAGTCTCCTTTAGTGAATCAACTATATCTCATCTACCTGCCATTGTTCTTTGGTTTCTTTAGGCATTTTTGATAGTTCATTGCTCTCTTTTCTTTCTTTCCTCCTCTTTCTTTTTCTTTTTTTTGAGACAGAGTCTTGCTCTATTGCCCAGGCTGGAATACAGTGGTGTCATCTTGGCTTACTGCAACCTCCGCCTTCTGGATTCAAGTGATTCTCCTATCTCAGCCTCCTGAATAGCTGAGATTACAGGTGCCTGCCATCATGCCCAGCTAACTTTTGTAGTTTTAGTAGAGAAAGGGTTTCACTGTGTTGGCCAGGCTGGTCTCCAACTCCTGAGCTCAGGTAATCTGCTTGCCTTGGCCTCCAAAGTGCTGCTATGTCAGGTATGAGCCACCATGCTGGGCCAAGGGAATTTCTTAAAAAGTTGGAGGGGAAGGGCTGGGCGTGGTGGCTTACACCTGTAATCTCAGCACTTTGGGAAGCCAAGGGGGAGTAGATCACCTGAGGTCAGGAGTTCGAGACCTGCCTGGCTAACATGGTGAAACACCATCTCTACTAAAAATATAAAAATTAGCCAGATGTGGTGGCAGATGCCTGCAATCTTAGCTACTTGGGAGACTGAGGTGGGAGAATCACTTGAACCCAGAAGGTGGAGGTTGCAGTGAGCCTAGATCATGCCGCTGCACTCCAGCCTGGGCAACAGAGCGAGATTCCATCTCAAAAAAAAAAAAAAAGGGAAGTTAGAGGGGAATTGGGAATTGTGTAGTCCAGTGTTCAGGCTTTGGAGAAAGACCTCTATTCTGTACTTAAATCCCACATATCCTTTGGTACTCTGGGTAAGTTACTTGACCTCTTTGAGCTTTAGAATTCTTACCTCAGTAGTTTCAACTCCAGAATTAAGGTTTAGAATGCAAAGAACTTAGCACAGCGCTTAACGTATAGTGAACTAAAACATTAAACAGTAGCTGGTATTATGGTAAAGGAGTTTATCTCACTTTATTGGTATACTTGAATATCAAAAGAATATATTATAACAAAAGAAAAATAAAGAACAAAAAACAAAAAAGGAGAATACACTGTACACAGTAGCTGTTTAATAAATAACTGTTGAATATAATTGCCTTCAGAAAATAATCTTTATAGGGTGGATTCTCACTTTGGGGGCTCCTTTGGTCTTTTTAAAAATTAAATTTTGACCCTATATATGTCAATGATCAGTTATGAAAAACTGAAATACAGATAAGAAAAAGTAACAATTCTCCCAATCTCCCAGCCAAAGACAGTCACCATCGACAATTTAGAGAGTATCTTTCCAGATCTTAATTTTTTTTTGACACAGAGTCTCTCTTTGTCACCCAGCTGAAGTACAGGGGCACTATCTCAACTCACTGCAACCTCCGTGTCCCAGGCTCAAGTGATCTTCCCACCTCAGCCTCACCAAGTAGCTGTGTCTATGGGCAGGTGGGCACCACCACATCTGGCTAATTTTTGTATTTTTAGTAGAGATGGGGTTTTGCCATGTTGGCCAGGCTGGTCTTGAACTCTTGGTCTCAAGTAATTCACCCACCTTAGCCTCACAAAGTACTGGGATTATAAACCTGAGCTACAGCACCCAGCCTTCTTTAGATCTTTATGCATATACATATGTGGAAAAGTTTGCACAACTACATACACATAGTCTTCATGTATTGAATCACATAATACACACCATTTTGTAATTTGCTTTTTTGGACTTAGGGAAATGTCATAGACATCTTTCCAAGTCAGAGAATCTTGCTCCTCCTAAGAACTGAGTAACACCCACTTGAACAGATATCCTGAGGCTTGGTAAAAATCAGAAAACTGTACACTAGATGGCAGTGTTGAAATAAAGATTTTGGGAAATAAATACCTGCATTAACTAATGCAAGAACAAGAAGCCCCATTGACATCCTAAGACATACCTGATGAAGACTGTATTACTTTGGAGGCTCCATATTCCCCCAGCTTGGGCTGCAAACATCAGCTCTTAAGACTCTTTAAAAGAGTTGTAAGACTCTATTCAGATTTGTTTTATCATCCATCTGTGAAACTGAAAATTTGCCCTCTATGGAAGGAATAAACTGCTTGCCATCTCTTTCACACTGTCTTCCAGATGCCCATACCAGACACAGCAGATGGACTGATACTGTTTCTGTCTCCTCAACCTGAAAAGCAACTCTAAATCCTGCATCACTTCCACTGCAAGAGAGACAGCCTTGCTCCATGGTAGTTATAGGAGAAACATCTCCGTATCTGGTTTAAGGCACTCTCTGGATGGTGCTTCATTCTAAGATTCCAAGTCTCAGGGATCTTTATGTGAATCTCCCTGGAATGCATATTCTCCATAGCAACTGTCTACAGAGAGTGTGTCAACCTGGGCCTTCCCAATCTCAGCCTTTCTTGGGTCAGATTTAGTCACCGTGTATTTTACAGACACTTTTCATCCCTACTCCCAATACAGGTCACACACACCCTTTGGTATTTGTACAGTATAATCTATTGGGGGAGAGTGCAAACTGCACGTCTAGAATTGTAGTTTAGCTACTAACATTGCTATTTTAGTTAAACTCCTTAGCCTGCCTATTTCTCCGCCTCTGTTTTGTTAAATATGAGTGATAATGATACCTGGCCCCATTCTGGGGTATCAAATACATAGATTATACCTGAGCTTAGAGCCCTCCCAATCCCACCGTAAAATATGAGAAAAATGTTTTGAAAGAATTTGACTCTCTCCTCCTCTCTTCTCCTCCTCTCTCCTCCTCCTTCCTCCTCCTCCTTCTCTGACAGTCTCACTCTGTAGCTCAGGCTGCAGTACAGTGGTTTGACCTCAGCTCACTACAACCTCCACCTCCCCAGTTCAAGAGATTCCCTGCCTCAGCCTCTCAAGTAGCTGGAATTACAGGCACCTGCCACCATGCCCAGCTAATTTTTGTATTTTTAGAAGAGATGGGGTTTCACCATGTTGGCCAGGCAGGTCTTAAACTCCACCCACCTCAGCCTCCTAAAGTGCTGGGATCACAGGTGTGAGCCACCGCACCCTGCCGGAATTTGATCATTCCTGTTATTAAAAACAGCCATCGAGCTCTCTATTGCTGGAGAAGAAGAGAAGTGCCCAAGATCCTTTCAGGATATTTGGTTTTTTGGGCGCGACACAAATCGAGGTGAGGGAAGAGAGGAAAATCCCCTGGCTCCTTCCAGGATTACTTTATTCAAAAACGAAATAAAACACTCAATATGCAAAAGTCTTGTGAAGAAAATGACATGCCAAAGGCCGAGGAAGACCGCCCTTTGGAAGATGTACCACAGGAGGCAGAAGGAAATCCTCAACCTTCTGAAGAAGGTGTAAGCCAGGAAGCAGAAGGAAACCCCAGAGGAGGGCCGACTCAGCCTGGCCAGGGATTTAAAGAGGAGGACACACCCGTTAGGCATTTGGACCCTGAAGAAATTATAAGAGGAGTAGATGAGCTTGAAAGGCTTACTTAGGGAAGAGATAAGAAGAGTGAGAAACAAGTTTGTGATGAGGCACTGGAAGCAAAGACATTCACGCAGCCGTCCTTATCCTGTGTGCTTTAGGCCTTGAATTCATTTTTGCCTAATATTAAAATCTGGCCCCAGCTTTCTTTCTGTTAGCATTTTTTGATGTATCTTTGACCTCCATCTTACTTTTAATCATGACTTTGTTTTAGGTAGTTTCCTTAATTCCAGCATCTCATTGGATTTTGGATTTTGACCCATTTTCCAGGTCTATTTTTCAATTAGAAACGTTCACATATTTGCATGGAAATATGTTAATTCCATATTGTAAAGTAAAGCATAACAGGTTATGGCAGAGCAGCATATTTAATATCAGCTCACATGTGTAGGATAAAATTCCAAACTGTGTGTGTGTGCGTGTGTGTATGCATACATCCATATAACATATATCAAAAACTTAACCAAGTTTATTTCTGTGTGGTGTGAAGTTTTATTGGTTTTCTTTTTTTTTCTTTTTGCTTATATGTATTTTTTAATGAACACGTGTCTTGCACAAAAAGAATTAAGGATTTTGTTTTTTTACAAGTAAGAGTCTCAGATAATTTGCAACCAGCTTATGAGGGCAATGGGGGCACCTAAACTCTTGATGAAAAAAGAAATGTAAACCTCACATTACCTCTGGATCTCTTAGCCAGAGGAATAAAATGGCAATTATTACAGATAAAAAAAAACAAAACAGCCATCATGGGGAGCATCAGAACTTGAGTTTGTTTTTACCTTGTGCTACACTGACTTCTCAAACTCCATAGCAGAGGTCCTAGAAGCATAGTACCATGAAAATATGATTGAGGACTTGAAGGTATTTTCAGTCAGAGCTAAGTCATGTCACACTGACAGTAACTCCATGGGTCTATTATAGCACTGAGTCATGGACACACATTTTATCTTACGGGAAGCAGCGCAAAGGGACAAGAAGCAGCTTTGTTCCCACAGACTCTATGAAAAGCCACAAGTGACACGTGCTCTGGGAGCTGGCTGTTCTGGCTTTATTTAGCTGGAGAAAATGATGTCTGGCTTAAACCGAGAGCCTAAATAGGGAGAGCGTGAAGCGATGGCTTAGGAGAGGCCACTGGCGAAGGTTTAAAGACAATCTAGCTCCCTTCCTGGTCACAGGAACCAACAAGACAGTTAACTAGTGACCCAAATGAAACATTGCCAATTTAATAAACTTCAACGTGATTCAGTTGAATTCAATATATTTCAATCTAAATAATTTTTTTTTTTTGAGATGGGTTTTGCTCTTGTTGCCTAGGCTGGAGTGCAGTGGCATGATCTCAGCTCACCACAACCTCCGCATCCTGGGTTCAATTGATTCTCCTGCCTCAGCCTCCAAAGTAGCTGGAATTATAAGCATGTGCCACCACACTAGGATAATTTTGTATTTTTAATAGAGATGAGGTTTCTTCATGTTAGTCAGGCTGGTCTTGAACTCCTGACCTCAGGTGATCTGCCTGCCTTGGCCTCCCAAAGTGCTGGAATTACAGGTGTGAGCCATCATGCCCAGCCTTTTTTTTTGAGATGAGTTTTTGCTTTTATCACCCAGCCTGGAGTGCAATGATGTGATCTCAGCTCACTGCAACCTCTGACTGCCAGTTTCAAGCGATTCTCCTGCCTCAGCCTCCTGAGTAGCTGGGATTACAGGCATGCATCACCATGCCCGGCTAATTTTGTATTTTTAGTAGAAATGGGGTTTCACCATGTTGGTCAGACTGGTCTCAAACTCCTGACCTCAGATGATCTGCTCGCCTTGGCCTCCCAAAGTGCTGGGATTACAGGCATTACCACTGTGCCCAGCCCAAAGAAGGACTTTTGAGTACTTACTCTGGCTAGGGTATGTGAAAGATAAATAAGTGAATGAGACTTCAGAAGGTGTAATCTAGAATATATATAGTGTATATCACACACACACACACACACACACACTCCTCTCTCCTCACTGTAGGTATATCACACACACACTCCTCTCTCCTCACTGTAGGTATATAACACACACACACAAACATACACTCCTCTCTCCTCACTGTAGGATGATAAACCCAGTGACTTGGTCTACCTTGTCCATCACCTTGTATCTAGCGCCTGGAACATAACAGGAGCTCATTATTTTTTGGATGAAGAAATGTATAATCTATGCAAAGCAAAATTTAACAACTGCTGTCAGAGAAATGAAAAGTGATGATGGAGTGCAGAAGGGGTAAAAAGTAATATCGAGGCCGGGCGCGGTGGCTCACGCCTGGAATCCCAGCACTTTGGGAGGCTGAAGTGGGTGAATTGTTTGAGCCCAGGGGTTTTAGACCGGCCAGGGCAACATGGTAAAACCTTGTCTCTATAAAAAATATAAAAAACTAGGTGGGTGTAGCGGCACATGCCTGGGAAGTTGACGTGCAGTGAGCCATGATCACACCCTGCTCTGCAGCCTGAGCAACAGAGCGACACCCTGTCTCAAGGAAGAGTCATGAGAAAAGGAACCATTTGAACAGAGGCTTGAGGGAGGGGTGGAATTTTGCATGAAATGTCTTTTTCCATCACTTGAAGCTTATGTGAATCCTTGTGTTAGGCGAGTCTCCTGAAGACAGCAGATAGCTGGTGAGTTCTTATCCGTTCTGGATTCTGTGTCTTTTAAATGGAGCATTTAGGCCGTTTACATTCAATGTTAGTATTGAGAAGCGAGGTACCATCGCATTCAACAAGCCGTTTGTTTCCCGTGTACCTCAGTTTTTAAATTTTTGCTTTTTAAATTATTGTTTCTAGGTCCTGTGAGATTTATGCTCTAAAGATGTTCTGTTTTGATGTGTTTCCAGGATTTGTTTCAAGATTTGGAGCTCCTTTTAGCAGTTCTTGTAGTGGTTCGTGGCTTGTTACTGATGAATTCTCTCAGCATTTGTCTGAAAAAGACTGTATCTTTCCTTCAGATATGATGCTTAGTTTCGCTGGATACAAAATTCTTGATTGATAATTGTTTTGTTTGAGGAGGCTAAAAATAGGGCCCCAATCCCTTCTAGCTTGTAAGGTTTCTGCTGAGAAATCTGCTGTTAATCTGGTAGGTTTTCCTTTACAGGCTACCTGGTGCCTTTGTCTCACAGCTCTTAAGATTCTTTCCTTATCTTCACTGTAGATAACCTGATGACACTGCACCTTGGTGATGAACTTTCTACGATTAATTTCCCAGGTGCTCTTTGTGCTTCTTGTATTTGGATGTCTAGGTCTCTAGTAAGAGTGGGAAGTTTTCCTTATTTCCCCAAATATGTTTTCCAAACTTTTAGATTTCTCTTCTTCCTCAGGAACACTGATTATTCTTAAGTTTGGTCAACATAAACCCAGACTTCTTGGAGGCTTTCATATTTTCTTTTTTTTCTTTCTTTCTTTCTTTTTTTTTTTTTTTTGAGACGGAGTTTCGCTCTTGTTACCCAGGCTGGAGTGCAATGGCGCGATCTCGGCTCACCGCAACCTCCGCCTCCTGGGTTCAGGCAATTCTCCTGCCTCAGCCTCCCGAGCAGCTGGGATTACAGGCACGCGCCACCATGCCCAGCTAATTTTTGTATTTTTAGTAGAGACGGTGTTTCACCATGTTGACCAGGATGGTCTCGATCTCTTGATCTTGTGATCCACCCGCCTCAGCCTCCCAAAGTGCTGGGATTACAGGCGTGAGCCACCGCGCCCGGCCCGGCTTTCATATTTTCTTATTCTCTCTCTTTTTAAATCTTTGTTGGATTGGGTTAATTCAGACCTTCAAGTTCTGAATTTCTTTCTTCTACTTTTTCAATTCTACTGCTGAGACTTTCCAGAGCATTTTGAATTTCTGTAAGTGTGTCCAATGTTACCTGAAGCTTTGATTGCTTTTTCTTTATGTGATTTCCTCAAATATTTCTCCCTTTGCTTCTTGTGCCATGTTTTTGGATTTCCTTGCATTGGAATTCACCTTTGTCTGCTGCCTCCCTGACTAGCTTAATAACTAACCTCCTGAATTCTTTTTCAGGTAAATCAGGGATTTCTTCTTGTTTTGGATCCACTGCTGGTGATCTAGTGTGATTTTTTGGGGGGAGGGGGAGGTGTTAAGGAGCCTTGTTTTGTCATATTATCAGAGTTGGTCTTCTGGTTCCTTCTCAGTCAGGCAGGCTCTGTCTGAGGGAAAGTCTTGGGCTGAAGGCTGTTGTTCAGATTCTTTGGTCCCATGGGGTGTTCCCTTAATATATAGTCTCCCTTTCATATGGATGTGGCTTCCTGTGAGCTGAGCTGCAGTGATTGTTGCTATCTGTCTTCTGGGTCTCGCCACCAGCAAGTCTACCAGGCAGCAGGCTGGTCCTGAGGGATGCCTGCACAGAGTCCTGTGATGTGAACCATCTGTGGGTCTCAGCCGTGCACACCGGCACCTGTTCCGGTGGAGGTGGCAGGCTGGTGAAATGGACTCTGTGAGGGTTCTTAGCCTTGGTGGTTTAACGGTCTATTTTTGTGCTGGTTGGCCTCCTGCCAATCCCTTGGAGGATGTTGGCACGGTCCAGAGAGCATCAGCTGTGGTAGTATGGCGAGGACCTGGTGGTGGGCAGGGCCCTAGAACTCCCAAGAATATTTTCCCTTTGTCTTTAGCTACCAGGGTTGGTCAGGTGGAGGCAGGGCTAGGTGTGTCTGAGCCTAGATTCTCCTTGGGTGGGTCTTGCTGCAGTTGCTGTGAGGCATGGAGGTGAGGCTCCCGGGTCACTGGAGTTGTTACTTAGGAGGATTATGGCTGCCTCTGCTGAGTCATGTAGGTTGTCAGGGAAGTGTGGGAAAGCTGGCAGCCACAGGCCTCACTCAGCTCCCACATAATCCAAAGGGTCGGTCTCACTCCCACTGTGCCCCTCTCAACAGCCCTGAGTCTGTTTCCAGGCAGTGGGTAAGCAGGACTTGAGAACTTGCCCCAGGTTACCCGCCTCCCAGTAGCAAAAGTAAAGGCCTTTGGTTCTTCCTCCACCTGTGGAGTCTGCACACCAGATTTGCACCCTCCCCTGAGTTCTGGCCAGGAGGCTTCTCACAGGGTTCAAATTGTTACAAAGTTCACCCAGGGACTTCCTGCTCCCCGTGGTGTTTTCCTCCTGCACCTCGGTCCACCCTCCTGAAGGATCTTTGTGGTGCCAGGCAGGAGTGCGCTTCTGGGAGACCCAGCGAGCTCCCAGGACCTTTCTTGCTGCTTCCTCTACCCCTGTATTTTGCTTGGCTCTCTAAATTGACTCAGCTCCAGGTATGGTTGGAAAATTCTCTCAGAAACTAGACCTTCAGTTTCCCCAGTGGGGGTGTGTGTTCAGGAGTGGAGGATCTCCCTTTCCCACTTCCACAATTTGGGCACAGTGTTTAGGGTGTCTCCCTGGTCCTGCAGGAGCAGTCTGCTTCCCTCAGAGGGTCCGTGGGTCTTCCTGGGGTTCCTGGTTTGTTCTTGCAGTCCTTCTGCAGCTTAAATTCACCATGCAAGCCTCCATACACTGCTCTGTCCATTCAAGTCACAGCTGCGATCTAGTCCTACCTCCCGTCTGCCATGACGATCATAAGTAGTCAGAAGGTTCTGCACATTTTTAAATGACCGCATCTCACAGGAACTCACTCACTATTGGGAGGACAGTCCCAAGAGGATGATACTAAACCATTTGTGAGAAATATTCTCCCATGACCCCACCACCTTCCACCAGGCCTCCCCTCCAGCACTGGGAACTACAATTCAACATGTGATATAGGTGAGGACACAGATCCAAACCATCCCATACACGCTTCTTATATGACCCTTGAGACCCAGCCTGCTGCCATGTGAACAAGCCTAGACTACCCTGCTGGCTTATGAGAGACACGTGTTAGCAGTAGACAACTCCCAGAACTCTTCAGCTGACTGCAGCCCAAATTGCCAACCCACAAAAACATAAAGTAAATCAATTATGTTGTTTGAAGCCACTGAGCTCTGGGAGAGTTTGTTAAGCAGCAGAAGCTGATTGACATTTGACTACACACTATGCTGCCTCTAGATTATACTTACTTTGTACAACAACAAATCTCATAGATGATTTTGCATGTTGTGTTATTTAATTTTCACAATTACTACATGAGGTGAGACCTAAAAAAAATAGAGATTGTAGGACTTTAACTAGTCCAAGATCAATTGCTAATGAGTAGAAGCAGCAGAGTTAAAATGTATAAAATAGGTTGGGCACGATAGCTCACGCCTGTAATCCCAGCACTCTGGGAGGCTGAGGCGGGCAGATCGCTTGAGGCCAGGAGTTTGAGACCAGCCTGGCCAACACGGTGAAACCCCATCTCTACTGAATACACAAAATTAGCCAGGTGTGGTGGTGCATGTCTGTAGACCCAGCTACTCAGGAGGCTGAAGCACAAGAATTGCTTGAACCCAGGAGGCAGAGGTTGCAGTGAGCTCAGATCATGCCACTGCACTCCAGCCTAGGTGACAGAGAGAGACTCCGTCTCAAAAAAAAAAAAAAAGTCTAAAATTGATAAAATTTCCTAAAAATCATAGGTCAAATGAGAATTCAATCATTGCTGCTAAGGAACAGAGGCTAACAGAATCCAGTTCTGATTCCAGATTTGATGGTGAATAAGCAGAGCTGCTGGCCGTCTCTTCTGGCTCAACTGGGGGATGCCACAGAAATGAGAGAACACTTCTGCCATTTGAAGTACTAACATTACATTCATGAGAAATCTTTGAGGAGATTCAAAGTGATTATGACCTGGTATGAAACGGAAAACTCAGTCTGGGTGGAAGGCCAGGCTCCAGCGGTGGGGTGGAGGGGCAAGGGGACTTCCAGATACATTGCTTTTAGATATTGCCATGGGTAGGTCATTATGTCTCTGTTGAAATGCAGAAAGAAAGCCTCAAGTCAGTGGGACAAAAGCAGGGTGGCTGGCTGAAGTAAGGGACAGTTAACAATGGAGAAGTCAGATAACCCAGTCTTCGTGTGTTCCCTACTCTCTCCCATCTCCCCACACTTCCAGGGTTGGAGAGTTGAAATGCAGGGCAAAGGATCTTTCAGTGGATATCTTTGAGGGTAAAGGTTTATGTAGCTTCTGCAATAATCTGGTAGGAGGGTCAGAGTTACCTGGTGAAGTTGTAAAATACGGAAGACACTCATCTTCCCCAACTCCCCAGAAATGGCATAAGCATTTAGTAGACTCTGGGCCTTAGCGCCCCACTCTGGGTACACATCACCAGGAAAGTATGAACCCAGAGGCAACAAAATATTGAAATAGTGGAGGAGTCCAATCTGTTTGGTGAAAAAACCACCACCCAAATGACCTATACTGGAGGAACCAGAATCTGTGTAAGACATGAACCATGGTTTAAAAATAAGCTTAATAAATACCCTCAAAGAAATAGGAGATTATATTGGTTAATATTAAGTAAGGACAAAAGAAAAAAACAAGACCATCCAAGTAGATATCTCAGGTATAAAAAGTATAATAGTTTAAATATGGATTCAACAGATAGGGCACTTAGCAGAGTGAATACAGACAGTAATTACTGAGCAAGAATTTCAGGTCAAGAAACTCTTAGATGCCTAAAGAAATAAGGCCCTAGCTTTAGCTTGCAACAAATACTGGAGTTTGGAGGGACAAATTTGATAAATTCTCTCTCTCATTTGTATTTTTTTTTTTTTTTTGAGACAGTCTTGGTCTGTTGCCCAGGCTGGAGTGCAGTGGCATGATCTAAGCTCACTGCAGCCTCAGTTTCCCGGGTTCAAGCCATCCTCCCACCTCAGCCTCCTGAAGAGCTAGGATTACAGGTGTGCACTACCACGCCAGGCTAATTTATTTTTGTATTTTTAGTACAGACAGGGTTTCACCATGTTGACCAGGCTGGTCTCAAACTCCTGACCTCAAGCGATCCACCTGCCTTAGCCTCCCAAACTGCTGGGATTAAAGGTGTGAGCCACCGTGTCCAGCCTCGTTTGTATTTATTTTCTTTCTTAGATATAACAGAAGTATCTTATATGCACAGTTCTGCACCTTGCTTTTTCATTAAACAAAAATGCCCAGAGATTATTCCATAGTAAAATGAAAGATGTTCCTCATTTTATATTTTGTGTGTGTTTTTTCCTTCTTCCTCATTTCCTTTTATAGTTGTACATTACTTCATTGTGTGAATGTAAACATCCCTCAGTGATAGATATTTGAATTATTTTATTTATTTATTTATTTATTTATTTTTGAGACTGAGTCTCACTCTGACAGCCAGGCTGGGGTGCAACGGCACCATCTTGGCTCACTACAACATTTACCTCCTGGGTTCAAGTGATTTTCCTGCCTCAGCCTCCCAAGTAGCTGGGACTACAGGTGCATGCCACCACACCAGGCTAACTTTTATATTTTTAGTAGAGTTTGGGTTTCATTATGTTGGCCAGGCTGGTCTCGAACTCCTGACCTTGTAATCCGTTCGCCTTGGCCTCCCAAAATGCTGGGATTATTAGGCATGAGCCACTGCACCAGGCCGATATTTGAATTCTTTTCCATCTTTTACTGCAGTGGATATTCTTGTTTTTTTTTTTTGTTTGTTTTTTGAGACAGGGTCTGGCTCTGTCATCCACGCTGGAGGGCAGTGGTGTGCTATCGGCTCAGTGCAACCTCTGCCTCTGGGGCTCAAGCCATCCTCCCACCTCAGCCTCCCTAGTAGCTGGGACTAGAGGGGCATACCATCATGTTTGGCTAATTTTTGTATTTTCTGTAGAGATGGGGTTTTGCCATGTTGCCCAGGCTGGTCTTGAATTCCTAAGCTCAAGCTATTTGCCTAACTTGGCCTCCCAGAGTGCTGAGATTATAGGCGTGAGCCACTGTGCCTGCCCAGCCCACTACCACTTTTTAACATAGTAAAGGAGGTCCTGGCCAGCATTAAACAAGAAGAAGGTTTAAGAGATACTAGGACTGAAATGAAAAAAATAAAATAAAATCCGTTCAACATCTAAATATATTATTTTTTATTTTTAAATATTAACAATTTTTATAGAGATGAGGTCTTGCTTTGTTGTCCAGGCTGGTCCCATACTCCTATATTCAAACAATCCTCCTGCCTTGGTCTCCCAATGTGCTGGAATTTCAGACATGAGCCACTGTGCCTGGCCCAAATATATAACAAACAAAAATACTTGGCAAATTTGCTGGAGACAAGGTCAACTTACAAAAATCAACACTGTTTCTCTCTTGGCTACTAATAGCAAACTTGAAAATAATATAGAAAGTAAGATTCTGTTGACAAGAGCAGTAATAACGGCTTAAGAGAATGTGGAATTAAAACATGGCATGCCAGGCGTGTTGGTTCATGCCTGTAATTCCAGCACTTTGGGAGGCCAAGGTCAGGAGTTCAAGATCAGCCTGGCTAACATGGTGAAACCCTGCCTCTGCGAAAATACAAAAATTAGCCAGGCATAATGGTGGGTGCCTGTAATCCCAGCCACTCGGGAGGCTGAGGTGGGAGGGTTGCTTGGATCCAAGAGGCGGAGGTTGCAGTGAACCAAGACTGTGCCATTGCACTCCAGCCTGGGTGACAGAGCGAGACTCCATCTCAAAAAAATCAAACCAAACAAAAACAGTGGATAAAGACTGAAATAGTTAGAAGCTTTGAAGCAGATATTCATGCAGGAATTCCTATGTCTTAAACATGGCAATGAAGTGACAAAACTCAGAAGCATATTGAAATTATATTAGAAGTACATACACAGTCAACACCACAATTTTCGTGAGGCTCTCTGCTTATATCAGGACATTGTATAAAATGCATCAGAGTTAGTGATGTAGGAGTGAGGGATAGAGGCAAAAATCAGAGTTAGTGATGTAGGAGTGAGGGATAGAGGCAAAAATCAGAGAGAGAAAGCAAGAGTGATGCTTTGCATGGACTGATGATGATGATGTGTTAGGAATTAGGATCGTGCTTGATTTAGTTATTCAGCTAAGGTGGAACACCACAAAACAAAACCTCATAAACGAATCCCTGCAAATCCACAGGGACTAGGCTCATCTTACACTGGGCAAGCGGAGGCTACATAAATGAATCATTAGAAATCTCGTGGCATGCTAAGAAGCTGAATGATAGATTTTCTAAGCATGTAAGCACTCTGTTGAAATAAATTCAGCACTCTGTTAAATCAAAGCCTTATACTTTAAGTGAAATGGCAGATGTGGTACCTATGACATTTTGCTCCCTCCTGGGACCTGATCATAAGAAACTCATTGGATTTTCTCACACGGGACCCGGTTAGCAAAATGTAGTTTTCCATTATTGTGTAGTGACTGTCACTTCACAGGCTTTCAAATGGGAAGCAACTGTCAATGACCTTGAGTCACAGAGATTCATGGTTAGAATATTTTTGCCTGCTGGAATATTCAGTACAAACCACCATCTCCTGTTGATGGAATTCATATCAGAGCCCCTCTGGGTGATGTGTATAGTCCTAAAGAGGGTTGAATTTCAAGTGGCTTAATCTATTTGACTCAAATACTGAGCCCCAGGCACTGTGGTCAAAACAAAGGTATCCAAGGGGACTGTGTTCCTTTGACTCATTAGATATTATTTTTAGAAGGAGAATATTAAATGGCCATCCTGTCCAGTTCTCCATCTGATGCTTGGCACCGCTTAGCCAGATTCCATTAATTAGTCATTTGGTTATGATTGAACATCTTTGTCTGAAAAGCTCATCATGCCAGCAACAGGGATTGTATGATCCTTTTTACATATTAATGTGTTCATTAATTTCACAAATATTTGTTGAACTCCAACTATGTGTCAAGCACTGGGCATGCAAGGTTGAACAAGACAAATACATTTTCTATTGTGTGAGTCTTACTTTCTGGTGAGAGATGAATACATTGACAGATATAGAAGAACATGCTACTGAATAATATTCAATGAAAATTAAAGAGGGTGATGTCATAGAGAATGCTGGGGCAGGAAGTGGGATGGCTCCTTTAGGTGGGGATGGATAGAAAGCACTCTGAAGAGATAGCATTTCAACTGAGACCTGAATAGCAAGGAGGAGGCAGCCATGGGAAGCATTCCACACTGAAGCAGTGGCTGATACAGACTCAGTGGCCAGGATAAGAAATTTGGTGAGTAGTCCACAGAATACTATGCAGCCATAAAAAGGAATGAGATCATGTCCTTTTCAGGGACATGGGTGGAACTGGAGGCCATCATCCTTAGCAAGCTAATGCAGGTACAGAAAATCAAATACTGCATGTTCTCACTTATAAGCAGGAGCTAAATGATGAGAACACATGGACGCATAGAGGGGAACGACACACGGTGGGGCCTACCAGAGGGCAGATGCTGGGAGGAAGGAGAGGATCAGGAAAAATAACTAACAGGTACTAGGCTTAGTACTTGGCTTATGAAAAATAATCTGTATGACAAACCCCCATGACGCACATTTACCCACGTAACAAACCTGCACGTCCTGCTCATCTACTGCTGAACTTAAAAATAAAAATAATGACATTTTGTACTGATTAAGATGTTCACTTTTAAATGAAATAATACATATTATTGATTTTTGAAAGTACATTTTTTTACCAGCTATGTATTTTGGCAGAATATTTAAATTATATAAAAATATAATATTTAAATTATATTTTGAAACTGTATATATCATGACCTCGCAAAATTAAACCTTAATAATGAAAGATGGTTGATAAAATATTGCAGCATTTTAGGCAAACTTCAATAATAGTTATTGAATATATTAATTTCAGTGTGAAAATTTAAAAATAAAAAGATGAAGTGTAAAAAAAAGAAAAGAAAGAAAGACATTTGGAGCATGCTGGGGGAAGAGAAAGACCTTGGCTTGAGGAACATATAACTGCTTATCATTTGCTTTTTCTGTTTTGTGAAGCACCTATTAAAATTATTTACCTTTGAAAAAAATGGAATGTTCTTGCTTTTTCTTGCATGTTTTCAGGTGTCCCTGGTATACCCTAAGATTAATTCCTTATGGTTTTACATGTCACAAACATATTCTAATTTGTCACTGACCATTTGCTGGTATGGCATGATGTGTTGAACAGAAATTCCTGATTTTCATGTAGTCACATCTCATCAACTTTTCTCCTTATGGATTTGCCTTCTGGGTCTTGTTTAAAAAGTCCTTCACTGAGTTTGTAAGATATTTTCGATATTTTCTTATTTATTTATTCTTGCTTTATGGATTTACCTTCTTTTTTTTTTTTTTGAGATGGAGTTTCGCTCTTGTTACCCAGGCTGGAGTGCAATGGCGCGATCTCGGCTCACCACAACCTCCGCCTCCTGGGTTCAGGCAATTCTCCTGCCTCAGCCTCCCGAGTAGCTGGGATTACAGGCACGCGCCACCATGCCCAGCTAAACGGATTTACCTTTTACATATAGTTGTTTAATCCATCTGGAATTTACCTTCAGTTATGATGTAAAGTGTGGATCCATGTTATTTTTTCTCATGTCAGAAGCCACGTTCCACTGGACATGGTGGTTCATTCCTGTAATCCCAGCACTTTGGGCGGCTGAGGTGGGCGGATCATTTGAGATAAGGAGTTCGAGACCAGCCTGGCCAACATGGTGAAACCCCGTCTCTACTAAAAATGCAAAAATTAGCCGGGCGTGGTGGTGGGCACCTGTAATTCCAGCTACTAGGGAGGCTGAGGCAGGAGAATCGCTTGAACCCGACAGGCAGAGGTTGCAGTGAGCCGAGATCATGCCACTGCACTCCAGCCTGGGTGACAGAGCGAGCTTCCATCTCAAAAAAAAAAAAAAAAAAAAAGCCACATTTTGCAACATCATCTTTCCCTCTAGTTAGATGATGCCATTTCTATTATAAACCGACTCAGATCTGAGCATCACTATTGACGTGTTTGTTTTAGAAATCATGAGTTCATACTGAGACCTCCTGTGCCAATTCAACACCACCACAGAGATCTTCCTTTCTTCTCTCCATTCCACAATTGTACTTCCTCTCTTCCACAGTGAGAACCCTGGCTTTCTCAAACATAAACGTATTTACTCACTTAATCCTACATAAATATAAAATAGATTCAGAATTGTTACATCCCTATCACTATGAAAAACAGACCTATTAAAAAAGAACCCAGCAAACAACTTAAAACAGAACTACCATTCAACCCAGCAATCCCATTACTGGGTATATACCTAAAGGAATCCAAGTTGTCCTACCATAAAGACAAATGCACGCGTGTGTTCACTGCAGCACGGATCACAATGCAAAGACATGGAATCACCTAGATGCCCATCAGCAGTAGACCAGAAAAAGAAAATGGTACATATGCACTATGGAATACTATTGATACAGAAGCGGGGCAGGAAGTGCTGGGCAGAGGAGGGTGTGGTCCCTGGCTAGGGCTTCACCCCCAAACCTGTGCTCAGGGACTTAGGTGAGGACAGACATTTGTTTTCCCGCCCAAAGCTTGCATTTCCCAAGACCACCCTGGCCTGCCATGCCCCTATCCTGTGCCTATAAAATCCCTGAGACCCTAGTGGGCAGAGACATAAGTGGCTGGATTCGAGAGGGTTCAAGGGGAGCATACCAGCAGAAGAGCACACCGACAGACACAGGCAGGTTGGCAGGCCATCGACCTGCAGACTGACGTGCAGCTTGGCCAGGGCGGAGGAGGAGGAGAGCCTGGGCTGTTGAACCGCCAAACTCCAGGGGGAAAACCATCTCCCTTCCTGCTCCCCCATCTGCTGAGAGCTACTTCCACTCAACAAAACCTTGCCCTGATTCTCCACACCCATGTGCAATCAGATTCTTCCAGTACACCAAGGCAAGAACTCCGGGATACAGAAAGCCCTCTGTCCTTGTGATAAGGTGGGGTCTACCTGAGCTAACACAAGCCGCCTATGGACGGGTAACTAGCACCCTGTAACACACGCCCACTGGGGCTTCGGCTGTAAACATTCACCCCTACACACCGCCATGGGGTCAGAGTCCCACAGCCTGCCCGTCTGCATGCTTCCCTAGAGGTTTGAGCAGCGGGGCAGTGAAGAAGTGAGCCACTCCCCCATTGCATGCCCTGGGAGGGGGACAAGGGAACTTTTCCTGTTTCACTATGAAGCCATGAAAAAAATGAGATCATGTTCTTTGCAGCAACATAGGTGAAGCTAGAGGCCATTATACTAAGCGTGCTAATGCAGAAACAGACCAAATGCCTCAAGTTCTCACTTTTAAGTGGGAGCAAAACATTCTGTACACATGGACACATAATCATATAGTTATTTAATCCATCTGGAATTTACCTTCATGGGAAGTGTGGATCCATGTTAATTTTTTTTTTCATGTCAGAAACCATGTTCTACCAGACATGGTGGCTCATGCCTGTAATCCCAGCACTCTGGGAGGCTGAGGTGGTTGGATCATTTGAGATCAGGAGTTCAAGGCCAGCCTGACCAACATGGTGAAATCCTGTCTCTACTAAAAAAGGGATACACAAAAAAGGAACAATAGACACTGCGGCCTACTTGAGAGTACAGTGGGGAGGAGGGTGAGGATGGAAAAGCTACCCATCGGGTGCTATGCTTATTATCCGGGCGATGAAATGATCTGTACAGCAAACCCCATGACAGGCAATTTAACTGTAACAAACCGGCACATGTACCCCAAACCTAAAATAAAAGTTTTGGCCGGGCGTGGTGGCTCAAGCCTGTAATCCCAGCACTTTGGGAGGCCAAGGCGGGTGGATCATGAGGTCAACAGATCGAGACCATCCTGGTCAACATGATGAAACCCCGTCTCTACTAAAAAAAAATTACAAAAAATTAGCTGGGCATGGTGGCGTGTGCCTGTAATCCCAGCTACTCAGGAGGCTGAGGCAGGAGAATTGCCTGAACCCAGGAGGCGGAGGTTGCGGTGAGCCGAGATCGCGCCATTGCACTCCAGCCTGGGTAACAAGAGCGAAACTCCGTCTCAAAAAAGAACTCTGGAGAGGCAGTAGCAAATTACAAACAAATAAACAAAAAAGG
The DNA here is from genome assembly GCF_049354715.1 of Callithrix jacchus. Taxonomy (NCBI): domain Eukaryota; kingdom Metazoa; phylum Chordata; class Mammalia; order Primates; family Cebidae; genus Callithrix; species Callithrix jacchus. The sequence goes on along the minus strand of NC_133511.1, from coordinate 7,572,395 downwards.
GATCAGGATTTGTGTGCTCTCGCTTCACTCCCCACCTTTACTATGACAGTTGTCGTCAGAGTGTTGGGTCCAAAAGTTCCTCATCAGCCTCCCTGCCCCTCACTGTGGTTACGCTACTAATGTGAAATACACTTTTTTCCATCTACTCAGTTTTAAGTCCTTACTCCTCCTTTTTAAATTTGAAAAAAAATTTTTTTTTTTTAAGACAGAGTCTTGCTGTCGCCCAGGCTGGGGTGCAGTGGCATGATTTTGGCTGACGCTGTGGCTTCCACCTCCTGGGTTCAAGCAGCTTTTCTGAGTAGCTGGGACTATAGGCACACACCACCATGTCTGGCTAATTTTTGTATTTTTAGTAGAGATGGAGTTTTGCTGTGTTGGCCAGGCTGGTCTCGAACTCCTAGCCTCAACTGATCCTCCTGCCTCGGGCTCCCAAAGTGCTAGGATTACAGGTGTGAGCCACTGCGCATGGCCACTTCTTCTTAATTCCATTTTATCATTTGAATGTGTGGAATATATTCACGTACTTTCAAAAGCAAAACCTACCCTCAGAGAAGCATCACACTTCCTCCTATTCATTCTCCTAATTTCTCTCCTTGTATCTGGTAATCTCATTGTTTCCTGGTTACCCTTCCTGTGTTTCTTTTTGCAAGACATGAAATAGATACATGCGTATTTCCTGTATTCTTTTCTTTATTACAGAAAAAGCAGCACGCTTCCTATACTGCTTAGCATTTACTTTTTTCACTTCACAATGCATCATGGACTCACTCTTCAATGTCGGCATCTATTTAATGCTCTAATCACTGTGTGTTTCATATTTACCATGTTTCTCTACCATTTTAAAAACATTTCTTTGGTATTTAGGAAAGTTGGTTCTATTAGTTTTAATGGGTATCTTTGTTTAAAAGCTTTTCTAGTGTCTTCGGTTCACCGTTTAAAAACTAACTGTATGCTTTCAGTTTAAGATGGGATCCTTTTCCAGAATCTTTTTCTATTTTCTCCTTTTTCTCTTCTCCTCCCATCGTCTTTGTTGCATCATTTCTATCTTGTTCACATATTATTCTTCTACCTATTTCCCCACCTTGTATTCTTCCTTTTACACCTAAATCTATTAAATGTTCATTATTAGTCCTTTTGTTGAAGTTTCTCAGTTCTCTTTTGGTTAAATGAGATTCCGGGTAGATTCCTTAGGAAGGGCCTGTGTGCACTAGAAAGACTGCCTGACTGTGTATAAAATCGCTGGTTCTAGCAGGTGTGTTAGCACGCACCAGTAGTTCCAGCTACCATGGAGGCTGAGGTGGGTTAGGATGACTTGAGCCCCAGAGTTTGAGACCATACTGGGCAACATAGTGAGACTCTCATCTCTAAAGAAACAAAATCAAGAATAATTGAATCTGCCACAAGTCTTTTATTTAACCTGTTAACTGGCTCCTTCAGCTTCCCACAATACAAGGATTTTGCTGGGACCATCCTGAATGCAAAATAATCTATCACATCATCAGACCTGTGACAGATTACAAGTTCTACTAAGTTCAATATATGGCCACCAAACTTCTAAGCCTAATGTTCTACACGACAATTAGTGACAACCAAGTTTTGTGGAAAGGTTTTTCACTTGGGGTAGGGGGAGGAAAACAGTACCAGGGTGTCCAGATCCCATCACAGTGCAAAGTTTTGTGTGGAAGCTAAATTTAGATAGGGTTCCCAGAATATAAATAGCTAGGACACTAATTGGGGAATGCCTCTGGGGTGAGGCTACGTGAAAAGCAGCAGCTTTCATGGTTTAAAAAAAGGTTCCAAGGCTTCTTTCCCTTATAACAGCTGACAGTACATTCCTAGCTCCTTCCAGAACTTACTTGAACAAAAGGTCACTCATCTGTAATCTCTTCAAAGCCTTTGAGATTTCATAGGAGACTAGAGTATCAGGGCTGGAAGGATCTTAGAAGTGATCTAATCTGCTCTTTTTAAATTAACAGATGAGGAAACTGGTGGAATTAAGTTTGGGGTGAAAGGATAAGTATTTGAATTTTCCATTTGAAAAGTCAGGCTTGTTAAAAAATGTTTTGAAAAGTAATTTTGGACTGGGCACGGTGGCTCATACATGTAATCCTAGCACTCTGGGAAGCTGGGGCAGGATCACTTGAAGCCAGGAGACCCCATATCTAAACAAACAAAAACAAATAAGTAAATAGTTTTGGCATACATCAAAAACAATGAGTTCGTGTCCCTTGTAGGGACATGGATGAACCTGGAGAACATCATTCTCAGCAAACTGACACAAGAACAGAAAATGAAATACCACATGTTCTCACTCATAGGTGGGTGTTGAACAATGAGAACACATGGACACAGGGAGGGGAGCATCACACACTGGGGCCTGTTGGGGGAACAGGGGAGGGACAGCGGGGCTTGGGGAGTTAGGGAGAGATAGCATGGGGAGAAATGTCAGATATAGGTGAAGGGGGGGAAGGCAGCACATCCCACTGCTACGTGTGTACCTATGCAACTATCTTGCATGTTCTTCACATGTACCCCAAAACCTAAAATGCAATAAAAAGATAGTTTTGGCATAAGCATAAATGTGAGCTACGATACCCGGCCTGAAAATATTTTTAAAGAAAAAACCCTTAACGAATTTGAAGTCCCTATATTTCCCTTTCTGTTTTTTTTTTTTTCCCCTGAGACAAAGTCTCACTCTGTTGCCCAGCCTGGAGTGCAGTGGCATGATCTTGGCTCACTACAACTTCTGCCTCCCAGGTTCAAGCAATTCTCGTGCCTCAGCCTCCTGAGTAGCTAGGATTATAGGCAGCTGCCACCACGCCTGGCTAATTTTTGTATTTCCAGTAGAGATGGGGTTTCACCATGTTGGCCAGGCTGGTTATATTTCCCTTTCTTATCTTACTCCTCTCCTTCCTAGAGTTAACCATTACAATGGATTTAGTGCCTCAACACTTCTGTTCCATATATATGTATTAATAAATGTTTTTAATTTATAGAAATGGTAACAAAGTCTACAACAAAGTAATTTGCTATTTTTTTTGTTGTGGTAGCAAATGATACTTCAGGGAACTTCCTTGCGCATACTCCTGTACATGCATGAGAGAGTTTCTTTAATATACATTAATCATATATATTAGTTACCTATATTACTATGTAAGTGTGTATGTATCTAGAAGTAAAATTCACTGCTGAGTATAGAGCATTTCCAGTGTTATTAGATCTTCTCTGGTTCCTTCCCTAGACAGCATTATCCCATCTTCATCAACACTTCTTATTAGAGTTAAACTTTTATAAAACTAATTGAGATGAAAGTTTGTCTTATTGTTTTATGGTGCACCTTAATGGGGAACAGTTTTCATTTTTTTTTTTTTTTTTTTTTAGAGTTGCCCGTTTATATCCTTTGCCCATTTTTCTATTGGGTTATTGTCTCTTTCTTATTGCCTTTAGGAATTCCTTGAGCTGTGGATTTTATTTCTTTGATGGTTTTTATAAACAGTTAATATTTCCCCAGGCTATGGCTTTTTTCAAACTTTTTAAACTTTAACATTTTTAATTCTTGTGGGTACCCAGGAGGTATTTACATCTATGGGTTGCACGAGGCATTTTGAAACAGGCATGCAATGTGTAATACATCAGGGTAAATACGGGTATCCATCACTTAGCCATTTATCCTTTGTGTTTCAAACATTCCAACTATACTCTTTTAGTTATTTAAAAATTTATAATTAATTTGTTTTACTACAGTCATCCTGTTGTGCAAGCAAATGCTAGCTCTTTGTTTTTTCTTTTTTTTTTTGAGACGGAGTTTCGCTCTTGTTACCCAGGCTGGAGTGCAATGGCGCGATCTCGGCTCACCACAACCTCCGCCTCCTGGGTTCAGGCAATTCTCCTGCCTCAGCCTCCTGAGTAGCTGGGATTACAGGCACACGCCACCATGCCCAGCTAATTTTTTGTATTTTTAGTAGAGACAGAGTTTCACCTTGTTGACCAGGATGGTCTCGATCTCTTGACCTAGTGATCCACCCACCTCGGCTTCCCAAAGTGCTGGGATTACAGGCGTGAGCCACCGCGCCCGGCGCAAATGCTAGCTCTTATTCTTTCTTTTTTTTTACTTTTTCTTGAGAAGGATCTCACTCTGTTGCCCAGGCTGGAGTGCACTGGTGCAATCCTGGCTCACTGTAATCTCTGCCTCCTGGGTTCAAGCGATTCTCATGCCTCAGCATCCTGAGTAGCTGGGATTGCAAGTGTGCACCACCACTCCTAGCTAATTTTTGTATAATTAGTAGAGATGGGGTTTTTACCACATTGGCAAGGCTGGTCTCAAACTCCTGACCTCAACTGATCCACCCGCCTGAGCCTCCCAAAGTGCTGAGATTACAGGTGCGAACCACCACACCTGGCCTCTAATTTATTCTTTCTAATTACTTTTTTGTGGTCTCCACCCCCTCCCCACCCCACCACTGCACTTCCAGGCTGTGGTAACCATCTTTCTACTCTCTATCTCTATGAACTCAATTGTTTAATTTCTAGCTCCCAAAGATAAGTGAGAACAGGTGATGTTTATCGTTCTGTGTCTTACTTCACTTCACACAATGACCTCCGGTTCCATCTCAGCTGTTGCATGTAACAGGCTGTCAGCCTTTTTTGTAGCTGAATGGTACTCGATCAGCTATAGTACCACATTTTCTTTACCAACTCGTCTGTTGATGGACACTTAGGTTGCTTTGAAATCTTGGCTATTGTGAACAGCGCTGCGATAAATACGGGAGTGCAGATGTCTGATATGCTGATTTCCTACCTTTTGCGTATAGACCTAGGAGGGGGTTTGCTGGATTATGTGGTAGCTCTAGGTTTTTGAGGGACTTCTAAACTGTTTTTCGTAATGGTTGGACTAATTTACATTCCCACCAAGAATGTACTAGAATTCCCTTTTCTCCACATCCTTGCCAGCATTTGTTATTGTATGGCTCATCTTTTAACCTGGCTTGTAGAGTCCTGCTTTTACAGACATTTCACATTTTTATATAGTCAAAAATGAAAACTCTTTATTTGTAACAGGACTGACCTACAACCTGACACCAAAAGGCAAGACCAGTAAACTCCAATCATTCTAGTGATCTTCAGGCTCTTGGCAAATAAACCATTCGGCACAAGTGTTCTTTTAATTGGGGCCTGCTGTGAGTAATTAGCACGGCCAGTCCCTATCAGGTGTCCAAGTGCTCTTCTTGCCTTCTGGAAGGGGTTGGGACGAGGAGTCATCTCCTGCTGGCTCCACTCCTCATGGTGTGCCCTTGGCAGAGACCTGGCTTCCAGCTCTACCACTAATCCCATTTAAACCTCAGCCTCCTGATATGTAAAAAAGAACAGTGCTGCTTCACAGAGCTGTTGGATGCAAACTGGAGAGGGGTAAAAATGCTTTGCAAGATAACAGATAAAAGCAAAATACTGTTATTACTAACCTCTGTGGGCTTCATTGTTCCTATTTGTAGAATAAGAGGAATGGAACTAGGTATTGACAGCTCCTTTCAGCTCTATTATAGCCTGTGATTCTGTGGCTGGGGGTAAAAACAGATCCTCCAAGTAAGATGGGGCAGCAGGTGGCCTCTAGCAATTACGGTGCTCTTGGTAAGGCCACCTCCTGGAAGAAGTATTATAAGGCAAGTAAGAGAATGCAGTATCCCTGCCTTCCTCTCTTCACTTCTCCCATCCTTCCCTGCTTTCCTTTCATCTATTTCTCCCTTCTGTCTTCCTTTCTTCTATTCTTCTTGGAACACTCCTTCCCCCTTTACTGGCTAACTTCCATTTATTATTTGGATATTCTTTGTTTTTTTTTTTTTTCTGGTAAGCATCCTCTAGGAGGCTTTTCCTGATCCATCAGATTTTAGGCGGCGGTGTCCTTCCTGTGTGCTTCCATGGTGTCCTCACAACCTCCATCATTGCACTTACTCACTTGTTTTAATTGTCCACAATCCTTAATAAAACTTAAGCTTGGGATATAGGGAGAGCTCATGTCTTGGTCACTGCTGTATCTCCACAGCCTGTTTTAGTGCTGGGAACACAGCAGTGTGCTCAAATCCTGTTGCACGAAGGAGTAAATATACAGGAACTATGCTAGGCAGCACTGGTGCAGAGATGAGTAAGACATGTCCTTAGCTATGACGGAATTAAAGGTCTTGAAGAGGGGAGGTTCATGCAATGAAGTAACTGCAATGCTGTGTTATAGGAACAAGCAACGGAAATCTGTTCAAAAGTACGGCTTGATGGAGAGAGACGTGTTTGGACAGGTCAAAGCCAGCGCTGTGAGAAAGAGAGGAGCTGGATTTTCAAAAATGAGCAGGAAGGGGCCGGGCACAGTGGCTCAGGCCTGTAATTCTAGCACATTAGGAGGCCGAGGCTAGGTCACCTGAGTTCAGGGGTTTGAGATCAGCCTGGCCAATGTGGCAAACCCCATCTCTACTTAAAATACAAAAATTAGCCAGGCATGGTGGTCCATGCCTGTAATCCCAGCTACTGGAGAGGCTGAGGTAGGAGAATCGCTTGAACCCAGGAGGCGGAGGTTGCAGTGAGCTGAGATTGTGCCACTGCACTTCAGGCTGGGCAACAGAGCAAGACTCCATCTCAAAAAAAAAAGCAGGAATGAATGTCAATCTGAGTAAAGGGCATGCTAGTTGGAGAAGCAACTCATTTATTTAATAACTAATTTTAAAAGTATTGATTGAGCTTCTACATTGCTCCAAGTACTGTGGTAGGTACTGAGGGTACAACAGGCACAAAGGGAATCGCCCTGGTGGAGCCCCTCCTCACCTCCTGCAGAGGTCCTCTTTCTGTACTGACCCCTGTCATCCTGGGCCTCTGCAGCTTTTCTGAGACTTGCTATTTAACACATATGAAGTCCTATAGGGTAGCTGGCATGTCTCTCTTTGATCCAGGAAAACAGGGGCCTGGCTGTTTTTGTGCTAGGGGAGAAGTGAGAGTTTCTCTCTCAATGTTTTGATCAAAGGCACACAGCTGTTACATGAGAACGCCTTGGAAATGTAATCTGACTGCCCCAAAGCACCAACTGGCCTCACCATCTGTCTCAGGCCACAGTTTGAGGACTGTCTTTGGCTGAACACCCCTTCTATGGGTCAGAGGCTAGCACTGGCATCCACCAAGGGAAATCAGAAAGCAAGTGAAAATTAAAATGGAATAAAGCCTGGAGGAAGTCTCAGAAACTGACCCCCACTGTTATGCAGAGCTTTTATGGAAGAATCAGCAGAAAGAAATACACGGTTACATAGAGGAGAAAGATAAATCATTAATGGGGTCCTTTTATGGCAAAACTGAATTTTCACTTCCAGCAAGTTTTTGACCGATTCATATGGAATGACAGAAAGGAAATGAACTTCTTTCCCGTCTGATCGTGCTCTGCTTACTTACCTAAGTCAGTTTGGCATTTTATTTTATTTTTGAGATGGGCTTTCACTCTGTCGCAGAGGCTGGAATGCAGTGGCATGATCTTGGCTCACTGCAAGCTCTGCCTCCCAGGCTCAAGCAATTCTTGTGCTTCAGCCTTTCTAGTAGCTGGGATTACAGGCACCTGCTACCACGCCCAGCTAATTTTTGTATTTTTAGTAGAAATGGGGTTTCACCACATTGGCAAGGCTGGTCTCGAACTCCTGGCCTCAAGTGATCCACCCGTCTCGGCCTCCCAAAGTGTTGGAACTACAGGCATGAGACACTGTACCTGGCCAATTTTGCATTTTAAACAAGCCTTCTTCTCCAGGTGAGTGGTTGCAGGGACCAGCATAAGATTTATAACTTTTAAGAGAGAAGGAGAGAGGAAAGAAGGGGAATTGAGAATATATTTTATCATTTAAAAATATTGGATGGGCTGGGCACGGTGGCTCACGCCTGTAATCTTTGGGAAGCCAAGGCAGGTGGATCACTGCATTGGTGAGGAGTTCAAGACCAGCCTGGCCAACATGGTGAAAAACCGTCTCTACTAAAAATAAAAAAATTAGTGGGGCCTAGTGGCAGGTGCCTATAATCCCAGTCACTTGGGTGGCTGAGACTGGAGAATCGCTTAAACGCAGGAGGTGGAGGTTGCAGTGACTGGAGATGGTGCCTTTGCACTCCAGCCTGGGTGACAAGAGTGAAACTCCGTCTCAGAAGAAAAAAAAAAAAAACCATATTGGATAGAGGTGACAAGATGGCTAACCGATACAGCCAGGGAACATCTCCCAGTGAGAGAGACCAAAATATTAAGTAAACCAACATCCTTAGGACAGATCTTTGGAGAGAAAACACTGAGAATAATGGCTGAAGAGGTGAGCTTGGAACCCTGCACAGGATTGCAGAGCACCGGGACTGGCTCCCAGCCCTGAACAGCTCCTAAGGAAGAGGTGAATGAAGTGATGGGGGCAACACACTCTCACCACCGATTTCTCAAATCTTAGCCACAACAGATCCCATGAGCCCCACAGACATTTGAATTGTCAAGGGAATCTGCCTGGAGAGTAGGCGGAAACAGCGCTCCAGGCTGTGCAGCGCCCAGGAGGTTGTGCGCATGGGGCGGCTGCAGCAAAATGTGGCCACGGGCACCCATCTCACAACTCTCCATCTTCCTCGGAGTAGCTCTAACCTTGGCTGGTTGCTGGGCCAGGGGAGAGTGAGGCCATCTTTTCTGTGGGACTGGGGCACATCTGTTCTGCATGCTCCTCTGTCCACTAGCCCCTCCCAAGGCCCCTGCCTGGCTATTCCTGCAAAAGCAGGTACACAGCACAGTTCCTACTGCCTAGCCAGAGTGCTTTCCCCGCAGCCTGAGAGCACTCCAGCTCTCGCAGCACAATCAGTGCCCAATTCTGAGGACAAAGTTGTAGGCCAGATCCCAGTGCCCAATCCTGAGGACAAAGCCTAAGCCAGATCCCAGTGCCCGACCCTGAGGACAAAGCCTAGGCTAGATGCCAGTGTATGACCCTGGGGACAAAGCCTAGGCCAGATCCCAGTGCCCGACCCTGAGGACAAAGCCTAGGCCAGATCCCAGTGCCCAATCCTGAGGACAAAGCCTAGGCCAGATCCCAGTGCCCAATCCTGAGGACAAAGCCTAGGCCAGATCCCAGTGCCCAATCCTGAGGACAAAGCCTAGGCCAGATCCCAGTGCCCAATCCTGAGGACAAAGCCTAGGCCAGATCATAGTGCCCAATCCTGAGGACAAAGCCTAGGCCAGATCCCAGTGCCCAATCCTGAGGACAAAGCCTAGGCCAGATCCCAGTGCCCAACCCTGAGGACAAAGCCTAGGACAGATCCCAGTGCCCGACCCTGGGGACAAAGCCTAGGCCAGATCCCGGTGCCCAACCCTGAGGACAAAGCCTAGGCCAGATCCCAGTACCCAATCCTGAGGACAAAGCCTAGGCCAGATCCCAGTACCCAATCCTGAGGACAAAGCCTAGGCCAGATCCCAGTATCCAACCCTGAGGACAAAGCCTAGGCCAGATCCCGGTGCCCAACCCTGAGGACAAAGCCTAGGCCAGATCCCGGTGCCCAACCCTGAGGACAAAGCCTAGGCCAGATCCCGGTGCCCAACCCTGAGGACAAAGCCTAGGCCAGATCCCGGTGCCCAACCCTGAGGACAAAGCCTAGGCCAGATCCCAGTACCCAATCCTGAGGACAAAGCCTAGGCCAGATCCCAGTACCCAATCCTGAGGACAAAGCCTAGGCCAGATCCCAGTATCCAACCCGGAGGACAAAGCCTAGGCCAGATCCCAGTGCCCAACCCTGAGGACAAAGCCTAGGCCAGATCCCAGTTCCCAACCCTGAGGACAAAGCCTAGGCCAGATCCCAGTGCCCAACCCTGAGGACAAAGCCTAGGCCAGATCCCGGTGCCCAACCCTGAGGACAAAGCCTAGGCCAGATCCCAGTGCCCGACCCTGAGGACAAAGCCGTAGGCCAGATCCCAGTGCCCGACCCTGAGGACAAAGCCTAGGCCAGATCCCAGTGCCCGGTCCTGAGGACAAAGCCTAGGCCGGATCCCAGTGCCCGACCCTGAGGACAAAGCCGTAGGCCAGATCCCAGTGCCCGACCCTGAGGACAAAGCCTAGGCCAGATCCCAGTGCCCAATCCTGAGGACAAAGCCTAGGCAGATCCCAGTGCCCGGTCCTGAGGACAAAGCCTAGGCCAGATCCCAGTGCCCGACCCTGAGGACAAAGCCTAGGCCAGATCTCGTGCCCCTGGTTGCAGCCCGTAGCTCAGACGTGGCAGGATGAAATCTGGCCAGTGACTGAATGGCAGAGCAACCCGCACACCCAGAACACTCAGAAAAGCAAGAAACGGTTCCTGGCAGGTTCAGGAGTGGGGTATGCCTCCTTCCAAAGTGACAAGTCTGGGAAGGGTGAGGTCTGTCTGGCAATCAAAGCCTCTGCCTGACGGAGCCCTGAGACCTGGAACGTCCAACAAAGGCAATGTTGGCATGGTGCCAGCATTAGGAGGGGGTTCCCCTAAGGTGGAGGAATGGACCTGGTGAGGAGGTCATCTCCCCACCCCAGCACAGAGCACTGCATTGAACCCACTGAAATACAGAAGAGGTACCCTGTTAAATAAGAGCCTATCTGTTGGCTGTTACTCTTAAGCACCGTCTACTAGATGACAGCCCAAGTTACAAAACCAAAAATATTCTTCCAATATACACTACCTGTGAGACCCAGGACAAGAATCTAGCTACAAATAAAGACCTTGCACAGAGCCCCGGCTCTCTGAAAACATCCAGAAACAAAGCTGATTGACTATACTCAACTTACATCACAGTTAAACCCTCAAGGGAAATGAAATATATCAAAACAACATCCAATCCGCAAATCCAAAAACACAGAGGAATGCCAGCCCTCGTAGATAAGAAAGAATCAGCATAAGAACTCTGGCAATACAAAAAGTTACAGCATCCCCTTACCTCCAAACAAGAGCACCAGCTCTCCAGCAGTAGTTCCTAACCAGAGTGAAATGACTGAAATGACAGACAGAATTCAGAATCTGAATGGCAAAGAAGCTCATTAAGGTTCAGAAGAAAGTTGAAACCCAATCCAAGGAATTCAAGGAATCTGGTAAAACAATACAATAGTTGAAAGATGAAATAGCCATTTTAGGAAAGAACCAAACTGAACTTCTGGAATTAAAAAATTCACCACAAGAATTCCACGATACCATTAGAAACATTAACCACGGAACAGACCAAGCTGAAGAATCTGAGACCATGAAGATCATTTCTTCAAATCAACTCAGACAAAAATTTTAAAAAAACAAGAATTTAAGAAAATGAACGAAATGCCCAAGAAATATGGGATTTTGTAGAGACCAAACCTATGACTTGTTGGCATTCCTGAGAAGGAAGAAGAGAGAGTAAACAATTGGAAAACATATTTGAGGATGTAATCTGCAAAAATGTCCCCAATCTCACTAGAGAGACTGCAAATACAAGAAGTACAGAGAACCACTGTGAGATACTATACAAGATGACCAGCCCCAAGACACAAATCAACACGAAAGAAAAAAATCTTAAAGGCAGCTAGAGAGAAGGGTCAGGTCACTTACAAAGGGAACTCTATCGGGCTAGCCGTGGACCTTTCAGCAGAAACCTTACAATCAGATAGGATTGGGGGCCCAATTTCAGAATCCTTAAAGAAAAGAATTTTCAACCAAGAGTTTTGTATCCTGCCAAACCAAGCTTCACAAACAAAGGGAAAATAAAGTCCCATTACTAGACCAGGATTACAAGAGGTCTTTAAGGGCGTGTTAAGCATGGGAAAAAAAAGAACAATACCTGTGACCAGAAAAACACACTTAAGCTGATAGTCCACAAACACTATGAAACAACTACACAGTGAAGTGTACGAAACAACCAGCTAAGAACATGATGGCAGTATCAAAATCTCACACATCAATATTAACCTTGAGTAAACATCCCACTTAAAAGGCATAGAGTAGCAAGTCAGGTGGCATCCAATTATCTTTCACCTTCAAGAGACCCACCTCACATGTAAGGGTACCCACAGACTCAAAGGAAAGGGCTGGAGAAAGATCTATCAGGCAAATGGAAAACAAAAGAAAGCAGGAGTCACTATTCTTACATCAGATGAAACGGACTTTAAAAACAATAGTCAAGAGGGCAAAGAAGGGCATTACATAATAATAAAGGGTCCAACTGAACAAGAAGAGTTAATTATTCTAAATATGTATGTATCCACCAATGGAGCACCCAGATTCTTAAAACAAGTTCTTGACCTATGAAAAGGCTTAGAGAGCCACACAGTAATAGTGGGAGACTTCAACACCTTACTGACAGTGTTAGACAAATCACGTGGCAGAAAACTACAAAAAAATTCTGGACTTCAACTCTGCACTCGACCAATTGGACCTAATAGACGTCTACAGAATACTCCACCCAACAGCTATGGAACGTACATTTTTCTCACCTGTACATGGAACATATTCTAAGTTTGACCACGTGCTGAACCATAAAGCAAGTCTCAAAAAATTAAAAAATTTCAAAATCATACTAAGCACATTTTAGGACCACAGGGCAATAAAAATTGAAATCAATACCAGGAAGATCTCTCGAACCCACACAATTGCACGGATATTCAGCGACTTGGCACTGTATCACTTTCGGGTGTACAATGAAATCGAGACACAAATCAAAAAATTCTTTGAAATCAATAAAAGTAGAGTCCCAACATATCAAAATCGTCGGGATGCAGCTAAAACAGTGTTAAGAGTAGTTTATAGGGCCAAACACCTACGTCAAGAAGCTAGAAAGATCTCAAATTAACAATCTAGGGCTGGGCGCAGTGGCTCACGCCTGTAGTCCCAGCACTTTGGGAGGCCGAGGCGGGTAGATCACGAGGTCAAAAGATCGAGACCATCCTGGTCAACATGGTGAAACCCCGTCTCTACTAAAGATCCAAAAAATTAGTTGGGCATGGTGGCGTGTGCCTGTAATCCCAGCTACTCGGGAGGCTGAGGCAGGAGAATTGCCTGAACCAGGAGGCGGAGGTTGCAGTGAGCCGAGATCGTGCCATTGCACTCCAGCCTGGGTGAAAAGAGCAAAACTCCGTCTCAAAAAAAAAAAAAAAAAAAAAAAAAAAAAAAAAAAAATCTAACATTGCACCTAAATAAAGTAGAAAAAAGAAGACAAATCAACCCCAAATCTAGTATAAAAAAAGGAATAACTAAAATCAGAGAACTCAATGACATGGAGATGTGAAAATCCATACAAAAGATCAATGCAGGAGAGCAAGCGCCGGGTATCTCAGGCACACTCCTTGGGCCTCTGGTGCCCCATTCCCAGGCAGCAGCAGCTCTTCCACCCTGCTACAGACGGAGGTGTTGGATCTGGATGAGGACAAGGATGACCTGGAGGTGGTCAGCAATGATGTCTCAATGATGGACGTGAACTCCTTCAGCTCTATGATGCCAGCATCCCCTTTATCAATGATAAACCGAATCAAGTTTGAAGATGAACCAGATTTAAAGGAACTCTTCATCACAGTTGATGAACCCGAAAGTCATGTTACGTCAATAGAAACTTTCGTTATGTGTAGAATTATTACTAAGACAGCTCATGGGGAATTGGACTCCAGTGGATTTGAAGTTAGGAGATGGTGTCAAGATTTCCTTTGGTTGAAGGGAAAACTTGAAGAAGCACACCCTACTCTAATTATTCCACCATTCCCAGAAAAGTTTATAGAAAAGGGAACGATGGAACGCTTTAATGACTTCATCGAGATACGCAGGAAGGCTTTACATACATTTTAGAACCAAACTGCTGATCATCCAACTTTAACATTTAATGAAGACTTCAATGTTTTTCTCACTGCACAAGCTTGGGAACTCTCTTCTCGCAAGAAGCAGGGTCCTGGATTGCTAAGCAGGATGGGGCAAACAGAGCCGTTGCATCCTCAATGAGAGGAATTAAAAACTGCCCAGAGGCACTTTGGGAGGCCGAGGCGGGTGGATCACGAGGTTAAGAGATCGAGACCATCCTGGTCAACATGGTGAAACCCCGTCTCTACTAAAGATACAAAAAATTAGCTGGGCATGGTGGCGCGTGCCTGTAATCCCAGCTACTCAGGAGGCTGAGGCAGGAGAATTGCCTGAACCCAGGAGGCGGAGGTTGTGGTGAGCCGAGATCGTGCCATTGCACTCCAGCCTAGGTAACAAGAGCGAAACTCCATCTCAAAAAAAAAAAAAAAAAAACTGCCCAGAGAAGCTGATGGAAATGAATAACTTCATTGAAATATTTAGCCAGAAAGCTAATTTGATAGATAAAATACCTCAGAGAATTTACAAGGATGAAAGGGAGTATGTTGATGAAATGAAAGAATACGGTCCAATTCATATTCTGTGGTCGGTGTCAGAAGAGGATCTGGTTGATACTCTAAAAGATGTTACCAGCTCTATTGACAAATGCTGTAAGGCCACTGAAAAATGGATGTCTGGACTCTCAGAGGCTCTGCTTCCTGCTGTACATGGTACATGCTTTAGAGTGAAATGTCAACGGGTGTGATGAAAGAAAAGACCAAACACAAGTAGAACTGGATTCCAAAGTTGAAGCTTTGACCTATTAAAAGGCAGTTAGTGATCTGCTTACAGAGGGGATTGGAAAACTTGAAGATAAAGTGGAACATGCTGATAATGCCCTGAAAGCAGATTGGGAAAGATGGCAGCGAAATATGCAAGATGATATCAAGTTAGCATTTACAGACATGGCTGAGGCGAGTATCCACTATTATGAGCAGCACCTTGCTATGTGGGAACCATTCTGTACATCACCAACCTCCATTTGGAAGAAGCCTCTGAAGATAAACCTTAATCCCACTGAGGACTTCTGTTTGATCTTTAGACAGCATTTATCAGCCAAAGTTATTCTTTCTGGATCTGCCATGTCCTTTATAAAGTGAATGAAAAATGTTTTATACTATCTGGAAAACCAACAACTTGAAACCTCAGGTATTCCGGTTCATCAACATGAATTTGAAGATATGTCTATTTGTATGGATACACACACACACACAGAGAGAGAGAGAGAGAGAGAGAGAGAGAGAGAGAGAGAGAGAGAGAGAGAGAGAGAGAGGAGAGAGAGAGAGAGAGAGATTTAGCTTGGTTTTAATTACATTCTTAAATTTGTATGCCAATAATTTTTGGTTAAATATTTGACTGTGGAACATGACATTTTATATATGTTGTAAGCACTCAGTTTTAATAAAAAGTTTAATATGAAAAAAAGATCACTGTAACCAAAAGTTGGTTCCTTGAAATAGTAAACAAGATCAATAAGAAAAAAGAGAGAAGAGGCTAATAATCACAATCAGAAATGACAAAGGTGACATTAAACTGATCCCACAGAAATACAACAGACCCTCAGAGACTATTAGGAAAGCCTTTATGCAGAGAAATTAGAAAATCTATAGGAAATGGATACATCTCTATAAACACACAAGCTCGCAAGATTGATCTAAAAAGACAGAGAAAACCTGAATAGACCACTTACAGATCCAGAGATTGAATCAGTGGTATATATCCAAAGGATTATAAATCATTCTACTATAAGGTCACATGCAAGCAAATGTTCATTGCAGCACTGTTTACAATAGCAAAGACCTGGAACCAACCCAAATGCCCATCGATGATAGACTGGACTGGGAAAATGTGGCACATATACACCATGGGATATTATGCAGCCATCAAAAATGATGAGTTCGTGTCCTTAGTAGGGACATGGATGAACCTGGAAACCATCATTCTCAGCAAACTGACACAAGAGCAGAAAATCAAACACTGCATGTTCTCACTCATAGGTGGGTGATGAACAATGAGAACACATGGACACAGGGAGGGGAGCACTACACACTGGGGTCTGTTGGGGGGAAATAGGGGAGGGACAGTGGGGGGTGGGGAGTTGGGGAGAGATAGCATGGGGAGAAATGCCAGATACAGGTGAAGGGGAGGAAGGCAGCAAATCACACTGCCACGTGTGTACCTATGCAACAATCTTACATGTTCTTCACATGTACCCCAAAACCTAAAATGCAATTAAAAAAAAACCCTACCAGCAAAAAAAGCCTTGGATCAGATGGATTCACAATCAAATTCTGCCAGACATACAAATGAGACCTTGTACCAACCCTACTGAAAATATTCTAAAACATCAAGGAGGAGGGATTTCTTCCTGATTCATATATGATGCCACATCTTCCTGATTCATATATGATGCTACATCTTCCTGATTCATATATGATGCTACATCTTCCTGATTCATATATGATGCTACATCTTCCTGATTCATATATGATGCTACATCTTCCTGATTCATATATGATGCTACATCTTCCTGATTCATATATGATGCTACATCTTCCTGATTCATATATGATGCTACATCTTCCTGACACCAACACCTGGCACAAACATGAAAAAAGAAAACTTTAGGCCAATATCCCTGATAAACATAGATGCAACAATCCTCAGCAAAATACTAGAAAACTGAATCCAGTGACACATCCAAAAAGTGAATCACCATGGCCAAGTAGGCTTCATTCCTGGGATGGAAGCTTGATTCAACACACACAAACCAATAAAGGGGATCTGCCACGGAATCATAACAAAAGAAAACTACCATATGATCATCTCAACAGATACAGAAAAAGCTTTTGATATAATACAACACCCTTTTATGGTGAAAAACCGTCAACAAATAGGCAACAAAGGAACATATCTCAAAATAATAAGAGCCATCTATGACAAACTCACACCTACCTTTATACTGAATGGGCAAAAGCTGGAAACACTCCCCTTGAGAACTGGAACAAGACATGGATTCCCATTCTGGCTGCTCCTATTCAACATAGGACTGGGAGACCTAAACAAGCAGGAAAGAGAAAAAAATTAAAGGCATCTACACAGAAAACAAGAAGTCAAACCATCTGTCTTCACTGATAATATGATTCTATCCATAAAAAACCCTTACAGCTTTACCAAAAGGCTCCTAGAACTGATAAACGACTTCAGCAAAGTTTCAGGATACAAAATCAATGTAAAAAAGAAATCATTAACATTTCTACATGTCAAGAACGTTCAAGCTTAGAGCCAAATCAAGAATGCAGTCCCATTTTCAATAGCCACAAAAAAAAAAAAAAATACCTAGGAACACAGCCAATCACGAAGGCAAAAGATCTCTACAAGGAGAGCTATAAAACGCTGCTGAAAGAAATCAGAGAAGGCAAATACATGGAAAGATATTCCATACTCATGGATGGGAAGAATCGGTGGGTAAGATGGCGATGCTGCCCAAAACAACTTGCAGGTTCAACATAATTCATGTCACACTATCATCATCATTTTTCACAGAATTAGAAAAAACGATTCTACAATTCATTTGGTACCAAAAAAGAGCCTGGATAGCCAAAGCATTCCTGAACAAAAGGAACAAAGCAGGAGGCATCACATTACTTGATTTCAAACTATCTTACAATGCTACAGCAACCAAACAGCATGAATGGCACAAAAACCAACATATAGACCAATGGAACAGAATACAGAATCCAGAGATAAGGTCACACACCTACAACCATCTGATCTTCAAAAAAGTCGACAAAAATAAGCAGTGGGAAAGACCCCCTGTTCACAAAATGGTGCTGGGATAACTGGCTATCTATATGCATAAGAATGAAACTGGACCCCTACCTATTACCATATACAAAAATCAACTCAAGATGGATTGAAGTCAAAAAGTAAGGCTCAAAAGTATAAAAACCCTAGAAGAAAATCTATGAAATAATTTCTTGATATTAGCTTTGACAAAGAATGTATGGCTAAGTCCTCAAAAGCAACTGTAACAAAACCAAACATTGACAAGTGGGATGTAATTTAAAAAGCCTCTGCACAGCAAAAGAAACTATAACAGAGTAAACAGACAGCTGACACAATGGGAGAAAACACTGGCAAACTATGCAGCCAACAAAGATCCAATGTCCAGAACCTATAAGGAACTTAAATCAACAAGTAAAACAAATAACACCATTAAAAAATGGGAAAAGGACAAAAACAGGCACTTCTCAAAAGTAGACATACACGTGGCCGACAAACATTACAAAAAATGCTCATCATCACTAATCATCAGAGAAATGCGAGTCAAAACCAGTGAGATTTCATCTCATGCCAGTCAGAATGACTTGTTAAAAAGTCAAAAAATAACAGACGTTGGCAAGGCTGTAGAGAAAAGAAGACACTTATACACTCACTGCTGGTGGGAGTATAAATTAGTACAGCCAGTGTGGAGAGGAGTTTGGAGATTTCTGAAAGAATCAAGAGTTGAACTATCATTTGACCTAGCAGTCTCATTACTGGGTATATACGCAAAGGAAAAATAAATCGTTCTATCAAAAGGACACATGCACCCATGTGTTCATCACAGCACTATTCACAATAGTAAAGACATGGAATCATCTCAGGTGTCCATCCATGGTGGACTGGACCAAGAAAATATGGTACATGTACACCACAGAATACTATGCAGCCATGAAAAAGAATGAGACCATGTACTTTGCAGCAACATGGATGCAGGTGGAGGCCATTATCCTAAGCAAACTAACGCAGAAACAGAAAGTCAAATACCACATGTCTTCACTTACAAGTGAGAGTTATAAAGACGGGAACAGACACTGGGGTTTATTAGAGGGATGAGAGAGGGAGGCAAGGACTGAAAAACTACCTATTGGGTACTAGGTGCACTGCCCTGGTGATGGATTCAGTTATACACCAAACCTCAGCATCACAAAGTGTGCCCATGTAACAAACCTGCTCGTGTCCTCCCTGATTCTAAGAGTTAGAAAATGGAAAGTCTATACATATCTTTATTTACATTTTAAAAAGGTTTCGTTGGTTGTAGTTTATGAAGTTATATATGCAATAGTTTAATGAGACTAGTTGCTTCACAACAAACAACAGCAGTGCTCCACTCCTATGTCTTCCTACCCCTACCACCTTCATCATTTTGCAAATTCATTTCATGTCTACTTACATATGTACTTTTGCTCATTCATTTCATGTTTACACTTTTTTTTTTTTTTTTTTTTTGAGTCAGAGTCTTGCTCTGTTGCCCGGGATGGAGTGCAATGGTGTGATCTCGGTTCACTGCAACCTCTGCTTCCCAGGTTTAAGCGATTCTCCTACTTCAGCCTCCCGAGTAGCTGGGATTGCAGCCGCCTGCCACCAGGCCCGGCTAATTTTTGTAATTTTAGTGGAGACGGGGTTTCACCATGTTGGCCAGGCTGCTCTCAAACTCCTGATCTCAAATGATCCGCCCCCTTCGACCTCCCAAACTGCTGGGATTATAGGCATGAGCCCTGCACCCAACCGATGGTATATATATTCTTTAAAAATCCTCCTTTCAGTATGATACTTCTGCCTTCACCTATGCTTATAGTCTTCCAGCCCAGAAATTCTTCAGGAAATAAAATGTGGGTAGGGGGAGGGCAGTTATTGGCTGTGTCAAGGTTGAGGTGGGGGAAGTAATCTTGGGACTAAATCTTGGGACTCAACCAATTCTCCTTATTTTAGCCACCCATCTCTTCCTCACCACTGCCACCAATTTGAACTGTATAAACCAGGGTGGCTGGGCTTCCCCTACTACCAGTGTAAGATTCAGCTTTCAAAAAAAAAAAAAAAAAAAAAAAAAAGATTCAGCTTTCTTGGCTTTGCTAAGTCAGTTACACCTTTCCTTGCTACTTTTTCCTTTCAGTTCTCTTTGTCCTTGCGGCTTTATACTTTAAGAAAACTCTCTGCTGTCATTTTAATATGCATTAGTCCATTCTCAAGCTGCTAATAGACACACCCAACACTGGGTAAATTATAAAAAAAGAGGTTTGATTGACTCACAGTTCCACGAGGCTGGGGAGGCTTTCAAATCACAGCGGAAGGCAAAGGAGGAGCAAAAGCTCTTCTTACTTGGAGGCAGGAGGAAGAAGAATGAGCGACCAGAGAAGAGGAAAGCTCCTTATACAACCATCAGACCTCGTGAGAACTCATTATCAGGAGAACAGGATGGGGGAAACCGCCCCCGTGATTCAATTATCTTCACCTGGTCCCTCCCACAACACATGGGGATTATGGGAACTACAATTTAAGATGAGATTTGGTGGAGGGCACAGCCAAACCATATCAAGTGATTAAAATTAGAAACATCTGTTCAGTCTGCTACTCTTGCTGTATTAATCTAGAAGCCCAGAAAAAGTTCAAATTAGGGGTAAAGAGATATTATTCCTAATACTGAATCTCAAACATTAATAAAAGCCAGGAAATTAGCAAGAAGATAGCATAAGAGTTCAGATCTTGGCCATGTGCGGTGGCTCACACCTGTAATCCCAGCACTCTGGGAGGCCGAGGTGGGCAGGTCACAAGGTCAGGAGTTCGAGACCAGCCTGACCAACATGGTGAAACGTCGTCTCTACTAAAAATACAAAAATTAGCTGGGCATGGTGGAGGGCGCCTGTAATCCCAGCTAATCAAGAGGCCGAGGCAAGAGAATTGCTTGAACCTGGGAGGTGGAGATTGCAGTAAGCAGAGATGGGGCCACTGCACTTCAGCGTGGGCAACAAGAGTGAAACTTAAAAAAAAAAAAAGAGAACAGACTTTTCCCCCTTTAGTCTTCTCCATTATTTGGTTGCACTGAATTTTGCTTTTTCTTTTACACAGAAGCACAAATGTTGTTTAGGAGTATTAAAGCTAGAAGTGAACCATCCTTCTTCCCCTCCCCTATCAACTTCACAGGAATGACACTCACTAATTCAGGCCTGGCATGCCGCTCTTCATTCGTTCAGAGTATATGACATGCGCTCAGACATGAAAACCATAATGTATATAAGAATAGAAGATAAGTGAACAAATATTAATAATAGTTAACGTTATTTTTTGCTTAATTGGTCCTTTGTAATTATATTTTGCCATCACCAAATTACTCGTGAAAATTTATTCTGTTACTTTAAAAGAAATGACAGCAAAGCCATGTTTAAACGTCTGTAAACCATGTTTAATATTCATAAAAGGAAGTGCTGGCCTTCATCAGCAAGGTATCCCTTTCCATAATGAGATTGGGACATATTTCTTAAAAAAGAAAAATTTCTCAAACGTCCTTCAGGAATCAGTAGAATTGAGAATTTATCAGCCTTGGAAGAGGCATGGTGGATTTCCATTTTTGTCTAACGTTTTTCTCCTTCTTAACTTAGTTTATCTTGGTTTGATTACTTTTTAGGAATTATAAAAAGATCAGTAGGATCTAGCATCTATCTATCTTTCTATCTATATTCTCATTAAATGATCCATTTTGAATTCCTCTATCATCAAATTTTGCCAGGAATATGCTAATTCTTTGAGAAGTTCAGGTCGAATTTCATGATGTCATCTTGTTGATGAAACTTTACGAGACTGAGGGTGTTTCATGACTGACTAGACTGGATCCATGCATGGGGACGTGGAGTTACTGCAGAGGCTCATGAATCCTTATTCATACCAAGTATCACTTACAGGACTGAACATACAATATTTACTACTATTTTAAAAATATTTTTACATGCTATCGCATTTAATGTCATGTGAATTCATTTCAAACTATTAAACCATTTTGTCAGTACGCATGTTGTCAATAAATATTTTTTACAAGAATGGAAATTATGTAGTGAAATAAGCACTTGTTCTGAAATCTGTATTTTGAATGACCATAAATATTACTTTCATCAATAAAAGGTAAGATTCTGCCCCGTCTCTACTAAAAATACAAAAAATTAGCTGGGCATGGTGGCGCATGCCTGTAATCCCAGCTACTCGGGAGGCTGAGGCAGGAGAATTGCCTGAACCCAGGAGGCGGAGGTTGCGGTGAGCCGAGATCGCGCCATTGCACTCCAGCCTGGGTAACAAGAGCGAAACTCCATCTCAAAAAAAAAAAAAAAAGGTAAGATTCTGTTCTGGGTTGATCATTTAACTAGTCATGTGGCTCATTTATCTTTCCTCATTTGAAAAATAAAGAATTAATACAATTATTTATTCTTACGGAAATTTTATGAGTAAGTGCTTTGAAGATGCCACATACTTTGAAAATATTAGATTTCACTATGACAGCTATTTTCATGACTGTTTATATAGATATGAAGCATAAAAAGAGAGTTGAAAAAAAAATTCCAACCTCAGGTTCAGAGAATCAACCTCAGGTTCACGGAAACAAGTTTGAGTTTTCTTATTTTCAAGTTCATATAAAATTATATTTTGCTGTTTCCTTCAATAATAATTTATTTTAAGAATAGAAGTAAAATTACTGGGTCAGCATGACTGAATAAACGTATACAGAAATCTCCATCTTCTATCCTACATATATAGGAATGAGAGATAAAGTATTAAACAATATATACAACCACCTTAAAAACAATTGCAAAAAAGCCGCCATAGACACATTCAGAGCGAGAAGCTACAGAGACAGCAGGACCTGAAGACACAGAGTTCTCAGGAAGCTGGGATTGGAAGCAGAACGAATGTCAATGCCTTCATGAGATCAAGAGTTAAAAGTGCTCCTGACTTGATGAGAATGGAAATAAGATTTTTCAATCTGGAGTCAAAGTGCTATTTTCTTTGCTTTCAAATATCAACTATCTCCTGTGTTTAAAAGGCAACGGAGGCCAGGTGTGGTGGCCCGTGCCTGTAATCCCAGCACTTCAGGAGGCCAACGTGGGCAGGTCATCTGAAGTCAGGAGCTCAAGACCAGCCCAACCAACATGGAGAAACCCCATCTCTACTAAAAATACAAAATTAGCGGGGCATGGTGGTGCGTGCCTGTAATCCCAGCTACATGAGAGGCTGAGGCAGGAGAATCGCTTGAACCTGGGAGGTGGAGGTTGCAGTGTGCCAAGATCGTGCCATAGCACGCCAGCCTGAGCGACAAGAGCAAAACTCCATCTCAAAAACAAAGGCAACTGAAATAAATTCACCTATAATTGGAAGCCTATTACTTACATATATATCTCTCTATATATTTTTGAGATGGAGTCTCATTCTGTTGCTCAGGTTGGAAGGCAATGGTGCTATCTTGGCTCACTACAACCTCCACTTCCTGGGTTCAGTGATTATCCTGCCTCAACCTCCCAAATAGTTGAGATTACAGGTGCCCACCACCAAGACCAGGTAATTTTTTTTTTTTTTTTTTAGAAGAGATAAAGTTTCACCATGTTGGCCAGGCTGGTCTTGAACTCCAGACCTCAAGTGATCTGCCCACCTTGGCCTCCCGAAGTGCTGGTATTACAGATGTGAGCCACCATGCCCAGCCAACCTATTACTTTTAATTGCAAAAACCACAGTTACTTTTGTACCAACCTAATACTTCCGTCCCAGCCTGGTAGCCGAAACAGACATTTCTGCATGAGATTGGAATTTGAGTTTGTATAGTATACATGGCTGTAAATAGGTGGGAATCCAAAGGCAAGATTATAGTGGATGGTTTGGTTTGAGGACAGATAACTGGTGAGGCCAAATATTGGAGAAACCCTTCGCTGAGGATGAACTCTCAAACCAAAAGAATACAAGGAAGCTTAGCATTGTGAAAAATAGTCAATAGAATCTATAAGAAAATTCACAGCCAAGGAAAGAGGACTAACAGAATAATCTGAAAGGGGCATAAAGTTTAAAACTGTCAACCTCCCCAAAATAAAAAAACAAGGGGACATGAAGTTTAAAACTGTCAACCTCTCTGCAAAAAAAGCCCCTCAAAAGTGAAATTACTATCCATAAAACAAGACTAATTATTTATAAAAGCAGAAGAGGAAGATGTGAAAAAAACTATTGAAAATAAAATATAGTCACAAAATTAAAAAATATAATGGGTGGGCTAAATAGTCATTTTAAAAGAGTCAAAGAGAAGATGAATTAGCAGATAGAACAGAAGAAATTTCTCGGAATGTAAAGATAAATAAAGATGTGAAGAATGAAAAAGAATTTGGGAAATATGGAAGAGAGAATGAGGTACAAAGCCATATAAGTAAGTCAAAGTCTTAGAAGCCACTAGCAAGAAAGGACGGATGTCTACAATGGTACATTAATCACACCAGCAGCAGACTTCACCACGGAAACGAAAGCCAGACGGCAATGGAGCCATTGCTTCAAAGTAGCAAGGGGAAGTAAGTGTGAACAAAATCTAATAGTCAGAACAATTATCAGTTCAGAGAGAAGTCTCAAGAAAGCACATCTTCAAGTATATGAGGAATAAAAAGGCTCACTACCGACTCTTAATGAAGGAATTATTAAAAGATGAACTTTGGCAAGAACAAAAGTGAACTCAGAAGGAAGAAGCAGGATTCGAGAATCCTGCGTGTGACAATAATTGCAAAAGTATCTCAATAAATAAGGGTTGATTGTATAAATAATGACAATCTTTATTGTCATTATTTTTTTTTAATTAACAGACTTTATTTTTAGGGCAATTTTAGGTTTATAGGTAAGTTGAACAGATAATACAGAGTTGTCATATACCCCTTCTCCCCAGAGTTTCCCCTATAGTTAACATCTTAAGTGTGACACATTTGCTCTTCCATATAGACTCAAAGGAGCAGAAAAATGAAGAGACAAATCAAAAGAGTAACAATAACAACAAAACCAGCTTTGTGAGACCAGACAGAAAAGAAAAAGAAGAACAGTGTGGCAAATAGAAAACACAAAATAAGATGTTAGAAATGTTTCAGAACAATCAAATAAATACCGAGAGGCTGAACCTACTTATGTGAATATAAACACTAAGATTGAATCTTAAAAATTTGGATATGTGCAACTTAGATACTCATAAAAGTAAACCATATAGATACATAAGCAGAATCTGTAAAAATAAATAAAAGTAAACCATATAGAATGTCAAAAAATAAAGGGATTTAAAAATTACCAGGTGAATATTAATCAAAAGACAGCTAGTGCAGCATTATTTAAACAAGATAATATAGAATACAATAAAAAATATTGAGTAACAAGAAAAAATATTCTTAAATAGGAAAAAAATCTCACCAGAAATGTGGAAATAGAACAGGAAAGGCTCAAATATATAAATTAAAATATTCCAAATTACAAGGAAAACATATAAATCCACAGTTACTTTGGTAGCATTTAATATGCCTTACTCAGAAATAGATCAACCAAGCAGATAAAAATTAGTAAAGATATTGTAGATTTGAGAACTATGAATAGCAAATTTGCTTTAATGGATATGCACTAAATCTTAGTCTTGATAATCAGAGAACACACATTTTTTTCAAGTACACAGAGACCATTTACATGAATTTATGACATATTATGCCCAAATACAGTTTCATAGAACTAAGAATTCATACCAACTAGAACACATTCTTGGCAAATGATTGAATAATGATTGATTAATTTAAAAGAACCAAAATACTTATATATTTGAAATGAAACTAAAAAAAGCCAAAAAGACTTCCTTGTAAATAATTTGTGGTTAGAAAGGAAGTCCAAATAAGATATAATATTTATCTTGTGTGATAATGATGGATAGAATTTAAAATTTTTTTAAAAAAGAAAAAGATATAATATTTAAAGGTGACATACCAAGAGTGCTATCACACTGAAACATACAGAGAGCAGCGAAATTAGAAGGAAGTTTATAACTTCAAGTGCATATACTTGGAAAAGAAAAATAAAGAAAAAACTGTGGTATTTAAATAAAGAAACTAGAAACAGGACAGAATAAACCCAAAGAAAATAGAAGGAAGTAAAGGATAAATGTAAAAAGAGGAACTAATTAAATAGAAAACAAATTAATAAACAGCAAGACTTATTAAGAAGGAAATAAAAAAAGAAAGGAAAATGAAATAATATTAGGAAGAAAAAGACTTAGAAACAATGACATCCATTAGCCACAAACCCCCTAGTATCCAGATGGTGCTCTTTAAATGCCATTTCTCATTGAAAGGAATCAGGGGTCCTTTGCAAAATGGATGATTTCTGGAAGGAATCATTTCAAAAGGAGGACATAAAACCATCTTTAAGGGGCCACTGGCCTGAGATGGAACGAATTTGAACAGCAGAAAGAATTAATCATTGATTATTGATTAAAACATCAGGAATAAAAGTCCTCCAGTTCATAAAGATATTAAGAAATCCTCACCGGTAACTACCGGAGGTGAATGGGACATCAACGCATTAATATGAAAATTGGTATGCAAAGGGAAGAGTAAAGCGCTCATTCTGCCTTCCTATCTGAACTATATTTTCGGGACAATCAAGTAGATTTGATGAAGGGAAGTGCTGTAAGGAAGAATTTCTGTGACTATATGTAGGTCTATTACCTTTGTAGATCTCATTAATGTCACCCGTTTGCAATGCCCACTAAATAATAGATCAGGGCAACAATTATTAAAGGCTTCTAAAACTATCAGAACTTGCTGATCAGTCTTAGCAACACTATAACTTAGAAAGTCAGACATCAGCTGCCTCACAATCTTATGTACTAAGTAGTTTGCAGCACCAACTACGAAGTATTCTTGCTAAAAAAAAAAAAAAAGAACCTGAATCTAATCACCAGTTTAGATGCACTTAGATCTAACTAGCATTTTGTGGAAACTACAGAAGATACAGGAGCAAGTTAAAATACCACAGAGAAGCGGTGCCTCCAGTTCAGAAAGTGGACATCATACAGGATAGGGATATATTTCTCTGACGAATCAATACCATGAATCAATATCAAGAGAGGAAACTGTTAGAAAATAGACTTATTAACTAAATATACCATATGGACTTCGGATCCCAGTTTGGACGAACGAACAGTAGAAAGACATTTTTGAGACAATCGGGGAAATTTTAACATAGATTGGCTGTTAAATAGAATTTAGGAATTATTATTACTTTTGTTATATACGATGATGGTGTGTTGCTTCTGTTAAAAAAGCGTTATCGGTTAAAGACGCACATGAAATGATCATGAATTCTGGGATTTCCACAGTAACACTCCAGAAGAAATAATGACAGAAGGAAAGAAAGAAAAGGAAGAGAAAAAGAAAGAGAAAGAAAAAGCAAAGTGAGGGGAACAAGAATAAGTGTAACAATACAGGCAAAATTTTAATAATTGTTGAAACTTAGGGTGCATTATATTATTTCTTCTATCTGTGTGTGTTTAAAGTTTTATTATAAAAAGTTTTAAAATGAGGGAGCATAAAACATGTAAGAGAAAAACGGAAAGTTTAGGAGAATCCAATAAAAAGTGATATTAATAAAAGTACAAAAAAATTAAATGGAAAATTTTCTAATAATATAATAAATTGCCAAAACTAACTTGAGAATAAATAGAAAATCTAATAAATAGAACCTATAACCATAAAAATATCATGAAATTAGCAGTCAGACATCTCCTCTGACACCCCAAAAAGGTTACTAGGCTCATAGTTTAATGGGTTACTTGCAGCAAACCTTCGGAAGAAAAAGTAGAGGTGATACAGTTAGTCCTTGAAGAACATGGCTTTGAATTGTGTGGGTTCACTGGCGTATGATTTTTCGTCCACCTCCGCCACTCCTGTGACAGCAAGACCAAGCTTTCCTCATCCTCGTCCTCCTCAGCCTACTCAATGTGAAGAAGAAAAGGAGGAAGACCTTTATGATGACCCACTTCCACTTAATGAATGGTAAATATATTTTCTCTTATGATTTTTAAATCACATTTTCTTTTTCCTAGATTATTATAAGAATGCAGTATGTAGTAACATACAAAATATGTGTTAACTTGTTTATAAAACAGACTGTTTATGTTATGGGTAAGGCTTCTGGTAATTATGGGTAAGGCATATTTATGGTAGTTATGGGTAAGGCTGTTAGTAGTTAAGTTTTGGGGAACTCAGAAGTTATAGATAATTTTTCTTTTTTTTTTTTTGAGACTGAGTTACGCTTTTGTTACCCAGGCTGGAGTGCAATGGCATGATCTCGGCTCACTGCAACCTCCGCCTCCTGGGTTCAAGCAATTCTCCTGCCTCAGCCTCCCAAGTAGCTGGGACTACAGGCACGCACCACCGTGCCCAGCTAATTTTTGTATTTTTAGTAGAGACAGGGTTTCACCTCATTGACCAGGATGGTCTCGATCTCTTGACCTCGTGATCCACCCACCTCGGCCTGCTGAAGTGCTGGGATTATAGGCGTGAGCCACTGCGCCCAGCCCAATAGATAATCTTTCAACTGTGCGGGTGCTTGGTGCTCCTCATCCCTTATTGTTCAAGCATCAACTGTACCTATTTTACACATACTGTTTCAGAGAAGAAAGAAAGAGGGAAACCCACTTATCAAATTACCATAATCTGGATGCTATACCTAAAAGAATTAATCATAGGAACGTGAATTATGCTCCAAACTCATATCAGCTGTTTTATCTGTGGAGGTGAGAAGGAGGATAGACATGGGAATGGTGGTTCAATGAGACCTCAGCTAGATTTATAATATTTTAATGCTTTTATTTAAAAAGACACGAAGCAGTATGACAAAGACTGCTTAATTTCATGTGGTAGAAACACTTTATGTTTTACTTTAGTAAATTTTTACATTTTCTCAAAAACAAATCTACAGCAAATCAGTTTGCCGTTCAACTTCAACAGCAGGCAAAACCATCTCTTTAAAGCGTATTATTAATATGAGCCAACCCAATGAACAGCTGTCAGACCTGCTCAGTGGTAGGAAGCCCAGCATGTACTATTTTTAGATCAAGAAATTCTGAGTAGTTCAAGTTACTACAGCTCTTGTAAACATCTCCATCTTTTCTGAGCATAAACTGATGAAAGATTAGAACATTCTACTTTGAAGACATTTATTTGCTGTGATTCTTTAGAGTTGAAGAGGTATTAATGAACCCCTTTATGTTTATGCACGTATTTATTTAACCACTTTTATGGAGTGCCTACTACATATTGTACACTACCTGGCTAGCACTAAGTCTACAGAGGTGAGTGATACAATCCCTATTCATAGGAGAGGGATGAATAAGAAAGTCAGTGCTGTCTGGTGACATCGGTAGGGTATAGGGCTAGGTAGATCTCAGAGCTTCATCCACACTAGCCTAAAGGATCAGGGAAAGTGGCCCTTGAATTACGTACTATTGTCACTCATCAAATAAGGGTGGGAGCCATTGAGGGAAGAAAGCAAGATGCTCTAATTAAAAGGAATGCATGTATCAACAAGGAGACAAAGTCTGAGAAACCAAAGTTTGGAATGGCTGGAGAGGAGGGCAGTGCGTTTAGAAGCCAGACCATCATAGGATCTTGCCTTGGGAACCATGACGTACTGCACTGTCTGTTCCAGGACACTGATGTGGAGGGGCCAGCTTGACTCCGGAGTGTCTCAAGTCCAAGACTTGTCAGTGCACGTCTCACGTACAAATGGAGGTGAAGGAAGTTGATTTGCTCTGGGAATTTAGGCCCCTCCTGAGAGATAATTCATACTAAGAGAAGAAGGGTGACGCCTATTACTCCTATGTATTCCCCAGCTGAACTTCCCCATTAACTCATGTCTCTGTAGACACTGGAGTAAGAACAAGATAGTATTCCTTTAGTATTTGTGGTGGTGAATTTAATGTGTCAACTTGACTGGGCCAAGAGGTGCCCAGATTAAACATTATTTATGGGCACGCCTGTGAGGGTGTTTCTGGAAGAGACTAGCATTTAGTCAGGGACTGAGTAAGAAGACTGCTCTCACCATTGTGGGTGGGCAGCATCCAATGCATTGAGTGCCCAAATGGAGCAAAAAGGTAGAGGAAGAGTGAATTCTCTCTTTTCTTTTGTTTTCTTTCTTTTTTTTTTTTTGAGACGGAGTTTCGCTCTTGTTACCCAGGCTGGAGTGCAGTGGCGTGATCTTGGCTCACCGCAACCTCCGCCTCCTGGGTTCAGGCAATTCTCCTGCCTCAGCCTCCTGAGTAGCTGGGATTACAGGCACGCACCACCACGCCCAGCTAATTTTTGTATTTTTAGTAGAGACGGGGTTTCACCATGTTGACCAGGATGGTCTCGATCTCTTGACCTTGTGATCCGCCCACCTCGGCCTCCCAAAGTGCTGGGATTACAGGCGTGAGCCACCGTGCCCGGCCTCTCTCTTTTCTTGATCTGGAATCTCCATCTTCTCCTGCCCTTGGACGTGGGCGCTCCCTGTTCTTGGTCCTTTGAACTTTGGGCGTACACCCTTGGCTCTCCTGGTTCTCAGACCTTCAGACTCGGACTGAATCACACCACTGACTTTTCTGGTTCTCCAGCTTGCAGATGACATACTGTGGGTCTTAGCCTCCGTAATCATGTGAGCCAATTTCTATAATAAATCTTCTCTTCGGTGGCTCTGTTTATCCTACTGGTTCTGTGTCGCTGAAGAACCCTGACTAATACAGTATTCCTCAACAGGTTGTAACACATGGAAAGAGACACACTTCTCCACCCCTACACCAATTATGCTGCAGAAGTAAGTGTACTTTGGTACCTCCAGTGGTCAAAAGCTTTGAGACTCAGCAGAGGTGGCTGCAGAGAAAGGGTCCCTTGTAGGCGTGGACAGTGCCCAAGGCAAGCAGTGGTGGTGCTTGGCAGATATGATTGTCCATAGAGGAAGTGGCAGGGATGAATGCCTGGTGTATGTGTCAGTTCTCAGAGGGTGTGGTAGGACTGAAGGGTTGACTGTAAATGCCTGATGAGTGCTGTCAACATCTAATTAAAAAAAGGAATAGAATAGGAGGAAAGGAAGAAAGCGTTTGCTGATTGGACTTTTTTTGTTGTTAAGATGGAGTTTCGGCCGGGCATGGTGGCTCACGCCTGTAATCCCAGCACTTTGGGAGGCCGAGGTGGGTGGATCACAAGGTCAAGAGATTGAGACCATCCTGGTCAACAAGGTGAAACCCCGTCTCTACTAAAAATACAAAAAATTAGCTGGACATGGTGACGCGTGCCTGTGATCTCAGCTACTCAGGAGGCTGAGGCAGGAGAATTGCCTGAACCCAGCAGGCGGAGGTTGTGGTGAGCTGAGATCGCGCCATTGCACTCCAGCCTGGGTAACAAGAGCGAAACTCCATCTCAAAAAGAAAAAAAAAGAAAAAAAAGATGGAGTTTTACTCTTGTTGCCCAGGCTGGAGTGCAATGGTATGATCTCAGCTCACTGCAACCTTTGCCTCCCAGGTTCAAGCGGTTCTCCTGCCTTAGCCTCCCAAGTAGCTGGGACTACAGGTGTCTACCACAACACCCAGCTAATTTTTTGTATTTTTAGTAGAGATGAGGTTTCATCACGTTGGCCAGGCTGCTCTTGAGCTCCTGATCTCTGGAGATCCACCTGCCTCAGCCTCCCAAAATGTTGGTATTACAGGCGTGAACTACTGTACCTGGCCCTGGCCTTTTTTTTTGTTTTTTCCTAAGAGACAGGGTTTTGCTATGTTGCTCAGGCTGGCCTTGTACTCCTGGGCTTAGGACATGCTCCTGCCTCAGCCTTCAGAATAGCTGGGATTACAGGCACATACCATCATGTCTGACCTGACTGGAGTTTTTTTGTACAAGAGGTATGCCCCGTGATGACACAGATAGAGTTGGTGGTCTGAGGGGTGTGTGTATTTGGTTTTCTGTTCTACACTGACAAATGGGGTAAGAACCAATGAAACGCAAGTTACATAGGGTAGGCCTGAACCACTTCTCCAAGATAAGCTGCCCAAATTCCGAGAATACTAGCCCCTGGCAACTCCACATCCTCTCTCACTGTAAAAGTGTAAAAGGTTAGGTTACTCCCCACCCTGTGGAGCATGTGTCTGATTGCCTTCTGAGATGGCACTTCCCTAATCCAAAAGGAAACCTATCCTGGAGCTTACATCCAGCTAATCTTCCTCCACATGGCTGCAAACAGGCAGTCCAGTTTTCTCGTTACTTACACAGAGAGCAGAGACAGATGTTCATGATTCTTCAGGACTCTGTTCTCCCTGCTGTAACAGCCAAAAGCTAAAGCCAAATGAACCTGTTCACAGAGAACAAGCGGTTTTATCTGATCCTTATTATTCTTGCTGTAACTGCAATTGTGGTATTCGGAGTGATTCCCAAAAGAGATTCAGTGAAAATACCCTTGATCAAATTCACAAAGGAACAGCATGTTTCAAGTGGGCGTGTCTGGCTGGAATCTCCCTGAACGGTTCAGTAACAGCACATCAGAAGACTGCTGAATTCTTATTTCCCGTCCAAAAAATAACGAAGTCAATCTGAAATCTGGAAGTGTTCTGAGAGCAGATGGTATTAGCCCAGTAGTAAACAGATTTTTGGCTGCTTCTTTTTTCCCCCACCCGGTAACTATGTTTAATGTGCTAGGAGAAAACCATTTGTTTACAGAATCTTATTATAGAGCAGAAATATACTTGTTCCAGAGAAGAGGAGTTTAAATGGTTCCAAGTCAAATGATGCTAACAGGTGTCACCTGACCAATCCAGGACTTAAAATGGGTTATTATAAATAGGAGTAACACATATTTTTTTGGCTCTTTCTCCCACCTATTATGCAAGGCTGCATTCAGCTGTAATGTTCCTCCTGATTATTTCCAGCAACTTCGGGGTGGCTCACGTGTGCTCATGAACAAGTACTGTCACCTATCACATACAGCCTGTCATTTTCTTGCTCCTGAGCTCTTCTCTGGCTCTTCGTGCTGCTGTCTGCTGCTGAGGCCTGCAGAGATTAGTATAAATGGCAGGTGAGTAATTATTGGATAGTCTTGCTGCTTCTGCCAGGGTCCGTGACACTTCCATTGAAGGAGATGACCTCGCTGGTTCCGTGGATATGCTGAGCTCTGCGAGACGACCCTTGCAGGGAGAATCTCTGTCTCCCCTTCAGGGTTACACGCTGTTGCAGTCAATTGTTAAAGAGCAAACAGTTACTGAGCTTTTGCCCATAGCCCTCTCCCCTACCCGGCCATGCTCTAGGGAAGCAGAATGGGTAGAATGTGAGTGTGGCGGCTATGAGAATGAGCCTCTCAGAACTGACTGCACCGTAATGGAGGTGGGCTTCCCACAGGCTGCTCCCAGTCCGTGACTGAGCATGGGAGGAACACTAAGGCTGACTTATCCCTGGGACACGGGACACCTGTAACAGGAAACTTTGATTTGAGGTTGCCTGATGGCCTTTCAGACTTTGCTTAGCACCGCAGTCTAAGATGCTGCTGCCCCGTCTTCCTGTCTCCGTTCCCTCTTTCCTCTTAGGGTCAGACCTGGGATTGCCGTTTGATGACTGTCTCAGTTTCCCCACTCCCTCCTCTTTTGTCTCAGTCATTTCCCCTAATACGTTTTTCTTTTTTGAAAAAAAATTTATTATGTTTTACTTTTATTATTATTTTTTAAAATTATGCTTCAAGTTCTGGGATACATGTGCAGAATGTGCAGATTTGTTACATAGGAACACAAGTGCCATGGTGGTTTGCTGCACCCACCAACCCGTCATCTACATTAGGTATTTCTCTTAATGCTGTCCCTCCCCTAGCACCACACCCCGAAACAGGCCCCAGTGTGTGATGTTCCCCTCCATGTGTCCATCTTGGCATCTGCTTCTCATGGGACTGAACACAGGGAAAGTGTATCCCCTGCTATGAAAGCATAGTATATTCTCCCTGTTGCTGACCCTTGTGTATCTTTTTTTTTTTTTTTTGAGACAGAGTCTTGCTCTGTCACCCAGGCTGGAGTGCAGTGGCGCCACCTTGGCTTACTGCAACCTCTGCCTCCTGGGTTCAAGCATTTCTCCTGCCTCAGCCTCCCAAGTAGTTGGGACTACAGGTGTGTACCACCACGCCTGGCTGATTTTTTTGTTTTGTTTTGTATTTTTAGTAGAGGTGGGATTTCACCACATTGACCAGGCTGGTCTGGAATGCCTGACTTTAGACGATCTGCCCACCTTGGCCTCTCGAAGTTCTGGGATTACAGGTGTGAGCCACCACACCTGGCCCCATGTGTGATTCATTTCTTGATTTTTGATTCATTTCCCTTCACAGGAGTTTCTCTCCTGGGATGCTCTGAGGTCCATGTATGAACAGCTGTGATGCTGACCTTGACTTCCCCACTAATGTCTGCCATGCTTAGACACGCCTGGATGTCAGCAGGGATGTGAAGTGATGGAGGCTCAACCTGCTCCTGCTATGCAGTTTGGAGCATCTACTCTGCTTCTTCACTGGTTCGGGGCACAGCTACACAGACAAACAAAAATTACAACAATTGTGCCTTTGAATTTCAAATTTAGTTAGTGAGACAAAAATCACATGTGCCACAAGTGGATAATGACACAGGTAATAATCATCTATATTTTCAACACGGATTTATTGATCACCTGCCAGGGTTCAGTGTGAAACCAGAAGCTAAATTTTAGGGCATTCTTTTTTAGAATAGGGCATTGCAGAGGTCTCTGAACCGGGGAAAAGCGGTCTCCTAATGTGGAAAAACAGACAAACAAAGCACACTTTTAATTTCTCTTGCTTCGTGCCTCATATTCTATTTATTTATTTTTTGAGACGGAGTCTCGCTCTGTCACCAGGCTGGAGTACAGCGGTGCTATCTCGGCTCACGGCAACTTCTGCCTCCAGGGTTCAAGCGATTCTTGTGCCTCGGCCTCCTGAGTGACTCAGACTACAGGCACCTGCCACTATGCCTGGCTAATTTTTGTATTTTGTGTAGAGATGGGGTTTCACCATGTTGGCAAGACTGATCTCAAAACCCTGACTGCAAGTGATCCGCCTGCCTCAGCCTCCCAAAGTGCTTGGATTACAGGTGTGAGCCACTGCACCTGGCCTCGTATTTTAAAATGTTTATGTTAGTGTGCTGTAAACATGCATGATAAATTAGTACAATCGCACCTGCATATAGTCTGTTAAGACACATACATTTTCTGTCAGTGATTGTGGTAAACTTTTTTATCCATAAAGGCGCACAATCAAAAGGAGGTGAAGGCTCCTCGGCTAGAGGATGCTTTTGTGTAGTGGTTAGAGCTCGGGACTGGGTCCAAAGGCTTTAAATCTCAGCTCTACACTTACACACTCTTCCACTTGTCAAGGCACCGCCTCTCTGGGCCGAGTTTTCTCCTCCGTGGAAAAGGAATGTTGTACCCCCCTCACAGAGTTGCTGAAGGAATTGAATAAGATGATGCATGTTTAGTAAGTGCTAGTTGACATGTTGTGGTTAGTGTTATCATTTTCGCCCTAAGTCGCTTTTTTCTCTTTCTGAGGCTCAATCAAGTCTTCTGCTTGGTCGTTTGTGAGTTTGCTTCATGTTCAGTACCACCCCCAAGCTTTGTACCAAGTTGCTTTGCCGTCTTTTCCTCTCAGGAGAAAGAGATCTCTCCCACCGTGGGACTCCTAATGTCTTTCCTGATGCCATTCTTTCACACTGTCTTGTATCCTAATTGTTTTTGCCCTTTTCATTTTATTTTATTTTTTTGAGATGGATTTTCACTTTGTGGCCCAGGCTGGAGTGCAGTGGTTCAATCTCAGCTCACTGCAACCTCTGCCTCCCAGGTTTAAGCAATTCTCCTTCCTCAGTCTCCTAAGTAGCTGGGATTACAGGTGCACACCACCGTGCCTGGCTAAGTTTTGTATTTTAGTAGAGATGGGGTTTCACGATGTTGGCCAGGCTGGTCTTGAACTCCTGACCTCAAGCGATCCACCAGCCTTGACCTCTCAAAGTGCTGGAAATACAGGCATGAGCACTGTGCCCAGCTGCCTCTTTCTTTTTAATTTTTAAAATTATATTGTAAATTGACAATTGGTGGTTGTATATATTCATAGGGTACCAAATGTGGAATAATTAAATCAAGCTAATTAACATATCCATTACATCAAATACTTCCCGTTTTTCATGGTGAGAACATTTGAATTTACTGCTAGGGATTTGGAAATGTACAATACACCATTGTTAACTATACTCACCATCTTGTGCAATAGGCCTAAACTATATTTATTCTTCCTGAGACCTTGTATCACCATCATCTTCCCATTCACGCCAGTCCCCAGCCTCTGTAGCCATCATTCTGCTCTCTGCTTCTAAGAGTCTGATTGTTCCAGATTCCACATATAAGTAAGAACATGCGGTACTTGTTGCGGCTGGCTTATTTCCCTTAGCATCATGTTCTCCAACATCTTCCTTCTTGACTAAGGCTGAATAGTGAGTATTCCATTGTGTATATCCATTCATCTGTGGATGGACACTGAGGTTGACTCCATCACTGGGCTACTGCGAATAGTGTCTACTTTTCTTAACCTCCTTCTTTTGGGGCCAGCAGCCCTGCTCTGTGTCGTTATTACTTCCTGTGTGACTGGAACAATGCTGTGTATGTAGTAGAGTTCACTTCATACCAGTTGAAAGACTGCAGAAGGAACGGCACAGGACGACTTGGCCTTCTGCTGTACATCCCCTCTGCTCTGTAGTGGCAGCACCTGGGCAGCATCTGAGGGACACACAGATGGCAGGAGAGAGAGTGAGTCAAGGAGGGAGGCCGAGCTTGCTTCGACTCCACGCGCTCCATTCACCGCCTGGGCTAAAGTCAGTCCTTATATCAGTGCATGTTTCACAGGATTTTTCCATGAAGTGACACTCAGCCCATTCTCCTTTGGTCACAAATGAAAAGAGAACCTTTGTACTTGTCCAAGAGAAAGGAGTTCCTCCTTGTCATTTATTTACTGACTTTTAATTGTTAGGGTGGAAAAAAACCCCACACGGCTAGCATGGTTTAGCTTCCGGCCCGGCAGGCTCCGTGCTTGTTTTCACACACATCAGTGTAGCATCAAATCTTAGTGATGGAAAGAAACAGTTTGGTCTGACGTACATCATCAACTGGGCCTTGACCATGAATCGTTGAGGGTTGTTAGTATTCCCATATTATAGATGGGGACACCGAGGTTCAGAAAGGATAGATAATTAATGTTACTCCGTAAGTGGAAAATTCAGAAGATGAACACAGGCCTTTGTGACCGCAGAGTCTGTGTGCTTTCCACTTTCCCACAGACGGCTTGGGCTAAACTGTTTGAATTAGCAGTACTGTGTACACTTGCCCGTGGCCACTTCAGCTCCTTCATGACTCTTGCATGGGCTTTCCCTGTGGCCAGAAGAGCAGGGCTTGTATGATGATTGTGGCAATAGTGACATGGAGAAAACGTCAAGAAGTAGGATTTTCTTTTCTCTCTGGGCATGCACTCACTCAGGTGTCTGGGAAAGTGAGGGAGAATCGCAGAAAGCTGCTGCTGTCTTTCCCCAACTCCATGACCAGCTGGACGTGAAGACGGCAAAATGAGAAGGCCACGTAATGATCAGGCTGGTTACTGCGATGTGCTAGGAGCTTATCGCCTTCATCAAGGCCTTGGTGACATCTCCCATCATGTTGCAGGCTTGTAGAATTCTAGGACTGACATAGATCTTCACTTTTCAGTCCTCAGAGCAAAAAGGTTGGTGGAAATGGGGAGTACATGAAACGAGCTAGTTTAGCACCTAATCAGGCACAAGAGCTCAGCACTGATTCTCAAAGGAAGTCATTTTTACACCTGAGGATGTAGAGGGTGATGGCACTAGGGAGATAAATACCAATTAGAGATTCAATGCCAGGGCCAATGTGAATGTTGTTTTCTTAACGTTTCTGGCCATTGGCTAAGTTGTAGATTCACAGGCAGAGAAATAACGGGAAGGTTATTTAGACTGTCTTCCTGCCAATGGGCAGAGAAGTATCTTGAAAGGAAGTAGGTATGAAATGAATGCTGCTAAGTCGTGGGAACTGCTCTCAGGAACTAAAGTATTAGCAGAATTAAGTAATGTTAGTTACAAAGGATGAATTTGCTTTGGTACTGATGTCTGAAATCTTGTCATTCTCAACTTCTTAAATCAGAAACAATAATGTTGATTTTTAAAAAATAATGTTGATTGTATTTTTATTTTTATTTTATTTCGGCTCCTTGCAGGGAACAGTTATTTTTATTTTTTATTTATTTATTTTGAGACGGAGTTTCACTCTTGTTACTCAGGCTAAAGTGCAATGGCGTGATCTCGGCTCACCACAACCTCCGCCTCCTGGGTTCAGGCAATTCTCCTGCCTCAGCCTCCCGAGTAGCTGGGATTACAGGCACGCACCACCGTGCCCAGCTAATATTCTGTATTTTTAGTAGAGACGGGGTTTCACCATGTTGACCAGGATGGTCTCGATCTCTTGACCTGGTTATCCACCCGCCTCGGCCTCCCAAAGTGCTGGGATTACAGGCGTGAGCCACCGCGCCCGGCCTTTTTTAATTTTTATTTTTTTATTATTTTTTTAGCAGACCTGCAGATCCTGAGGATGAAATCCTCCCTTCACCTTTGAATAGTCGTCGGGTGATCTGGGGCAGCTTGCATGCATTTCTGGAGAGGGTAAGGCTAAACTAGGGACAACTAGATTCCAAGTGACATCACAGAGGAAACCACTCATTTTCTGAAGCTTCTGAAGTCTGGGGATTTGTCAAGGCACTGGGCACAGTAGTCCTTGGTACAGCATTAGACATGCTTAAATGAAGCAAACCGGACTGACCCATCCATTCGGTCAAATAAGAAGTGGAATTTTTCTTCTAAGTTACTTTGAAATTGACCTATTCAACCAAATGACAGCATTGGAGAGCTGTTTGGCGATATGTTAACATTTCCCGATTGTATAGTAAATACTGCAGAGCTAATTCACGCTCTGACGTGTACAAA
This sequence comes from Callithrix jacchus, assembly GCF_049354715.1. Lineage (NCBI taxonomy): Eukaryota > Metazoa > Chordata > Mammalia > Primates > Cebidae > Callithrix > Callithrix jacchus. Next base: position 7,533,676 of record NC_133511.1, on the reverse strand, counting down.
GGAAGTGCTTCTCCCGTGAACCTAATGCCACACATGATATACATAAGTCATTTGATTCCAAATGAATTAAGAAAGATAAAAGTTTTTCAAGTATAAGATTTCTTTACCAAAAATATCCTGGGAATTTGAGATGGTGCCTCTGCAGCCTCAAACATGAATACAAAGTAACGTAGGCCGGGCTCAGTGGCTCACACCTGTAATCCCAGCATTTTGGGAGGCTGAGGCGGGTGCATCACCTGAAGTCAGGAGTCTGAGACCAACCTGGACAACATGGTGAAGCTCTGCCTCTACTGAAAATACAAAAACTAGCCAGGCGTGGTGGTGCATACCTGTAATCACAGCTACTCCAGAGGCTGAGGCAGGAGAATCACTTGAACTTGGGTGGTGGAGGTTGCAGTGAGCCGAGATCATGCCACACTGCACTCCAGCCTGGGTGACAAGAGTGAAACTCTGTCTCAAAAAAAAAAAAAAAAAAAGGAATGTAATTTTTTTCCTTTGGGTGGTGAGATTAAACATAATTTAAAAATTTTAAGTACTTTAATATATTTTCACAGGTCCTAAAATAAATATATAACTTTTTAACTCGAAAAAAAAATAATTTTAAGTGGTTACAAAAAGGGACAGGTGTGGCTTGGTAACTAGGAAAACATTCCCAGCCTGGGAAACAGTCCGGGGAGACCTTGGAGACAGAAGACAGAACTCTGACTACATTCAGGGACTTTGCCAGATGGCAGCAGATAACTGCCGATGTTCGATTGCACTAAAATTACTATACACTGTCACTTCAGCAAGCTCTCTTTTCACAAGACAAGTGGCACAGAATGTTGTATGAAGATTACCCATCGCTGAGCTTATGTTAAAATGAGGAAACGAAATGGAAAGTATTCTTTTGCTAATGTCTCTGGGCTATGAGGAATGGAGGGAAAGGTTTGACTATAAGCACAACTATAATAGAGAATTTTGTTTGTTTATGCCTTCTGGGAAGCATTATTTTGATTGACCCTAATTGGGAATTCGGGGGCGGGGGGACTTCATCTATTATCTGTAAAGAAAGGGTCTGCTGAGTAAACACAGTTGCTAGGGTCATGTTTAAAGTACTTAACTGATCTGCTTTCAAGTCTAATTAAACACTTCAGGGGCTCCACTTACCTCCAAGCATGTGCTATGTTGGTTACAAACTCATCTTAGTCTAATTTTAGTCAGTGTTTATATTAGAAACTTATATAATACTTTTCTGTCTTTCAGATACATTTTATAATTCATATTTTTCACTAATTTTACCCAATTCTCCTACCACCCTCAATCTATCCAAATAACTGAGTTGAACTGTGTGAGTTTACTGCTCTATTAATTTATTGGCAGAGACATATAAATCATGACTTCCTCTGCTGTTTCTGAGGAAACTGCAGATTCACGTGTGCACTTGAATCTTGAAACTTTCCAGCTATGCACAGCTTAGCTGGAAAGTTATGTGGAGCAGGTGACTGAGGGGATAGCTTTCACTGCTTGGACTAAAGTCAATTTTGAAGGAGCTAAAGATGCCTATTGAATTCTGGAGTGTGTGTGTGTGTGTGTGTGTGTGTGTGTATGTGTGTGTGTGTGTAGAAGGCAGCAGACTCTTTACATTTCAAATAACTAAAGATATGGTTGGTAAAATGAAGTCACGTTTTTACACCTCACATGCCTTCAAGGGAGAGCAGTAAATGCAGCATCCATTGGTTAAAATTAGTCTATCACTCTTGGTTTATGATGTTTTAAAGACTTGTTAAAGATATTCATGAAGATGTAAAAGATACATTTAAAACCCACATCAATTGCACTAAAAGTCAGCTGGAAATAGAAGGGTTTTAAATCCTGGTGGTGGCAAATTGGCAGCAAAGGAACAGTCTTAGTCAACATATTTCCATGTCCCCCTGAACACAAATAGCCTTGAACCTTCGGAGGGTGTTCCTCTGAGATGTTTCATCAGTGACATCACAGCGATTGCCAGTTCCCTGGGACTACTTTAGGTGCTGCCCAGAGTCCAGGAGTCCAGACAGCCCGGGAGGGGAGAAGCAGTTGGAGCTCAAGTTGGAGACAGCGAGGAGAAACCTGCCATAGTCAGGGGGTCTTTGATCCTCTTCAGGTAACTGCAGGATTTTTATGCTTAGCATACAGTGCGCGTGTGTGTGTGTGTGTGTGTGTGTGTGTGTGTGTGTGTGTGTGTACAAGCTGCAAATGAGAAAGTCAGAAGAATGTTTACATTTCTTAATGAAATAGGCAATGCCCGTTGTATACAGTGTGCCTTTAGATATAAAGTGAATACTATTGATTTCTGCCTTCTTTTCTTCTCCTAAGCTTATGCATTTTCTCCCTTCCTAGTAAAATTTTTTTTGTATTATAGAAGAAGGTCTTCTATCTTCTCTAAGTCTCCATTCAAAGAAAGCCAGTGTCAAACTTCCTGCACAATTTATTCAGAGCTTTTTTTGGTTTTAGTTCATCCATTTCCAACCACTGGATCATATGGCTTGACCTTGACTTCTGGGAAGGTTTAAAACGAACCCGAAGCGTCTCTGTGGGTTAACAGCAGAAAAACAGAACGTGGCTGATCTGAATTTCTGCCTAACTTTGGTTCATTCTTCCTAAAGTGTATAAATGTGTGTGAAAGGAATGTTCACACCACACCTTACAGTTAGCATATGTGTTGACTGAATTGAATTCACTAGAAATTCTCACCTTAACTCTTTACATTTTATTCATCTAAAATCACATAAAGCAACAACTATTCAAGGTCACCATTAAAGTGCAAAACATAGTAAGAGGTCAAGCCCAGGAAAGAAGGGCGATAGGTAGCTTACTCATTCAGAGATGACTGAAAAAAATGTAAAGCGTGCATAAACACATACAGTGAAAACAATAACTAAAAGGCAACATTGTATAATTATCATCCAGGTCAAGAAACAGATCATCGGCAGCACCTGGAAGCCCATTCCTGATCAACCCCCATTCTGCCCTTCTGCCCCAAGATGCTGAGATCATCTTGCTCCTGTTTTTCTTTACAGTTATACCATCTATACCTGCATTCCTAAACACGATGATTAACCTCCGTATTTTTGACTTTCTATAAATGGAGTCATATTCTATGGTTTCTTTTGTAAATTCTTTTACCCAACAATCATATTTGCGAGATCTACCCATCTTGGGTATAGCTATAGTTCACGTTTTCTTTGCTTTATAAAATTCAAATGTATGAATAAACCACAATCTATCATCCATTCTGCTGCTGATAAACATCGGAGTTGTTTCTAGTTTGGAGTTATTGTGATAATATTGCTTTGAGCCTCTTTGTTTATGTATCCTGGCACACACGTCCTTGTGTGTCTTAGGGGAGAAGTGAAATGCTAGGTATTAGAGAATGAACATTTTAAAATTAATTCTAAGAAAGGCAAATTGTTTTCCAAAGTGGTAGAAAATGCATGCTAATTTTGTTTAGCCAGGCCAGTTCATTGCAGTGATAATTCACTCATGTCCTAACTCCTAGGAAGTGGCCACAATGCTAACTAGTGCCAGTCTGCCAATTCTAGCTTTGCCTCTAACTTGCTATCTGTCATTACACAAACAACTTAATCTCCTCTAAGTCAGTTTCTCAGCTGTAATCTTGAGAAAGATAAAAATTGCAATAACACTTGCCTGAGTTGTTGTGAAGGTAACACAAACAGAGCTGTGGAACAGCTTTCGATAGCATTTTTCTCATTGCCTGAGTATATCCTATTGGACCTGGATATACTCAGGAAAACTCCTGTTGGCCTGTCCATGATTCCCTTGACTTAACAGCTTAATTGAATAGGCAGATGGACCGTCGTTCTGCCCCCCTTGAATTGAATTGCTTTGATCACTATAAGCCAGGCTTCATATTTTCTGCATATCTCTGCATTTCCTGAGAACTTACCCAAATAAGTGGACATTTGGACTAGGATTTTATTTCATTGGTAAGTTTATAAGAAAGAGTCTGTCTTCGTTTCTCATTCCTTTCCCTCAAGGCATCTTGGCAAGACTCATTACCTTTCTGTTCTCCTCTGCTCTTTTGTACATTCTCATAAATTATTTTTCCTTAATCCATTCATTTTCTTGTTTACTTGCTCATCCAAGCAAATCTTTGAAAAGATTTGCTATTTTTTCTCCTTTTTATTTTCCTGTAGAGACAGGGTCTTGCTATGTTATTCAGTCTGCTCTTGAACTCCTGGGCTAAAGTGATCCTCCCACCTCAGTCGCCCAAAGTGCTGGGATTAGAGGCACGTGCCACCATGCCTAGCCATTTATAAAGGGTTTCATTGGCAAATTACTATTTCCTTCAATGCTTAGGTCGAAAAGATGGATAAGAATTAAAAGGGAGATGAAACATAAATCTGTCACCATTTGGCTCTATTTTAAACCAAGACTCAACAGTCTACTGATTGGCATCATCTGATTTGAACTTGTATTTTTTATTTATTTATTTTTTTTGAGACAGGGTCTCATTATGTTACCTAGGCTGGTCTTAAACTCCTGGGCTCAAGGAATCCTCCCACCTCAACTTCCCAAGTAGCTGAGACTCCAGGTGCCCTCTGCCAGGCCTGGCTGAACCTGTATGTTATGCCAATTACACAAGATGAAAAAATTATTTGGTTGGTATTTATGCAATTAATAATTTGGTCCATTGATAATATAACCAGTACAGTAATTACAATTAATAATTCAATAATGCTAGATCGTTAAAAATACCACTTAGACCAAAAGCTTGCTAATAAAACTTGCAGCCTCTTGAACCTGCACCTTTAGCAAAAACCAAAACACCTTTTCTCCCTAAACTTTCACGCTACAGTAGACTTTTGTCCTAAATGTCTAAAATATACATATCTAATGATCTAAAATACAGAAATCTCTAATTTCGATTAGACTGCAGACTGTGCCCTTTACACTACCTTGCTGAAGACAGTAATTGGATGAGTACGCTGCATGTGTTCTCAACGTACGGTTTCCTGTGTGAGCAATCTGTACATGCTATAAAGATACCGTCCCTACTCTTGGAAATGCTGACGATCTAGGCACATCCTGGACCTGACTAAAAATAGCTGGCACAAGCCCTTGTTGAAATAGAAGTACCCATGAAGTTAACACTTGCTCTTTGGGCTGAACGCCTGTTATGCGAGGGGCTTTTGGTTGATCCCAGTAGGCTGTGTGCCCAATGCAGGACTTGTCAGAGGCCATCCAGCTGTCTGCTTTCAGCAGAGCTGGATGAAGACCCACAGCAGCCTGAGGCCCAAAGGATCATGGCATCCCACTTACCTACGTAATTCAAAGGAAGAACGATACTAAACCATAACATTTTTCTGTTTTGGTACCTGTGCTTGTTGATACTCTTAAGGAAAGTGTACACATGCATACGCACAGACAGAAACACACACACATAGAAGCTGGAGGAAAAAAATGCAATATTTTGCATTGTATGAAAAGCAGCAATACAATCATCACAGGAAAAAAATCAGGGCAAAAATGATAGTCTTTATGACACCAGGGAGAGAAATAGGGCCCTCTGTATTCATCAGGGCTCTTCAGAGAAACATAACTCATAGAATGTGTTGTGTTGAGTGGGGTGGTGTCTGTTTTTAAGGAATTGGTGTCTATGATTGTAGAAATTCGCATGTCCAAAATCTGCAGGGTGGACTGGTAGGCTGCAGACTCAGGGAGGTCTCCGGTCCAAAGCCAGCCAGGCGGTTACATGTCCCAGATCAAGGTGCTGCCATGGTTGGTTTCTTTTGAGTCCTTTCTTTGGCTGCTCCTCGTCCATCTTCTCCTTGCGTTTTCACATGGTCTTCCCCTCTGTATTTGTCTGTGTCCCAGTCTCTTCTGATAAAGACACTGGTCATATCGGATTAGCGCCCACCCTAATGACCTCATTTTAACTTATTTACTTCTTAAAAGAGCCTATCTCTAAACACAGTTGCATTCTGAGATACTGGGGGTTAGGGATTTGAAATGTAGATTTTTGGGGGACACCTTTTAGCCTATGACACTCTCCTTTTCCACAACACTTTTGTTTCCTTTGGGGAAAGAACGAGCATTGTTACACAGGAATGCTCATTAATCTCCTTGTGTTTTACTTGTTATGTTTTGTTAGGAGGTGAGGACAAGCCAGAGGTCCTTGGTGTGCCTCAGAAGTCTGCCTGAAGTTCTCACCAAGCCACCGTGAGAATGGAGGTGAACACCCGGGAGCTGTTTCTCAACTTCACTATTGTCTTGATTACGGTTATTCTTATGTGGCTCCTCGTGAGGTCCTATCAGTACTGAGAGGCCATGCCTTGGTCCTGGGATTGACTGAGATGCTCCAGAGCTGCCTGCTCGATGCCCTGAGACGCCACTGCTGTCATTGTCATGGGATGCCATTCTCCAACCAAGGGCACCTGTGACCTGCACTCACAATATCTGCTATGCCCTAGTGCTAGGATTGATGATGTTTTCTCTAAAGATGCTGCTCCCAAGGGCTGCCAAGTGTTTGCCAGTGAACGTTAGATTTATTCCCCAACTCTTAACTGAAAATGTGTTAGACGAGCCACAAAGTTAAAATTAAACTGCATTCATGAGGATATAGGATTGTTACAAGCTCCTGATCTGTCTCACCACACATCACTTCAACCCACACGGTCTGCACCAAATTCTAATTCAACCTGCCAGAAGGAATGTGAGAGGAAGTCTTTGTCAGCCCTTATAGCTATCATGTGAATAAAGTTAAGTCAACTTCAAAAACAACTTCTAGAATTTATTTTAGCTTCCATCTGTGATAGAGCATTTGACCCTTGGCTGGGATTGGAGTGACAAGTGCTACTGTATTTCTAGCATTTGAGGCAAGCCAAGATACTCCAAGTGCTGAAGATTTGAAACTAAGTCAACACACTGTGTCATATTTCAAGTAATTCCATTGGTTCAGTGCTCCTCAAACCTTTCCCCTAAACTAGTTTCAAGGTCAGAGGGAGAATAAATCCGTTCTACTAGGGGGTCTGAAGCATAGCCTGAATTGCCTGCTCAAAGTGCAAAATTTCTTTGAAGTCTTGTGTTTTATCTCTAGACTTCATGAGAAATATATTTTCTACCCAGTAATATCTTCATGTTTGTTTTCATATAAATATTTAAAATTATTTACACTAAGTAATGCAAGAACATGAGTCAGGTCCCTAAGAGTAGCATATTCTATTTTGGTTATTGTTATTACACAAACGGAGCTAGTCTTTAATAAATCACAGTTAGAAAAGGAGGAAAGTAGAAAATGCAGATTTATGTATGTTTATAAAATAGACGTTTCTTAAACATGCCAGAACACCCCACGTCAGACAGACCAAATCTGCTGTCTGTGGCGACGCTGAGGTAACCATGGAGAAAGGGAATGCTGTTAAACCTCATCTTACATAGCTGCCTCCATAAAGGCATTTCTTGCCAAGAACTTGACCTGTCACTGAGGCATCGCAATATAGTTCTTAACCTTACCTTCAAAGAAACTCAATTATCTCAGGGGTGATTTTTCAAAATACTGAGGCTGGGTTCTTCTTAGATCCATTAAATAAAAATTCCAGGGGATAGAGCCCAAGTATCTATCTTTTAAAAATATCTCTAGATGATGACATTGTACAGCCAGAGTTGAGAATCACCAATACCAACCCTTGCTTCTCAAAATGCAGCGTGATTGTGAATTACTTGGAAGTCTTACTTCAGTGCAGATTCTAATTCTCTTCCGATTCTGATTCATTCTGGGGTAGGGTCAGAGAGTCTACATTTTGGACAAGCTCCTAAGTTATGCCAGTACTGCCCTTCCAGACTGCTATCCTCGGATTAACACATCAGAATCACTTGGAGGACCTTTAGCAAAACCACCCATGCTTGAGCCCCATTCCTGGGAGTTTCTAATTTATTTGGTGTGCGGTGAACCTGAGTGTTATTTTTTTTTGGAAGAACTCCAGGTGACTCTAATGTGCAGCTAGGATTAAGAATCCTCATGTACTTAAAGAAAAAAAATGTTGCATTTTGAGAGGTTCCTCTCCAAATTGGGAAATAGCAGTGTATAGTCCTCAATGTCTTGTCTGATTTCAGTTAGGCTGTACACGTGGATATGCAAGTGCTAATGATTTAGGCAGCACAGGGACTCATAGGCATGCGGCTCTAGGGCCCTTGGTAGGTGATTATCAGTCCTTCCCCTATCTGCAGAAAACCTACTGTTTGTGTATGTGTTTGAGAAGGTGTGGGGAGGATGGGGGGAGAGTCACAACATTCGCTTCAGACGTTGAACCATCTGGCCTTTCGGTGAAGTTTGAGTGATGGTGCCAACCTTTACAACATACCATTTACTGACCCTGCTGTATGTAAAGCCCTGTGCTAGGCACTTTACATATATCATGCCATTTAGCAGATTTGGGAACTGAGGATCAGGGACCTCACTAACCAGATGTAAGTGGGGAAGCCAAGTGAGAAAAGGATCTTCTTAACCTCTGTGGGGAACTGTGTACAACTCGTGCTTTGTTACAGATCTCTAAACCATTTGATTATGCTTCAGGTTCCACCTTCCCTTTCTTTAGCATTCTAAAACATCAGCCTATTTAGATCCACGTAACAATTGTAGTTCTCGATGTCATTTCTTTTTGCATGTTAATCTTCGCCTCCTTTCATTCTCTAACTTCTGGTGACTGAATCTACTGAGAAGACCCTTTTTTTTTTTTTTTTGAGACGGAGTTTTGCTCTTGTTACCCAGGCTGGAGTGCAATGGCGCGATCTCGGCTCACCGCAACCTCCGCCTCCTGGGTTCAGGCAATTCTCCTGCCTCAGCCTCCTGAGTAGCTGGGATTACAGGCACGCGCCACCATGCCCAGCTAATTTTTTGTATTTTTAGTAGAGACGGGGTTTCACCATGTTGACCAGGATGGTCTCGATCTCTTGACCTCGTGATCCACCTGCCTCGGCCTCCCAAAGTGCTGGGATTACAGGCATGAGCCACCGCGCCCGGTCAAGGACCCATTTTTACACCACATTATGAGCAACCTTTGCAGGGGTAGGACATCCATGAATAACTTTAGTGGTGAGGGTAGGAATTATGTAATGTCTTTCACATTCAGAAGTCCTAGTCATTACTGCTAAATCCCAGTCTGACTCATAAATCTTTATGTACAACCTTCCCTCTGACCTCAAGCCCTGACTTATCACAAAACTCTCTGCATGCCTCAGTGTTGACCCCATCCACTGAAATGCTACCTGATTATCCCAAACAAGATGCTAGTTCTCCTCTAGAACCAGAGCACCGAATCCTAGTTATTAACTGAAGTTCCAGCTCATAGACTTGATCCTACTCTAGCTTTTTTCTCTTGTGTTCATTCATTCATTCAACAAGTACTTATTGTGACACTAGGTGTTGGGCATTTACTTTACACTGGAGATAAAACGGTGAGACAGCCAAGCCCCATTCTTTTTTATTTTTTTTATTTTTTATTGGATGTTAGGTTTTGGGGTACATGAGCAGAGCATGTAAGACAGTTGCGTAGGAACACACATGGCAGTGTGCTTTTCTTTCCTTCTCCCCTTCACCCACATTTGGCATTTCTCCCCAGGCTATCCCTCCCCAGCTCCCCCTCCCACTGGCCCTCCCCTTTTCCCCCCAATAGACCCCAGTGTTTAGTACTCCCCTTTCTGTGTCCATGTGCTCTCATTTTTCATCACCCGCCTATGAGTGAGAATGTGCGGTGTTTCATTTTCTGTTCTTGTTCTTGTGGAGCATACCGTTTAGTCAGGGAGACAGGTATGTAAATAGGTAGTTATAATGGTGTGAAAAGTTCTTTGACAAGATAAGGATAAGGTGCTGCTGGAGGAGATTCCAGAAAGAAGGAACAGCATGAACAAAAAGCCAAACGCTAGAGAGGGTGACAAATTTAGGTGCAGCTGAGGCACACAGTATCTCTGCAGCCACAGGCAGTAGTCATACCACGTAAGAGTAGATCTCACAGTTTTGACCACGTTGCTCTGACTTCCAAGTTGAATCACTTCTGAGATCCTTGCTCGTATGCCTCACGCACTGTAGGGGGCCCTTTGCCACCACCAATTGTTTGAGTCACGTCCATGCTTACACAGAATTTAGACACTGGCCTAGGGCCGTCCTATCCCTTGAATCCACAGCAACCAGATCGGTTCTTCCCATTCACAATCTTGCCCCACTGAGCAGTTCTCTCTCAGGTGCCGTTCTCCTCTTCTTGCCGTAAGTCCTGGGATGCCAAGATCCCAGGAAGTATTGGTATTGAGCTGCCCACTTTACCATACCAACCAACCATGTGAATTTTTCAAAAAAAGATACCTTTCAATGCTGGCTTAAACTTTCCTTCCAGTCTCCTCTAAACTCACTACTAAGGTGTACATCCTCTGGAACTCTCCTTTCTATCTAACTATTCTCTTACATTGAAATACACACACATTTTATTCCTGTCAGTCTCAACACTGTATCTGGTCCCCAACTCCTCTTCCCGGGGCTGCCATATAATTGACTCCATAAGGCATAATAGATTTTCCAGATAATTCATGTCCCAGGCAGTGGCTCTAAGAAAAGAGACCCAAGATACTCCAACCTGAGCAGCATCCATAATCACAGTTGGGGTGAAAATGCCCGCAAAATGGGAGAGCCTCCGTGTTCTCTAATTTAAGTCATATCAAGGGACAGCCCTTTTTTTTACTTCTGCTCTTCCTTTAGCACTTTGCTGTCCCTTGTTCTTCACTGGAACACAGTCTTTCTACCAGTCTTGCCTGCCCCTCAGTCATTCTGGTGCATAATCAGCGCCATTTCTAGATGGCATCCCTGGACCTTTCCTTAGCAGGCTGGGCATGTCTGTCACCACCTTGAAATCTCATTACCCAGAATCCTGTCCGAATGCCTAGAGTATCCCCAGAAAGTAGTTCGTGATGAATTTCACTGGTTCTGTTCCCTTTTCCTCGGAATATGTTACCTATCATTCTTTTAGCAGATCTATTTTATCACTTCCTGTTTTCAGAATGTTTTTTAAAACTTTGGCAGAGAAGACCCTTCTACAGGTAGACAATGTAGCTTCTCTTCTGTTTACCTCTCCCCCATGCCCCACCTCCACTCTCATTTCCAACTATTAGTTTTTAGTCATGCCATGCTGTCTTCTACTGTGGCATCCTTGCATAGCTGTTCTCTTTGCCATTAAGTGTTATTGCCTCTTGTAAGTTATCTCCAGATAATTTCCTTCTCTGGGCCTCATGCCTAAATACTCATAGCATTTATCACTTGTATTATCATTTATCACTCGTATTTATCACATTTATCACTGGTATGTGTGTGTGTCTCTCCCATGTGCAATTCTTTTTTTTTTTTTGAGACAGAGTCTCGCTTTGTCACCAGGCGCCAGGCTGGAGTGCAGTGGCATGAGCTTTGCTCACCGCAACTTCCACCTCCCGTGTTCAAGCAATGCTCCTGCCTCAGCCTCCCAAGTAGCTGGGACTACAGGTGTGCACCACCATGCCCAGCTAAATTTTTTTTTTTTTTTTTGGTAGAGACAGGGTTTCACCATGTTGGCCAGGATGGTCTCGATCTCTTGACCTCATGATCTGCCCGCCTCGGCCTCCCAAAGTGCTGAGATTACAGGCGTGAGCCACTGCGCCCAGCTGCAATTCTCGTCTATGGGACTGTCTTCAATGTTTAATTGTAGTTTCTAGCTGGTCCATCGTAATCACTAATTAAGTATCTGTTGAACACATTAGTGACTATTTGGCTAGATGTAAAAACTTTTGGAGTAGACATGTACCTATCTCACGCCTAGGTGCATGATCTGGGCTTGCCACAGTATAATAAAAAGTTCTAGTTCCAAAAGTTCTACTAGGTTAATGAGCAAACTAAACTTCTTTTTAAACTTCAGGCAGTTGAAACAGTTTTCCCAAAGGCAGTTTGCTTCTTTATGAAATATTCATGGTGCTTGCTTCTTTTGATCTGTCTCTATCACCACCCTGAACAAGTTGACGATGTTTATGAATTACTCATCAAAGCCCAGTGTGTTGAGCATGTTTTTGAGTTCATCTACCAACAGGGTGAAACCAGGGAAATTTCCACTTTTCAAACTGTATAAAATTAAGGTCAAACTTCATGTAAACACAGCATATTTAAACAAACTTTACCGCATGCCTCCTATATGTGAGGAACTTTTATGTGTTCTATTTTACTCAACTCCCTTTTATTTTGTGAAGTATTTATCTTCATTTGTATCTTAAAAGTGAGAAGCCTGAGGCTCAGAAAGGGCAAGTGGCCAGGATTAAAACACAAAACTGGCCGGGCGCAGTGGCTCACGTCTATAATCCCAGCACTTTGGGAGGTCAAGGCGGGTGGATCACAAGGTTAGGGGATGAAGACCATCCTGGCCAACAGGGTGAAACCCCATCTCTACTAAAATCCACACAAAAAAACATTAGCTGGGCGTGGTGGCAGGCACCTATAGTCCCAGATACTCAGGAGGCTAAGGCAGGGAAATCACTTGAACCTGGAAATCGGAGGTTTTAGGGAGCCGAGACTACATCACTGCACTCCAGCCTTGTGACAGAGCAAGACTCTGTCCCAAAACAACACAACAACAACAAGACACAAAGCTGAGAGGCAAATCCAGTTTTTTCCAGTTCTGAGAGTTGGCTCTTCCCAGTCACCACGGTTGCCCTTCTGCACCACTCTAGAGCACAAGCACGTTTCCTTATTCTGGGCCGAAAGAGCCAAAAGCATGTGTATGTCAGAAGGCTCCGGGTAAATGCCTTGATCACTGCAGCTTAATCATACAGGTTTGTAACTTATGCAAGTCTGTGTTTCCCAGGACTTTGAAACAAGTCCTGAAATCACCTTTTCTTTGTCAGTCAAATGAGCAGTAGATAATTAGGGAGGAGAATATTGATGGTTGATTAGCTGTTTTCAGTGTGTCAGTGTTATACGTGGGGATTAAGTGGAAATGACAGCTCCATCTACAGCATTAGCTGATTACACACACTTGCAGGAATTTGTCACATGGTAATTTTCATCTCCTGCTCATTAGATCATTTTAAAATAAAGCACTGGAAAAAAGCATGGTCTTTGGATTCACAGGCTATATTCTGCTTACTAATATGTGATCCAAGACAAGTGACTAAACTTTTGTAAGCCTCAATTTCCCTAGCTAGAAAAGTAGAAGATAACAGTAAGTATGAACAACTATTATGTACCAATTAAAAAAATAGAGAATAATGCCATCTTTGTAGGATCACTGTGTTAAGTTAGGTATCATTTTCAAAGTGCTTAGCACAATGCCTGGCATTAGTAAATGCTCAATAAATAATACTAATCTTACAATAACAAAAGTAAAGTACAATACTTGATACATTGTCTCACTTTTTTTTTTTTTTTTGAGACGGAGTTTCGCTCTTGTTACCCAGGCTGGAATGCAATAGCATGATCTCGGCTCACCGCAACCTCCGCCTCCTGGGTTCAAGCAATTCTCCTGCCTCAGCCTCCCGAGTAGCTGGGACTACAGGCGCGTGCCACTATGCCCAGCTAATTTTTGTATGTTTAGTAGAGACGGGGTTTCACCACGTTGACCAGGATGGTCTTGATCTCTTGACCTCGTGATCCACCCGCCTCGGCCTCCCAAAGTGCTGGGATTACAGGCTTGAGTCACCGCGCCCGGCCACATAGTCTCACTTTTAAAAAGAAACGCTAAAGATTTTAGTACACTTTTTTTTTTTTGAGACAGAGTCTCGCTCTGTCTCTCAGGCTAGAGTGCAGTGGCACAATCTCAGCTCACTGCAACCTCCGCCTCCTGGGTTCAAGCTATTCTCCTGCCTCAGCCTCCCAAGTAGCTGGAACTACAGGTATGTGCCACGACCAGCTAATTTTTGTATTTTCAGTAGAGATGGGGTTTCACCATGTTGGCCAGGCTGATCTTGAACTTCTGACCTCAAGTGATTCAACTGACTCAGCCTCCCAAAGTGCTGGGATTACAGGCATAAGTCACCATACCTGGCCAAATATTTTAGTACACTTTTTAAGAAGTATCAAAGATTGGTGGTGAGGTGATGGTTGCTGCTGCTGCTATTTCAATACTATTTCTCTGAAGAGGGTAATAAAACACTTTGTGAAAGTTGTGGCTTCTTTTTTTCTTTCTTCAGGAGGAGAAAGGTGTATTGAATTGTAGATTCCCTTTGCTCATGAAAAATAAAATGTATTTCTCAAAATGCAAGAACTACTTGAATTACAATACTCTAAATAGTTTTCAATTGCAGATTCCTGCCCCAACCTCAGAAATACTGAAAGGGAACTTGCTACATTTTAAGCCAGCTCCCCAGATGATTGCTACAGTCACGAAATTTGAAAATCCCAGATCTCACACCATCACCCACGATTTGCATTTCTGCTTTTTTTTTTTTTTTTTTTGAGACAGCAGTCTTACTTTGTTTCCTAGGCTGGAGTGTTGTGGTGAGATCATGGCCCACTGTTGCCTTCACCTCCTGGGCCCAGGCGATCCTCCCACCTCAGCCTCCTTAGCAGCTGGGACCACAAACATGCACCACCATGCCCTGCAAATATTTGTATTTTTTTTTGTAGAGATGGGGTCTCCCTATGTTTTCCAGGCTGGTTTCAAATTCCTGGGCTCCAGTGATTCTCCTGCCTCGGGCTGGGATCACAGGAGCAAGCCAGAGCTCCCAGCCCTGCATTTCTACTATTATCAAGAATTTGGGCTCTGGTTGGACTGAGAAGTTCACGCTTTTCCACTTTCTTGGAGGGGTTGCAAAATTCTTATCCGCATCCCTTTGAACTGCAAACGTACATTCCTCATCTTCTCATCTCTCTAGGAAAAGCTCTCCTTGCACCCTTTACCCCCATTCCTAGTCTGCTCCCACACTGGATCTACATTCCCCCCCAAACAAGTTTGCCCTTTTGTACTTGGAGATTCAAACCCTGTCTACGATGCCACTTAATAAACGTTATTTTTTAAACCGGAAGTTATGTAGTGTGTTAACTTGTATGCAAGAATTCTATTTTGACACATTTTCAATGAAGATGCTGGAACTGTCATTCCAATTTCAGCAACTTTAGAGATGGTAAACATCAACAGGTGTTTCCAAATTATGTCCCCTTTTGACTCTCACCTTTCCTGGCAGTCAGACTACACCCAAGGATTAAAAATCAGCATAAAATAGTCTTTAGATCTCAGATTTTAAAAATCCAGAACTTTGTTACTATCTTTCTGGGGAAGTAAGTAAAAATGAGTTTTCTCAGCAGCGGTAATTCCAGCCGGGGTCTGCATAAGGAGCCATCAGTGTGCGGGGAGTGTTCACAGGCTTCAGCCAATGCTGCCTGACGCAGACCCCACGGTGAGCTGCCTGTCTTCCAACAACATACTCATTTTACATTCCTCTGACACTGCTCCAAAAAAGGGCATGGAGAAAGAAGTCATTTTCAACACAGGCCGTGTCTATAATGATGACATGCATGGTGATACCCACCCCTCACATCACAAACACCCTGCCAAGTCCTAAGCTAATTCGACTTCACAATGGCAAGCTTTTGAGATGCCCAGAGGTTTTATGGCGATTATTCAAAACTCAACATGCCACATCCACACTGAGCTTTCCATTCATTCAGAATGACGAGGTATTCATAGTGTATTGCAGTCAATTTTGAGATGTCTCTGAGTGAAAGAGCTCCACTGGCAACATTGTAAAGCCCTTTTTGTAAGTCACCATTTCCATCCCCATCGCACCCTGTCCGAATGATTGGGGTCACATTCATATCACAGACCAGCAGAATCAGCGGGAAGCTGGACTTGGAAGATTGGATTTGATACATGCATAGTACCATCTTGATTTTGGAAATGAAAGACAGCCATATGCAATTTGAGAGACTGCCAAGCTGAGATACATTTTCCATTATCCCACATGTCTCTGACTTTAAGGATGCTTTTAAACCAGTTCCTTTTCAACGTTACTTATGAAACATCACAGGCCGAGTGTGGGGCTCACACCTGTAATCCGTGCACTTTGGAAGGCGCAGCTGGGAGCACTGCTTGAGCTCAGGAGTTCAAGACTAGCCTGGGTGAGACCTTGTCTCTATTTTTTTTTAATTAAAAACATTAAAAAAAAAAAGAAAGGGCACATCTCAGACATTTAATAGGATTAATGATTAGTCTCTGAGCCATAGAGCATTCTGCTACTGCGAAAGATGTGTATAGTGAAATAAATACACTTCTTTGAAGACTTCTGTAAGTGGTTTCATCTTGATTTTCTCATCTTTTCCTGGTATTGTCAGTGTCATAGCTATGCTTATTCTGAGGCTGCATTTAATCTGCAATTAATTCTCTGAACTAAAAAGACATCCTTTTATTTTGCAGTGAAAAGGTAAAGCAAGCCCAATTCTTCAGACCTAGCTGTATAAGCCACACGGTCACTTATCCGTGGAGACAAGAACGAAGGCCTCTCTCTGCTGGAAGAAAACGATGTTTGTGACCTGACAGCAGGACATGTATTTTGATCAGCATCATTTTTGATTTGCAACTCAAAGCTGGCAAATGTTCTTTTGAGTATTAGTTAGGATGATTTGAAAAAGAGATACCAGAAGCGTTTTTGGTTGTTAATCTGGGTGCAAATCAATAAAGAACCCAGCCTTGAAATATGAGTTGTTCTAAGTTACAATACTACTTAATTACAAATGATTGTAACCCTTCATTATAATGTCTTATATTTTCTGGGAAGAGACAAATTTATTCAGATTTTGTTTGGCTGGAGTTTCCCTGAAGCCATCAGAACCCTTTGGCTAAGTGAGACTAGATTCCAGCCATGTTTATAAAGTCATTCTCTCATCATCAACATCGAGCTCTTTCATTAATTAAAAACTTCTTGGTCATATTTCATAACTTATTTTTTAAGAGACAGGGTTTTGCTGTTTTGGCTAGGCTAAATTCAAACTCCTGGGCTCAAGTGATCCTCCTGTCTCAGCCTCCTGAGGAGCTGGGACTATAGCTGCACACCATCACACCTAGCTATTTCATAATTTTTAAGTCCTTGGTTTTTTTTTTTTTTGAGACAAGGTCACTTTGTCATCCAGGCTGGAGTGCAGTGGCATGGTCACGGCTCACTGCAACCTTGACCTCCTGGGCTCAAGCGATCCTTCCACCTCAGCCTCCAGAGTAGCTGGGACGACAGGTGTGTGCCACCAGACTCAGCTAATTTTTGTACTTTTTGTAGAGATGGGGTTTTGCCATGTTGCCCCGGCTGGTTTCAAACTCCTGAGCTCAAGTGATCTGCCCTCCTCAGCATTCATTCCAAAGTACTGGGATTACAGGCATGAACCATTGTGTCTGGCCTAATTTTATTGTTCTATGACTATAAAATACTTGAGATCAAGGCCTCTGCAGCCATATCGGTGTTATTGATGTTCATGAAGAAACAGAGGGGAACATAAGAGAAAGAGGTCTATTTTTTTGGCTTATAGAAAGCGTGGAGCCCTTTTAAATGAATGCTTCACATTGGACATCACTCAGTAGTACTTAAACTAGATTACATGACGTAGGCACAAGTTTCAATAGAGAGTAGGACAGATAACCCCACAATATATGGGCTTAATTTCAAGCACAGTGGCTAATCGTCTCCTACCAGACGTCCAATAAGGTTTCCAGACTGTTTCACCTAGAGGAGATTTCTAAGACACTAGGTTCAACAGTGAGATTTTATAGAGGTGGGTACAGGCTTAGAGAAGTTACATAACTACCCATGATTTCTTTGTGGCAATGCTGGTGTGACAAGCCAGATCCCCTGATGTTTAGACTAATATTCTTCCAATTGGCAACTCTATTTGATTTGATTTCTTTATGGAATCTGTCTTCACAGCTCTCGGGCGGGAAAAAAAGCAAAATATGGTTTCTTTCGTCTGTGGTCCAAAGAGTGCACCACATTCCACACATATATAACTGAAAGTGTGAATCGTATGGCTACCCATGACCAGGTTTCTCCTTTATGGGCCGGAAAGTGTATGGACACTTGTCTTGGCTGGAGACCCAGGTATTTCTACTGAAGATTCAGCTTCTAGTAGTGCAGTTACTTGAACAAGTGTGGGCTCAGGGGTGCTGGAATCAGAACCCTTCTGAATCTCTCAGAATCTGTTTAATGTCTATTTAGTAATAGATATTTTAGCCATCATTAAGGCTGGAAGTGGAAAGGAAATTTCAGCAAGGGCTAAAATTTTATAGCTGTGGAGAGGAGTAAGTAGCTTCTATGATCTCTACGATTCCCTACAATGTAGTATCATTGGATGGTTTTCTTAAGAACTTTGTTTACAATGCTCAGATGCTAAAACCAGCTGCTTACAGATATCTTTCCTTTCTTTCCCTACTCTCAAGGAACATGATCTAAACATGAATCATCACCGGCACCAAGATCTTGGCTAGAAAATCTTCCTGGTGACACAGGATCCTATTCCCTGAGAGTTGCCAAAAGAATTCTTTCCATAGCTCCTTCTTCAGAACAGAGGCAATAGGGCATAGTGGAAAAAGATGGACCTTGGCAACAGTTAGTTAATCCTGAGTAAGCTACTTATTCGTGTTTGACCTAAGACAAGTAAATTAAACGCCATAAGCCACGCTTTTCTCATCTAAATATAGAAATAATGCTACCTATCTCGGAAAGTAATGGATCAAGTAGAAATGGTGAATATAAAAATACATACAAAGTACAAAACATAGTGGAATCTAGGTAAATGATAACTTTTAAATATAATTTTTAGGTTACATCAGGCTAATAGTGTGGAGGCCCAACTCTGTATAGGATAAGCTTTTGAGAGTTTACTGCCCCACCAAGTTCTACACACTGACCAGTGCATGTGGGTGTGTTGGGAGTAGGGGATTGAATGGGAGAAGACAAAATAAGCTAATGACTCTCATCTTTTAACTAAAATTTTGGTATTCTTTTTCATCTTTGTCTTTCTCATTCATTGCTTTCTCGTTTCCTTTTTAAAAAAAATTTTACAACAAAAAATATATATCAATACATTCTTGTTAAAATATGTGAACAGAAGCATCTTTGTCATTCTTTTTTTCTGACTAGGGGAGAGTCGAAATAGCAGCTCCTATAGAGATGAAATGCTAACAAGTAACAAGCCTGGCTCTTCCTATTAGAAGTCAAAATTGTCATAAGTATTCTTGCATATTAACTTTTCCATATGAAGTTTGGAATTAGTTTTTCAAATTTTTTAAAAAGCCCGTTGGAATTTTAATTTAAATTACATTGAATTTTAAGTTACTTTTTAAAAAATTTTTAAGTTACTTTTAAGAGAATTATCACCATTAAAAAATCAAATATTCCCAGTCATGAATGTGAAGTATTTTTCTAAATTTTCTAGTTTATTTAAAAATATATATACTTCTGTAAAATGTTTGGTTTTATTTAAAAGGTAAATAAATATTTCTGATTGAATGCATTCCCATAGATTTTATAACTTTTTGCTATTATAAATGTTTTTCTATTAATTTAAAATAATTAGAATATTTTACAATAACAAAACCATTGCTATTAATTTAATAACAAAATGTTTATAATAACATATTTATTTTATATCTAGCCACATTGCTAAACTTTTTGTCAGTTCCAGGAGTTTGGCAGTTAGTTGTTGCTTTGGAATTTCCAGGTAGACAATCACATATTGGGCAAATACAGTTTCCCCACTGGATATGATATTTGATGTAAGTTCCTAGTAGTAATTTTTACCTTGTAAATAAAGTTTTCCTTCTATTCTGAATTTGTTAATTTAGAAAATTAGGATATGGTTTTCTTCTTTATAAAATACTTTTTCTAGCATCTATTGAGATCCTCATAAATCTTTTTTTCTCCTTTGACCTGGTAATTAATTACACTATGTATATTCCTGGGGTATATCCTACTAGATCATAACCTATTCTTTCATTATACTATCAGAGTCAACTTTCTATCTTATTTAGAATGTTTGCATCTGTATTCATAAGTGGAATTTTTAAATTTTCTATTTTTGTACTGTCCTTGTTCAGTCTAGGTTTGGTAATAGGATCATGCATCATGCTGGTCTTATGAATTGGGTTGGGTAGGAATTTCAATTTTTCCTTATAGTTTGTAATATATATGTAACATTATATCATATTTTATGTAACATTAGAATTATCTTTTCTTGAGGATTTGGTAGAACTGACTGGTAAAATTGTTTTGGTGGACTACAGTGATGAGGGACAGATCTTAGGTAATTCAGTTTCTTATGTGGTTGATAAATTATTTAAATAATCTACTCATGAATCACTTTGAATAATTTGTATTTTCTTTTAAAATATTTCATTTCTTCTAGGATTTTAAATATACAGAAAGTAGTTAACCCAATTCAACTTTTATTCTGAAAAAAGAAAACCTGGACAAAATAGTTTTAAAAAATCTGTTTGAAGGCCTCAGGAGCTGAGGAGGGAGTAAAGAATTACAGGGTTAGAATCATGGAGAAAAAGGAACACAAGAAGTCAACTCAGCATTTGGGACTGTTTTTCCCCATTGGTCTCTAGATTCTGAAGAAGTAACTGACAGGGTGATCAGTGCTTTAGCTCACAGTTAGGAGCTAAGGGAATAAATATTTGAATTCAGAGTCATGTAAGAAGGGAAATCATGGCAAGCTCCATAGCCTTTGGGTAGACCTTTGAAAGTTTACCCTAAGAAAAACGGTAAGCCAGAAGTAAACTGGTGCTCATACAATCTTTTATGCAAGTTGACAATCTCTGTTTAGACCATTTATATTTAATGTAACTATTAATATGGTTATATTTAGTATTATCATTTTATTATTTGTTGTCTGTTGTTCCTTCTGGGTTTTTTTTTCTCTGTTTCCACGCTTTTGTGTATTCCCTATAAATCTGTCTTCTTTTTTAAGCTATAAATCTCTGAATAATTGTTTTAATAGTTGGGGATTGCAGTATGCACTTTTCACAATCTACTTAGAGTTAATATTTTACCACTTTGAGTGAAATGTAAAGGGAAGTCCCTTTACTCTTCTATCTTTACAATGAAGTTGTTATACATTTGCATCTATATAAACCAAACTCCCCCAGACAACATAATGTTATAATTTTACTTTCAATAGTCAGACACGTTTTAAGGAACTTAAGAGAAAAATAGTCTATTTATCCAGATAGTTACCATTTCTGTTGTTCTTTCTTTGTTCCAGGATTCCTCTGTATCTTTCTCTTCCACCTGGAGAACTTCCTTCATCATCCCTTTTAGGGTAGGTCTGCGGCCACAAATTCCCCTAGTTTTCCTTCACCTCAAAATATATTTGACCTCATCCTTGAAGGACATTTCCACTAAATATAGAACTTATGGTTGGCCATTATGCTCTTTTAGCACTTTAAAAATGTTCCACTGTTGGCCAGGTACAGTGGCTCATGCCTGTAATCCCATACTTTGGGAGGCCGAGGTGGGTGGATCACGAACTCAGGTGTTCAAGATCAGCCTGGCCAACACGGTAAAACCTAGTCTCTACTAAAAATACAAAAATTAGCCAGGCATGGTGGTGGGTGCCTGTACTCTCAGCTACTTGAAGGCTGAGGCAGGAGAATCGCTTGAACCCAGGAGGCGGAGGTTGCAGTAAGCCGAGATCGCACCATTGCACTCCAGCCTGGGTGACAGAGAAAGACTCTGTCTCAAAAAAAAAAAAAAAAAAAAAAAAAGAGTCCCACTGTCTTTTGACCATCATGCTTTCTTGCCTCCTTCCTTCCTTCCATCTGTCTGTCCGTCCTTCCTTCCTTCTTTCCTTTCCTCCCTCCCTCCCTCCTTCCTTCGAGAGTCTCACTCTGTCACCCTGACTGGAGTGCAGTGGCGTGATCTTGACTCACTGCAGCCTCCACCTCCTGGGTTCAAGCGATTCTCCTGCCTCAGCCTCCTGAGTAGGTGGGACTACAGGCACATGCCACTATGCTCAGCTAATTTTTGTATTTTTGTAGAGACAATTTCACCATGTTGGCCAAGATGGTCATGATCTCCTGACCTTGTGATCCACCTGCCTCAGCCTCCCAAAGTGCTGGAAATACAAGCATGAGCCACTACACCTGACCATCATGATTTCTTAAAAGAGATCTACAATCATTCAATTTGTTATGCCCTATATGTAGTGCTTTATTTGTCTCTAGCTGCTTGCAAGATTTTTCTTTTCTTTTTGATTTTCAGCAGTTTTAAGTCATGATGTGTCTGGCTGTGGTTTTCTTTCTTTCTTTTTTTTTTCTCCTACCCACTTGGCTGTGGTTTTCTTTGAGTTACTCTGAGGTCCACTAAACTATTATATCTGTGAATCCATGCCCGTCAACAAATCCGGAATCTTTTGGGCCATTATTTTTTCAATTTTTTTTCTGTATTAATTTATTTCCTCTCTTCTTCCTGGACTTCATTGACATGGAATGTTAGACCTTTGATGTCCTACAGTTTCCCAAGGCTCTGTTCAATTTTTCAAAAACAGTTTTGTCTTTTTTTTTTTCAGATTTAATGATTTCTACTGATCCATCGTTAGGTTCACTCACTCTTTTCTCTGCCATCTTCTTTCTACCATTAAGCCCATTAGTGAGTATTTTCATTTTATGTTTCAGTTCTAAATTTTATATTTCATTCTTTTTTATAGCCTCTATTTATTTTCTGAGAACTGTGCTCTTTATTCATTTCAATTGTCTAGCTTTTACTTCATGGAGCATAATTAGAATGGACACTTTAACATTTTTGTCTAATAATTTTAACTTCTGGTCATTTCTGAGCCGTTGATTCTCTTTTCTATAGAGACTTGTTAAGAATGTCCTTATTCTTTATATGTCAAGGAATTTTGAATGGTTTCCTGCACATTTTGAATATAATGCTATGAGACTCTGGGTTCTGTTAAGATCCTCTGGATAATTTGATTTTTAGTTTTAGCAGGTAACCAGTCTTGGTGGTTTAAGATTACAAATCCCAATCTACCTCCTCTGTTCTATGGTTCCAGAGTCAGCTTAGTTTTGAAAACCTTAGCAGTGCTATTTTGGTTCACTTTCTGTATGTCTCACCCAAAGGCTAGTCTGGCACATGGGCAGTGGTCTAGCTACGCTATGGTTTGGTTCTCAAAACCTTTGCTGTGCTACTTAATATCAGTTCCACCTATAAGGAGCTCAGAAGTGACTTCACACACAGATTTAAGGGATCTGTTTCACCAGCTCTCTCTTCTCCATGACTCCCCAATGCTTTCTAGTTCTCAAGGGTTTCTTTTCATGGTCTTTTGGTCAAAAAGCTGGGGTTTCAGCCTCTCCATGTTGTTGTATACTTCTCACAATGGAGTCTGCCTCAGGAGCAGAAAGTAGAGAGAAAAGAGAAAGAAAACAATGAATAGAGATTCCCCTAGCCTTCTCCAGATACAGGGACATCTTTTTCCATTCCTCTGGTAATGAAGAAGGATATTCCCTGAGTTCAATGTGCTGCGAGCCCACCACCGCTGCGACTCGCTACAGGGCAGGGCCAGGAGATTCCTAAGAGAAGGAAAACGAGGATTCCCTTCACACTCGCCATCCTACGGGCCCCATACCCGGTCCACTGACTGGACAAAGACTATTTCTCTTAGTGCTTTTCTGCTCACCTGTGCTGGGGACTTCCAGGATTTGGGCTGCCCTACAGTGTAAGTTAGGATATATGGGTAGGAAAAAACAGCAACGAAAGAAACAAACTCACTGTTGTTATGTTGTTATGGCTGTTCTATGATTTGGAAAAGGTACAGAGTGAACAAGCTAACTCATTAAAGCCCACATCAGAAGTCTCTGACATCCAGCTGTGAATCATCTAAACCCCTGAGTAGATACTGGTGATAGAAGGTTGCTAGCGCCACAGCAGCCTGCCAAAGCCAACGAAAACTCCCTCGGGAGAAAGACAGCATCATCCTAGGCATCAACTTACCTTCACCATTTTTCATATACAATGTCAGGTACTCAATCAGAAAGAACCAGCAGAGTGCCAGCGTCTACGGAGCACTGTAGTTTAAGTTATTCAGAACAACTTTCTTTGAATATGTTTTCTTTAAAATAAACATAGAGACCTCTACATAAATGAAAAGTTATCACTCCACTTACATCTCCCTCCTCACCATGGTGTACAACAGCGTCTGCTAATATATAAATTAGATGTGTTCTTTTCAGATGAATATATTAAGTAATTTGTCATAAGATCAATTGCAATTTTTAAAATCCCTCCTGTTGAAATCTCTTTTATAGTAACATGATTAAGTCATCATGGCATATGATCTGGCGTTTACTCTGTGAATTGAGATATATTTGGCCGTCATCAGCTAGAATCTCAAGTGATGGATATGTCCCCTGTATGTAGTAGCTTCTTCTCTCTCTTCTCAAAGAAATTTCAAACGTGGGAGGGAACAGAGTCGGGTGATCTATCCTTTCATCTATTCCACCATCTCTCTTTATTTTCTTATTACTTTATTTCTTCTGAAGGGTTTATTTATGACCTAAACAAGATACAGAAATCTAAGCCAAAACATTTTGTTTCTTCAAATAACAAATAACATGCCTATAATCTCAGTACTTTTGGAGGACGAGGTAGGAGAATCACCTGAGGCCAGGAGTTTGCAAACAGCCTGGGCAACACAGTGAGACTCCATCTCTAAACATTTTTTTTTTGAGATGGAGTCTCACTCTGTCACCCAGGGTGGAGTGCAGTGGTGCCATCTCAGCTCACTGCAATCTCTGCCACTTGGTTCAAGTGATTCTTCTGCTTCAGCGTCCTGAGTAGCTGAGACTACAGGTGCGTGCCACCATGCTTGGCTAATTTTGTATTTTTTTTATTAGAGACAAGGTTTCACCGTATTGGTCAGGCTGGTCTTGAACTCCTAACCTTGTGATTTGCCTGCCTTGGCCTCCCAAAGTGCTGGGATTACAGGCGTAAGCCACCATGTCTGGCCTCTAAAAAAAAAATTTTTTTTAATTAACTGGGTGTGGTGGCATGTGCCTATAGACCCAGCCAGTCAGAAATCTGAGGCGAGAGGATCACTTGAACCCAGAAGTTCAAAGCTACAGTGAGCAATGACTGGGTTACTGCATCCCAGCCTGGGCGACAGAGCAAGACCCTGTCTCCAAAAAGAATAGAAAAGAAAGAAACAAATAATGCAGGAAACCCCCTGTAAATAACACAAACACAGGTGGTTTCGGCGATCAAACCAACTGGCCCCAGGTGTAGAACTGGAGCAAGACGTAGTACCCCCCCTCCCCCCCCCACTGCCCCCCACCCAAAGCTGAGAACCCTTTGCCGGGAATGAGCCTTTCTGGAATCTTTCCTGCGGGCTTCCTTAAAAGTTTCACTTTATACCCAACACATAAACACATACACAGCAGAGGGCGCCCCAGTATAACCCAAGAGCCCCAGGGCCACTGAACAGCTCTGAATTCTTACACTTCTGGTGATGTTTGCTCAACAAACATCTAATGAGCGTTTATTACGTGCCAGGCACATACTCTCTTTAGGTAATTCAGACACAAAGCTGAATTTGCCTCAGTTCCTGTTCTCAAGAAGCTTGTATGCAGTCAGGCAGGAGAGATGAGCGTGTGTGTTCACTAAAACTATCAACAGCTAACATTTATTTCCCAGTCACTGTGCTTCCGGCACCACGCTGAAGGCTTTGCCTGTGTAATCTCATCTGCTCTTCATAAGAGCTTTCCAAGGTAGGGCTGGCATCGCGCTGTGAGAAGTGTTATAATCGAGGAATGAAAGTGCTTGGAAAGGAATAAGAAGGACTTACGTCTACCCAAGGAAGTTAGAGAAAGAAAGAAGTGACTTATTTACGCCTATGCCTTTTCCTCAGCGGTCAGCTGGTTGAGTGCACAGGCTGTTTTGCTCAGAGGTGAGACCTCAGTGCCTTGTCCCAGTATCTGATGAATGAATGAATGACACTTGAGCTGGATCTTGAAAGATATTCACAAGACAGGAAAGAGAAAAGGGCCTTCTAGGCAGAGGATGCAGCATAATAAAGTCATTGACACACGACTGTGAGATACTCAGGGAATACCAAGTAATCTGGGGTAAGAATCAGAGTACAAAGTGGGAAGTGGGAGGGTCCGTTGGCGTCTTATTTAGCTCCTGCTGTATGACAAATCACCCTAAATCAAATGGAGTAAGCAATAAGTATTTATTATTGTTTATACAAGCCCTCTGGGGGTTTCTGTCAGACGTGACTGATTTCATCTGGGCTTGGTCATAAATAAGCAGAAACTTGGGGGTCATGCTGGGGGCTGGCTTGCCTAGTGTGGCCTCATTCACACGTGTGTGATTGGCTGGATGTTGGCTGGGTGGATACGGGTGACTGGGCCCTGTGTCTCTGATCATTTAGTAGGCTAGTGTGGGCTTGTTCATGTGGCAGTGGCAGGGTTCCACAAATGTGAGTGGACATGGACAAGGGCTTTTGAGACCTAGGTTTGGAATTGGTACTCTGTCATTTCTACCACATTCTATTGACCAAAGAGCGTCAAAGAACAGCCTAAATTCAAAGATTGGGGAAACAGACTCCACCCTTTAATGGGAGGAGCTACAAAGTAAAATTAGAAAGGGCGGGGATACAGGGAGGGGTGATGAACTAGAGACGTTTGCACTTAGCTACTTCTGTTGAGACTAGATACCAGAGAGTTTTCACCATCTGAATGCCAAGTATGGACTTTATTTTGCAAGAATGGGAAGATCTCAAAGGCATGATGTAGGTTTAGGTCTTAGAAATATAACTGTGGTAGTGTGACATGATACAATGTTTGAAGGGAGGAGAGATTGAAAGCTAAGTGCCTTTGAGGAAGCGAATTCAGCAGTACACGATGACGTAGGTTTGAACAAAATCTACGCTGTGAGTTTATTCTGTCCAGTCTGCCAAGTTAAACCAGGAACATCTTTATGCTCTGTCCCCGCCAATTCATTCTGCATAGGGCTTTAAAAATGTGAGTTTAACTATGTGGGGAAGAAATCAGTTTAGATAATTTCCAAATTCCTTCTGCATGCTAAGTTCCCATCATTCTAAGAAGAGCCTTGTCTCCGTTTGTTTCAAATGCCTTGAGGATAACATACCATCTAAAGGTGATTTTTCTTACATAAAAATTGTGGGGAATCGAGGAGGGTTTTTTAGCAAATGAAAAATGTGATCAGAGCTGCCTATGGGAAGCTAAATTTAACAGATGAGAGCAGAACAGATTAATGGTGGAAAGTTGTAGTGGGGGAGCCATTTGGAGTCCATAGACATGGTTCATACTCAAATTCATAAGGACCTGGATGAGTCAGGGAGTAGGCAGTTGGGGGTGGGCTGTGGACCCTGGGGGTGGGAGAGGAGGAATGATTTGCAGGGGAGTTTATTAAGATTAGAGAGAGGCCGGGCTGGTGGTTTACATGTGTAGTCCCAGCACTTTGGAAGGCTGAGGTGGGTGAATCACCTGAGGTCAGGCATTTGAGACCAGCCTGGCCAACATGGCAAAATCCCATCTCTATTAAAAATATGAAAATTAGCCAGACCTGATGGTGGGCGTCTGTAGTCCCAGCTACTCAGGAGGCTGAGGCAGGAGAATTTCTTGAACCCGGGGGGTGGAGGTTGCAGTGAGCCAAGATCGTGCCACTGCACTCCAGCCTGGGCGACAGAGTGAAACTCTGTCTCTCTGTTGTTTGTTTAGGAGCATTCTGATGACTAAATAAACATGCATTTATTTTTATTTGATAACTAAATAAACATGCTTTTCTCACATGAATTATAGTATAAGGTTTTTTCCCCCCATATTAGTACCTATTCTTTATTACCATCTCTTCTTGGCTATATGAACCCAGGTAACATCTGTGCCTCAATTTCCTCATCATAAAAAAGGGATAATGGGGCCAGGCACAGTGGCTCACACTTGTAATCCCAGCTCTTTGGGAGACCAGAGCGGGAGGATCACTTGAGCTCGGGAATTCAAGACCAGCCCGGGCAACATGGAGAAACCCTGTCTGTACCAAAAATACACAAATAAGCTGGGTGTGGTGACGTGGGCCTGTAGTCTCAGCTACCAAGCAGGCTTAAGAGGGAGAATCACCTGAGCCTGGAACACAGAGGCTGCAGTGAGCCCAGATTGCGCCATTGCACTCCAGCCTGGGTGCGAGCAAGACCCTGTCTCAAAAAAAAAAAAAAAAAGCGGGGTAGAATAATGGTAGTGTTTTTCTCATAGCACTGTTTTGAGGGTTGAGTTTATTTATTTATTTATTTATTTATTTATTAAGACAGAGTTTTGCTCTTGTTACCCAGGCCGGAGTGCAATGGCGTGATCTCGGCTCACCACAACCTCCACCTCCTGGGTTCAGACAATTCTCCTGACTCAGCCTCCTGAGTAGCTGGGATTACAGGCACGCGCCACCATGCCCAGCTAATTTTTGTATTTTTAGTAGAGACGGGGTTTCACCATGTTGACCAGGATGGTCTCGATCTCTTGACCTCGTGATCCACTCGCCTCGGCCTCCCAAAGTGCTGGGATTACAGGCTTGAGCCACCGCGCCCGGCCCGAGTGAATATATTTAAAGTGCCTTGAATAGTGTATGTTACAGTGTAAGCGCACAATAAATTTAGCTTTGAACATTATCATTTTTTATTATTAATATCATGATACAACATTATTCAGCACTATGGTATTATCTTTACCTATTTGGATTGTTTTCATTTTAAAGTAGAACAAAATGGGCATCTCTTTTTTTTTTTTTTTTTTTTGAGACAGAGTTTTCCTTGTTGCCCAGGCTGAAGTGCAGTGGCGTGATCTTGGCTCACTGCCACCTCTGCCTCCCTGGTTCCATCGATTCTTCTGTCTCAGCCTCCCAAGTAGCTGGGATTACAGGTGTGCGTCTCCATGTCTGGCTAATTTTTTGTATTTTTCGTATAAATGGGGTTTCACCATGTTGGCCCGGCTGGTCTTGAACTCCTGACCTCAAGTGACCTACGCACCTCAGCCTCCCAAAGTACTGGGATTACAGGCATGAGCCACAGCACCTGGCATGAGCATCTTTTTACATAAAATCTTTTTTGCTTTATCTCAAATTACATCCCAGGGACTGAATCCCACAAGGTTAATTACATGGTTAAAAGCCACACTCTGTTGGGCTCCACAGCCTTGTGATTTGACTTTTAAATCTCTGCATTACTCTGTGTGGTTGAAACCAAGGAGATTCAGGCCTAGCTTGAGGCAAAGCAGAGGTGAAGCTGAATGTTATCTAGGTTCCTCTGTCCTTCCCTGTACCACGATCTTTTCATATCCTCCTCCTCATTCATTTCTCAATTATTCCGCAGAGAACCCGCTGTGTAGCAGGTGCTGCACTGAGCAGGGCTTGAGCAAAGAAAGCCCAGTCCCTGATTTCAACGAGCTTCAAGTCCAGAGGCACGATTACAATTTGGCAATGCTGTTTTAGTGGGAGAGGACTTGAGCTGAGCTAAGCGAGCAGCAGAAAGCTCCCCCCAGTTAAAACTCTAAAACCTAGGGGTTCAAGGCTTTCTGGCGGAGATAAAATTTGAGATGAGTCAGGCAGAAGATAGCCAGATACTGACAAGAGTTTGACTCGGCCATTTTTATTTACTAGACATGAGGCCTAAGGCAGGTTTCAAACTTCTCTGGGCCTCAGTTTCCTTATACATAAAATGGGGGTGATTGTGCCTACTCCAAAAATTGTTGTGAAAAACAGAGTTGTTTGTGAAGCACTCGGTATATAATAGCCAATAATGATGGAGCACTTTCCAGGTGCCAAGTATTATACTCATTCAATATATTGTTGGATTTTGCAGGCAGTTACTTCAGGCAAGATAACTCATGAGTCCTCATAAGGACCCTATGATGTGGCTGCCTCTATTATCCCCATTTTACAAATGAAGAAACTGAAGCCAAAGGTATTGTGTTCGTCTGTTCTCACACTGCTATAAAGAACTCCCTGAAGCTGGGTCATTTATAAAGAAAAGGGGTTTAATTCACTCACCGGCTGTACGGGAGGCATGGCTGGGGAAGCCTCAGGGAACTTAACACTCGCAGGCGGAAGGGGAAGCAAGCACCTTCTTCGCACTGAAGAGCAGGAGAGGGTGCACGGGGAGCTGCCACACACTCTTCAGCCAGATCTCGTGAGAACTCGGTATCACGAGAACAGCAAGGGGAAAATCCACCCCCGTTATCCAATCACCTCCCACCAGGCACCTCCTTCAACAACGATCAAAATTCAACAGATTTGGGTGGGAACACAGAGGAAAGCAGCTAGCATGTTACATCGTTCCTAAGTAACAAACTGGGACTTTAACCTGTGCTTTTAAGGGCTACATTCTAGAATCTCCATAAAGCATCCCCACAAAATTGTGAATTATTTATTTTTTAATGGTATATTTTAAATTTTTATTTTTGTTAAAAATTTCAACTTTGATTCTAGATACAGGAAGTACCTGGGCAGATTTGTTACATGGGAATATCGTACGGTGCTAGGGGTTGAAGTACGGATCTCGTCACCCTAGTAGTGAGCACAGTGCTTAACAGGTGGCTTTGAAAAATCTACTCCCTTCCCTTTGCACTGTAGTACTCCACAGTGTCTATTGTCCCCATATATATGTCCATGTGTGCTGCTCCCACTTATGAGAACATGTGGTATTTAGTTTTCTGTTCCTGCATTAATTTGTTTACGATTATGGCCTCCAGCTCCCTCCATGTTGCTGCAAAGGACACAATTTCTTTTTGTGTTGCCCAGGCTGGAGTGCAGTGGCATGATCTTGGCTCACTGCAACTTCCGCCTCCCAGGTTAAAGCAATTCTCCTGCCTTAGCCTCCTGAGTAGCTGGGATTACAAGCACCTGCAAGCACGCCCAGCTAATTTTTGTATTTTTAGTAGATACAGGATTTCACCATGTTGGTCAAGCTGGTCTTGAACTCCTGACCTTGTGATCTGTCTGTCTCAGCCTCCCAAAGGGCTGGGATTACAGGCTTGAGCCACTGCGCCCAGCCTCATTCCTTTTTATGGCTCTGTGGTGTATGTGTACTGCAGTTCTGTATCCAGTCTATCATTGGTGAGCACCTGAGTTGATCCCATGTCATTGCCATTGTGAATCATTATTAAAAGAGGAAGAGCACACGATGCAGAGGAATCGGTATATTAAGGTCTGGGATGTAAAAGACGCTGTGACTTAGCCACATGACAGGTTCTGGTGGAATATCATTGAATCGGGGAGGATTTTTAGCTACTAGCAATAGAAATGAATTCAAGATAGTGTAAGTTAAAGGGAATTTGTTGGTAACATCAGGGGCCCACACAACAGACGTTAGGCTGAAGGACCAGGCTTCAGAAACATGCAGAATCCACGGAACTCTCAACAGGCATTGCGGGGAAGGAATCAGCTGGTGAGCAACAGCTAGAAAGAATGACACCCAATCCTAGCCCCAGCTGGCTCACATCCAAGTCCTCCCAGGAAGCCTCCTATTGGCCGGGCTTGGTACTGCATGCTAAGGCCAGAGGAAGGAGGATCCTAACACTTCATCTTCTAGTGTGAGAAATGTTTCTTTTTTTTTAATTGCATTTTAGGTTTTGGGGTACATGTGCAGAACATGCAAGACAGGTGCATAGGTACACACATGGCAGTGTGTTTTGCTGCCTTCCTCCCCTTCACCCACATTTGGCATTTCTCCCCAGGCTATCCCTCCCCAGCTCCCCCCCACCCGCCGCTGTCCCTCCCCTATTCCCCCCAATAGACCCCAGTGTGTAGTTCTCCCTTCCCTGTGTCCATGTGTTCTCAAGAAATGTTTTCCAAGAACCATCCCCTCTTCATGACTACACAGCGGAGGAGTTACTCACCTGCCAGAAAACGGAGACGTTAGTAGAGTGGGGGTGGATATTCGAAGCTCGGTAATGACCTAGACCACTGCATGTATTGAAAGTGATGACAGGTAATGTCGAAGCACTGTTCCCTAAGTCACCAAACAGGTATTCATTTGAACTCTGAGACTGTGTGTTCCAAGGAGAGGGAGAGACAGAGAGGTTTGATCAGTTTTCACACTGTCAGAAAAAGCAGACATAGTCCTCATTACTCTTGGGAGATTTGAAATGTTTCTGGAAAAAGATGATAGCTGAAAGATGACTCTTTTTCATCACACCTTTGAAGTCTAATGTGTACAGCTCTCTCATCCTTGGCTTTCAAATGACAGATTGCTGGCTTTTTTTCTCTTCTTACAGCTCCGTGATGAAGAGTTGATTCTTCCACCAAAATTAGGGTAGATGACAAATCCCCAAAATGACATTTTCTGTTTTATGCTGGCTTCTTCTTTCATATAGAGAGTTGGAGAATTTCAGAAGTGGAGAAACATTAGAGATTACCTAATGTCTTCATTTTCTAGATGAGGAAACTAAGATCCAAAGACATTCTGCGGCCAGCCCAAGGTCAAGCAGAAATAAAACTCAGATCTGACCTCAACCCTGTTTTTTCCTTTCTAGCATATAGCCAATGAAATAATTTTTTTCAGATTTTTTTTTAGAGCTTGCAACATGATTCAGATACTTCAGAAAACTGAACTTCCAAATTTCTAGGGAATATATTCTCCCCATTTCATAGGAAAATGTGACTCAGTTTCTCTCCTTCAGGCTGCTCCCCTTCTCCAGTTTCGGCGGCACTCAGCTCCTGTATCTTGCCAGTGTGCATTCGACCACAGCACAAGGATTGTTATGCCCTGCTCATTGCATGAATATTGTCTGCTCTCCTTAGCTCCTTTACCTTTGCCTAGACACACTGACAGTATTTCAATACCTGACAGTATTTCAATCAATGTACAAATGAGAACTTGTAAGTTGATTGGTTTGATTTGTCAGTCGTCTTTGTTTTGCAACTGACCTCTGCTTTCAACACTTCTTGGTCCTGCTCTCCATGGCATTGAGCTTCCCGCCTGTCCACTGTAACAACCTGCCTATGCTACAGCCATTGTCATTCCCATTCCGGCTATCTTCCCAACCATCAGAGTCAGCTCATTCTGAGTCTCTTAGGCTTAGCTGCTTCATTAACTTTGATGATCATATTGTTAGATATACATGGAGAGTGTTTCAGATGCCTATGGCTGCATTATCGATCACCACAAAATGTAGTGACTTAAAACCACAGGTTTTTATTGTTTCTCATGGGTCTACAGCTGAGTGGCCCTTCTGATCTGGGTTGAGCATGGCTGATCTTGGCTGGGCTGGCTTGTGCATCTGTGGTTAGCTGGCGGATCAGCTGGGGACTCGGTCTAGGATAACTTTCCCAAAGACAGCTTGACCTGCCTCCACACGGTCTTCGGTTCTCCAGCAAGCTAGCCCAAGCTCATTCGCATGATGGTGGACAAGCTGAAACAGAGGAACAGGAAACTCAAAGCTTCCTTTTCTAGCCTCTGCCTGCATCAAGTTTGATAGTGTCTATTGGTGAAAGGCAAGGCATAGCCCACAGTCAGTGGAGAAAGTGAAGAGAACAGATTCAGGGAGGTGCGAAAATGGAGGCTTCTGGTGCAATCAGTCTAGTACAGCATCCATATTAAAATAATTTAAAAACTATCCAAGCTGGTTGATTGTCATACGTATGCATATATGTAAGAATGCACATGTAGATAGAGAATGTCTATGTGAGTGCAGTTTTAACCCAAAGTAAAAATAATAACCAATGGAGTAGACATTAGTGGTTTTCTGTTGCCCTTCTCCAGTGTCCATTAGAAGTAGGAGACTATGTCTTCTAAAAGTCCATGATTAATTTGAAGGTGAATGACTCCTCCTCTTCTCCTCGTGTCTGCAGTTTTGGTGGAGTGGCACATGAGCGCATTTAGTCAAAGCACCACTCTGGCCTAGCAGCTGTCATTGTTCAGGGATGAGAGCGTGTCTCAAGTTGGGCTACTAAGAGACTCAATTCCAGGCCTTTATTTAAAACAGGCTGCCCTGCCAGAGTTCTTGCCAGGACCTGAACCTGATGGTATATAGCATGGGAGCTGCTTCAGTCACTTTGCCACTGTGGAGCCAAGGGATGGAGACAGACTCAATTCTGGTGATATTTTTTGAGCGCTATATTAATCTATGTCTGAAGCCAGATGTATGATTCATTTATTGATATTTATGGATGGAAATCTATAACTTTTTTATTTTATTTAAAGGAGTTAAAAGATTAGTACATATAAAGTGCTTAGATACATTTCTAGCAATAATAAGCACACAATATGTGCTATTATTTGTTTATAGCAGTTTGAGCTGGGTTTTCTGTTATTCGCAATCAAAGGAATTCTAACTTAGGCAAGCAAACGGGAGAATAAGATATTAAAAAGAGCCCATTTATAATAGTAATAGAGAAATTGCAAAAAAAAAACCCCAGCCGAATCCATAGGCATTAACCTAATAAGAAATGAGACCTGTATGAAGACAGTGACAAAGCTTTATTCTCCAAATCTGGTTCTTTGTCTATATACGCACGTCCACAATTCTAGTTTGGGCCCGGACTGCACGACCAATCTCCCAACAAGCTGGCCGCATCTTTTTGATGCTTTCAAATTCAGCCTAAAGTTCCAGCTTTTTTTTTTCTTTTTCTTTTTTTTGAGACACAGACGCTCTGTTGCTCAGGCTGGAGTGCAGTGATGCAATCAATAGCTCACTGTAGCTTCAACATCCTGGGCTCAAGCAATCCGCATACCTCGGCCTACCTAGTAGTTAGGTCTACAGGTGTGCACCACCATGCCTGGCTAATTTGTTTTTTTTTTGAGACAGGGTCTTACTTTATTGCCCAGGCTGGCCTTGAACTTCTGAACTCAAGGGATTCTCCTGCCTTGGCTTCCCAAAGTGTTGAGATTACAAGCATAAGTCACCATGCCTAGGCAAATTCCAGTTCTTCAACGAAGCCATCATCCAAGATCTAGTTGCCATTTGACATATGATAATGATTTGTGATCCTAATGTCTCAAAATGGAGTCACTCAGGTCACGTGATATTGAGCCCACAGTGAAGTTGTTTACCACATGTGTAATGAACTGAGGTAGTAAGATAAGGCTTGCTGTGGCCTAGAACCACAGACCTGAAATGAACCAATGAAAAGTGAATTTAGAAAGGTGGCTGAGATACTGAGAATGGCACACCCCTGGAGGTCCATAAATGCAGCGAGAACCTGACCTTGTCCAAGACGCCTTTTGACCCTCTGATGCTGAGGCATCCTCCCAACTTGGCATTTGCCCCTTCCCCACCCACTCGTGAGGCTCTGCCTGGGAGAAGCAGTGACCTCACTGCTGATATAAGTCAAGAACTTCCAGACCCACCCGACCACGTGTTGGTCTCCCAAGCCATCGCTGTGGTTTGTTACCTCCAGCGACTGCTTCTGTGGATGTTATACAGGATATTATTGCTTCATTAATCGTGTGTGACTCTCTTGCAACAAACTGTGAATTTGAGCACATGTCATTGGCTATTGAGTCATTGTGAAAGTCACAGTTAGCACACCTGGACTGCATGAACCTAAGTAACACAACACCATTCATACCCCAGCTCCCTGCTCTCTGACAACACTGAATTGCTTGTAATGCTCTTTCTCACCCTAGTGCTTTCATTCGTGTTGTCCTTATGCGTGGCCTCTCCCATAACACCTAGGATTTGGTACCAACCATTGCCCTCAGCTCGCTCTAGCATAATGAACTGTTTGTATGTCTGTCTCCCAACTCCTGGACCTGCAGGAAAGGAGTAGGTCTTATTTCTCTTGTATCCAGGTACCTAGCAGAATGCCTGGCATGTAATAGGCACCTTGATGAAGATTCCCGGAAGCCTGGAAAAAAGAATGCAGGATTCCCCAACCCTCTGATTGTGCCAGAACAGGAAAAATGAACATTTCTTTGAGGGATATTCCTCCCGCGAAACAGGACCATAAGGAAGTCAGCCCCAGCATGTATGAAGCCGATGAGAGGGAGAAAAAAAAAAAGACACAATACTCAGGATTGAGCAGTGAGATGGAAAATGAATATGGTCTCTTGTGCTAAAGCTGTCATTCCCTGCAGCAGCGGTAATAGCGAGACATAAATATTCATGAGGTCATTATTTAGAGCGTTATGAAGTGTCGGTGGAGGATGTACTGTCTGGAATTTTTGCTTCAGTGCCCAAATTTATTACTGGTAAAATTAAGCAAAACAAAACATACACATAAACAAAACTCAGTGGTCTCCGACAGCCAGGGAGATGGTGACAAACTCTCAAGGTCACGGCTAAGCAAAAGGACGTCCCTGGTCGGTGCCAGCCCAGGGGGCTCCTCTCTGACCAGGCTTTTTTCGGGAATATAGTTAGGGTTGGCCGTCATTGCTAATGGCAACCTGGCCTGAATGCTTAAGAGGATCTCCTCTTCCCTGCAAAAGAACATGCACAGATTCGCTCTCCTGAGGCTGTTCTTTCTTTCTCATAGAGTTATTTGTGTTATTTAAATCAAAACATTTATTATTTTCTCCAGATTACAGATAGCATACATATTCAGGGAAGAAAACATGGCAAACATAAACAATATGTATAAAATAAAAATAACTTTGAATCCTACCACCCAGAGAGAACCGTTTTGGTATATTTTCTCTCAGTTCCATTTTAACAGAATTTAAGTGCTGACCTGGTGGGATTGGCGGGTGGTTGTGGAATAAAGACCTGAGCTGAGCCCGAAAAGCTGGGTTTGCAGCACATCTGTGCTAGTTTCTTAAAGTGGGAAGCTGTAAGCATGGCACTCGGTTTTCTTATTTGTAAAGTACGGATAAAGACAATATACCACAGAATTAGTTTGAGGGTTAAAAGAGAAAATGATCCGGGTGCAGTAGCTCATGCCTATAATCCCAGCATTTTAGGAGGCTGAGGCGGGTGGATCGCCTGAGTCCAGGAGTTTGAGACCAGCCTGGCCAACATAGTGAAACCCTGTCTCTACTAAAACTATAAAAATCTGCTGGGAGTGGTGGCAGGCACCTATAATCCCAGCTACTCAGGAGAATTGCTTGAACGCAGGAGGCGGAGGTTGCAGTGAGCCAAGATTGCACCACTGCACTCCAGCCTGGGCAACAGAGCCAGACTCTGTCTCAAAAAAAAGGAGAAAGTGAATTGGTCCTAATATATTAGGACCATAAGCAGGTCTAGCCCATGGTGCGTGAAAGTGATAAGTGGGAGAAAACAAAGCCAGAATACACTTGACCCAATGAACAGCATGCATGAGGTGGCCAGTCATTGGTGGCCACCACTGTTATCACTGTATTCATAACTTAAGTCATCTAGTCTCAGAAATCATCCTACCTTCTTCTCTATACGTCACCCCTGCTTCTAACCAGTTACCAAATCTTGCTGATATTACTTATTTTGTGCTATGCAATATATCCCTTCCTCTCTGTGGGGATGAGATACTCAAATACATCCTCCAGTCTCTGCTCTGGTTTAGGCCCTCAGAATTTATTCCCTGGGCAACTATTCTTGTTTGTTTCTTTTTCTGCTGCCTTCCAACCATTCTTCAAGGGGCAGGCAGAAAGGATTTCTTACATAGATGCAGATGTGACCATATCAAGCCTCTGTGATAGTCACAGGGCTGCCTTATATGTGCTTCTTTATACTCATATTTGCATGAATATACATGTGCACATGTGCATGCATGTGTGTGCATGCGTGTTTGTATGTTTGGGAATTCTGAAGTTGAAGAAAGGGGTTTTGTGCTTTGGCCCCAGGAAAGGGATGGAGGACATGGAGTTGTGTCTAAATGCCATCTGGGCTTGGGTTCTCCCAAATGGAGAAGAAAAATTTGTGCAAGTCTGAAGACACTGTTTCTTAGGCATCTTTGGTGAGGCTATCGTGGCAGGGACCTAGGGACCGGGGGGGCTCTGAATGATTTGTCATAACATCTGTGTGACCCACAGCTGCAGTGTCAGCTTCTGTAGCAGCAAGGAGGCCAGGAGGGTTGAGCTTCCCAGCTGAGCAGCAGAAGGCAGCAGCCTACTGAGGGCTCTGGCATTTGCACCAAAGCCAAGGCCAATACTCTCTCTCTCTCAATCATTTGTGGAAGAGCACATCTGGATGTGTGAGTATTTCTAAATCTTCTTCCAGGAAAGATTTCGAAGAAAGGATCTGTGTTCCTGAATACGAGCAGACCTGCATTCAAATATGTGTCTCTCACCTATCTGTGACATGGAAGCCCCCTCTCTGCTTCCAGTCTTCCTTCCTTCCTGGGTCCATACCTATCGGAATGACTAAAATAAAACATAGTGATAACACTAAATATCAGGGAAAATACAGGGAAGTAGATCATTCATACATTGCTGGTGGGAATGTATGAATACAGCCAATTTGGAAACAGTTTTGCTGTTTCTTATAAAACTAAGCATGAATTCCTATATAACCTAGGAACTGTACTCCTGTGTATTCATCTTAGAGATATAAAAATTTATGTTTACATAAAAATATGTACACTAGTACTCACAACGTTTATTTTTAATAGCTCAAAACTGGAGACCACACGAGTTTCCATCAACACATGAAAGGTTAAACAAACTGGGGTATGTTCACTCCATGGAATACTACTCAGCAATAAAAAGGAGTGAATTCCTGATGCACCCAAAACCTTGGATGGATCTCAAGGGAATTGTGCTGAGTGAAAAAGCCAATCCAAAAACAGGTTATCAACTGTATGATTCTACTTATGACATTCTTGAAATGATCAAATGATGGAGATAACAGATTAGTGATAGCCAGGGCTTATGGGGCTTGAGGGAGGGAGGTGGCATATTTACGGTGATGGAACTGTTCCAGATATTGATTGTGGTGACGATTTCATGAACCTACCACATGCTAAAGTTGCATGGAAACACACACACACATACATGTAAAACTGGTGAAAGCTGAATACGTGGGTAGATTGTGTCAATGGCAATTTCCTGGCTGTGATCTTGTGCTATGCACGATGTTACCATTGGGGGAAACTGAGTGAAGGGTAGACGGAATCTCTTCGTATTATTTCTTACAACCTCATATTGTAAAGAAATACAATTATCTTAAGAAGTTTAGTAAAAGATGCTTTTGAAAGCTGGAAAAAAGTCCCCCAAATTAATGTACTTAAAAGGTATTAATTATAAAAACAAATAGACCCATAGCAAGTTAATGGTATTTTAAATAGATCCTGTTTAGATGATCCTTGTGTTCTATGTTAGTGTAAACAGTAATAATTTTTTAAAAAAGAACTTCTTACATTTGTACCGCATGTTCATCCATGTTAATTCAGTTTTTATTTAAATAGAGTCAGGAATATAAGTTAAGCACGGAAAAGACCTAAAGCCAGGAAAATAGCTGTGTGGCTGATGCTAAGAATGCACATAACCCCAAACCTACATTTTCGTAGAAACATGTTAATAGTTTTCTTATAATTGGCTAGTGTTTTTAATTGATTTAAATTCCTCATCTTTATTCTAGATCGCTCAAAAAGATTCAGATGGGTGACATTCTTTGGTTTACTTAAGAATGGATTCTATTCTGAAGCCACTTGAAGTGCTAAGGGAGAAAAAAAGTTAAAAAAACGAATGGATTCTACCTTGCTGTGCAAATGTTTTGGTATTCTCTTAAAATAGGGTTAGTCTGAGTACAATGTCTCATGCCTGTAATCCCAGCATTTTGGGAGGCCGAGGCGGGTGGATCACTTGAGGTCTGGAGTTCGAGACTAGCTGGCCAACATGGTGAAACCCCGTCTCTACTAAAAATACAAAAAGATTAGCCAGGTGTGGTGGTGCATGCCTATAATCCCAGCTACTTGGGAGGCTGAGGTAGGAGAATCACCTGGGAGGCAGAGGTTGCAGTGAACCAAGATCACCCCATTGCACTCCAGCTTGGGCAAAAGAGCTAAATTCCATCTCAAAAATAAAAAAAATTGGGTTAGAATAATTGGGCAGCAGAATCGTACTATTTTGATTGTATTGGTGCCTTTGAGCTCCTGGGTTCATTCTGGGAAGCACAAAACTCAGACTTCAAATAACTTCTCGAAATACTTGCTGCTATTTACTGAATTGTGCCTGCCCTCCCCCGCCCAGTTTATATGTTGAAGCTCTAACCCTCAATGGGACTTTATTTGGAGATGTGCACATTTGAGGTGATTAGGGTTAAATGAGGTCCTGAGGGTAGATCTGTAACCTAATAAGACTGGTGCCTTTATAAGAAGAGTAAATGGGGCCAGATGTGGTAGCTCATGCCTGTAATCCTAACACTTTACAGTGTTGAGAGGCTGAGGTGAGAGGATTGCTTGAGACAAGGAGTTCGAGACTGGCCTGGGCAGCATATTGAGGGCCGTACTCCCCGTCTGTAAAGAAGAAAAGAAAAAAGAAAGTTATTGAGGTGCAGTGGCACATGCCTGTGGTCCCAGCTACTCAGCAGTCTGAGGTGGGAAGATTGCTTGAGCCCAGGAGTTCAGGGCTGCAGCAAGCCGTGATGGCATGACTGCACTCCAGCGTGGGTGACAGAGTGAGACCCCGTCTCAAAAAAAAAAAAAAAAAATTCTCTCTTGCTCTTTTTGCCTGTGGTTGGGGAAAAGGCCATGGGAGCAAACAGTGAGAAGGGGGCCATCTGCAAGCCAGGAAGAAGGCCCTTGCCAGCACCCAACCATGCTGGCACACTGATCTGGGACTTGCAGCCTCCAGAATTGTGAGGCTGTTGTGTAAGTCACTGAGTCTATGGAATTCTGTTGCAGCAGTCAGAACAGACAAATGCCATCACCAAGCTGCAAGTAGGTGGTTCTGGTTAGTGAGGGGAAGCAAACAAGCTAACAAGTGAAGAGTCTACTCATTTGTTTTCTCCAGCATCTAGGAGGCTGGCCCTCCTGACAGATGGGCCCTCTGAGAAAGGTCATCCGTGGGAGTCTACCTGGGGGGCAGCACCAGCTTTGGCTACCAATGGAAGCGTCCCAAGCAGCATGGAGTGGGGATAGGCCACCCTCTGAGTCCCATGTCCAGGGTGAGGTCCTTCTCTCCATGCCAGCTCCTGTTGGCACCTCTGGGCGATGACAACAGAACACGAAGTCCTTTGTTAGAGGTGGGAGCAGGGTCAAGTTATAGCGATTGTGTAAATTGAGGGAAAACAAGGGAATGTTCGATTGATTTCTAAATCGTCGACAACTGAGACAAAATCTTGTCAGCTTTCAGTGAAGAGCAACTGGATCAATAATCCCTAGAGAAGTGCTTCTCAGCTGAATGTGCACACACGTCACCTGGGGGAGCGTTAAGATGAAGATCATCTTTTGGCATGTCTGGGAGGGGGTGGAGATGATTCATCCCTAACAGTGCTCATCGTGGGGGTCCCAAGGCTGGGCTTGGAGGAGCCGGGCACTAGATTTAGACTGTGAGATCCCTGAGACCAAGGCCACACTGTCTTGTCTCCCATGTGGCCCCCAGACTTGGCCTGGTGACTGGGACTAAAATAAGTTTTCAATAAATATTTGCTGAGTTGAATTAGTGGGGAACACTGGCCCCACGGACAGATTTTCTTGCTGAATTCTTTGTTAGAGGACACTCACAGCCAAACACCGGAGGGATGAAAATTGAACCATAATTAAACCTGTGTTTAACTAGCATTTTGGCGTTTCCCAAGCACTTATAGTTAATAATAGCTTATTTGATTTTTGCTCCTACAATAATCCTCTGAAGAGGAGCTGTCGTTGTTATATTTATGTCACAGGTGGCAAAGGCAAAGGCAGAAGGAGGAAGTCATTGACCTCAGGAAGATAGCGGCACGTGCACTAGAACGAGGGAGGGTCTCCGGGTTGCTAATTTTTCCTGCTGTGCTTTGCAGAAAGAGTAAAAAGTTCCCCGGAAGTGGATGATGTAACTCTTGGTACCAGATAGCTTGAGGCTGTTGATGTCCCTATTCCTCTATAATTGCTATACGCTTGGTATAGAGAGCTCATATGTCAAAAATGTAAGTATATGGGTGTAATATGAGGAGATTTCTCAAGAAATAATTCATGAGCTCTCTCTGGGCTTCTTGGACAAACCAGCTGCAACAAAAAGCTCCTCTCTCTTCCAGCAGAGAGCCTGCACCAGCTTAGCTTCCCTGAGAAGCAGGGTTCCTCCCGCAGGGCCACATCCCACAGACCTCAAGGTCTGCAGGTGCAGGCAGCTCCCACTTAGCTCCCAGCTGGCTGCAAGTCAGACTGCCTGGCTGCAGGGTGTTCTGATCAGACCCTGGCCCCTCTGGCAAGGTTGCTTTCATGCTTGCCGTAAAAGGAAGAACAACAGGGGGGCAGGACTCTCTCCTGCTGAGCTCAGATCTACTTCACCGGGCACTGGTGTTCCCTGTGAGCATGGGAAGTATCCTTGCTTTAGAAATCTTCCTAGTAAAGCTGATTCCAAAACCCATGCCTTGTGAAGCTGTGGAAATCCGCTGAGCCTTCGTAGGGTAGGTGCAATCACAAATGGACCATTTAGCTAGCATGACACAGGGGGCTTTTCAGGAGTCATCTCCGCTTTCTCTTCTCCTTACCACTCTTTCCTAGTTCCCATAAACTCTTCTGTGGTCTTTCCCAAAGCAAGCACAGTGCTATGAGAAAAAAAATAGTCCAGAGTTGGAGCCCCGTAACTTGCCCTGACCCTGTCCTACCCGTCCCTGTGGGGCTTCCATGAAGCATCCCAGCGTGTTGGCGGACAGCACAGTTCCTGTGAGTCTCTGAGTGGCAGCATTCTGAAGGCCATGTCAAGTCAATGAGGCAAAAGGACCTGAGCTGCGAAGGGAAGGTTTTATTTATGAAGAGCGCACACGGCCTAAGCCCTGCGTGGTTCTCCTTCCACGGAAACAAATGCCACGGAGCTTCCGGCCCGAGCTTGCACGGGTCCTGCAAACCCACCTTCCCGAGGCTCCCCTCAAGGGAGCAGGAAGGAGTAGGCAGTCTTCCTCTCCCGGGGACACAGGGATCAGGAGAAAGAGCTTGCGGTTCTAGAATTGTTCTTTGAGTATTAAGGGGAAAGAATTCTGGTCAAAACTGTGGGCAGTCCCGAGGGACAGTATGGCAGCATTTGAATTCACCGACATCTGAGTGAGACATATTTATTAATGTATCTGTTATCACTTGGGGCTCAGTGTGGGCGCATCTGTGTGTTTGTAATTCACCAGTGCCCTGACCGTGGAGAATCCCCGTTAGACAGGCAGCAGCATAGTGTCTAGGCTCAAGGCCTTGCGTTCAAGTCCAGGTATGCCATTTATTAGGCCGGTGCAAAAGCAATTTCAGTTTTTGCCATTACTTTCTTTTCTTTTTTTCTTTGAGATGGAGTCTCACTCTGCTGCCAGGCTGGAGGGCAGTGGTGGGCTCTCGGCTCACCACAACCTCCGCCTCCTGGGTTCAAGTGATTCTTTTGCCTCGGCCTTCCAAGTAGCTGGGATTACAGGCGCCCGCCACCACACCAGGCTAATTTTTGTATTGTTAGTAGAGACTGGGTTTCGCCATGTTGGCCAGGCTGGTCTTGAACTCCTGACCTCAGTGATTCCCCTGCCTCGGCCTCCCACAGTATTGGATTAGAGGTGTGAGCCACTGTGCCCAGTTGCTGCTACTTTCAGTGGCAAAATGGCAATTACTTGTGCACCAACCTAATACTTCTCTCTTGAGATCTTTGGCAATGTATCAAATTATCTAAGCCTTTTTGTCTATAGAAACAAATGCACAAGCAAATAAAAACCCATCTGATTCTCTGTGTTGCTAAGGAAATGAAGTGATGCAAGGTAAGGACTAGCACAGTCCTGGCACATGACCTAAGAACTGGCTAATTGTAAGCTCTTGAAATGGAACCTGTGCCAGAATCTCCTTCACATTCCAGGACTTGATGTTCTACTTGGTTCTGCTTTTCTGCCGTTTTGTCTCTAGATGACGGCAGCGACCACTGTTGAGCTCCCTGCAGAGATAGAGGCATTGCTTTAACAGAGTGTGTCTGTCACAGGGGCTCAGTGGCTATGGGCCTAGCTGATACCTTCCTTCTTGTCTCTCCATCATCTCCCATCTCCTATCCCCATATTCCACCAATTCTGGTCCCCCCACCTCACTCCCCTTCAATTTGGACCTGGCACTGTATGTTATGGATCAAGAAGATTTGTTGCCATGGAGTTTGACTGCCAGGTTTTATTTCCCCATTGCCAACTTAGGCCCCATCTATGCAGCTGAATTTCTCAGAGGAGCCCAT
This sequence comes from Callithrix jacchus, assembly GCF_049354715.1. NCBI lineage: Eukaryota > Metazoa > Chordata > Mammalia > Primates > Cebidae > Callithrix > Callithrix jacchus. The sequence goes on along the minus strand of NC_133511.1, from coordinate 7,489,479 downwards.
ACCTGTGATGGATCTCTAAGATTTGGGGTAGAATCCTGAACGTCGATGTCTGTATGATGGACTTCTCCTGCCAGAGGCTCCAAAGTAAAGACACTGGGTTATGTTTGCCTAACTCAGTTGCGGATGGACAATCCTTACCTCTGTCTCTTGGTCTCTCTTGGCCACGTGACATCTCAGGTTTCTTAAGCTGCCCCAGTTTACTCTGTTGTTCTAAAGACACAATTCATGGCATCCCCCTTCCCTCTCAACAGTGTTCTGTTTTGGTAGATGTATCGTAAGGTCACCGTGTCTTTTGGGATTGGTATTTATTTAAGCCTCTTTTCAAATACGGAAAAGATGGTGGATTACCAAGCACAATTTTTTCAGTACGGTGCCACAACACGAACTGTGAGAAGGAAAGTCAGAGTGAAGTTTCAGAAACAGCGCTTCAAAAGGTTTCCTTTCTGTAGTGCAAATGGGAATGTGTTTCTATCACAGCAAGCAGTGTTTTGGAAAACCTGGAAGAGGCTTGCCACACAATTTCCATTTTATGTGGTCAACCCTTATTCAATGGAATAAGATTAAGCAAGCTAAGAACAGTCAAGGGAAACACATACTCTCTCTCTCTCCACATGATGTTGATGCTTTTGAAACCTTTCCTCCTGTTTTTCTCACCTCACTTTGTGTCACTGGGTGGATGCATCTTCCACAAAGTGGTGTGAATGAGAAATCTAATAATACTCAGAGCTCAAAGGAACTGTCGGAGCTTGTTCATCCTAAGATCGTGCAGCAGTGTTCAAATACAATAGAAAGAAAGCATCCTAGGAGCGGAGCATCAACTATCTCTATCTGAACAGAAGAGACACGAGCTGGTGTAAGTGCCACATGCCGTCAAGCCGTGACAGTGACATGGGACCAAAATGGATAAAAAGAGACAATGAGCACATGTGGCTGGCAAGGCTGGACTGCATGTGGAATGATGCTCTCATCTATAGCAACTGCAGCTAGGGTGGAAAGTCAGGGCTCCTCAGGCAGGCCATTTCCTAGGTTCACAAGTCCTCACTTGCTTGGGAGAGGAATATACATTCTTGTCATTACTCGTGGTATCCACCATGTGCTAACCAACTCTTTTCCCTTCCTCGAGCTAAGAAAGGACACAGGGCCATAAGAAAGGCAGTGCAAATGCTGCCACATGGTACCTGGCTGAAAGGGAAAGGATAATGCAATCCCAGAGGGAGAGAAAGGACAAGAAAACAATGGGTGGTTAATGTTTCTGCTTTTATCTAGCAACAGACTTGCCGGGTTTCCTAGGAAGTGATGAGCGCATTCTAACTCACACCCAGTAGCTCTGAATGGTGGCGTGATTTACAGTCAGCTCCAGGTTGTCTCTCTTTGACATTCTATTCACTCACACATTTGCATATTCAGAAGCTGGATGAGCACAAAAATATTCATATGAAACCCACTGTATGTTACAGTAGAATGACATGTAATTTATTCATATAACTGACAATTAGGCAGTACTCAAAATTCATTTAAATAAGCAAGTGATTACACAAACATCTAATAATACTAAAATTGATAGTCAGAAGGTATAAAATACCATGGGTATGAAATGCCATGGTAAATACTATTCAACAGACGGCAATCGTAATTCCAAACTCAATCACGGTTTCTAAAATGATTTTCAGCAGTCCTGGAACGATTGCACTTTTCTCCTTCTAAGCAATTTGCTTCTTCCAGTGATACAAGGTTGTTATTTTCAAGAAATATTGCAGAGGGACTTAGCTTCGGGTGCTCTCTTGAAACCCATTCTTGCAAACTGTTTTTTAATATTGCCTCTTGACATAGAAAACTAGTGAGCACTTAGTTTCCCAAGCAAATACGCTTGGATCAGTGCCAGGGTATAACCCAGTTCAGCAAGAGGCAGGCAGTGAAAAACCTTTTGCAGCTTTTGAAATATGCTTATTTCTTTTCTGAGGCTCCAAGCATCATACGCTTAGGCATCCAAGCCAGTGAAGTTATGGGAATAAAACAGTTTGATATACAGATGACTGTGACACAATGTCAACTGGGCTGAGGAGAAGTTACAATATAATTCTGCAGTACTTCAAAGAAAAACAGCTCCTACCTAAAGTTACTTCTTGTAAGCCTCATTACATTTTCATGAAGCGTAGCTATGTTTGCAGGAATAGTTTGCTTATCATGTGTCTGCTGTATTATTTATTTGATTTTATTTTTTTGAGATGGAGTCTCACTCTGTCACCCAGGCTGGAGTGCAATGGCGTGATCTCAGCTCACTGCAACTTCCGCCTCCTGGGTGCAAGCAATTCTCCTGCCTCAGCCTCCCGAGTAGCTGGGTCTATAGGCATGCACCACCACGCCCAGCTAATTTTTGTATTTTTTGGTAGAGGCGAGGTTTCACCACGTTGGCCAGGATGGTCTTGATCTCTTGACCTTGTGATCCACCTGCCTCAGCCTCCCAAAGTGCTGGGATTACAGGCATGAGCCACCGTGCCTGGCCCTGTCTGTATTTTAAAGTCTTATACTTTATCAGAATGAGGTCCAAGCATGAGCCTGGCTTGAAAAGTTAGCAGCAGTAGTCATGAAACATATCAATAAATTAAAAGGCTTTCACAGAATGAGATTCAGCTAAACTGCCTACATACAAAATACAGCTAGAGAAATACAATTCTTTAATGCTGAATTATGAGGGGGAGGAAAAAAAATCTAAAAAAATAGAAAACTCTCTCGATACCTGGGTGTCAAGGCAAGGTGTAACACTGCATAATGCCACAATATGAGCAGTCACTGGATGACAGATACTCCAGAAACAATGGTCTCTGGGGATCTCGGAATTAAGACCAAGAGATGAAAATACTGTACCAAAAGGCATGCATGCAATCACCGTGTGCATTCAATGTGTGAGCTGCGACCTAAGCAGAGATTGAACGAGACAATGAGGCAGTGTTCCAGGGTATCCATTAAGACCGGCGTGGGGAACTACATGTTGATTAAACCTTCCGAGGCAGCAAAATGTGGGCACAGCGCCATGTCTGGGTTCTGCAGCTGCTTTACGATCCTCTTGCGGAATTTCTCCCGCACACGGTTAAATTCCATTATGTCCATGGGGTCCTCGTCGATCCAAAACTTATGAAATTCGTGCATCAGATAGCCTGTTGGAGACAATACAATGATAAGAATGCGGGAGAAAAAAAGTCCTTAATCACATTCAAAATCATTCTGAATGCTGAGGGAGATGCTGAACCAAGCCACAGCAACTACGGAGCTCCAAGACGTTAAAATCTAGAAAATACCACTGTTACCAAAAAAAAAAAAAAAAAATCACTGTTTAAGATGATTCTTTCAAACCGGTGCAGTAGAGGCCTGCATCTGCAAGCTGTTTGCAGGTGGCCCTGGAATCATTCTCGCTCTTCTTAAGCAGGAAGACAAATCAGTTCTGCCATCTCTAGAGTATGAAGCACGCTGAGCACATCTCTGAGAGGCTGACAGTGACTACTTCGTCCTTCTCCTCCTGATTAAATTAATGTAACGGTCCAATTTTTCAGAATTACCCCACTCAGTCTTTATTCTCTTGCTATGTGATGTAACTTAAGTTCTAAAATTACCCTGACAAATCAAACAAATGCATTCTGACACTCTATTATGAGACAACGAAAACTGTAAATCAGCCCCGAACAACGCAGGCTGGTCATTAAGCCACGTGACATTGTTAATAAGACTTCCTTGCTCTGAAGCAATAATTTCATATTCAAATACGTTCGTATCTCAAAAATGTTATCCATGAGTGATCTGGATGGAAACAATTTGGGGGATAAATGTTAAGTATTTCATAGAAGAACCTATTCATTGTGTTTTGTTCCCCACTATGCCCCTTCCCACTACCACATCTGTTTAATTATTTTTATCTACCACATTTAGTATTGAAATGTGAATAGTGTTTTTTTTCAAATTACTAGATACTTGTAGGTGGCAAACGACTCCAAGCTCAGATGTCTGTATGTATTAGAAAGACAAGTATTTAATGAAGTAATCCTAGTTTCAAAGAAAGAAATGCAGCCAGGCATGGTGGCACACGCCTGTAGTCCCAGTTGTTTGGGAGGCTGAGGTGGGAGGATCAGCTGAGCTCAGGAGGTCGAGGTTGCAGTGAGCTGTGATTGCGCCACTGCACACCAGGCTCGGCCACAGAGTGAGACCTGTCTCAAAAAAGAAAAAAAGAAATAAAAAGAAGACAAAAGAGAAACAAACATTATGCAAAATTTTGTCTTAACATTAGAAGGAGGTAGAAAATAGAAGACAGCCTTCCGGAGCCAGCAACCTGGTTTGAATCCTTGCTTTTCCACCTCCATGCAGAAGTGAAATGGGGAAGGGGCGAATGAGAAGAGAATTTGGAATAAACATACTCAATTCTAATAGTACTAAAAAAATCAATACTTTTTGTTTTTCTGGTAACTAGCTATATATGGAAAAACCCTCAACATCATTTTATAAACAAAATTTAAAAGCTCTTTACTCATATTTTATTTTAATTTAATACAAAATTACTGCCCCCAACACACATGGCCGGCAGCTGGTCCATTTCCACAGACCCTTTCCTCTGGTTACTTGTCTCATTACATTGTTAAGTATGCTCCTACTTCTTTAAGTACGTGGTCTCTCTGCAAATACAGGAGAAGGAGTAGGAAAGATTATTATACATTTTCTTTGGGTTGATTGTTCCATTTCTTTCTTTTTTTAAGTTAATTAGTTTTTTAGAGGCAAGACCTTGTGAGGTTGCTCAGGCTGTCCTTGAACTCCTGGCCTCATGTGATCCTGCTGCCTCAGCCACCCTAATAGCTGAGACTACAGGCACATGCCACTGTGTCCCGCTTGTGCCATTTCTTTCAGGACTACCCTGACTTTGGGCCCTCCACAGACAAGATGACTGTTTTTAACATTTCTGATGAGAGCACACACCAACCTTCACCCTGCTGGCCTTGAGGTTACACAAGCCAGGGCTCCACTATCACGGTCGTGGGAACCTGACCACATCAGAAAAGGTCCAGATCAGAAGTATCAGTTGCCCTGGGAGCCACCTCATCTGTCTCTGTGCATCTGATGCTTGGATTCCTGGAGGCAGCATTCAGGCCTGAACTTCTCTGGGGACAACACTGACTGCTTTTTCCAGGATGAGGAACCTGATTCTTAAAAGCTTCTTCCTTGCCAGGCACTGTGGCTCACACGTGTAATCCCAACACCTTAGAAAGCACAGGCAGGAGGATCACTTGAGGCTGGGAGTTTGAGGCCAGCCTAGGCAACATAGGAAGACCCCGTTTCCACAAAAAAAAAAAAGAAATTTTCTTTTCTTGAGACAGGGTCTTGCTCTGTTGCCCAGGCTGGAGCACAGTGGTGAATCTCGGCTCACTGCAGCCTCCATCTCCCAGGCTAAAGCAACTCTCATGCCTCAGCCTCTCAAGTAGCTGGGACTACAGGCGTGTGCCACCCTGCCTGTCTCATTTTTGTATTTTTGGTAGAGGTGGGGTTTTGCCATGTTGGCCAGGCTGGTCTTAAACTCCTAACCTCAAGTGATCCCCCTGCCTCAGCCACCCAAAGTACTGGGATTACAGGTGTGGGTCAGCATACCTGGCTTACAAAAAGCTTTATTAAAATCAGCTGACTATGGTGGCTTGCACCTGTAGTCCCAGCTACTTGGGAGGCTGAGGCGGGAGGATCACTTGAGCCCAGGAGTTTGATGCTGTAGTGGGCTATGACGATGCCACTGCACTCCAGCCTGAGCAACAGACAGACTCTGTCTCTAAAAAACAAACAAACAAATAAACAAATCAAGGTTCTTCTTCATGCTGGAACCAAATCTGTTACCCTGTATTTCACAGAACAATTCCAATCCTTCTCCAGTTCAAGTGTTCGAAGTGTCCTTTATGCCCCCAGCTTTTCTCTCTTCCTGTTTCTCACCGTTTGTCATACACCATGATTTGGAGCCTGTTTGTCATCTGGTTGTTTTGGTGCACACCAGCAGAAACGTGTTTCCTCTGGTCTCAGTATCTTATTCAACCAACCAAAAGAATTTAATCGCCTGTCCATTTCAGTGACTGGGAAAACTCCTAAATTATCCGCAGAATGATCTGAGGTACTTGTTAGAAATGCAGATCCTCTCAGGTTTAACCAGACTTGCAATTCAAGAAGATGAAACTCATGTCACTAAAGTTGAGATCCTTTGGTCTAGAAGATTCTCTGACCACATAGAATTTTTATGGTTCTAAAGTAAATCTATGATAATTTATAATTTCTTATTTCCTTACTATATAAAATACATACATAGTTTTTCTGACTGGTCTCTGAGGTCAAATAAACACAGCCATTTTGTACACAGAATCAGGTTTCCAATACAATGAATTAAAATCATCCATAATACATCTCATTAGTATTTCATGAGTGACAGCATGTTTTCTCCTGTTGACAGTGATAAACAGGCAATATAAAAAGTCATCTTTTAATGAAGAATTCATTTTCCTGCAATATACATAAAATGTTCACTTTTCAACGACGTGCAGGAATATTGGCGGCTCACTCTAAGGTGAGGTAGCGTGGCACAGTCACAGAAGAATGAGGATTCATTTGGTTTCCCCGTTTTCACACCTTACACACAATTACAGAAAAACATCTTGAAAGGTTTAAAGGGCTTGGGTTAGGGTAGAGGAGGGGGTGGCTCCTAAACTGACACTGTTCTCAAAATTCTTCCTCCAAAGATTGAGGACTGATTGCCTGGGACTCTCTATATCATCAGGAAAATAATTAGAGATTGTGTAACACAATCTTAATCAAAATCCAGAAATGGTGGTCTGGCTTCCTAGGTGCATATTATAATCATAAAACTCCACTCATTTATATAAACTGCAGTGTTTGAAAATTCATTTGGTCTGCTCTGTCAGTTAACTCATCTGCCCACGAACAAATATGGAACAGACACAGGACCAGGTACTGCAGATGAAGAAAAAGGCAGACGTCCTGGGCTCCCTAACGCTCAGTCTGCGGGAGAGGGGCAGACAGGAGTACATTTGACCCAGGACCAGGTACTGCAGATGAAGAAAAAGGCAGACTTCCTGGGCTCCCTAACGCTCAGTCTGCGGGAGAGGGGCAGACAGGAGTACATTTGCCGCTGATGATTTGTTCGCTAGGGAAGCCAACAAAGCAGCATGGAAAGGAGAGGGAGAAAACAAAGGCCAGGCTATGTTCCCAGCGTCTCATTGCATTTTCACGTCAGCTTTGTGGAACAGGTAACACAGACACTACAAATCCATCTTTCAGGTGAGGACATGGGGCTTAGATGAGTTCCTTGAATGGTCTACAATTACAGGCACAGCTGAAAGCTGGGAACCAACGCCTGAAACCAGCTGAACTTCTGCCACGGCAATAGGCTGCCTTTCCCAGTGCATTCTGTTCCTCTGGTTCTTATTCCTACAGAATAGTTCCTTCTTTTGGAGGTCAAAGAAAAAATAGTTTTCTTTTTCTTCTTCCGGCCATCGTACTTTCCCTTCTGCTCATTACACCTAACCTCATTCCATTTCAGTGGAGCTTCAGACTGAATGCAATTTTTGTAACATACTGCCTTGGCAGCTCAGTGTTCACTGAAGAATACTGTGAAGTCAGAAGGATAGAGCCATTATATTCTTATATTCTTCTAGCTCGATGGAATACTTGTTTTGAATACTAATTTGGCTCTCTGACTCCAGCCTGCAGCATATTTGTGGCTGCTTGAATGTCTCGGTTTTGCTTCACTGCATTCGGTCAGTCGAGAGTAGAGACATATGCAAGGACACAGGTAATTGCAAGATATTACAGAGACGTGCAGAACTGATCATGTCTGATTGAGGAACAATGACTCTAGGGTGCAGCGTGTTTCCCTCAGAGAGGCCTGAGTCCCTCTGCCTATATACACCACAATCCTAGGGGGATGACTGCTGCTTCCAAAACCTGACGAGGGCCTTCGGAAATATGTAATCCTACTGCATACTTGCTCATCTGGGCTAGGATTATCTTGGAAGTGTATCAATCCAGGCCAAGACTAATATTTTTTTTCTTTTGTAGAGATGGGGTTTCACCATGTTACCCAGGTTGGTCTTGAACTTCTGGACCTAAGTGATCCTCCCGCCTCAGCCTCCCAAGGTGCTGAGATTACAGGTGTGAGCCACCACGCCTGGCCTAAGTCTAAAATTTCCCACAGAAAGTAGACCCTCCTTTCTCCTGCAAAAAACATCAGCCAATACTTTGTCCATCCATCCATCCATGCATCCACCCACCCACCCACCCACCCTCCCACCCTCCCACCAGTTACTGAGCAACTCCACCCTGTGCCAGGCTCTGTGCTGAGGATACAGCAGTGAACAGAAGAAACCTGCCCTTAAATGCCAGTGTTGTATGACTCTAACTTTGACTCTTTCCTGGGAGCACTCCCCCATTGTGTGGCTCTGATATTCTCCCAGGTGCTGATGAATCAAAATCTGTAGCTTGCACCTTTCTAATTCTTCAAGAGCACTCCAGGGCCCGACATTATTAGAATGCCCACTCTGCAGCCCCATATGGATTTCGAAGAGCAACTCACCCTCAGTGTGTCTAAAACTACACTCTACCTTCCCTAAGAACTGCTTCCCTGATTTCCCTAATGATCATGGTCAGTATAGAATAGGGCAAGTATAAGGGGCCAGGGGAACACAGCAAGAGGCTTTCTTTATCTGCACGTTGATGCTCTTTGACATGGCTTACAGAGCTCTTCAGGACTGCCCTCTATCCTGCTTGTAGGCTTCCAGTGCCCTCTAGTTACTGCCCTGCAAACTCTGTACTCTGTTTTCTTGAATCCACATACTCTTTTGCTTTGTGGCCTCCACTGGACCACTCAGCCACCATTGCCTTATTTCCTGCCACTCATCCTTCAGGTCTCTTCAAAAGTGGCATTTGCTTTGGAGAAACTTCCCTGAATTCCAGGCTGAGTGAGCTATGGCTGCCACAGACATTTTCAGTGTTTACTTATTTATTTATGAGCTATAGTCTCATTCTGTTGCCCAGGCGGGAGTGCAGCAGCACAATCTCAGCTCACTACAAATCTCCACCTCCTGGTTTCAAGAAATTCTTGTGCCTCAGCCTCCCGGGCAGCTGGGCTTACAGGTCTGCACCATCACAACTGGCTAATTTTTGTATTTTTCATAGAGACAGGGTTTCACCCTGTTTGTCAGGCTGGTCTTCCACTCCTGACCTCAAGTGATCTGCCCTCCTCGGCCTCCCAAAGTGCTGGGATTATAGGAGTGAGGCACTGCGCCAGCAAGTTTTCAAATTTTTAGAAGTAGTATCTTTACTTCCTCAATCACTAAATTCTTCCCATTACATTTTATTTATTTATTTCGAGTCGGAGTTTCACTCTTGTTACCCAGGCTGGAGTGCAATGGTGCAATCTCGGCTCACCGCAATCTCCGCCTCCTGGGTTCAGGCAATTCTCCTGCCTCAGCCTCCCGAGTAGCTGGGATTACAGGCCCGCGCCACCATGCCCAGATGATTTTTTGTATTTTTAGTAGAGACGAGGTTTCACCATGTTGACCAGGATGGTCTCGATCTCTTGACCTCGTGATCCACCCTCCTCGGCCTCCCAAAGTGCTGGGATTACAGGCGTGAGCCACCGCGCCTGGCTACATTTTATTTTTTTAAAGACTTTTTTGTTTCCCTGAAGATAATGCTGGACCCGCTATATTTCAGGTATTTAGATGTCTGTCTTCCTCCGCACAGAACCCGATCCATAGTAAAATCTGAATCGTATTTGTTGGAGGTGCTCAGAACTGCTATAGGAGTGAATATAATCATCCAATTATCAAAGCAGGAGCTGTAATAATGTATGTAAGGAACTCACATCTTCCATTAACAAGTTGTAAACTATATGTGTTTTATAATTTCCTTTTCATTTTTATCTAAGGTATACACGCACATTGTTCAGAGTCAAATAGTTTAACAAGTCTTGTTACAAAAACAAAAAAGAAATGTCAAAAAAAAGCAGTTTCCTGCCCTAATTTCTGCTTTTTTAAAGCAACATTTCAACTCTTATTTATTTATTTATTTTTGAGACAGAGTCTCAGTCTGTTGCCAGGCTTGGGATTAGTGGCATGATCTTGGCTCACTGTAACCTCCACCTCCCGGGTTCGAGTGATTCCCTGTCTAGCTGAGACTACAGGTGTGTGCCGCCATGCCCCACTAATTATTTTTATTTTTATTTTAGTAGAAATGGGGTTTCACCACGTTTGCCAGGATGGTCTCGATCTCTTGACCTTGTGATCCACACGCCTTGGCCTCCCAAAGTGCTGGGACTACACGTGGGAGTGACCGTGCCTGCCCCATTTCAACTCTTTCAGCTGATTATTTTGGTTATTGATCTGCATAGCTCTAATCAACATGCTTTTCATTACCTGATAAGATTTTTTTTTAATAAGATAAAGATTTAGCTCCCTTTCACTCACCCCAGTCACATGGTCACTTATTTCCTCACCCTTTTCTTTACTTTGTATTAATAACTGCCTTCTCTGTTTATTTGCCTGGCTTCCCCTTAATTTAAGCCCATACTATCTCTTAAATATGCCAATGTCCTCTCAATATGTTAAAACATGGTAATATTCTGTCAATTTCACCTTCTTCAAAGTGTCTCTCTCACAGCCTTCTGACCTAGAATCTGGATTTATTATTTGCACCAGTCACACAGATATCTTGGGCTTTCCTTTCACTGCCCCCCTGGGATAGATTTCAATATTTTCTAGACCCTGTCTATTCCTTTAGGATTACTCTTTTATTTTGTGGAAATAAGCTTCCTGACAAAGGTGCAGGGAAGCAAAACGTTAAAAGACCTTGCATTAAAAAACTGCCTTTATTCTACTCCCATACTTGATGGGTAAGGCAGTAAGTTATATTGGGTGTAAAATTCTAAACTGGAAATCATATTCTCGTAGTTTTAAAAAATATTCTCTTAGCTTTGACTGACTGAGATGGGGTCGGGAGCGCAGTGGGGCAATCATAGTTCACAGCAGCCTCTACCTCCTTGGGCTCGAGCGATCTTCTCGCCTCAGCCTCTCGAGTAGCTGGGATTGTCACAGCTGGCTAAGTTTTTATTTTTGTAGAAACAGGGCCTCGCTATGTTGCCTGCGCTGTTCTCAAACTCCTGGGCTCAAGCAATTCTCCCGCCTCAGCCTCCCCAAATGCTGGGATTACAGATGTGAGGGGCGGTGCCCGGTCTCTCTTAACTTTTGAAGACAATATTCTATTTTTTAGGATACAATGTTGCTACTGAGAAGTCCAATGTCATCTTGATTCCCCATTCGTTATGTGACAGCTTTGGAAATTATCGGGGTCACCTCTTTCCAATGTCATTCAATTTCACAATGATTAGGACCTTGGTGTGAGTCTACATTTTTTTGTTGTTGTTGTTTGTTTTTGTTTTTGTTTTTGAGACGGAGTTTCGCCCTTGCTACCCAGGCTGGAGTGCAATGGGGCTATCTCGGCTCACCGCAACCTCCGCCTTCTGGGTTCAGGCAATTCTCCTGCCTCAGCCTCCTGAGTAGCTGGGATTACAGGCACGCGCCACCATGCCCAGCTAATTTTTTGTATTTTTAGTAGAGACGGGGTTTCACCATGTTGACCAGGATGGTCTCGATCTCTTGACCTCGTGATCCACCTGCCTTGGCCTCCCAAAGTGCTGGGATTACAGGCTTGAGCCACCGCGCCCGGCCGTGAGTCTACATTAATCTATGATGTTGGTGCTAATTAAGTATGAAAACTCATACTTCAGTTCCGAAATTTTTTTTTAATTTATTTCTTTAATTCCCCTTCCTTAATTTTCACCATTATTTTTCTGGCATTTCTATTATTCAGATATAAGACCTCACAGAATGATCCATTAATTTGACAACCTTTTTTATTTTCGATTTTTCATCTATGCCTTTTTGTTCTATTTTTTAAATTGTATTTTAGGTTCTGGGGTACATGTGCAGATCATGCAGGATTGCTGCCTAGGTACACACATGGCAAGGTGGTTGGCCGCCTTCATCCCCCCATCAGCTATATGTGGCACTTCTCCCCTCATTATCCCTCCCCACCCTCCTCACCCCCGCTGTTCCTCCCCTAGCCCCTAACTACTGACCACAGTGTGTGATGCTCCACTCCCTGTGTCCATGTATTCTAATTGTTCAACATCCGCCTATGAGTGATAACATATGGTGTTTCTGATCTCGTGTCAGTTTGCTGAGAGTGATAGTTTCCAGATTCATCCATGTCCCTATGAAGGACATGAACTCATCAATTTTTATGGCTGCATCGTATTCCAGTGTATATGTGTTACATTTTCTTTATCCAGTCTGTCGATGATGGACATTTGGGTTGGTTCCAGGTCTTTGCTATTGTGAACAGTGCTGCAATGAACATTCGTGTACATGTGTCCTTATAGTAGAAGGATTTATAGTCTTTTGGATATATACCCAGTAATGGGATTGCTGGGTCAAATGGAATTTCTATTTCTAGGTCCTTGAGGAATTGCCACACTGTTTGTTCTACTTTCTAGGAGGGTTTCGACTATCTTCCAATCCTTCCTGGAGATTCATTTCTGCTAAAACATAGATCTGAGGATTATTCAGAACCTGCACTCCCGAGTGCTATGCCATGAGGATTCGAGGGAGAGAAGCAACCATGATGTCTTTGAGTCAGACCGGAGGGGGGTACACTGGATGTTATGCAAGAGCCGGCAAAGAGAAGAATGTACCATGCCTGAAAACATAAGTGCAGGCTTTTGAATGAGAAAACAAAAAAATCAAAACCAAAACAAGAAGTTCAAAGGCTCCAGAGCAGCCAAATCACAAAAATCTCTCAGCTTTGACCCTTGTCTGGAGTGTTCTATAGAAACTTATATAAACCTCTCTATACATTTATATACTTATATATATTTCTATACTTATTTATATATTTATGTACTTATATATTATTATATATTTATATACTTACATTATATATATTTATATACTTATATATATATTATTATATACTTATATATATTATTATATATTTATATACTTACATATATACTTATATATATTTATATACTTATTTATATATTTATGTACTTATATATTATTATATATATTTATATACTTATATTATTTATATATATATTTATATACTTATATATTATTATATATTTATATACTTATACTATTTATATATATTTATATACTTATATATATAAATATATATATATATTTTTGAGATGGAGTCTCACTCTGCTGTCCAGGCTGGAGTGCAGTGGCGGGATCTCAGCTCACTGGAACCTTCACCTTTCAGGTTCAAGACCTTTTGCACAAGCTTCTGCCTCAGCCTCCCAAGTAGCTGGGATTACAGGTGTGCACCACCACACCTGGCTAACTTTGGTATTTTTAGTAGAAACAGGGTTTCATCATGTTGGCCAGGCTGGTCTCGAACCTCTGAGCTCTGGCAATCTGCCTGCCTTGGCTTCCTAAAGTGCTGGGATTACAGGGGCGAGCTGTTGCGTCCAGCCTGGAACCCTACATTGATAATTATACAACAGGATACTTACAGAATGTTTGCTGAAAGTGAGACAATGTTGGAGCTTCTGGGGCGATATTGTAGAAATGGGTTTTCAGAGCTCCGCTGACCAGGAGATTATATGCCAGGTCAGTTATATTGATGCCCACGATTGCAAATGAGTACCTATGAAATGTAAACCACAAAAAAAAACTGTGTCACATATAAAAATAAGCATTTAACATTAGCAGCTAAAAGACACTCCTACCAGCGCCATGGCAGTGTACAAATGCCATGGTAATGTCAGGAAGTTACCCTATGGTCTAAAAGGGGAAGAACCCTCAGTTCCAGGAATTCCCCTCCCCTTTCGCAGAAAACTCATTAATAATCTACCCCTGTTCAGCAAATAATTAAGAAACTAACCAGTAAAATAGCCAACCAGCAGCCCTTGGGCTGTTCCACGCATGGAGTAGCTATTCTTTTCTTTTATCCCTTTACTTTCTTAGCAAACATGCTTTCACTTCACCAAAAACAGGCATTTTAATAATTGATAATCTGATTTTTAACTAGTATTAAATTATCAGAGTGACAGGTCACCCTTCCCTTTCTACACTATCAAAACCTTGACTTTTGCAATTCAGCAGAAAATTTCAGTAATGTGTAACAAGAGAATTAGTAGTTCATATTCTTTGACCTTTCCATTTCCAAATATATGATAGGAAAAAAATATGAAGTGGACAAAGCTTTATAGATAAGGATATTCATTGTAGCATTTTTAATAATGTCAATGACATGGAAGCTATTCAAATATCCTAAAGAAGATAATGAAATAAATTATAGTAATCTCATACATTACGGTTGATTAAAATTATCTTCTTAAAGATGATTTAAGCAGGGTATAAAATATTATGAATGGAGCAAGCCATTTTATTATATACACACAGATGTGCAAGGAAAAAAACTAGAATAAAATGCCACAAAATATTAACACGAGTATGCTAGAGCAATAAGATTGGGGTGATTTTTTGTTTACTTTTCCGTAATAAATTGCATATTACTTTTAAGATTAGAAAAATATAAATAAGTATCTTAACAAAGTGTATATTTTCTAGTTTCTTATTTACATGTCTACCAAAAATTAAGGGAACTTGAGTTGTTAAATATTCTCTGCTGATATAAACCCAGCACAGAAAAAAATTCTCTGTTCAGAAATATTTTTGGATGATATGGGGTATTATAAAAAACCTAAATTAAATTTTTATCAACTAGCCCAATATTTGATAAAATCCTTAAAAGAAAACTACCAAACACAATTCTAATTGTAATTAAAAGGAAATGATTTTCAGAAATCACAATTCTAAATGCTTTCTGAAAATCATTTCCTTTTAATTACAACTTTCTACCTTGTCGGTTACTCATAGGTTAAGTAATTTCATATAACCATGCAGATAAATCTGCAAACATGTAAAAGATACTTTAAACATTTTAACTAGATTGTATATTTCCATCAGGACAAGTAGAATTGCACCCTTGTCTTTCATGAGGCTCCAGTTCCGGTTCTGGTTCTGGTTCAGACTGACCATCCTTCCATGTGAGATCCCATACTCACCCAATTGCCTTATCCATCCTTTTCTTCTCCCATTCTGCTTTGCTGAATTTGCTGAATAGATGAATGAATAAGTAAATAAATCAGATTTAATCTCTAATCGGTACTTGTTCTCTTTGAATGCTTATATTAAAACTGAGAACTATATGCAGAGATGTCTGTAGCTCAGTTATCCAACACTTATCAATTTAAATGTTACCAATTTTAAAAGACACAACACAATTTATATGAAGCTCAGAAATGGAGTTATTTAAGGCCATGCTGTTTACCTCCTATTCACTTTAGTACAGCTGTGGGAGACAGTCCTGAAGGCCAAACATGAAGATATTCTTCTACACTATCATTAATGGTCAAACGCCTCCTTCCTGAAACAGCTACTGAGGTAGCTAAATGTCACTCACTCTCTCGTGACTCCCACTGCATTTTGCTTGGTTTTACCTAGTGGTGCCTATCCTACCAGTCTTATTTGTGATGCCTGGTACATGGTAGATGCCAAATAAATGTTTATTGATAAGTAAATGACTGACTTAAAAAAGAAAGAAAAGAAAAAAGGAAGGAGGGAGGGAAGTAAAGAAGGTAAGGAAAGGAGGAAGAGGAAGAAGAGAGAAAGGGAGGGAGGAAGGAGGGGGAGAGAAGGAAAGAAGGAAGGAAGAAAGAAAAGGAAGAAAGGAAGGGAGGGAGGGAGAAAAAAGGAAGGGAGGGAGGGAGATAGGAAGGAAGAAAGGAAGAAAGAAAGGAGGGGAGGAAGGGAAGGAGGGAGGAAAGGAGGGAGTATTTACAGGTTTAAAAAATTCTGTCTCAGTAAGTGCTATGGTATTTCTTCCAGCTAAGCTAAGTCAGTAAGCCACAGAGGCTCCATTTTCGTCTGTTTTTGTAATTTGAGCTTCTGAATAAGACTATTTGAAGAAAGGGTTCTACCATAGAAGCCAGGTCAGTATATACTGGCTTACATTCTCTCTTTATTTTTTTTTTAGGAGACAGGACCTTGTTCTGTCACCTAGGCTAGAGTGTGGTGGTGCCATCTCGGCTCACTGTGCCTGCATTCCATTACTCTGTGTGCATCTGCCCCACTCCCATTCCCCTCCATAAAGCCAAAAGGAGGAGGTAGGAATCAGGCTACATTCTTTGTGACGGATGTAACTTTTAATCATTATTTTACACTAAGGTCATTTGGCCTTTTCTTATATTTCCAATGCAGATAGAACTGTAATTTAACAATTAAGGAGGTACTGTTTATTTATAAAGCTTTGTTGAAGAGAAAATGGGCACTTATAAATTCTTATATATAAACTTTGTATAAATTGTATAAACTGTAGTTGGTATTTGAACTCAATACAACGTAAAAACTAGTTATTATGAATATTTAGTTTCTCTCTAACTAGAAGGAGAGTTCTCCAGAATACACAGCAAAGATTTTATTATGTATGACACACATAGAACACACACAACACACAATCACAAAAATATTACACAGAATTGATATTGAACTATGTGTACTTTCTATTCTATAAACAGTTATAAATCAAAATAACTGTTTTTAATTCATATTAAAATGTGACACCTTTTTTTTTTTTTTTCCAGCGACAGGGTTTCACTATGTTGGTCAGGATGGTCTCGATCTCTTGACCTTGTGATCCACCCACCTTGGCCTCCCAAAGTGCTGGGACTACAGGCAGGAGCCACTGCACCCAGCCTGAGACACCTGTTTTTAAAATGTAACTTCTAGTTAACAAATCAAACAGCTGAAGAGGAATCAGGAGATTTTTTTTTAACCTTAAAGATTCATATCCAACTAAAATGATATATGTGTACAATTTAAGAAATTTTATATATAAGAATTTTTTTTTTTTTTTGAGACGGGGTTCAGGCAATTCTCCTGCCTCAGCCTCCTGAGGAGCTGGGATTACAGGCAGGCGCCACCGTGCCCAGCTAATTTTTTGTATTTTTTGTAGAGACAGGGTTTCACCATGTTGACCAGGCTGGTCTCGATCTCTTGACCTTGTGATCCACCCGCCTCGGCCTCCCAAAGTGCTGGGATTACAGGCTTGAGCCACCGCGCCCGGCCCCCCATATATAAGAATTTATAAGCACCTATTTTCTCTTCAATGAAGCTTTATAAATACACAATGTTCCCATATTTATTAAATCACATCTCTATCTGCATTGGAAATATAAGGAAAGGCCAAATGATCTCTACTTATTTGATACTTACAGGCTATCCTGGCCCAAACAGACTGCATTCCCCTCATCAGGAGAAAACACACACACACACACACACACACCACACACACACACACACACACCACACACACACACACACCACACACACACACACACCACACACACACACCACACACACACACCACACACACACACACCACACACACCACACACACACACCACACACACACCACACACACACACACCACACACACACCACACACACACACCACACACACACCACACACACACACCACACACACACACCACACACACACACACACAACTAACTAATTTTCTTCTTAAACTTGAATCCACTTTCATCCCTCAAGTTGCTTTAGTGTTCAATCAGTGGATGTTTACAAGAGCAGTAATGTGTCCTGCTTGCTGAACGATAAGACAGGAAACAGCTTTCCTTGTGTCTCTTGAATGCCTGAAATATTCAGGGCTTGACAGAACTTAGATTGATATCATACTCAATCCATGTATACTTTTATCAGACATCAGTGAAGGACAGCAGCATTTTCAAAGTATGCTGATCTGTATCCAATGACATTTACCATCGGTTTGAAGTAATAATATATAAACTTTATTGATCCAATTTTATTGTAGCTTGAGGGATAAAGCATAGTAATTTTATACACGTGACTACACACTTATGCAAACACACACACATGCTAGTCTTTTCTTAAATAAGAGTAGTCATTGCAAACCTCAAACACTTTCTCTCGGACGGCTGACACGGGAGATACAACTGTAAAGCTTTTCTTTAAGAACGACTCACAGACAAAGTCAGTCCCTCTGCAATGGTTAATCAAAAATATTGCGAGCTTATCGTTGTCACTTTCCAAGAACTATGGAGGACTGGTGTCTTCCGACTGATGTTCTCCAGGAATGCCACCTGAGCTCATGGACAGACTCCCCGGCCAATTTTAACTAGAGGGAGCTTAGAGTCTCTACATTACAGAAATACTCAGAAGATGCAGTTAAAAAATGAAAATAGTGAGGGCCGGGCACGGTGGCTCACGCTTGTAATCCCGGCACTTTGGGAGGCCGAGGCGGGTGGATCACGAGGTCAGGAGTTCAAGACCAACCTGGCCAAGAGGATGAAACCCATCTCTACTAAAAATACAAAAATTATCTGGGTGTGGTGGCGGATGCCTGTAATCCCAGTTACTTGGGAAACTGAGGCAGAGAACTGCTTGAACCCAGGAGGCAGAGGTTGCAGTGAGCCGAGATCATGCCACTGCACTGCAGCCTGGGTGACAGAGTGAGACTCCGTCTCAAAAAAAAAAAAAAGCTTGATTTTAACCATATAACAAGAAAGAGCTAAACAATGATAGTGTTTTTCTTAAAGGTATGACTTTTTAATCTTATCAAAGCTTATAAATGTAAATTTGGGAAATGAAATGTGACCTAACAAATCTTAGCCAAATGAAGCTAGAATGAATAAAGCAGTAAGGTGGAGGGGGAAAAAAGCTCAACTCAACCTATCCCTGAATTTTGGGAAGGTTTTGATAACATCTGGGATTTACTTAGTAAACATGAATACTAACAACTAATCCACCTCGTGCTGAAGAGAAAAAAGTAATATGAAACTGTGATTGCAAAATAATGGAACTCCTTCTAAGAAGAGTGACTAATACACACACACACACGCAACTACCATTTATAATAATCAAATTCAATAGATTAACAGAAGAGCAAAGTTGCTCTGTGCAACAAAATTCCCAAATAAAACGTTCCTCTCTGGGGCAAATGGAGTCAGAGCAGGTTTGGTGAGGTGTTCAGCCTTTAGGTGAGTGTTCAAAATGCTTCTCTAACCAGGTTTCTTCATGGCTGTAGAAAGACTGACATTTTCCAACTGCTGAGTCTTATCTGGTTTTCAGTTCATTGAAATATAGCCCAGCTGTAATTAACTATATTAGATTAAAAGTTTGAAACTGTTGGCTTTTTGAAACAAATAAATTCAGAGTTCCTTAAAAAAATTCTTGCCCATGCTTATTCTAAAACAAAATAAAAACAATAAAACACAAAACAAAGAAAAAATACCTTATTTCTTCTTTAGTGATATCCCTTCATGTAATCAAAGAAAAAAAATTAGAAAATAAACTGAAAATGCAAATAATTTAGAATCTAGAATTTTACAAGAAAGAAAAAAAAAGCTTCAGCAGTTCCAGATGTTCTCAGTTGGTCTCTGACTCCAAGACTTCCATTCTTCCTTCTAATCTCCCTTCATGCTTCTCGCCTCGGGACTCTCTCCCAGACCCTGCCCTTCTTCCATGCCCACCTCCTCAGTCTTCCTGGACACTAGTGACACTATCAGTCCCTTTAAATACATATCTCACTTGAATGGTGCCACTTGACATCCAAAATCTTGGAATAACTACCTGAAGTTTTAACCTGCCAGCTCAGCATTTGTCGCAAGGGCTTGTTCGAAAAAGCTTTAAGCCTCACTCTCCTAAGAAGCTCATCAACAGATACACGGAGGAGATGACGTTAATTTGATCTAACCCATAACACCTAATTCATCTTCTATTTTCAACAATTACCTGCATTTTGGATGGAGAGAGTCAGACAGGACCTGCTGAGCTGCTGTGGCATCCCTTTCTGCGAAGTACCTGCAGTGGAAGGGAAAGAAAACTCACTCTCTATATTTGCTTACTTGCGAATATATTCATTTTCATCCAACTTGAGGTCATTTCGGATGCAGAGATGGATACTGGCATAAGATTATCATTTCTTTCAGCTCCTCCGGGGAACAGCAACTTTTCTCAACAGAATTTTCCAAACGTAATCACACAGTAGAGTAGTTGCGAAACCCACGCAGATTTGGGAACGTATCCAGCAGATTTTGAAAATTTAATTAAGAGCTTTGCCATTACCCAGAGAACCAAGGCTTTGATTGTGAAGAAGGGTTATAGAACCAAGCGCAGAACAGTTCAGAGTTTGGAGGCCTTCAGAAGGCAGAAGCCTCGGTGAAGGAACATGATAAGAAGAGACTGGAGGAGATGAGAAAGGGTGTATTTCAAATATTCACTGCAAATTTGAATTCTGGATGAATGGAAAATATCTTCTGGGGTTTAGATATGTCAAAAACAGTAATATTTTATTCTAAGGGGAAAAGGGTGGTGAAGTTTCCTAATAAACACACTGGTTCTCTGGGTAATGGCAAAGCTCTTAAATTTTCAAAATCTACTGGATACGTTCCTAAATCTATGCGGGTTTCACAGCTACTCTACCATGTCATTACATTTGGCAAATTCTGTTGCGAAATTTTGCACACCCTCAAAAATAATTCATAAAAAGTTCTTCATAGAGACAATGATAAAATGATACATATATTATTTAATGTGATGTGTGTATATTTCCTGCATAAATCCAAAGGGTAAAGAAGTTCTTTAATTTCCTCTCAGGAAATTTCAAACTCAGCTCAGCAACTGCACTGCATGTGTTCATAGTTGTTAACGAAACTGAGTTTCTTTTCATTCTTTTGTCAGTCATCTGGGTTTCCTCTTTTACGTCTCATCTGTTCATATTTTTGGTGCAGTGAGTCTAAAAATGTCCTCAAATAAAAAAGACAAATAACCTTACAGAGAATAATACACTGAACATAGACTTTATCGTGTATGTGGATGTCAATCTCATCTTCTTTTACTTTGCTTACAGAGGCTTATCTGACTGCAGTTTTCACTTTTAATGTGTGAAATTTAATGATTCTTCTTTTCCAGTCGATGCTTTTTTTTTTTTTGCTCGTGTCTTTAGGAGATCTCTCCTTACTCAGATATCTCGATTTTCTTCTAAAAGTAGGAAGAAAGATTTGTTTTGGAATTTCAACTTAAGAACTGAGGTGAGGTAGAGATTTAATTTAATTTTTTTCAATGGAAGGCCAATTGTCCCAGTTATTCAAAAGCTCAGACTTTATCTGCGTACCTGTAACATTGTCATTAATGTTAACTTTCCTTTCATTAACATTAAAACATTTCATACAAGAATGGGTTATTATTAAACTGCTTAAATTTAAAATAAAGGGCAAGATCTAGGGGAAAAGAACTAGGGGAAAAATGGGATGCGACCAAAATGACTGGGTAAGGCTTAACTTCTTTTCAAAATACATCACTGCCCTAATATGGTACCGTTGAAGGACACAGAACCAACTTGAAAGGACCCTCTGGCTCAAAAAATAATAATGACTATACATACCGAATTGAAGTATGAAAAAAATAACAAGTACAATTAGCTGAGTTACAAAAAACATATAAAAACACAGGACTTAACAAATGGTGTTTTAAAAATAGAGAAATAGAGCAAAAAAAAAAAAAAAAAAAAAAGGTCACTAACAAGAGAAGCAAGCTACCAACTCCTGACTCTGAGAATTGGCAACCAAATAGAAAACTGAATATCTGTCCTGCCTATATTTCAGAGAAACCAAATAACTATAAGGGAAATGAAATCTTTAAAACTTTCAGGCCGGGCGCGGTGGCTCAAGCCTGTAATCCCAGCACTTTGGGAGGCCAAGGCGGGTGGATCACAAGGTCAAGAGATCGAGACCATCCTGGTCAACATGGTGAAACCCCATCTCTACTAAAAATACAAAAATTAGCTGGGCATGGTGGTGTGTGCCTGTAATCCCAGCTACTCAGGAGGCTGAGGCAGGAGAATTGCCTGAACCCAGGAGGCGGAGGTTGCGGTGAGCTGAGATCGTGCCATTGCACTCCAGCCTGGGTAACAAGAGTGAAACTCCGACTCAAAAAAAAAAAAAAAAATTTCAGCCAACAATATAAGAAAAATAACAAATAGAAAAGCAGTTTTTATACAATTAATTAGTTGGTTCAGTAAAGATCATGGGAGGAGGAAAGGCTGATGGTGGACTTTACACTGGAGGCATCAGGCTGGGAGCCTTCTGATTTGCCACAGCACAGGGCTGAGAATGGAGGGACTGAAGGCCTCCCTCTGTGAACCAGCCTGAACCTCTCCAGGCCTTTCTGCAAACCTCCAATTTTCAGGAAGTGCAGGGGATGGATACAAGTGCAAACAGACAAATCCAGACCATGGGACACATTACAGGACACCTGACCTGAGATCTTCAACGTAATGGCATGGAGGAGTGGGTAAAAGGACGGACAGAGCGGGAGAGACTGATCTGATTTAAAAAGACCAAAGGGCACAGTAAGTAAGTGCGACGTGTCCATCTCACAGGGAAGTGCACTAGGACAAACCGGCTGTAAACAGTATTTTTTAGAGAATCGGGAAATTTGAATACGTACTGGATAAAGATCACACTAAGGAATCTTTGTTAATTTTGTTCAGTGTGATCATGGCATTGTGGTTAATGTGAGGTAACACTGAAATTTCTTTCTCTTTTTCTTTTTTTTTTTTTTTGAGACGGAGTTTCGCTCTTGTTACCCAGGCTGGAGTGCAATGGCGCGATCTCGGCTCACCGCAACCTCCACCTCCTGGGTTCAGGCAATTCTGCCTCAGCCTCCTGAGTAGCTGGGATTACAGGCACGCGCCACCATGCCCAGCTAATTTTTTGTATTTTTAGTAGAGACGGGGTTTCACCATGTTGACCAGGATGGTCTCGATCTCTTGACCTCGTGATCCACCCGCCTCGGCCTCCCAAAGTGCTGGGATTACAGGCGTGAGCCACCGTGCCCGGCCCACACTGAAATTTCTTAGAACTGCTTTTTGAAATATAAAGGGTGAAATGTGGTGTAGACTTATTATTAACACCCTTCTGCCAAAAAAAAGTCACGAATATTTCAAAACCTCAACAGTTACTGAATCTGGATGATCAGTATAAGGGTGTTCTTTACAATCTTCCCTGTTTTTACATATGTTTGAAAATTTTAATAATAAAACAATTTTTAAATATATTTGAGATTTGCTTTAAAAATCCATGAAGTTTGCTGAAATACAAGGGAGGTAGCAGATACTTTTAAAATTTATGAACCTGACCTCTCAGGGAACTTGAATGTTTTCTTAGAATGTTATGGGAAGTAGCTTTTGAAGCTAATTACTCAACTTTTGCCATTTAATATGAGGAGACCAAAACATCACTCAAACCCTCAGGTGTCCATCATTTTACTTACTGCAAGTTGTACAGTCCCAGAAGTCCCATTCCTCGGAAATCTGTCTTAGGGTCATCGCCTTGGAAACCAATTTCACACCACTGCTTAGAAATCCGAGATTCCAGTGGAGTATTGGGCTTCAAGAATTTCCATAACTGTAGGAAAAAAAGAGAATTACTCTGTTGATATACACACACAAATACTCTTTCCTATTGATTCAGATTTTGTAAACTACATTATTAGGAGGAGCTCTGCAACTCTGGATGTATGCAAATACATTACAATTAAAGATGTGATCATCTTCCAATTATTCATGACAGCATTTCTCAAACTATGATCTGAAGCCTCCCTGGAGGTTCCCAGGACCTTTTCAGAGGGTCTGAGAGATAAAAATGAAACCACAAAACAACTATCTTATAATAAGAGGTTATCTGCCTTGTTGCTCTCATTGTCTCGTGAGTATACTGTGGAATTTTCCAACGGATGCATGATGTTATGATATCATTGCTCTGACGACAATGGAATGAGTATTTGTATATTTTAATATTTTAAATCTTTCCATTTTAATTTTAAATAGGAAATTAGATAGTAGGTAGATAGATATGTAGATGGATAGATTAGATAATCTCCCACAAAAAAGCTCTTTGGTGCTCTCAAAAATATTTAAGAGTATAAAGGAAAGAGAAAAGAGGAAAAATTTCAAGGTCACCTATTATTCAGATTCTCAGAAAATGTTTTAATATTATTTCAAAACTTTTAGCAGTGTTATTAACAACAACAAAAAAAGAGTGAACTGACTTGAGTTTCTTCTCTTTTTTTTTTTGGGAGATGAAGTCTCACTGTCACCCAGGCTGGAGTGCAGTGGCATGATCTCAGCTCACTGCAACTTCCACCTCCCAGGTTCAAGTGATTCTCCTGCCTCTGTCTCCAGAGTAGCTGGGATTACAAGCATACACCACCACGCCTGGCTGATTTTTGTACTTTTAGTAGAGGCGGGATTTCACCACATTGGTTAGGCTGTTCTCAAACTCCTGACCTCAAGTGATCCGCCTGCCTCACCCTCCCAAAGTGCTAGCATTACAGGTGTGAGCCACCACACCCGGCTGATTCTCATTTCTTAGGTCTCACCCATGACAGGAGTGGGAATAAACATTATCATGTAGCCAAAGAAAGGAATATCAGTAATGTTCATGAATAAACCTCGAAATACATTATCTTTTTTTTTTTTTTTTTTTTTTTTGAGACGGAGTTTCGCTCTTGTTACCCAGGCTGGAGTGCAATGGCGCGATCTCGGCTCACCGCAACCTCCGCCTCCTGGGTTCAGGCAATTCTCCTGCCTCAGCCTCCTGAGTAGCTGGGATTACAGGCACGCGCCACCGTGCCCAGCTAATTTTTTGTATTTTTAGTAGAGACGGGGTTTCACCATGTTGACCGGGATGGTCTCGATCTCTTGACCTCGTGATCCACCCGCCTCGGCCTCCCAAAGTGCTGGGATTACAGGCTTGAGCCACCGCGCCCGGCGAAATACATTATCTTTAAGAGTTACTGGAAGTAATTTCGATTAA
Source organism: Callithrix jacchus (assembly GCF_049354715.1). Taxonomy (NCBI): domain Eukaryota; kingdom Metazoa; phylum Chordata; class Mammalia; order Primates; family Cebidae; genus Callithrix; species Callithrix jacchus. The sequence continues at coordinate 7,464,463 of NC_133511.1, read as the reverse complement.
AATAAATCATATTAATATATTACTGGACAAATGTAAATTCTAAGCATTATACTCTTTACTGCTTAATAAGCTGGTTCTATTTTTTAAAGTTTTCTGTAGAAAGATAGATTCAGCACATATCATTACTTGATTACCTGAGACCCCATAGTTGTATAAAGTTGCATAAATATGTAATGCTCAAACACTTATTTCTTTCTTTCCATTTTTTTTTTTTTTTGGTGGGGGGACAGAGTTTTCGCTCCTATTGCTTAAGTTGTAGTGGAATGGTGCGATCTTGGCTCACTGCAACCTCTGCCTCCCTGGTTTAAGTGATTCTCCTGCTTCGGCCTCCCGAGTAGCTAGGATTATAGGAACGCGCCACCATCCCAGCTAATTTTTTGTATTTTTAGTAGAAACGGGGTTCCACCATGTTAGCCAGGCTGGTCTCGAACTCCTGACCGCAGGTGATCCGCCTGCCTTGGCCTCCCAAAGTGCTGGGATTACAGCTGTGAGCCACTGCACCTGGCCCTCTTAGTTCTTTCTAATAGGGATGGGCATGTAGGCAAGTTTACTTTTTAGACTTATATCTTCATTACAGACAGGGTATAAACACAAATGTAAAATTTCCTTACTACTATTTCAGAAATAATTCAATTTCTAAATTGCTTATTCTACATTACATGATTTTAAAGCTTAAATAAAGCAGTAATACACAAAATACCTTGCTAAATCAAATTGTCACATACCTGACACAGTGTAAAACATAATATTCAATGACAGAAAGTACTAACTAATAAAAGCTGTTATTCATTTTCCTGTTATTTTACACACTAAACTAATATTATACTTATTATTCACATTATGCAATGTTTTATCTTAGTGCCACAACACGTGAATTCATTTTGTCTAAAGGGCGAAAAAAAAAAAGGTAAAAAGAAGGGAGGTAAATCTCTTGTGCTTGAAGACAAAACATCAAGCATGAGTATACAAAATTTCTTTTTAGATAATCCATATAAGAATGTGCCAGTGCTCTGCATTAATCAAAACAGAAACTGGCCAGGAGCAGTGGATCACACCTGTAATCCCAGCACTTTGGGAAGCTGAGGAAAGTGAATCACTTCAGTTCAGGAGTTCGAGACCAGCCTGGCCAACATGGTGAAACCCCATCTCTACTAAAAACCCCAAAATTAGCCAGGCATTGTGGCTGGCACCTGTAATCTCAGGTACTCAGGAGGCTGAGGCAGGGGAATCACTTGAACCAGGGAGGCAGAGGTTTCAGTGAGCTGAGATCATGTCACTGCACTCCAGCCTGGGCGACAGAACTAGACTTCATCTCAAAAAAAAAAAAAAAAAAAAAAAAAAGAAGCATATGAAAATATTCTGTAAACCTTACAGTATGCTGATCCAAGTTTTGCTACAGATTATTCCTTTATACTAACCCTGCTGGAGAAATATTTGTTTTTCAGAAGACTCAGCAGCATCAAGTGCGTGTCTAGTATAGTCTATAGCAGAACACTCTTGGAGTTTTATGAGCTGCACAAGGAAAAATCCACCGTTCAGTTGCTGTCCTTTGAATACAAGCATCTGGATGGGATTCACTCTGAAGTTTGACAGCAAGTGCATTTGGCTCAAGGCAGAATTGCCTGAATGTTCACACTTCCATATACCTACATCTTGGCATTTTAGACCCATCAACCATGTATCCATATTCTAGCTCCTTTGTTTAGTATAGTTGTCTGCTGTGTTTGCCTTTTAACATGGGAAACGCTTTTTTAAGTTATTCATAAGCTGTATATTCACCAGTGTGGCCCTCATGGTTTTTAAATAAAATTAGTATTATCTGGTTATAATGCCCATTAATAAAAGAATTTACATTTGGTAAAATTGCTGCTAAACAGTCATTGGGTTACAATCCTCATCAGACAAACCCATCTATTAAAAAAGGAATGTGCTTCAAGTTTCACACAATCCATTCACTGAAAATGCAGCAATGTTTTCCTTTGATTTTACCTCTGAGTTTAGATATTCTAAATTCTTAGTATACAGGTCCAGCTTACCTGAATCACTTTTATCTCATTTTGGAAAATGAGTTTTTAATATGCATATAGTATCAGGTGTAATCTAAATATAATATAATCTAAATATAAGTAGAAAAGAAACGTTAGTAACACTTAAATAATCTTACTACGCTACATACAGTATGTATGTATCACTATGCTAGGCTAGCATACTTGGGAAAGATTTACTTCCTGTACCAGTGGACTGTTACATACAAGCTGATGATGATGATAAGGCACGTGAATGGTGTTCCTACTGGAAACCTGCCCTGGCTACCCCTTCTCATTTCCGTTAACTCTTTCCTCCAACTACTTTAGCTGAGAAGCTTTTCACTGGACTGTGATTTTTATGGTGCTTAAGCCTACTTACATTTGTATTAATCGCTTGCAGATTATCCCTCATATGAGCAATTGCATTACACTACAGGAAAAATGTATTGGCACAGGCTCTGCCGTATCCTGGTTTTACTCAATTGTGGTAACTACTTAAAGAACAGTTATTAAAATAGTTTGATTCTTCCTGACATATATATATATATGACAGATATATGTGTGTGTGTATGTATATGTATACATATACATGTATATTATCTTATTTGTTTAATTTAATTAATTAATTTATTTTGAGACAGAGTCTCTCTGTCCACCAGGCTGGAGTGCAGTAGAACAATCTCAGCTCACTGTAACCTCTGCCTCCCAGGCTCAAGTGATTCTAGTGCCTCAGCCTCTCAAGTAGCTGGGACGACAGGTGTGCGCCACCACGCCTGGCTAATTTTTGTATTTTTAGTAGAGATGGGATTTCACCATGTTGGCCAGCCTGGTCTTAGGTGACCCTTGGCTTCCCACAGTGCTTGTTAGTAATCACTCTTTTCATCCCGCCGTCTAGCCGGCATTATACAGAACTGAAGAAATACTGTAGTATTTATTTTATATGCCTTCTCCACAAAGTTTATGTTTGAGTTTTATGCACATATGAGATTATTTGCAATAATTTGCAGGTTTTAAGGGTGCTGATGAAGGGTCATACATTTACCGGACTTCGTCATAATTCAGTGTCCTAATAATGATTCGAATGCAGACTGAACAATTTTATAATCTGTTGAATGCTGTTCAGTAAAGCACAGGAAGTTTTATTGCCAAACTGATTGTCACGAGGCACTCAGGGTGAAAAAAAGTACAGGTTGTGAACCAAGTATTTACACCCTTCTTCTGAACAGATTTAACACGAGGAACTTCTTTTTCATTAAAAAGTTATTTTGAAACTAAGACAAAAATGTTTTCATCTTAATTGTTTTTTTTTCAGACTTAGAGAATAATTTATAGCATATATATATATACGTATATATATATATATTTTTTTTTTTTTTGAGACGGAGTTTCGCTCTTGTTACCCAGGCTGGAGTGCAATGGCGCGATCTCGGCTCACCGCAACCTCCGCCTCCTGGGTTCAGGCAATTCTCCTGCCTCAGCCTCCCGAGCAGCTGGGATTACAGGCACGTGCCACCATGCCCAGCTAATTTTTTGTATTTTTAGTAGAGACGGGGTTTCACCATGTTGACCAGGATGGTCTCGATCTCTTGACCTCGTGATCCACCCACCTCGGCCTCCCAAAGTGCTGGGATTACAGGCTTGAGCCACCACGCCCAGCCAATTTTTATCATACTATGAGACAAGAATATACAGCAGAAGTGTAGGAATAGTAGTCTACTGAGAGTGTGTATAAATAGTTTGTGCCATTCTGAGCCTGCCAGTCCTTTTGAACAGCGCCCATCAGCCACAGTCATTATTGTACTCCTTAAGAATTCTTATCTCCACAGCGAAAGGAATGTTGACTTCAAAGTTATGCATTTATATTAATGGCACTGTAAACCAACGGGAATAGTAACTTTTAAAATAAACTTGCTAAATATTGAGAGACTAAACCAGTAGGTTAATCAATATATGTAGCAAATAAAATTGTTAAACTTATTTTGGAAGATAAAAGCCCATTATGCTAAAATACTTATATGAAGTGCAATTATATGTATATTTCCTATTTTAAAAAGTCCTTGAGGATTTTTATTACAGGCACGGTGTCTCATGCATGTGATCCCAGCTTCTTGGGAGGCCGAGGCGCAACAATTGCTTGAACTTGGGAGGTAGAGGTTGTAGTGAGCTAAGATCTCACCACTGAACTCCAGCCTGTGTGACAACAGACCCTATCTCAAAATAAATACATATAAAATAAAATAAACTTTGAAGTATTTTGATTCTCTTCTGATAGGTAAGCTCTTCCATGAAAAAATGAGAGTAGGGGATGGGGTGCTCTTGAAGGATGAGGTCATGCACTAGGAAGCCAACTTCAGATCTGAGAAACGGGGGTGGGCTTATGGTGGGGACTCCGAGGAATCCACTCATCTAAGACGGCGCTACTGGGAGTAGTTGTTACAAAGCCAACTGCCAAGCGCAGGAGACCAGGACTAGGAAAAGTGATTCCCATGGCAGAAGACAAGAAACAGGTGTGGAGACTGCACTCTGAGTCAGATGTTACCCATCATAGCCTGCTCGCTCTGCTGAACTCTCTTCACTTTGAACTGAATCTTTACACAAGTTTATCTGAACACGTCTGCTTGATCTCGAACCCTCTGCAGGACAGAAAGGGAAGGCGATTCATCTACCCTCGAGCCAGAGCATTGAAGGAGAAGCAGCTTCTCACCAAGGTCACCGTGGGATTGTCTCTTACCATCAGGAGAAGGTCTTTCATGCTGGACTTCCTGTTTTTCATTTAGTGCATGAATCCATCTAGAATTTTGTCTTCATTATTAACTTGGTTGGAATATTTTTCATAGAAATGTCTATATAAGTGATTCATATGGACAGTGATATTATTCAATTTCATCCCAGGCTATGTTCAAATGATCATAAAATCCAGATTTTTAAAATTCTTTAGAACTCTAGTAACACTGATAATGCTCTCTGAGGCTTAAAAAGCCAAGCATTTAAACACGTGGCAATACTACATATGACCTGAGTTTACAAACCAGGCGTCAGCAAACATGTTTTTACATTTAACTTAATTACTATTCTTATTATTTAGAGATAGGGTCACACTCTGTTGCCCAGGCTGTGTAGTGGTGTAACCATAGCTCACTGCAGCCTTGATCTCCTGGGCTCAAGTGATCCTCCTGCCTCAGCCTCCTGAGTGACTAGTACTACAGGCCTGCTTTACCACGCCCAGATACTGACTGCAAAGTTTTTGTAGAGATGGGGTCTTGCTATGTTGTTCAGGCTGGTCTTGAACTCCTGGGCTCAAGTAATCCTCCTGCCTCAGCTTCCCAGAGTGCTGGGATTACAGGTGTGTGCCACTGTGCCTGGCCACAAACTTTGTAAAAGACCAGTTGACAAATTTTAGGCTTTATGAGCTGTACGGTCTCTGTTGTAACTACTTAACTTTGCCTTTAAACTAGGAGAGTGGCCACGGCAGCCATAAATGCCATTGAAGTGCATGTGTCTGTGCCGCACATATTACTTGCTAAATGAGTGGTTTGCCAAATTTGGTTTGCTGACCTTTGCTCTAAACAGAAGTACGTAGCAAGGGTATTATTACCCATTTTAAAGATAAACAAGTTTAAGCTCGGGCAGTGAAATGCAAACCACAGATTAGCCCTGGACAGACAAACGCAAACGTGTGGTTTGTTGCTCAAGACCCAGTGTAGTGTGGCAGCTCAGAGCTCTCAGCTCCCACCCTCTGCGAGCTCGCCTAGTCACTTCCCTGCCCAGCTTCGGTTTCCTTGTCTGAAAGATGAAGACAGTAGTGGTGTATCACCACAAGGCTACTGAGATAATTAAAATAATGCCAGAAAACACCGACTGTCACAATGGCACAGACTAAACCCTCAACTAATGTTTTATCCTTTCTGATTTTATTATCGTACTTGAAATCTGAACAAACTGAAGAAAAGAGCAAAGATCCCACGCCTAAGTTTCCTTGGGGAGCTAGTGAGGATTTCAAAATTCAGTGAGTAAGGATTTAAAAAAACGAGCTGGCTTCTGCAGTGGGAATAATGGGTAACGGGGGGACAGCATGAATAAATTCCGGAGCATATGGTGTGTTGCGGCTCATTCTGGGTTCACGGTGAATGGCAGAAGATGGCAGAAATGTACTACATGTGATGATGGGGATACAGGAGCTGTAGCTTCAAGAAATACATTGGAAAGCCTTCAAAATGCCATGCTAAGGTGCGTGGGCTTTCTACTATAGGACATAGCCTGAAGTTTCTAGTCTAGGGAATGACAATGAATATATCTGTGTTTTGAAAAAAAAAAAAAATCCCTCCAACGGTATTTTAGGTGATGGGAGGGAAAAAATCTAATGGTTGATGGAATAATTAAAAGGCCATCATGGCCCAAGTTGGATAGCTAAAATAGGGCACTGGGCATGGAAAACTTTTCAAAGATACCTTAGGGTGCTGTATGGATAAGATTTAGTGATTTTTTTTTTTTTTTTTTTTTTGAGACAGAGTCTTGCTTTGTCGTCCAGGTTGGAGTGCAGGGGTGTGATCTGGACTCATTGCAACCTCCGTTTCCAGGGTTCAAGCAATTCTCCTGCCTCGGCCTCTCAAGTACCTGGGATTACAGGCATCTGCCACTAAAGCCACCTGATTTTTTAATTTTTAGTAGAGACAGGGTTTCACCATGTTGGTCAGACTAGTCTCCAACTCCTGACCTCAAGTGATCCACCTATCTTGGCCTCCCAAAGTGCTGGGATTACAGGCGTAAGCCACCACACCCGGCCAGATCTGGTGATTTTTAAAGATACAGAATATGCCCCAATTGGATTGAAAGCCACTTGATGGCAGAAATGATGCCTTTCCCCAAAGTGCCTAATGCAGAGTGAAGAGCCCTGACTTTATAATTTACCAGATATGTGAGTAGCAACCTAAGCTAAAATGCTGATAGTTTTTTCATCTCTAAAACAAAGACAGCCATCATTTCCTTGCCTACTTCCATATAGCTGACAGTTAAAATGCTAACACATAATCTAATCATAACCACAGAGAAAAGTCATATGCAAGTTCTTGAGATGTAGCTGATGAACTATGATAATTCATGCATTCGTTCATATTTGCTGAAAACCTACTGTGTGCCAGCACATATGTGACGGATCAGCTACAGACATGCCTAGCAGGCATCTGGATGTCACTGCTTCCCGGCAAGTCTCAGCTCTTCCGATGAATTGTGCAGGCTCTTGTGGCTATCTGTTAATTCCAACACCTCTTTTCTCTCTCACCTTTTATTTCCTATGTTTGGGTCATTGCGCTGAACTACCTCCATCAGGTAGGTCAGGAATAAAAAAGGCAATACGAAGAGATAAAACTCGGCCACTAGGTTAGTTAAACTTAAGCAGGGAGAAAAGAAAGAAAGAAACTATTTCCAAGAATGAGGCATCTTTAATTTTTAATGATTCACATCAGATCCAGCACTAATTAACAGACAAATGAGTCATCTGCTTAAGTACCTACATACACAAAAACATACACTCCTTCACACACAACCACAACAGGATACATTTTTAAAATTACATCTTCTGTTGACATTTTTCAATAAAATAAAGGAAGCTAAACAAATGTTTTCTTACAATTTTGTTACTGCCTTTTTGAATTCTAGGAAAAGGTAAGGAAGTACTCTAAAGCACGCTAATCCTAAAACAGCATCTATTTTCAGAAATGAATTTATAAAACATTTCTGATAAGTATATAGTTCTAAAGGTTTGTCTTAATTATTTTGGGGTGTTAATTTCTTTAGCCCCAAACTCAGTGTTTTGAGGGAAAATTTTACTGATGTTTCTTAATATACCATTAGATCCTGTAAGATTTTTAAGGTTTTGTTTTGACAGCCAGGAGTATTCAAAACTCCACATTGTTTCTCCAGCAGTTCTAGTGTGCCAGATATAAACCTTTACCTCTTCTAACTCTCTAAGTTACATGAATAAATAATCAGAATTAAGATCTTGGGTAATTTCCCAAGAGGGTCATTGCTGAAGCAGAAACCAACTTTATCTTCTCTGATGTGTATTAAAAGTCATAAATGGAAATCCCAAGTCACTCTTTGACAAATGCTATTTCTCCTGTTGGCTTTCAACACATGTTAAATGATCTAAACTTCAGCCAAATGTCAGAGCCCACAGAAATCACCTCTGATGCCTTCTTGAATTACAAAAGAAAATTGACTTTGAACTTAACTTCTCACAGGAATTTTCTGATGAAAAATGTACTTCCAACGCCTGTGCCAGCAAGAAAACCTGACCTTACCAACCAGTTAGGTGCCTGTATCTGATCCAACTTTGTACCCCTAATGTCCAAATCAGTGCCTAGCACATGCAGGTGCCTGGCAGATGTCAGCTGACTGAAGTGAAGAATTGAAATTTGTTCAAGCACTAACCTTCAAAAGCATTTCTTCATGTTGGGGATTATCAGAATCATACGGCTCTCTACGCAGTTTTTCCACATCTGCAATAAGGTTTCTGTACCCCACGATCTGCAGAAGGCAAGCCTGAAGAGAGATTCCCAGCCTAGGGTGTTCAAAAACAGAAGAGACACACATGAGGAAGAACAGAGCATTCACTTTTGGCATTTGTTCACTTGATGTATGCATGATAGAACTTTTCTATTAATATTCAGGAAATTGCTCAAATATGATCTGCTTAATAGAAGCATAATTCTTATTAAATCTCCATACAGACAACTGTAGAACCTAGCTAAAATTTGCCTCAAAGTCTGACATTTTCTTTTTTATTTTTTTGAGACAGAGTTTTGCTCTTGTTACCCAGAATGGAATGCAATGACGCAATCTCGGCTCACCGCAACCTCCGCCTCCTGGGTTCAAGCAATTCTCTTGCCTCAGCCTCCTGAGTAGCTGGGTTTACAGGCACGCGCCACCATGCCCAGCTAAGTTTTGTATTTTTAGTAGAGACGGGGTTTCACCATGTTGACCAGGATGGTCTCGATCTCTTGACCTCGTGATCCACCCTCCTTGGCCTCCCAAACTGCTGGGATTACAGGCGTGAGCCACCACGCCCGGCCAAAGTCTGACTTTTTCTAAAGCAAAATTGCAATGGTATGGCTTAAAAAATAAGGGATTTCTGAGGCCAAGATGGGAAGATTGCTTGAAGCCGGGAGTTCAAAACCAGCCTGGGCAACAGAGCAAGATCCTATCTTTACCAAAACCAAACAAAAACCCACAAGAGATTTCTTTATGCAGGTTACTTGAAAATATAAGCAATAATGGGTTCTTAGGGATTATATAGCACCCCCTAGGTGGGAATATCAGAATTACTTTAGAAAGATGTGTAGAAGACAATGAGGGTGAGGACAACCGAAAAAGCCCTTAGGGGCTTCAAGGCAAAAAAAAAAAATTCAAAACAAAATGAAGTGAAAACATAACAATAACAACACCACCTCCACTCGAGAGTATCCTCAGGGGAGACAGTGCTAAGAGGGAAGTCACAACTTTCCAAGATGTTCCATTACGTTCTGACCCCTGTAGTTGTCTGAACACTTTTTCTTATGCTGAAACAAAATCTGCTTTCAAATTCTGTTCTCTGAGCAAATTTATTTCCACCTTTCCCCTGCCATGACTATTTAAGATAGTGATTCTTCTAATCCCCAGGGAAAAAATAACTCTTATTTCTTTAATTCCCTCTCATGGGACATGATTTTCAGATGTTTTATTTTATTTATGTTTTATTTTTTGAGACAAAGTCTCACTCCGTTGCCCAGGCTGGAGTGCAGTGGTATAATCTTGGCTCACTACAACCTGGGCCTCCCAGGTTCAAGTGATTCTCCTGCCTCAGCCTCCCGAGTAGCTGGGATTACAGGTGCCTGCCACCACATCGGCTAATTTTTTTTTTTTTCTTGAGATGGAGTTTCGCTCTTGTTACCCAGGCTGGAGTGCAATGGCGCGATCTTGGCTGACCGCAACCTCTGCCTCCTGGGTTCAGGCAGTTCTCCTGCCTCAGCCTCCTGAGTAGCTGAGACTACAGGCACGTGCCACCATGCCCAGCTAATTTTTTGTATTTTTAGTAGAGTCAGGGTTTTGCCATGTGTGGCCAGGCTGTTCTCGAATGCCTGACTTCAGGTGATCTGCCTGCCTCTGCCTCTCAAAGTGCTGGGATTACAGGCGTGAGCCACCGCACCTGGCTGCTTTCCAGATGCTTTCTGATCTTTCTCAGTTCTCTCTACAGGTACACTGTTTGAATAACGGTACCTTTAAAGCATATCACCAGAACAGAAAACAATCTGGCAACTGTAACACACAGAGGATCATTACTTTCTGTGATCAGAATGCTGTTTTCCCTTTCTCCAGCCTCTAAAGTGAGGTAGACTCTCAATGTCTAAAGGTAGTACTTCATGTTTACTCATTCCTGCTAAATTCTTTAGAGTCGTGTATTTTCTATGGCTCAGAAATGGTTGAACATTGGCAATTGCATCTGATACTCTCCAATCTAGTCTTTTGTCTTGTTCACTTATGGACTTTGAACATGTTTGCTTGGTGTGGCGGTAGTCGTCATAATCACAGTACATCTCCATCTTTTTTTGAGGGTTAAATGACATGCACAGATGTTAAATCTCAAGATGAGGGCAAAAGAACTTAGAACTGTGTACCTGCTCTAAACATACAGGACAGTCAGACGGCCTAGGAACACTGAACTTTAATGAAGTCCTGTTCAGTGAATGGCTTTCACCATGACTTGTTACCATGGCACCAAACAACTGGAAAGGTATATATTCACATTTAGGACACCATAGCACTGGTCACCCAGAAAGTCAATGTCGGATGGAGAATAGAGCTAATTTTGAGGGAAGCAAGAGAATGGAAGGAATAAAAGAGGCAGGAACAAGAAAAGTCAATTAAATCTTCTCTGGCCGGGTATGGTGGCTCACACCTGTAATCCCAGCACTTTGGGAGCCTGAGGTGGGCGGATCACAAGGTCAGGGGTTTGAGACCAGCTTAGCCTATGTGTTAAAACCCCATCTCTACTAAAAATACAAAAAATTAGCCGGGTGTGGTGGCATGTGCCTGTAGTCCCAGCTACTTGGGAGGCTGAGGCAAGAGAATTGCTTGAACCTGGGAGGCGGGGGTCGCAGTGAGCCAAGACCGCACCATTGCACTCCAACCTTGGTGACAGAGCAAGACTCCATTTCAAAATAATAAGAATAATAGTAATAATAATTTTTAAATAAATAAATGAATTTTCTCTGTAGTAATTTTTAGTGCCACCATAAGCAGCACTTTAAAAATGTAATTAAAACAAAGTGAGGTTAATAGTAGTAACACTTTGGTAAGTTATAATGTATTTCCCCCATCTCTAAGCTATTTCTTTGTTTTCTTAGAAAAGTATTTAATTTTTTTATATCAGATCTTATCAATGTCACTCTGGAAAAAAAGAAGGCACCAGAATCCACATGGAGATTTTTTAAAAATACTACAGGTTCAGTATTCCTTATCTGACATGCCTGAGACCAGAAGTGTTTCAGATTTTGGAATATTTGCATATACATAATGAGATATCTTGGGGATGAGACATACGTTTAAACGTGAAGTTTATTTATGTTTCATATACACCTAATACACATAGCTTGAAGGTGATTTTATACAACATTAAATAATAGATGCAATCAGCTGGGCGCAGTGGCTCACAGCTGTAATCCCAGCACTTTAGGAGGCTGAGGCAGGTGGATCATGAGGTCAGGAGATCGAGACCATTCTGGCTAACACACTGAAACCTTGTCTCTACTAAAAATACACACACAAAAAATAGCTGGGCATGGTGGTATGTGGCTGTGGTCCCAGCTACTCGGGAGGCTGAGGTAGGAGAATCCCTTGAACCCAGGAGGCAGAAGTTGCAATAAGCTGAGATCATACCACTGTACTTCAGCCTGGGTGACAAAGTGAGACTCCTTCTCAAAAAAATAACATTAAATTAAATTAATAGACACAATCTGTCACAGGAGGTCAAGTGTGGACTCTTCCACTTGTGACATCATGTCAATGCCCAAAAGTTTCAGATTTTGGATTTTCAGATTAGGGATCCCCATCCTGAACCTAACAGGGTCTTTTAAAAAAGTGAGATCAAAAGAATGGAGGGCAAAGAAATGCTCTTGAATGCAGCTTATATAACTTTCATAGAACAAACAGAAAAGATTGGCTATTAAATGTAATCCAATCTCTAAATATGATTATAGGACTCATATATCCCTCTTGGCCGGTTTGAGTCTTGAATTTTTCATTCAATCTAATTTATAATGAATTGCCTTCTTATCACCTTCCCAGAGGAATAAAATATATGTTAGGTTTCAAAAAGACATTTACTACATAAGTAAATCAACCTTCGGAAGCTAAACAGGCAAAAGGCAGCTAAGGAACTGAAGTGGCCGCCGAAGAACACTATGGAGACCAGGTGAAATGAAGTTTTTGTGCCAAGCCCCTGGATAGCTAGTATCTAAAATCCTTCCAAGAGATAGACCTATGAAAGCGTGCTCTGAAATTTCCTTCAATTATGGTTCCTGCCTTTGGTAATTATTAATAAAAGCCTTTCTCAAAGGTAACATCTGAAGTTCTCAGACACGAACATCTAAAAGATAGTTTGATTGTTACCAACCTAAAACCATCTCTAAATATATCTGCATTTGGAATTTATTCTACCCAGTGTCCTTAGTGAAAAATTTTACTGAAAAATTGCTGTACCCAGTAGAAAATATAAAGCTAATTTTAAATGTCACGAATATTGCCAAATGCATTTTAATACTTCCAAGACGAGAGGAATAAATTATGAAGTTCTAAAGTCTTCATATAAAAACCATTTCTCCCTCCCACATGTGCCTGTCTTCTTGACAAGCAGGTGGAAATTGTCTCCAAGATCCTCAGCCTGTCATAAAGTAATATCCATGAAGGAAGTGAAGGACTATTCTAGATGGAACAGAACCAGCTTAAGCACATTTACAACTTGAACATTTACTGTCAATGTAAAACACAGGCACCAGGTAGAGTGACTGGGTGAATGGGCTCATCTTCCTCTATCGGGGCACCCATCACATTTCTTACATTCATTGCATCTCAGAAGCATAAACCACCAAGGAAGTACAAAGTTGTTGCCATTTACAAATATGAAAAAGGTACCTTTTTTCTTTATTTTTCATCTGAAAGTCAAAACATGGCAGATGATTATTTTGGGGAGAGAGGGAGGAAAAAAAAGAGAAGAGACAGAGAAACACTAAATACACGGCCATGTGACTCGTGTTCTGTATTTCTGACATAAGAAACATATTCTTACTGTGGATTTATGTCAGGATTAATTTTTTTCAGTTCCATGATATCTTCTATAGTTTTTTCAATAGCGTCAGGGTGAACACTCACAGAAGTCTGCAACAGCTGGAAAACATGTTTCAATCAGTTTCCTTTCATTGACACCAGAGGCTTTATGAGTATCTACTGGGATAGAGGCTTCAAGTATTTGCTTACGCTTCTATATGAAGATTTAAGTTAACTGATTTCGTGTACTTGAATTCTAATACATTTGATGTTTTCATGATGGGGGTAGTGCCGTTTTCCTGATTACTTTAAGCAGGAAAATACATACAATTTTTTTTGGCTTTGTTCTTACCATTTTCCCATTTCAAGCTACCCGTATTGAAATGTAATATTTTCATTTCTCTCCCATCATAGCTTCTATTGTTAATGGGCATTATGTTCACGACTAAAGAGTGAGGTACATGGGGAGATGGTCTTCAGGATGTCAAAATTAATAAGACAAACTTGTCAAGAATCTTGAAAAAGAAAACAGGTTTCCTCTCTTCTGTGGATGCTCCACTATGTGCTATCAAAGGGGGTGTAGTGGCTTCTTTGATGTTCCTGAAAAATCTTAAGTACAATGTTAAATGATTTGGATATTGAAGAGAGAGTAGGGAGTTAACACTGCTCCTATGTTCAAGTAATACTTAGTTTATGATTTGGGAAGAGGTACAAGGAAGAATTCATTTGATAATGAAGTAGTAAGTACCACACAAACCTGCCTAGAAATTCACATCGAGTGGCTGTTCTCATGTAAATAGTACGGTGGTTTGTAATGGGCAGATGATTCTTTCTTCTCAGTTGGCAGTAGCTTTTCTAGCCAATGGTATATTTTGGTTTCTTAGAATGTTTACCTCCTATGATAGAGGTAAGCCTCCACGTGAAAAGCTGCTGAAAAGTGGTTCCACTTACCTTACTTTTAGAATCCCTCAGTGATGTTTCTGTGAAAGCAGTAACAAAAACAGTCATTCAAAGATTCCCCTTCACACATGGTTCAGAATCACTATACCGAAAGACAACACCGTATCCTCCATGCTACCAACTGTACCTTTTGCTTACTTCTTTGTCTCGGGCTTACCGATTTTCATGGTTCTAGGAGCTCCGGGCTTGGTATTGTAACAGATCCGCTGTAGTTCACATCTCCCAGTTAGCTTCCTCATCACAAATTTCAAGCAGCGCCACAGAAAGTTACAGTAAAAATACAGGCAGACCTGGATCAACATTCTGTGAAAAACAAAAGACAGCACCCTTCCAACAGAACTCTGGAAGAGAAGAGAAAGCGGCCACCACCAGCAAGAAAAGAAGCCCAGGAGAAAATCAGGGGTTAGAAAGATCACTTGATACTTAGCAAATGTTCCTAGTCCTGTGTTACTTTGTTTGCAGTAGATACATTTACTACGACTGTAAGAAACTCCAGAATTTTCTACTCTAGAAAATTTGATATCCCAACAAACTGAGGATGAAGCATTACAATCTTTTCTTTCCCCTCCTTTGCCTAAAAACATCTTGGAAATAGATGAGTACCTTGAAAAAACTGCTTGTGTTTTAGGAGTCGCTCTCCCTTTGACTCGGGGGAAGAGCACGTTCTCCTCTCTTGCCTCCATGAACAGCGTCTGGGCTTGCCCTTGTCCATCTCCAGCCCCTCCCTAGCGTCCTCCTCACCCTCGGCCAAACCCATTATTTGATTCCTTCCCTTGCTCCCATTCTTTCCGCTCTCCGTCTGCTTTCCCTGAGGCACTGCAGCCCTCCTTGAGGACTTGGCTGTGGACACCTGTCTTTTCTGCTGACCTATTCCTACATTCCCTGGCCTTGTCAGAGTCCTCCTCAATTCACTGAGCAAACACCTTCTTGATTTTCCTAGAGGTGACCACCTTCTCTGATTAAAACGTTGCAAACACTCCTCTTGAGAACCTTGTTCCTGGCTCTTGCTAAAGAAAGTTTTCTTACTCACTCCAACAATGCCTCCGCAAATGGTAAACTGCATTGTCATCAGTCATGCGCTGATTCACACATCTCTAGCCCATGTAAATCCATCTTTTAGGCTCACTTTTAATTTCAAAAATGTGGGTGCCTACTATTTCATAGTACTGTTCAGAATTTTAAAATGATTCAAGCTTTCGTGGTAAAGAGGACTTATTCTTATATATTCTACCCATCTTCTCTTTATACTGTACATTCCCAAGAGGTAGAATTATTTATATAACTTCTTTTTGGTGTCATTTGGAAAATATTTTTCTTTAGTTTCAAAAGTTCACTAATTCCTTCCAGTTCTAAAATAAGGTGAAGCACGGTCATTCAGATGTACAGGAGTAGTTAACCAATAGCCCCAACAATGTGATCCAACCCTGAAAAAGAACCAAAACCTTGGCTGCGTTTCTTTCCTCAAATTGCTCTGGTTCCCAGTATCTTGAACAGCCTTGTGT
Source organism: Callithrix jacchus (assembly GCF_049354715.1). Taxonomy (NCBI): domain Eukaryota; kingdom Metazoa; phylum Chordata; class Mammalia; order Primates; family Cebidae; genus Callithrix; species Callithrix jacchus. The sequence goes on along the minus strand of NC_133511.1, from coordinate 7,448,676 downwards.
TAAAAATAAAAATTCAGTCTGATTTACACAAAGGCATGGGGTCTGCATCTCATAAATGCAAAGGAAATGGAAAGAAACAGAACAAAACAGCCAGGCTGCTACGCTGAGATAACAGAATAGAATTCTGTGCGGGCAACAGGATTATGTCCTAGAACGTCTAATAAAGTGAAAATGTCCACCATATGTTTATCAAGTAGAAAAAAGTTAAAAAGAAATATGCATGGGATGATCTGCTTTTCCTTTAAAAAGTAAAACAAAAAATTTTAATAGTAATGTATAAAGCAGGATACATAACGAAAATGTCAACAGTGGTATTGATGGGTAATAAAATTATCTGCAATTTTTATTTTCTTTTAAAGATACTTTTTGTAATAAATGTGTATTATTTTACTTAAAAAATAAAAATTATAACAAAAATTATGATGTATAAACTGATCACCAAAAGCCATTGCGAAAGTGCATATAAAATTTCCATGTATAGTCAGCACAAAGTCAATCCGATTCTGCCAAAAGACAAAAAAGGATTTACTATGCTGTAAAGCCTAACATTCAACTGTTCTAGTCAGATATACTCTAGGGTCTGTAGGATATAGTTTAACAGCTTCCCAAAGAAACTACCCAGAAAACAACAACAAAACCCAAAATAACCCTAAATATATATGTATTTACATATATAAATATATATAAATAAGCATACGTATATTTATATATAAATAAGGATATGTATATATTTATATATAAAAATACATATAACCCTAAAAATAAATTTAGTGGGATATTTTAATTAGACAAGTGAGAAGATTTATAAAACCTCAGCTTGCTCTCTTGGAAAATGTTTTTCATTTTCTAACTACTGGATAGCTATGCAAAAAAAAAAAAAGATTGAGCAATATCTTGTTAACTGGTCCCCAGCCAAATGGTAATGATATTAACTACTGGGACATATATATATGTGTGTGTGTGTGTGTGTGTGTGTGTGTGTGTGTGTGTGTGTATTAACATATTAATATATACTATGAATTACTAAGTCAAAGATAAAAACTTCCCATAATATCTGTTCCATGTGCAGTTTTCAGGAAGTCCTCCCCATCTGTGGGCTTACACCTCAAATGAAGCCACCTTTTAAGTCTATGTGGCAGAACTCTAGCACAAGTGAGACCATGTGATAATCCAGTTCTGTTTGTACTAAATCTTCCTAGAGGAGAGGACCCGTTTGATTGTTCATGGAGTGTCTTTATATTCTTCCTGTTTAGGTTCCAAGGCATCAAGCATAGCTTAAATGAAGCTACAAAATGTTTTCCCCATGACCTCTGTGTCAGGTCTACACAGAGGAGGCTTGAGACCTAGAAGAGTCATCCTAAGTGGCAGGAAGTGTTCATATATAGAGTTACCCACAGCCCAACTGTATTTTCTCCCACTGGCCTCCCTGTATATGAGAAAAATGGCCGTGTTACTGTTTTGCATCAAGACAGTCTGACATCCAAAGGAAGAAAAGACATCACATTCTGTTTGCTTTGATCTTTTAAAAAAACTCCCTTGACGATGTTCACTGTCAAAGACATGAAACCCAGAAGAAATCCACAGTGGGGGTTGGGGGTGAAGCCTCATTTCTTAGGTTCGCCACTCTGTGAAGTACATCACATCTCTCTCACATGATCATAAACAATTTCAATTCTGCACATTTCAATTATGAGATGATATCCATACACTGCTTGTTCTCTCAGAATTCCTAGGCCAACAGAACCTGATAATGATACTTATTATCCAAGATATATTCTATTTTCTCCCCTTATTTTTCTAATGGACCAACATGCTCACAAATATTTAATTAAAACCTCAGCTTGCTATGCTAGGTACTGTATTTCCTTGCCATGCTAGTTACTATATATTTTTTATCCAGATCATCAGAACGAATTATGTTTTGATAGGTGTGATTTATTTTGTGTTTAAGTTATAAACCTTGTCCCGGGAGGTCATGGTCAGAGACGGAAACACCAGGGCGATCTCTTACTTCAGAAGCAACACAACTCGCTTCCTTATAAAAGGACCGGGCGAGGTGGCTCAAGCCTGCAATCCCAGCGCTTTGGGAGGCCCAGGCGGGTGGATCACGAGGTCAACAGATCGAGACCATCCTGGTCAACATGGTGAAACCCCGTCTCTACTAAAAATACAAAAAATTAGCTGGGCATGGTGGCGTGTGCCTGTAATCCCAGCTACTCAGGAGGCTGAGGCAGGAGAATTGCCTGAACCCAGGAGGCGGAGGTTGCGGTGAGCCGAGATGACGCCATTGCACTCCAGCCTGGGTAACAAGAGCGGAACTCCGTCTCAAAAAATAATAATAATAATAATAATAAAAGGACCAACTCTGCAAAACCTTCACATGAGCAACTTACGCCGGCTGTTCACCATCAAATATTGACTGCCAGAAGCTCACTTCTTAAATTTTCGGGATCTATTTAAGTCCCTAAATCGCAAAATTTATGGGAAAAACTGACAAGGATCAAAAGTGGAACAATAAAAATGATGAACAATTTTAAGAAAATGTTCTATTGGTTTGATTTGTTTACCCTTAAAAGGAAGCAATTAAGAAATAGATCTGTAAATGCTCTTGAGTTCATCAGTGGTTAGTTTAAGAAAGAAGGAAGGGAGGAAAGAAGGGAAGAAGAAAGGGAGGGAGGAAGGACAGATGAAAGGAAGGAAGGGAGGGAGGAATTAAGGAGGGAAGGAGGGAGGAGGGATGCAGGAAGGAAGGAGGGAGGGAGGAAGAGGAAGGAAGAGAAGAAGGAAGAGAGGAAGGAAGGGAGGGAGAAAAGGTGTATCTATTTCTTATTTGAGTGTAAGGATTTGGGGATTCATTGGACCCTTTCCTCCTTTTAATTTCCTTTGTTTTATGTCCTTTTTTTTTTTTCTGACTGCATGCTCTGGGAGAAGGCATTTCAAATGTACCTGTGAGACAGAACCCACGTAAACTATCTGTTGCACTAATCTCAACCTGTTTCCTACCCTCGTCACCTTCTGAACCCTCTGCTCAGGGGGTTTATGGCTCTGCTCCTTTCCCTCCCAGAACGAATCAGCAAACCAATACACTTGGTTATAATGGGTAATATTTGCTTTTCTTCTTCATAACATTAGACTTAGTTTTCTTCATTCTGATGGAAGATTCCTGACTCATTACTAAAAAGATGTTAGATTTTCTAGGAACGACAATCAAATCCTCAAGACTAGATGTAGAAAATACTGATCACCACCTTCTCTTTCTAATAATTACATACACAGGCGGCCGTTTTTTGTTTATTTTTGTTTTTTAATCACAGCTTTTGATAGTGTTCCAAGAGTTCCCGTAGCTTCCTAAGCTGAACGCCTTGCTTTGAACACTGGGAGAATCGGATTCAATGATAAGAGCTACTACACATGCTCCATTTCCGATCTTTCTGTTACTGCCTTTTATTAATATTCTGCACCGTGATGTTTATGGCTGAGTTCACAGCAGTGCTCTTCCATAAAGAACTTATGATCACGCTTATTATTTAACATTCATTCTATAGTTTGAACCAGAATAGCCACCCCATGTAAATTATTCAAAACGGATTATCTCTCTGCTACTAAATAAAAGCAAGCTCCCGTCTTGTGGTGCTTTGTTAGAGAAATGTATTCAGAAGGGATGGGGCCTCCAAACAGGAGATGCCCCTAAAACCACGCTGCCCCTTGCCTGTGGGGTGAGGGTCGTGGGTACCTGTAATGCAACACTACTCCATCAGCTTAAATTTGTGACTCTGACGTCTTCTTTTGGAACAATAGAGAAAAGTGGCTTATTTTGAATAGTTTCAATGAATGTGCTAATGAAAGTAATTCTTGCTTGAAGAAATCCTGTAATAAATAAAAAGTACACTATTGTTGATGAAAGATACATACAAATATAATCACAGTTCTTGGTTCAAATCACAGATTCCCAAATGAAATACATTTCGTCTAAGCAGCCGTAAAGAAGAGCAAGCTGCTCAGTGTTCCCAGCAGTTACTTTAGGTGCTCCATTGAAGTTCCTAAGCAGGGGCACTGACAGTCAGTTGGGAATTAACTTATCAAAAGGTACTTTGCCTAGTAAATGGGACCATCGCTATATGAGCTTTCTATCAGGAAGGAGAGGCTGCAGAGGACTCGGTACATAAACTGGAAATGTGAAATCACACAAAGAAATCCTCCATGGGTCTCTAGGAAAACAAGAGTGTTTCCCTCCTTTAAAGCAAGGCAGAGGCCCCAAGATCCAACACCCAGAGAGTGTGAGGCTCTGTGGTTTTTTTCCCATTATTCTTTTTCTGAAGAGATCACACTAACTTCTGAAAAGTAAAAACTAAGGAGATTGGTGGGTCTATATCTATCATGGATCAATGTTATTCAAAATTATATTGTTACAGGAAAAAAGACACTCTTTATAATACATTCCAGGGAAACTGCATCCACAGGCTTAGAGAGCAATAACTGATTGTGGGATAATTAAAATAAATGAATTAATAGTATATCTATTGCCTTTCAAAGAAAAGGAGGTGCAGGTTTCTTAATGTTTTAACATCATTATTCAACTAAAATTTTGATGCTTAAATATACTTTATAAGATTTACTTATATTTATTTATTTTTAAGGACACGGTCTTACTCTGTTGCCTCGGCTGAACCAGCCTCGACCTCTCTGGGCCCAGGTGGTCCTCTTACCTCAGCCTCCCGAGTAGCTGGGACTACAGATGCACACCACCATGCTCAGCTAACTTTTTATTATCTACAAAGAGGGGGTCTTGCCATGTTGACCAAGCTGGTTTTGAACTCATGGGCTCAAGCAATCTGCCTGCCTCAGCATCCCAAAGTGCTGGGATTACAGGCATGAGCCACTGGACCTGGCTACAAGATTTTTAAAAATCAGATTATTTTTTACTCTTTGGATAATACTTTTATTGACTTATTTATAAGAGGAAGCGGTGAACACACTTTGACATTTTAAAAGTATTTAAATGCAAGCTCAAATATAAACTTTTGTTGGTAAATATATTTAAGGAGACCCAAAAGAAGTAAATGTATAAATAAATGAAAGTCATCAAAGGTATTATTCATGCTCCATCATCCATTTATAGGGTTCAAAATATTCTATAGGGGATAAGAAATGGGCCTGTTATTATTATAAATTTGCTACATAACGTAATTCAAAAGCATTTGAAACAACCCAGTTAGAGGACGTGCTCAGTATTGTGAACAAATTCATTTGTTAGAGACCTAGAACAGTTGAAAGAAAGAAATCTGAAATGAGTTGGGGGGAAAATGAAAAATGATCATTGAAAGGTATTTCAGTTTATTTATTCCTTCATGGAACCAAACGCAAACTGAGACTGATGGTGCGGTACTGAAGACACGAGAGTGGGGGTCATGGCTGTGGAAAAAGTGAACACGAGTCAAGAACTTATTTCCTGCAAGCCAGGGGACCTCCCTGTCCACCAGGAGCAAGGAAAAGGACAAGAAAAACAGAATGTTGAAAAACAGTGTGGCAATTCTACGAAAGAAAAATGCCCAGGGTGTCGGAGAGGCAGAGGAGAGAGAGAGAGTACATTCCCCTGAGGCTGGACAGGGAAGCCGACTCCACCATCCCACGAGGAACAGCCAGAACGGCCTGGAAAATCAGCGTGCCTTCCTCACGTCAGAACAGAAGTGAAAATTCCAATAGGTAAATGAATAAAATTCGAACTAACATTTACTGAGTGCCCGTAGCTCTTGGTTATATTGCTCATGCTCCGCAGGAAGAGCTTAACAGATAGTGAAGTGGACAAGGAGCTGGTCTTGGAGAGAAGAGGGAAAGCCAAGGATCCCAGAGGATCTCGGACAGCAGCTCGAGGGCAACGGGCAGGCTCCGGGAAGGTCACCGACAGGAGCCTGCTCAGAAAAAGATGCAGGTTAACGTATTTCAACCAGAGTATGGACACAGCTTTTGTTTGTTTTAATGCAGGGAGCAAAACAATGTAAAATACATGTGTATATGTGTGTGTGTGTATTTGTGTATGTTTATATATACGTGTGTGTCATATACATGCACGCATACATGTACTAGTATACATACATACATATATGTACCATAAAAAAGAGAACACTACAGCTAAAAGTACCAGTCTACAGTGAGAGAGGCATTTGGATGCACAGGCCATAACCTTCCCTTTCTCAGGACTTAGCTTCTGGATCTCATAAGCTCTGTCAATGCCTCAAGCAAGGCTGATCCAATTCTGGAGCAACTACGTGCCCCTGCACCTCCTGCTCTTCAGAAGCAATGGAAAGTGGGTCATACTCAATCAAAAGTTGGACTAACCTATCTGGAAGTCAGACTTGGCGTCCAGTCCCAATTTGCCACCATGAACTATGTGACTTTGGAGAGGTTACTTTGCTTCTCTGGGTTTCTTCTTTCTCACATGTAAGGTGAAAAGACAGTACTAGATTTCTGGCTCTAACAGAAGGCCAGATGTGTTAGAAGGAGGAAAGGTTTTTTAATCTGATTTCTCCTTTCTCTTTGAGGTCCTCTAAGTCAGGGTGAAAATGTTAATGCGCTCTGGGCCGCTTTATGCTGTGCTTGCAAAGGTGACCGAGAACTGCCCCCAACCTGATTTTTGCAAGTATCTTCTACCCACCCCAAACAAGGTTCACATCTAACACACTTGGACCACTGGTGCTGATGACCCCAGTCACGCCTTCCTGGCCTTCTTCACAGCATTCCACACCTTCTATCCTTATTTTAAAATATTAAAATCCTAGTCTTTCCTTTATCTCAACATTGTCTCAATGACATGTTTCCTGAATATTCCTTCACAAAATGTCTGTAACCTGTCACTGATCGCATTTCTTTACGTATCTTAGTTTTTATGCATACGCCCCATCTCTTACCAGGTGGTATGATACTTTGGAACAGAGAGATCTCACATTCATTTATTTTTGAGATGGAGTTTTGCTCTTGTTACCCAGGCTGGAGTTCAGTGGCATGATCTCAGTTCACCGCAACCTCTGCCTCCTGGGTTCAAGCGATTCTCCTGCCTCAGCCTCCCTAGTAGCTGGGACTACAGGCAACTGCCACCATGACTGATTAATTTTTGTATGTTAAGTAGAGACAGGGTTTCGCCACGTTGGCCAGGCTGGTCTTGAACTCCTGACCTTAGGTGATCCACCCACCTCAGCCTCCCAAAGTGCTGGGTGAACCACCATGCCCAGCCCTCACATTCATTTTTGTATCACCCACAATACCTTACTGTGGGCACACAGTACTGGAGTAATGTGATACTAACATGAGAAACAGGTTGGAAGTCACACAGGCCTGCATTCAAATATCTGTGTGACTTTAAGTTACTTAACTTTACCAAGCCTCCTTGTCCTCCTTTTCCTCCTTTGTAAAATGGGATATTGTGTCTTCCTTAATCACATTTGCTATGAAAAGAGAATGCAAGTGGCATAAATACTTGCATTATTAGCAATGAATGCATACTAAATGCATTAGAGGACCAAGATGTTAGTCAAGTATGAATGACTTAAAAATCTGATTTGTGGTTATTTTTGCTAATTGTAAGCCTTTATTTACCTCATCAGACTAGAAAAGTAGTCTTTTCCCCGGATTGCCTCAGAGTTAGGACATGGGATAAGTCTGCTGTATTGCTGAGTGTCTCCCACAGAGGTTTGAGATTGGCAGATATGTTCCTTTCCTCTTTTCTGCTTGAGAAAGGAAAATATGAAGTGAGATCTAGGGCCAAGGAACTGAGATTCTGAGCTGGAACAGTTGGAAGCAGTGATTTATATGGGCGACTTTAAAAATTTCCCTTCTTAATTTCCAAAATTAATTATGTTCTGATAACTTTAAAACCTATAACCTCAATAACTAAATCCAAACAAGGGAAAAGATCTTCCACACAAGACTTCAGACCTCTCTGCTGTACATACCAACTGAATTAAAGTTAGTGAAATATAGTACAAAAATGAAACCCTAAGCTTTTGCTCATCTGGGACTTTAAAAAGTACTCCTTCATTTTCTGATCACATGTAGGTATGTTTTGTTATCCAATGTTTTTTTTCTTTTTGAGATGGAGTCTTGCTCTGTGGCCCAGGCTGGAGTACAGTGGTATGATGGACTCACTGCAATCTCCACCTCCTAGGTTCAAGCAATTCTCCTGCCTCAGCCTCCCGAGTAGCTGGGACTATAGGTACCCATCACCATGCCTGGCTAACTTTTTGTATTTTTAATAGAGATAGGGTTTCACTATGTTGACCAGGATAGTCTCGATCTCTTGACCTTGTGATCCGCTCGCCTCAGTCTCCCAAAGTGCTGGGATTACAGGCGTGAGCCACCACGCCTGGCCTCATGTTTTCTTTTCATGCACATCATGGCTAAAGTCAGACTGCATGATTTGGGGATATGTATCCAATATCCCATTTCCAACCTCAATTTAAAATACACCTGACCAGACATGGTGTCTCACGCTTGTAATCCCAGCACTTTGGGAGATCAAGGCAGGTGGATCTCTGAGGTCAGGAGTTCAAGACCAGCCTGGCTAACATGGTGAAACCCCGTCTCTACAAAAATACAAAAATTAGCCAGGCATGATGGCTGGTGCCTGTAATCCCACCTATTCTGGAGGCTGAGGCGAGAGAATTGCTTGAACCCATGAGGTGCAAGTTGTAGTGAGCTGAGATTGCACCACAGCACTTTTGACTGGGTGACAGAGCCAGATTCCATCTCAAAAAAATAAATAAAATAAATAAAATACACCCTTTAGCCAGGTGTACTAATCATATAGCATTTATTTCTTATATTTCATAAGATTTTTGACATACATTGAATATTTTCTCTATTCTTTTATGCTCTGAATATTTATACCATTAATATATCTGATGGTAGCAATTAAGTATCATGTATCTTAAGTGTGAATCAAAATCCATTTTTTCCCACAATGTGGTTTCTCTAAGAGTAACCTAATTTCTTCTGGGACTGTACATGGAGCGTTTTCTTCTAGAGCTTCTCAGAAGCTGACAGATTAATCACTGCGTGGGCTTTTAAATAATGCTGATTTCTTCCCAGTGAAAGTCAGCTCCTCATTCTCCATAATATATTTGCTGAGCTCAGGAATTAACACCTAATTTATTCAGGCTTTGCTTACATAACCTTCTCTTTGGTTCAAATGAAAAGATTCCCAAAATCGTTCAACATCTGTGGAAATGGACTACAGGAAATGAATCGACTAAGGGAGGGAAGTGATCGAGTTTCCTTTTATTATTTCGAAATCAGTGGTCAGTGAAAATCCTCACGTTTCTGTTTTAATGTACAATCTGTTATCCTAGCGCCAGCTTCACATCATCAATGCCATATGATATTTATAACATATACACTCCAAGCTACATGAACGTTTTTTTATCAGAACCCATAACTAGTAGGGACATGTTGCTCCTGCACCCCTGGTGCTAGCCTGTGCAAAATTACAGTGGTAGATTTTCACTGAACGAGTACAAATCAATGAAAAAATACCCTCTGCTGAACATGTTGCACCTATTCAGTTTAACAATAAAACTAACAGAACCAAAGGCTACTGTTTTTCCTAAAACGACTGGTTTTGAGGCTGCTCAACACACTTTTCTAAAACAAATGAGAAACTGAGGAAGAAATTGAGTAGTGAAGGCTTGGCGACCTCACCACCATCATCACCACTTTTTCAAAGGGAGCTCCTGACTTCGAAGCTTCATCTCACACTGAAGCTTTCTGTTAACGTGATTTCGCGGCTGAAAGATACCACATTTACATTCAGGAGGTGTGCATCGATGCCAAATTTTCATGACTGTGTAACTAGATCAGTTAATTACCATGACAACCAAGAACATATTAGGTCAAATACTTGGCTGGCAAATGTCCACGTGATTTTTCAAATCCCATATTTTTATGCAGCTGAGATAAACAGTATTCTGTATAATAAAACCAATGCTGATGCTGGTTTAACAGTGACCTCCTCAGAGGTTGTCACGATTCTAAGATCCAGTAAACTACCTGTAGCCACATCAAAATCCAGGAAATCCCACAAAAGCTGATCTGGGTGCTCCAGAAAAAACAATGGAACCAAAACCACTGGGGGTGGGGGGTAGAATCTTAGATATGGCCATTGAAGGAATCAAATCATTTCTTGAAAGAAGCAAGCCTATTAACTTGCTTAGAGCAAACAAGCCTGAGCAAAAGACACAGGCAGGTCACCATCTTGAGGAAAAGAAGCCTGATCTTCTGGGAAGATTTTGTATTGTGTTGTATTTTCTCACATTCAGGACCTGACTGACTTTATTTTGCCATATTTTAATATTATACAAAACTTATCTGGGAATCCCAGTAATAGACAAATGAATGGCAGTCAATACTCTTAAAAATAACTGTAACTTTAGGTCCAGTCAAATGGTTTTCAAAACTAAACAACATCACCCAAACATACCAATTTATGGCATACTCTGTCCAGAACAATCTTCAGGGAACCAACAAGTGACACAAATTTCAGAGACATCACTGAGATACGAAGAGCAGAAGCTTAGAACACACAGTTTGACCCCCTTTCCCAAATTTTAAAATGCCCGTATGGATTGGCCAGCCAACCAAAATCTAAATTAAAGGATATTTTAAAGGACACTTATTTCCCAAAAATGATTTGACATAAACTGTATTAAGTGATTCATTGACAGCTATTTCCTTAAACCCTTCAGGCCAGCAGTGTGCCATTCTGTAGAGACACACGGCAGCACGGCTGTCTAAAGTGCTCATGCTTTTGTGCCCACGTTCTCTCGCCGTCTACAAGCATATAGAGTTAGCAGAGGAACCTCGTGGCCGAGTTATTCTCAGCAAAAATGCAACGTTATTTTACAGAATCTTAAGAGATCACAGATCACAAACGATGACCTGTAATATGACCCTAAGCAGTGAGGAGGCTTCTCCACTGCAGAGGGCTCAGCCAGGAAACCGTAAACACATACCTCAGGAAGTGCTTCATGGTGCCCGTGTTGACTGTGCAGGCGCTATACGAACTGTCCTCAGGTAATGGCTTCCAAATTTCTTTGTCAAGGTAAGTGTCAACTGTGGGAAGAAATTAGATATTACGTATGTTTATTAATAAGGCTGGAAGCCCCAAACCAAAAATTTCTGCTTACTGAAGTAGGCAGGTAACATGCCAGCCACTCAGAACATTATCAATGGCACTACCCACACAGCAATGCGATTCAATGGATGGAGATTACAGCTATAGACTTTCGTGTTACAATTATATCAATACTATCAGCCTTTCTTTGTTTTTATTTTTATTTTATTTTATTGAGAAGGAGTCTTGCTCTGTTACCCAGGCTGGAGTGCATTGGCATGATCTTGGCTCACTGTAACCTCTGCCTCCCAGGTTCAAGCAATTCTCCTGCCTCGGCCTCCCTGGGATTACAGACACAAGCCACCATGCCTAGCTAATTTGTCATATTTTTAGTAGAGACGGAGTATCTCCATGTTGGCCAGGCTTGTCTCAAACACCTGACCTAATGATCTGCCCGCCTCGGCCTCCCAAAGTGCTGGGATTACAGGCATGAGCCACTGCGCTCATTTTAAACCAGCTGCTGGAGAAATTGTGAATTTCATGAGCAATCTCCTCAGTAGTAAGCCTTTCCTTTGTTTTAGGTATTGTTCCTGTATCTTTAGGAATAGTATTCATAAGAAAAATAAACATGAAGAATAATCAAATTAGCCATCTGGGTTTCCAGATATCCAGTAGTCTTAAATCTGGCAGCCCCAACTTTGTAGAAGAAGCACAACTCAAAAAAAACTAGAAGCAACTAACTTTAAGATAAAAGATAACTGCTAAAGAGCTCAAGGACAACTGCTAAAGAGCAAGGTACTCCACACAAATGAATGAACGCAGGCCCCATTTTCTTTTGGCACCGTGAACAGAGCTGTGAGATTTGATATTTGCATAGCACTTTCCAGTTTATGATTTGCTTTCAGAAAATGTACATCAGGTTATCGGGCTTCTTCCTTTGGATAAGGAGGACACCGGGAGCAGCCAATAAAGCAGCAAGTTAGGATGAGATGGGATAAAACAGACTATACGAGAGAGTGTCTGGAAGCGGAGGGACGTTATCACATGAGAAAAGAGACAAATGGAGCATCCACTGCAGCAGCAATGCAAGGAATGGATGTATGACAAAGAGCTGCGGGCAGAGACACACTGCCAGCTAGAAGGGCTCAGGGTGGGGGAACTCCTGTTTAGCTCGAAGAAAAGCCAGTCTCTTATTTAACACGTTTATTTCTGCAGATGTTCCATATATGCTTGAAAAAACTGTCTATACACCAATTTAAGACTGGTTGCTTTTGGCAAGAGAGGTGGGGTTTAGGATTGGGGAGGAGAAAAATGATCTTCAACTTGGTGTGTTTTATTTCTTAAAATAAATCTGAAGCAAAATAAAAGGAAAAATAACATTTATTTATTTTGAATAGTGGGAACATAGATTATCCTTTGTACTTCTGTGGTTTTTAATAAATGAATCCAAATTTTAACTTAATTTGGTAGGTCCCACCCAACACTCAGATCATAGTTTCTAATACATTCAACAATAAAAGCATCTAGGGGACCTTGGAGAAACGGTTCATTCTAAAGCTGGGTCAGGGCAAGGTGAACCTGAAGCATCTTGTACCACAGGAGAGTGAAGAGGTACTCAAGATAAACAGAATAGGAGTGTGTCAAATAAACACAGCAGCCAACTGAAAGAACTCCCAATGGTCAAATAATTGATGTAGCTACCCTGCCCTCAAGGAGGTGGTGCAGGCCAGGTGCTCAGGCTCACATCTGTAATCCCAGCACTTTGGGAAACTGAGGCAGGAGGATTACTTGAGGTCAGGAGTTCAAGACCAGCCTGGCCAACATTGAGAAACCCCGTCTCTACTGAAAATACAAAAATTAGCCGAGAATGGTGGTGTGGGCCTGTAGTCCCAGTTACTCGGGAGCCTGAGGCAGGAGAATTGCTTGAACCCAGGAGGTGGAGGTTACAGTGACCCAAGAATGTACCACTGTACTCCAGCCTGGGTAAAAGAGTGAGACTACATCTCAAAAAACAAACAAAACAAAAAGCCTCCCTATCCCTTAAATATAAGCTGAACATACAACATTCTGAGTACACTGTGGAAAGGGGAAAAGAGAATAACTACAGTAGGATCAGGTGCAATGGCTCATGCCTGTAATCTCAGCACTTGGGAAGGTGGAGGTGGGTGGATCACTTGAGGCCAGAGTTCAAGAACAGCTTGGCCAACATGGTGAAACCCATCTCTATTAAAAATACAAAAATTAGCTGGGTATGGTGGCAGGTGCCTGTAATCCCAGCTACTTGGGAGGCTGAGGCAGGAGAATTGCTTGAACCTAAGAGACGGTGGTTGCGGTGAGCCGAGATCATAGCACTGCACTCCAGCCTGGGCAACAAAATGAGATTCTGTCTCAAAAAAAAAAAAAGAAAAAGAAAAGGTCAGGAGATCGAGACCACTCTGGCCAACATGGTGAAACCCCGTCTCTACTAAAAATACAAAAATTAGCCAGGCCTGGTGGCATGCACCTGTAGTCCCAGCTACTCAGGAGGCTGAGGCAGGAGAATTGCTTGAACCCAGGAGGCAGAGGTTGCAGTGAGCTGAGATGGTGCCACTGCACTCCAGTCTGGGTGACAGAGACTCCGTCTCAAAACAAAACAAAACAATACTCTGATTGTAATATGAAGAACGTTATACTGCGGTAAAATTATAGGTATAAGATACCATCTACAAATGTGTTACAATGATCCAGGCAAAGATAATAACGGCAGGTTATGGCAAGGGACAGACAGAAGAGTGAAAGAGGTGAGAGATGATGGTGAGAAGGCAGACTCAATAGGAACTTTGTTAATTGATTAATCGGGGGGTGTTCGGTAAAGGAAAAGGAGGAGTTGAATATTATACACACGTTTGTGGCCAGCAACTGGATAGACAGCAGAATTATTCTTTAAGATATACAATTTTGAAGAAGCAGATTTTGGGATCTGGTTGTACAAGAGGTCTCTGGAACATTTTGAGATTTCAGGACCAAGTGGTAAAGATTCGTGGATCTGAAGGTCAGGAAGACAGCGCAGGTTGGAAACAAAGATTTGAGCTTCCTCCGCATGCAGATGTTAATTAGAACCATAGTTCCGAAGGAATTACTAAAGAAGTAGCATATATGACACCTGTTCATAACCAGACTCGTTGTCATTAGGATACAATTACAGGAGAATCCTCAGGCAAATAAGGTAGTACAGGATGGACTGCATGTTAGAAATAGTCTATCTAAATTTTTAAGAAGTCTTTACCTTTAAGTGGTTTGATTTCATTTAGGTATAAAATCAGTTTGCCTCAAAACAATTGATTTCATAATGATGTGAGGTAAATGAAATAATATAATATTTTAACTCCCTGCTCCTCACATAACAGTTCTCACTTATCCCTTGAAAAACCTTCTTGAACGCTTATGTGTCCAACATGGTGCTGAGTAAGGCAGCATCGTTTCATACAGGGAGAGACCCTTACTATTTAAGAGAAAACTTGGCAACTATGGCAGTGAGTGTGCGTGTGATTAAGAGCACAAGTTTTGGAGACAAAGTTCTTGCCTGGGATCTGCCACCAGCCAAGTGGCAGCCTTAGATAAGGTGCTTGACCTCTCTAGGATTAAAAGGGTAAGTCACTGAATGAGCTGGTAGGGTTTTTCCAAGAATTAAATGAACCGAAGCATGTGAGGCACTTGGCATAGTTACAGGTAAGCAATATACAGTCAGTGAGTAGCATTTACTCGGCATAGTTACAGGTAAGCAATACACAGTCAGTGAGCAGCATCTACTCGGCATAGTCACAGGTAAGCAACATACAGTGAGTGAGCAGCATCTACTCGGCATAGTCACAGGTAAGCAACATACAGTGAGTGAGCAGCATTTACTCGGCATAGTCACAGGTAAGCAACATACAGTCAGTGAGTAGCATTTACTCGGCATAGTCACAGGTAAGCAACATACAGCCAGTGAGTAGCATTTACTCGGCATAGTCACAGGTAAGCAACATACAGCCAGTGAGTAGCATTTACTCAGCATAGTTACAGGTAAGCAACATACAGTCAGTGAGCAGCATCTACTCGGCATAGTCACAGGTGAGCAATACACAGTCAGTGAGTAGCAGTTATTATTAGTATTATTATTTTGTCATTCTTCCTATGTTCTCTTCTAAAGTAAAAGATCATTTTGTCAAGTGAAGAATCACTTAGGAGACTGTTAAAATAAATTCTTGCAAGTTGATGTGACCTGAACTGGGATGATGACAGAGGGGAGAGAGAGAATTGAACAGAGGTAAAAAAAAATATTTAGAGGGTAGAGGCCAGGAGCGGTGGCTCACGCCTATAATCCCAGCACTCTGGGAGGCCGAGGCGCATGGAACATGAGGTCAAGAGATCGAGACCATCCCGGTCAACAAGGTGAAACCCCATCTCTACTAAAAACACAAAAATTAGCTGGGCACGGTGGTGCGTGCCTGTAATCCCAGCTACTCAGGAGGCTGAGGCAGGAGAATTGCCTGAACCCAGGAGGCGCAGGTTGTGGTGAGCCGAGATCGTGCCATTGCACTCCAGTCTGGGTAACAACAGCAAAACTCCGTCTCAAAAAAATATATATATACATATATTTAGAGGGTAGAATCAACCGGACTTACTGATTAAATGGGAAAAGTGAAGGGAAGGAAAAAAACCATTAGTTTTAATTGTCTGTCCCCCAAACAGGAAACAAAGGTAATAATTAGATCTCATTATCTGTCCCCCAAAGAGGAAACACCAAAAATGGCTTTGGGTGGCAGAAGAAGCCTGTGAAAATGCTATTTGACTCATTATTCATGGGATAGTCATTAAATAATTATGCTGAATGTTTAATATAGAAAACACAAAATCACTGTTTATTTTTTAAGGCAAATAGCTTTGTTTTAAAGGAGACCCGCTTGTTAACATTCTATTTACTGTTAATTAGACAGTCTGTGTTTAGCACATCATAGCTGTGTGTGTGATATTCCGAGCCACTATTGACAAGAAATGCCCTTTGAATTATTTTCCAATGAGTGGTACTGAGTTCACCTATTTCTTTCTACTAAGCCTCTGCTATAGCCAAAACAGCATTTCTCAAGTGGCCAGGCAGGACCTAAGCCTGGGGAGAATTTTTTCAAAATAATTTCAACTTGTATTTTAAATTCAGGGAGTACATTTGCAGGTTTGTTATATGGTTGTGTTGGGTGACGCTGAGGTTTGGGGTACGATCAATCCTGGCAGCCAGGTAGTGAGCATAGTATCCAATAATCAGTTTTTCAACCTTTGCTCCCCTCCTTTCTCCCAACTCTAGCAGTCTCTGGTGTCGACTGTTGCCATCTTTATGTCCGTAAGTACCCAATGCTTAGCTCCCACTTAATAAGTGAGAACATCTGGTCCTCTGTTTCTGTGTTAATTTGCTTAGGATAATGGCATCCAGTCGCATCCATGTTGCTTCAGAGGACATGATTTCATTGCATTTCATGGCTATATAGTATTCTACGGTGTATATATAACACAGTTTCTTTATCCAGTTCACTGTTAATGGGCACGTTGGTTGATCC
This sequence comes from Callithrix jacchus, assembly GCF_049354715.1. Classification (NCBI taxonomy): domain Eukaryota; kingdom Metazoa; phylum Chordata; class Mammalia; order Primates; family Cebidae; genus Callithrix; species Callithrix jacchus. The sequence goes on along the minus strand of NC_133511.1, from coordinate 7,432,005 downwards.
ATGTCTTCATTATTGTGAATGGTGCTGTGACGAACATACGCATATGTCTTTTTAGTCGAATGATTTATTTTCTTTTGGATATAAAAACAAATCCATTGTTGGGATTGCTGGGTCAAATGGTAGTTCGTTTTAAGGTCTCTGATGTATTGTCAAACTGCTTTCCACAGTGGCTGAGCTAATTTACATTCCCACCAGCAGTGTATAAGCATTCCCTTTTCTCCACTGCCTTGCCAGCACGGCTGTTTCTGGACCTTTTAATTGGCCGTTCTTGCTAATGTGAAATGCTATCTCATTGTGGTTCTAATTTGCATTTTTTTCATGTTTGCTGGCTGCTTGTATGTCTACTGTTGAGAAGTGTCTGTTCATGTCTTTTGCCCACTTTTTAATGAGGTCGTGTTTTGGTTGTTGAATTGTTCAAGTTGCTTATAGATTCTGGTTTTAGACCATTGTCAGATGCATAGTTTGTGAATATTTTCTCCCATTCTGTCCGTTGTCTGTTTACTCTGTAGATAGTTTCCTTTGCTGTGTAGAAGTTCTTTAGTTTAATTAAGTCCCGCATATCAATTTTTGTATTTTGTTGCAATTGTTTTTGAAGACTTAGTCATAAATTCTTTCCCAAGGATAATATCCAGAATGGTGTTCCCTAGGTGTTTTTCTAGGATTCTTATAGTTTGAGGCTTTACATTTAAATCTTTAATCTATCTTGAGTTAATTTTGTAGATTGTGATAGGTCAGGTTCCAATTCCATTCTTTGGCTTATGGCTAGCATACTATCCCAGCATCATTTACGGAACAGGGGGTCCTTTCAGGATGGGGAGAATTTACATTCACACTTCATCTGCATAGCATTCGAACAATAAGGCAGCCATGATACACTTATCCTCTGTTTTTACAAACCAGCCTATTGACTTTAACACGGTTACATATAAGTAACTTACCCAGTTTATATCTGTTTGATCAATTGAAAAATACAGATATTTACTTTTTTTTTTTGAGACAGGGTCTCACCCTGTCACCCAGGCTGGAGGGCAGTGGCATAATCTTGGCTCACTGCAATCTCTGCCTCCCAGTTCAAGCAACTCTTGTGCCTCAGCCTCCTAAGTAGCTGAGATTACAGACATATACCACCATGCACAACTAATTTTTTTTTGAGACGGAGTTTCGCTCTTGTTACCCAGGCTGGAGTGCAATGGCACGATCTCGGCTCACTGCAACCTCCGCCTCCTGTGTTCAGGCAATTCTCCTGCCTCAGCCTCCCGAGTAGCTGGGACTACAGGCGTGTGCCACCATGCCCAGCTAAGTTTTGTATTTTTAGTAGAGACGGGGTTTCACCTTGTTGACCAGGATGGTCTCGATCTCTTGACCTCGTGATCCACCCGCCTCGGCCTCCCAAAGTGCTGGGATTATAGGCGTGAGCCACCACGCCCGGCCCTAATTTTTGTGTTTTAATTAGAGAGAGGATTTTGACATATTGGCCAGCTGGTCCTGAACTCCTGGCCTTAAGTGATCCAACCGCCTTGGCCTCCCAAAGTACTCTGATCGCTTTACCACGCCTGGCCCAGATATTGATGATTGTTTAATTCAGCTTTTCTCAGTTACTAGTTACATATAGAAAAATTCACCCTTTTGGTCCAAACATAAACTTTAATGTCACCTGTTTCACAAAAATCAAGATGAACATAAAAACCACTCTGTGCCCTGTTCCTTCTCAAACACTTCTTCTCTAGAGGTGTTTTTCACCTGAGGGGGACATCAGAATTACCTTCTCTATGTTATAATAAATTCCTAATATTGTTCCAAAATGATCTCTTTCATGTCTCTTTCCCCTCTGGACTGTGTGCTTTTCTACAACACCCATGGATGGGTACAGTGCCTGACACACTGCGTGCTTAATACATATTTGTCAAAATGAACTTTGTACTCTTTTAGAAAAGTGCACTTTTTTTTTTTAAACCCAGCATTACTCAATCATAGTACTAACAAAACTGCAAATCTTCCAACTGGAAGAAAACAAATCTGTAGATTTATTTTTAACTAACATAAAGAATATGATTCTAACCCTGGGTTTCCTAACCCATTCCCATGATCTGTAGTAATTTCTCTCAATGTGTACAGGGACATTGCCCTGAACTCATCCAAAGGGAAGGATCAAATGATTGTGCTTGTCACATCAAACGCCCCTAGAGATCAGTTGATACTTCTGTGGTAAGCTATGGGGTTATCTGTCTCGTCTTCTTTTTTTCTCCGCCCCCAGCTGGGAGAAAAGGGGCAGTAATGAGTGTGGTCTGCTACTTCTGAAAACTCATCCTCTCACCTGGCATCAAGACACCTGCCTTGCCTCCTTTGAGCAAGAAGCCCCCTGAGGCTCTTTGTAAAGTGCTACGGGTAACCCTAACTCTTAGAAGTCAATCTCTCTACTAAGCACCCCAGGAATGAATTAGAGACTCAACTAGAAGGGACAGAACTCCTTTCTTTAAAATCTTGAAATCCCTACACGACACGAAGAAAACTACTTTCTACGCAGCCCTTCACATTCTAAGTTTATCCCCAGTTAACAACCCAAATATCTGTGGACTCATACTATTTATACATAAATAAAAGATAATCTACAAAGTAAATACTACTTCATTTTTATAATCTTCCTAATTTGAGATTATCCCAGTTTAATAAAAAGTCGTAGAGAGCACATTTATAAACAAAATTTAATTTTAAAAATTGTCTTAAAGGTTTGTGAAATTAATAATAATAGCTAACATTTACAAAGTGCTTATTATGTGCCAGGCAATATGCTATAAGCTTTACTCATATTAACTCACTTAATCTTAACTGTCATCTGATGAGGTGAATAATAACAATTATCTTCATTTTGCAACTGAAAAAATTGAAACACAGAGAGCGTAAGAAACTTTCCAAGGTCACACAGCTAGGATGTGGCGGAGATTCAAACCCTCAAAGCTTGGCTCCCAAGGTAGGGCTATTAATCACTTTCCTGTGCTGCCTCTGGAAACCAGAGGTAAAATTCTGGATTGACATGAGAACTGAAGAGAATACATAGTGTATTCATTTCAAACTCAACTGCAAGCTGGGGATAATCCAAGCCTGGAAGTACATACGCATCTGAAAACCTAGGAGTGTTCCACTGGGAGCCACCTGGAGGACTCCCACATGAAAACAGTTACCCTGCCACTGAAAACCAACCTCTTTCCTTTCCTGAAGCAAACGTATTACAGATCTAGAAGTTTCTAAACAGGAAAATTTGATGGGAAGAAATTATACAACGAATTGAAAATACATGAGTTTTATATTATTCTTTATTGAGGCTACATTTCCAAGGCAATAAAAATTGTTGGCAGTATAATTCTAAAATAACTGAAAGTAAAAATATCCCCCACCCAAAATGTAAATCAAGGTTTTCTAAGCCTTGGGCTTAGAAAATCTGATGAAATTCAAGCTTCTGGTCCACACTGTTATTTATGTGGTGATCTCAGCCTACAGTCTTCAGCCTTTTCCTTCCTCTCGGCCTACCTCTGCATGCTTTAGTCCTCGTAATATATCACACCTTTCCCCTTTATAGATGAAAATATGTTAATTTTATGCTATACATATATCTAGTGGCTGGTAAAATATTTCAAATCGCCTAGGAGATATGTACTAACTTGAATGAGTTCTTGAATTTCCATGGTCCTTTAGGTTTCCCTAATTGCTTCTTTGTGTTTTCTTTTCACCAATTGGAAGAAAAAAACCAATCACAAAAGTCACCCTCAAAATATAATTCCTGTAGTTAGTAACAACTAGAAGATGAAAACACACTCCATGTTCCACTCTCCTAGATTTAGATTAAAAACAAAGTTTAGGCAAAGTTTATTATTTTTTTTTGTTACGGTTTTTTTTTTAGCAGTAATGAAAAACAAAACAAAACAAACAAAAAATATTCCATGTAACAATAAGGTTGTGGGGGGCAGGGAGTTCACACACAATTTGACTTTCAAGATCAGTGTATCTAAATTATTTGCCACTGATTAATTTGCTCAGCTTGGGCTATTCTCGTTTCAGGTGAAAGAAGAAAGAAAACAATCACATGTTGAACCATAGCCTCATAAATAATAATGTTTTTAGCCTCCTCTTCTAAAGGTAAGATTGATCCAGCCAGGTGCGGTGGCACACGCCTGTAATCCCAGCACTTTGGGAAGCTGAGGCGGGTGGATCACAAGGTCAAGAGATCAAGACCATTCTGGCCAATATGGTGAACCCTCATCTCTACTAAAAAGACAAAAATTAGCTGGGCATGGTGGTGCGCACCTGTAGTCCCAACTACTTGAGAGGCTAAGGCAGAAGAATCGCTTGAACCTGGGAGGCAGAGGTTGCAGTGAGTGGTGATCACACCACTGCACTCCATTCTGGGGACAAAGTGAGACTCTGTCTCAAGAGAAAAAAAAAAAGATTGATCCAAAGTTGATCTAGGTATCAGAAGGAAGCCTGTAGTTAGTTTGGTTCAATACCATTTGCCCTATATATTAAATCAAGCGAATTAACATATCTATCATCTCATTACTTTACATTTTTTTGCGGTGAGACACTTGAAATTTACTCTCTTTGTTATGTTAGAAAGGCAATGGAAGAAGTTGAAAAAGGCCAAAACTAACAGATAACTAAAGCCAATGTTGTTGTCGTTGTTGTTTTTGAGATGGAGTCTTGCTTTGTCACTCAGGCTGGAGTGCAGTGGTGCAATCTTGGCTCACTGCAACCTCTGCCTCCCGGGTTCAAGTGGTTTTCCTGCCTCAGCCTTCCAAGTGGCTGGGATTACAGGTTCATGCCACCATGCTCGGCTAATAACTCCTGCCCTCAAGTGATCCACCTGCCTTGGCCTCCCAAAATGCTGGGATCAGCCGGGCAAGGTGGCTCAAGCCTGTAATCCCAGCACTTTGGGAGGCCGAGGCGGGTGGATCACGAGGTCAAGAGATCGAGACCATCCTGGTCAACATGGTGAAACCCCGTCTCTACTAAAAATACAAAAAATTAGCTGGGCATGGTGGCGTGTGCCTGTAATCCCAGCTACTCGGGAGGCTGAGGCAGGAGAATTGCCTGAACCCAGGAGGCGGAGGTTGCGGTGAGCCGAGATCGCGCCATTGCACTCCAGCCTGGGTAACAAGAGCGAAACTCCGTCTCAAAAAAAAAAAAAATTCTGGGATTACAGGTGTGAGCCACCACACCCTGCCACAAATGTAGTTTTAAGACGTAATTAATTCCCGTCACAGCTCCATTAATTCTTTATTATGTTCTGCATGTATCCATGTCTGTGGATGGTTTTCAAAGAATCAGAGAAAGTCCTCCAAAACAAGCCTGCCCTCCTAGCAGAAACACATCTCTGAAGCAACATCAGGCAAGAGCACAGACAGCTTGTGGATGAGTAGATGGGAAGCACTTGCCATGTGAGGGGCTGGGCTCTCGCTGAGCTGACCCACAAACACAAGGGTCAAATCTTTCAGTCTTCTGAAATCAGATGGGCCAAATACCAGATTCAGATAGGTCTGAATTAGCAAATTCAGATAATGGCTAAGTTTGCATCCTGCTTCATATGTTGTCAGATCCTAAGAGGCACGATGTCTATGCAAAGAGGACCTAGACAGGTGAGGGACTCACAGATTTCAAAGAATATAATGCAGGAAGACTATACTACATGAAACAAAAGGAGAGAGAAGAGAAGGAATGGGCAAGGAAGAAAACAGAAGGAAATAAAAGAAAATGTTCTAAGGTTATTTGTGAGCATTTGAAGCATGAATAAAATGCAATTTTTGACTCTATACAGCCATGCACATGAGGAGAAAAGAAGCAATATGAAAAATTACCATCATGGACAAATGAAAAATCTTTCAAATTATCCATTTACATTCCACACAGGCTATGCATCATCTCATGTTAGAGGTACAATGCTCATGTATAAAGAGCTCCCTGAGGCCACATTCCAGAATTTTCCTTTCCTCCTCCTGTGACTAGCTTGAAAAACACTGCTGACACTCATTAAAATGACAACAAAGAAGGTTTTTTTCCCTTCATGAATAAAACACTCATGCAGTGTTAATTTCTGAGATTTAAGCAAGGGAGGTCCATGCCAGCCACAGAATTCAGGGCTGTTTACAAATGTATTTATGATCTGTTTCAAAGTCAGTGATTTTCTGGATTTCACTGTGGTTGCCTACATCCTATGCACCATTTTCATGGAGGCAGCAAAGTATGCAGGATTGATGAAATTCACCTCTCAAGGCTGGGAACCCTGGCTCATGCCCATAATTCCAGCACTTTTGAAGGGCAAGGTGGGTGGATCACTTGAGGTCAGGAGTTCAAGACCAGCCTGGGCAACATGGCGAAAACCCATCTCTACTAAAAGTACAAAAACTTAGGCAGGCATGGTGGCATGTGCCTGTAGTCCTAGCTACTAGGGAGGCTGAGGTAGGAGAATCACCTGAGCCCTGTAGTTGAGATTGCACCACTGCACTCCAGCCTGGGACACTGGAGGGAAATCCTGTCTCAAAAAGAAAAAAAAAAAAGGAAAAAATTCATCTCTCAGCTACAAAAGAATAAGGAGACTTCAAAATATATATTATTAATATATTTTGCTCCAAACATCATCTGAATTTTGTAAATTCTCAATTTTATATTTTACTTTTAAAATTAAATTTCTCAATGAAACCGTGATAAAAGAATGATAAACTTATGCTTGCATAAGAATTCAATGGACATAATTCCGCCAATCTGATGCTTTTGGCAAAATTTTTGCTTTCATACAATCAGAACATAGTGAAAGCATTTATCTAGAAACGTTTGACGGGAAAGTTCAAGCAAATTGGGGCATTCCAGCAGCTTGGAGGCAGGCAGAGTACTCTGTTCTCAAGGCAGTGCTACCCCTGACCATGCAGAAGAGGGAAAAGCATCTGCTTAAAGGAATTCGACCATTTAGACTGGGCTTCTGCAACAATTCATAAAGTAAAATGAAAAAGCAGTTTTTAACACACTTTAGAGCTACGATTACACATGGCTTAACAGATGTTTGCTGAGTGAATATTATTTTATTCTTTCCAGTGGTATTTCATTAGTGCCATCAATGGTAGAATCCACCATTATTTTATGTGCCCCTAAGGAAAAATAAAATGCTGGTAATTAAACTACAGTGCATCTAATTTTAGTGGTGTGGGGGGAAAAAGGGTGTCTTAGAATCAGTGTAACATAGTAAGACTGATTGGTTGGTGTAAGAACTTATTGGTTGGTGACAAAGAGTACTAATGACCCTCAGCAAATCACACTACAGGATTCTCATTTCCTCAATCTGACATTTTTATTCAGGTTAAGCCAGGTTAAGTAATTCCAGAATATGTTATATGTTGTCGATAAAGCAACTCATATCCTTCTAGCCTCACCGGAGAGCCTCCCAGCGCTCTTAATCCAGTCTCTGAGCCCTGGATCCCTTGCGCTGTCACAGTCCCTCCAGCATACCTATCCATGCACACACTTCTCACACATACACAGTGCTCAAGACAACTTCCTTTTAACACACAGACAGCTCGGATCATAAACATCTCTGGAGTAATTAGCACTTCTTGCCTCTACACAAACGGTGGGTGATTAAGTACATTCTTGGTTGAAGGCAGAGTGTGCTCTACTCCAAGCTTCATTTTCCTGTCCTGTCTCATTCAGCCTCTAACTCATGTGAAGCTGCTTCTTAAAATGCCCTTTTTGTGTCAGTTTGCTGAGGATGATGTTCTCCAGATTCATATAGGTGAGTGATGAAAAATGAGAACACATGGACACAGAAAGGGGAGTACTAAACACTGGGGTCTATTGGGGGAAAAAGGGGAGGGCCAGTGGGAGGGGGAGGTGGGGAGGGATAGCCTGGGGAGAAATGCCAAACATGGGTGAAGGGGAAAAGGAAAGCAAAGCACACTGCCATGTGTGTACCTACGCAACTGTCTTGCATGCTCCGCTCATGTACCCCAAAACCTAAAATCCCATAAAAAATTAAAAAAAAAAAAAATGCCCTTTTTGTGGCTCCTGTGTTCCGATGTTCTCCTGGTTTTCCACCTATCTCACAATCATCATTGCTGATGTAGATAACATTTTTTTTTTTAGACAAGGTCTCGCTTTGTCGCCCAGGCTGGCGTTCAGTGGTGCAATCTTGGTTCATTGCAACCTCTGCCTCCCAGTAGCTGGGATTCTCCTGCCTCAGCCTCCCGAGTAGCTGCTATCACAGGTATGTGCCACCAGGCCCAGCTAATTTTTGTATTTTAAATAGAGATGGAGTTTCTCCATGTTGGCCAGGCTGGTCTCAAACTCCTGAGTGAGTTTTTGAAGTCTGTGTCACGGATTTCTATTTATGCAAGACAAATAAAACACATGAAGTCCCATTGATATAAAAGTAAATTAAAAGGTACAAACACACAGGACTAAGGGCAACAGAAGAACCGGATGTCAGCAGAATTCTGGAAGCTGAAAGGAATGAACAAAAGGTAACTGGCTTAGCCGAACTGCCTGAGCCTGCAGTGGGGTATGTGACTCAGAAGGAATACAATTTAGAATACAGAAACTCAGCCTTTGTTAGGAGTTAGAGGTGCCCGGTTCCTCTAAAAGTGAGAGTGTAAGAAGAAGCCAAAACTAGAGGCTTGGTTGAAAGGTTTTTGTTGTTGTTTGTTTTTTAAATACAGGGTCTTGCTCTATTGCCCAGGCTGGAGTGCAGTGGCACGATCTTGGCTCACTGCAACCTCCACTGCCCGGGTTCAAGCAATCCTCCTGCTTCAGCCTTCTGAGTAGCTAGGACTAAAGGTATGTGCCATTGCACCTAGCTATTTTTTTGTATTTTTAGTAGACGTGGTTTTGCCACATTGCCCAGGCTGGTCTTTAGCTCCTGAGCCCAGGCAATGTGCCCACCTCTGCCTCCCAAAGTGTTGGGATCACAGGTGTGAGCCATTGTGCCCAGCCTGGTTGAAAGTTGTCATAGGCGTAGTTAGGACCTAAGTCTCCTTTTTCATCTTTTGAAATTATGCACAACCCCTCTCCATTCTATCAGAAGAGACGAAATTTACTTACAAAGAGGTTGAGCTAGAGAGGCTCTGAATTTGGTGATTCAGGAAAATGAGACTGAGTTGCCATATTAAATACAAGGAGGTTGCATGAAAATCTACTCGGTAAATGTGAGATCCTTGCCATCCTTCTCCTACTCAACTCCCAGAACAGAGGCAGCCAGCATACCACTCCTCAGGTAGGATATTAGAGGAGTTAACGCTCAGGAAATTAACCAGACACACACAGCTCTCCCACAAAGAAGCATTAGCCCCCAACGGGGCTACTATGTAACAGGTGGTCAACAAGACCCACCTGTGCACAGACAGCATTTTAGTGCCTCAATCTTAAATATGAACAGATAGCCAAGGATTATCAGACAGTTAAGGGACATTTCTGAAATGAATTACAGAGACCCATAGCAAAAGGAAATCTAAAAGAAAAAGAAATAATGCAGAGAAGAAAACTATCAAAACATTATAATTTTCACAGATATAAGGAAAATATTATCCTCATTAAATAGGAACAGGAATCAATAAAAAGAAACTTTAAGAGAATTAGAAAATGTTCTTGGAAATTTTATAGAAGTGTCTGAAATCAAAGACAAAGTTGAAAATATCTATCATATTTGAGGGAATCACGACAAAAGTCGTGACAAAAAGCTTCAACATCCAAATTACAGATATTCTAGAGAGAAAGAAAATTGAGAATGTTGATGAATAAATTATCAAAGAAATAATACAGGAAACTCTCCGAGAACTGAAGAACATGAGTCTCCAGATCAAAAAAACCCATAGGGTACCCAGCTCCTTGAATAACTAAAGATCCTCACCAAAACACATTATGATAAAATTTTACAACATGAAAGTTTCCA